>NC_064620.1:82140833-82744722 GCF_023898315.1 Schistocerca nitens | reverse complement strand
TTTTTAACCCTCAGAAAATTTCATTTTACTCCTAAGGGGCTAATTACTCACAGATTTGGAACCATTGCTGTAGTGAGAGGACTCCAACCTAGCTCCCCTCCTTACGTGTGATGCATAAGGCGCACTTAACCCTCCGTTTTAGCGAACGATGAGAAGACTGTTGCAAGGCTTTTAAAACTTCGTGCCTTGTCAGGACCACAATTTAAGCTCAAAGGCCGGACGTTTTAGTACGTCACATACTGGCTGGCTCAAGCTTCTCCAGTCCAGTGATATGCCATTCACGTGCTGCCTTAGTATTTTAATCATTTCATTACTGACTTCCGTCCGTATTTTAAACTGTGTATTTAAGAACTGACGTGGTAAGAATCTGTCTGTGTATGTGTGTGTGTGTGTGTGTGTGTGTGTGTGTGTGTGTGTATGTGTGTGTGTGTGTGTGTGCGCGCGCGCGTACAGAAGAACTACCACGACAATATTTTGGTTTTGAGTATTTATTTTCCTTAATGCAGTTAAACAATACTCGTGTCGTCAGAGTTTAGCATCGGCGCTAAAAATCTCGATCTTGACTGATTGTGCCCAAACAATCCTTTCAGATCATCCCACACTCCATTGCAGAGTGAAAATTTAGCCTGGAAACAATCCCCTAGGGTGGGGCTAGGCCATTCTCCGCAATATCCTTTGTTGCGGAAGTACTAGTCCCGAAGGGCATACAAAAGAACTTCTGTGATGTTTGGAAGGTAGGAGATGAAATACTGGCGGAGGTGAAGGTGTAACCTCGGGTTGTGAGTTGGACCTGGAACGCTCAAACAGTAGAACACTTGCACGTGGAAAGTAAAGCAGTTTTAATCTGCCAGGAAATTTCAAATTAGCGCACTCTCCGCTGCAGAGTGAAAATTCATTCTGCAGTGCTATCTATCACCGCCGTCGTTGGTAGTGGGTGTTGCGTGTCTGCGAGCCTTATGGGGTAGGTCATCTGTTAACAGATCCAATACCAACTGCAGGAGGCGTAAGAGCAGGTGAATAGAGCCGATGCTGGTTACAGCGACATCGCTTTTAACGACGTACTGTCTTTAACACCGAATTTTAATAGTCCCGTATACAAAAGTAATATTTAAAAAATGGCTTAATACCAAAACGACGTATTTTTATTACAGTTTATGAGACATACATCGGCTATAATGTCCAATGTCCATTTTTGTTTGGTTCGTATTTCGGGATTACTAACAACAATTTAACGCTTATTTTCAAATTCCTTTCTTCTGCAGACTGTTGGTTTCTAATCAGCCGTCAAGATGAATGCTTCGTCAAATGCAAAACACGTGCTCACATCTTAAATGTAAAAAAACAAACAAAGATAACTGATTACCTTAAGTAGGACGGTATAATACGAGGGGCGTTCAGAAAGTAAGCTCCGAACGGTCGCGAAATGGAAACGACTATGAAAATCCGATAAAGCTTTGCACAGATGTGTTGGGTAGTATCTCTAGTATAACCCCAGTTAGCATCACGTCGCTCTTCTCATTTCTGAGCTCGCAGTGAGTGCGTAAAGATGTCTAGAGAATAGAGTCTGCCGCCAAGTACGAGGGCCTGGTGAGAAATTTCGCCTGAAGCTATGCAGCTAACATTACATAACTGTCGTGCTGTTTCTTCTTCAAGACAATTCTCAGCCGCATTCTGCAGGGGCAATGAAGATGCTCCTGCATCGTTTTCAAATGGAAATGTGAGATTACCCACAATACAGTCCGCAATTGTCTCCCCCTGAGTTTCATCTCTGGTCACATGAACCGCTGTCTTTGAAGACAACATTATGACACAGACAACGAGGTGTAGGCCAGCGTGGAGAATTGGCGGAAAGCACTGGCGGCTGCCTTCTATGATGAGGCTATTGAAAAGTTGGTACAACGCTATGACAAAAGTCTAAGTCAGAACGGCGACTACGTAGAGAAGTAGCTGAAAGGTGTAGCTAATTGTTACAAGTAAAACATTTCTGATGTTCACTGTGGTTTCAATTTGGCAATCAATCGGAGCTTACTTTCTGAACAGGCCTCGTTTATTATGCGTTATTCTACTCCATTTTAAAGTTAAAGCATATGGTAGTTAAAAAAACTAGGCAACATTGTCTTTGCTGTGATTGTAAAAACTTAGAAAATGAAATTCCTTTTTTTCTTTTTCTTTTTTTGCAAAGTACAGGAGAGTAGGCATATTCGTTATTGATGTTTCTTTGGTACGTGTGTTACATATTTCCAATGCGTAACGTGCATTATATGACTCTCGTACAAAATTTAAAATGAAACATAGAAGAAAGTGTAGGTGGGTGGTGGTGGTGGTGGTTAGTGTTTAACGTCCCGTCGACAACGAGGTCATTAGAGACGGAGCTCATGCTCGGGTTAGGGAAGGATTGGGAAGGGAATCGGCCGTGCCCTTTCAAAGGAACCATCCCGGCATTTGCCTGAAGCGATTTAGGGAAATCACGGAAAACCTAAATCAGGATGGCTGGAGACGGGATTGAACCGTCGTCCTCCCGAATGCGAGTCCAGTGTGCTAACAAAGTGTAGGTCTTCGTGTGATTTGTGTGTAGAATACTGTCTATTGCTATAGTTGATTATTTTTTGTAATACAAGAACTGGTGTGAAGTTGTGTCGTTAATGACTATTATACAGGGTGTTTATAAATGAGTATCGCCGTTTTGACACTTTATAATATTTATTATATTAAATTAACAGTTATAAATGATATGTCAAATGAAAGAGCAACTCAAACAGTTTTACCAAGAACCTTCTAAATGTTCAATGTGAGCACCATTTTTCACACGGCACACATGAAGTCTACAGCCGAGTTCTTCCCAAACGTTGATAAGTGTGTCGTCAGTGACTGTAGCAACAGCTGCTTCAGTCCAGTTTCTTGGTCTGCTGGTAGCGGAGGCACGTACACACGATCCTTGATGAAGCCCCAAAGGAAAAAATCGCATGGCGTTAGGTCGGGTGAATGTGGAGGCCATGCAAAGCAATCGCTGTCACTCTACCCCTTGCGGCCTATCCAGCGCTTGGGTACCGTGTGATAAATGGTGCTCGCATTGAACATTTATAATCTTGGTAAAACTGTTTGAATTCCTCTTTCATTTGACATATCATTTATAACTGTAAGTTTAAGTAATAAATATTATAAATCGTTACAACCCCGATATTTATTTATAAATACCCTGTACTACAGGCTACAGCACTTACAACAAGTTTTAAACATGCCCAACATCTTATCTGATTCTCATCCAAGGCCGTTTTCGACATTATTGAACAGTTTACATTGTTGATACTTCTTTCTTTACTTAATAAAGGCTTTTACTTTTTGCTAGCATTTTACTGCTGTACCTTCTGCATAAACAGGGAAAAATTCCTCTCCAGTCAGCTCCACAAATTCTGTATAGTAATACTGTAGGTGTACTGTATTTGAAACCCGGTTTGTGTGAGTTTTGGCTATAACGACCGTAAACCGTCGGTCCCTTCGACGCCTTTATAACCACTTTCGCTGTATCCCCTGCGCTCATATTAGGTGTCAACTAGCAGAGGAAGCCGTGACGCAGCTCTCCTTCGCTCTGTGACCAGTGAGAGCGGAGCTTACGGTGCCGCCGCTCCAGGCAGCGCCTCTAGCGGTCAAGGTCAGAGTCACCACGGCCTGCTGCCCCAGGCGCGGCGCTTTCCTGTCTCGGCGCACGCTCGCTGACTGCGACACCGCACGACCCAACTGGCAGTCACGTTTCGCATAGATCAGTGGCCGACTAACAGATACCGTGCAGCTCTTCCTCCTGCTCTCTGTACGGTAGAAACAGAACCCGGCGGTGTAGTGCTAGATGAAAGTCTTGGGGTGTGGCTACGCAATCTATTGACAAACCAGGCCATCAGGGACGATACGGAAATGCGCGAAAAATCGAGTGATCAGGTTTCTGACCGTGAACTACGATAAGCACTGTGCATATATTATTGGAGTACTAATATAAAAACTGATAAAAATCAGTACTGCATTCGTGCAGCCATACCTTTACACGATACGTGTGGGTGCAATATTCTTTTCTTGGCGTCTGAAAAAAAAAATAAATAAATTGCAACGTTGTCCAGTCCGCGTAGTAATGGCAATATTTTCATACAAGAAGTGTTGGTATTCTGCTTCCGGCACATTTATTTTTAACACCACTACACATTTCGATGGTCATGCCATCATCATGAGTTGTACTCGTATTAATATACTTGTGCATCGTTGGAAACGTCTGTGGCATACTTGGGTGTTGTGTATTTGGCAGACAGCGCTGTTGCAGGGAGGTTATGTGTCATCTTGCATTGGTGAAGAAGCGTTCATCTACATCTACATGGATACTCTGCAAATCACATTTAAGTGCCTGGCAGAGGGTTCATCGAACCACCTTCACAATTCTCTATTATTCCAATCTCGTATAGTGTGCGGAAAGAATGAACACCTATATCTTTCCGTACGAGCTCTGATTTCCCTTATTTTATCGTGGTGATCGTTCCTCCCTATGTAGGTCGGTGTCAACAAAATATTTTCGCATTCGGAGGAGAAAGTTGGTGATTGGAATTTCGTGAGAAGATTCCGTCGCAACGAAAAACGCCTTTCATTTAATGATGTCCGTCCGAAATCCTGTATCATTTCTGTGACACTCTCTCCCATATTTCGCGAAAAAAAAGGTGCTGCCTTTCTTTGAACTTTTTCGATGTATCAGTCAGTCCTATCTAGTAAGGATCCCACACCGCGCAACAATATTCTAAAAGAGGACGGACAAGCGTAGTGTAGGCAGTCTCCTTAGTGGGTCTGTTACATTTTCTAAGTGTCCTACCAGTAAAACGCAGTCTTTCGGTAGCCTTCCCCACAACATTTTCTATGTGTTCCTTCTAATTTAAATTCTTCGTAAGTGTAATACCTAGGTATTTAGTTGAATTTACGGCTTTTAGATTAGAATGATTTATCGTGTAACCGAAGTTTAACGCGTTTCTTTTATCACTCATCTGGATGACCTCACACTTTTCGTTATTTAGGGACAACTGCCACTTTTCGCACCATTCCGTTATTTCTGCTAAATCGTTTTGCGGTTTGTTTTCATCTTCTGATGACTTTATTAATCGATAAACGACAGCGCCATCTGCAAACGACCAAAGACGGCTGCTCAAATTGTCTCCCAAATGGTTTATATAGATAAGGAACGGCAAAGGGCCTATACACTTCTGTTTTACTCGATGACTTTCCGTCAGTTACAACGAACTGTGACGTCTCTGACAGGAAATCACAGATCCAGTCACATAACTGAGACGATATTCCATTAGCACGCAATTTCACTACGAGCCGCTTGTGTGGTACAGTGTCAAAAGCCTTCCGGAAATCCAGAAATACAGAATCGATCTGAAATCCCTTGTGAATAGCACTCAGCACTTCATGTGAATAAAGAGCTAGTTGTGTTTCACAGGAACGATGTTTTCTAAATCCATGTTGAGTGTGTGTCAATAGACCGTTTTCTTCGAGGTAATTCATTACGTTTGAACACAATAAATGTTCTAAAATCCTGCTGCATATCGACGTTAACGATATAACGTTAGTGTTATTTACAGCACTGAAAGGATTTGTACACTTTTCTACATGTATACTACACACGTGAGCGAATATGTTTGCTGCATTTGCAAACTCCACGTGCTTCTCACGCGTAACGGGGTAGCGACAAGCAGGGCATCCGGTGACGCGTTTAATTAACCATGCAACGACTCCGTCCAAATAAGATTCGGAAGCCCAACGGTACCGACCGACCGCCGTGTCATCCTCAACCGACTGACATCAATGGATGCGGATATGGGGGGGGGGGCATGTAATAAGTACATTTCTCTGCAGATCGTTATCAGTTTTAGTGATTGGAGCCGCTACTTCTTGGCCAAGCAGTTCCTAAATTGGACTCACCCCGCTTGCCAACAGCACTCGGCAGACCCTGACGGTAATCCATCCAAGTGCTAGCCAAGCCCAAGGATGCTTAACTTCGATGACATTACGGGAGTCGGTGTTACCATAGTGGCAAAGCTATTGCCTAAAGTAACTATGCCAGTCCTTTAATAGCACCGAGCAGGACAACGCCACAAGAAAAAGAAATGGATTACGGATTCTTAGTTCTACATAACTGTACAATAAGGTGAAATTATTTTAATTTAAAAATTAAACTGTGATGAAAATTGGTTATTTGAACCTGCTGGCTTTGGTACGTTTATACAGGGTGATTCAAAAAGAATACCACAACTTTAAAAATGTGTATTTAATGAAAGAACCATAATATAACCTTCTGTTATACATCATTACAAAGAGTATTTAAAAAGGTTTTTTTCACTCAAAAACAAGTTCAGAGATGTTCAATATGGCCCCCTCCAGACACTCGAGCAATATCAACCCGATACTCCAACTCGTTCCACACTCTCTGTAGCATATCAGGTGTAACAGTTTGGATAGCTGCTGTTATTTCTCGTTTCAAATCATCAATGGTGGCTGGGAGAGGTGGCCGAAACACCATATCCTTAACATGCCCCCATAAGAAAAAATCGCAGGGGGTAAGATCAGGGCTTCTTGGAGGCCAGTGATGAAGTGCTCTGTCACGGGCTGCCTGGCGGCCGATCCATCGCCTCGGGTAGTTGACGTTCAGGTAGTTACGGACAGATAAGTGCCAATGTGGTGGCGCTCCATCCTGCTGAAATATGAATTGTTGTGCTTCTTGTTCGAGCTGAGGGAACAGCCAATTCTCTAACATCTCCAGATACTGTAGTCCAGTTACAGTAGCACCTTCGAAGAAAAAGGGACCAAAAACTTTATTGGCCGAAATGGCACAGAAAACGTTCACCTTAGGCGAGTCACGTTCATACTGAGCTGTTTCCCGCGGATTCTCAGTGCCCCATATACAGACATTGTGACGGTTGACTTTCCCGTTAGTGTGGAAAGTTGCTTCATCACTAAACACAATCTTTGAAACGAAAGATTCATCTGTTTCCATTTGAGCAAGGATAAAATCACAGAAATCGATTCTTTTAATCTTATCAGCTGCAGACAGTGCTTGAACCAATTTCAGACGATAAGGTTTCATAACTAACCTTTTTCGTAGGACTCTCCATACAGTTGATTGTGGAATTTGCAGCTCTCTGCTAGCTCTGCGAGTCGATTTTCCTGGGCTGCGAACAAAAGCTTGCTGGATGCGTGCTACATTTTCATCACTCGTTCTCGGCCGTCCAGAACTTTTCCCTTTGCACAAACACCCATCCTCTGTAAACTGTTTATACCAACGTTTAATACACCACCTATCAGGAGGTTTAACACCATACTTCGTTTGAAATGCACGCTGAACAACTGTCGTCGATTCACTTCTGCCGTACTCAATAACACAAAAAGCTTTCTGTTGAGCGGTCGCCATCGCCCTAGTCAACAGCGCCTCAAGCGAACAAATGTACAACTAAATGAAACTTTATAGCTCCCTTAATTCGCCGACAGATAGTGCTTAGCTCTGCCTTTTGTCGTCGCAGAGTTTTAAATTCCTAAAGTTGTGGTATTCTTTTTGAATCACCCTGTATTAGTCCATAAGGTACGCCATCTCCTTACAAACATCGTTTCATGGATGTTACAACTAAAAATCGGCTCTAACATTATTGTTTACACCTTACTGGCATGGCATCCATATATTTGGAGGCCCTTTTTATATTTGTTCCGCTTGCATTACAACGTGCGTAAGGCCTGAACTCGAAATATCTACAGCAGACATTGGCTCCGCGTACGTACAGCATAATTATTGCTCTCCAAATACAATCAGGACATACTTGATTACAAATACAACAGCAAAATAATTGTAGAGTGAATCTTCCACTCCGCAATAGTATGTTCGCTGTCTGAAAGTTCCTGTCAGGTTATAACTGTGTGCCAAATAGGGGCTCGAACCCGAACCTTGCTTTTGACGGGCAATTATCTTACCGTCTGAACTACCCATGCACGGTTCACAACCTGGGCTCACAGCTCTACCTTTACCATTATCATTCTAGCGTTCCATACAGCAATCACGAGAACTTCCGCAAAATCTGAAATTTAGGAGAGACGACAATGGAGCGCGGGTCGTGAGTCGGTCTTGGATAGCTCAGAGTGTAAGATCATTGCCGACCAGAGACCCGGTTCGGTACACGATTACAAGTAGCCATGAAGGTTTAATGTCTGAATAATAATTTTCAGAAGTCTACGTATGAAATAAAACACAAGGTTTTATCCTATCGAAGCCGTCGACATCAATTTTTCTTGGTTCTCTTGGAAATTTAGGTCACAAGAAGTACTGAAGAATAAACTTGCACCCACTCACTTAAAAACTCTTACTCTCTCTGTCTGTGGACCTTGCGTATGTATGTATCTATGTGTGTGTGTGTGTGTGTGTGTGTGTGTGTGTGTGTTCTCTCTTTCACGAAACCTGCACCTGATTACCATATACGTTAATCGAGTCATGCGTCATATTTGTGACAATTTCGACAATACTTCATGCATTGAAAATTTTATATGTGGTGTAAAAGGTAATTATCCGCAGTTCAAATTCTTAACTCGTCTTCTGAAGGGTGCACAAAACTGCTTTGAAAATGAGCCCAGAGTAGAAACAATTTTCGATAACCACGTTTTACCGTTAGGGTATTCACTCTGAGCTGTGGTCAAAGACTATGATACGAAGGTCACCACAAAGACGGTCTAAGAGCAAAGGGCTTCGAAAAAATTAGGAAAATTTAGTAAACTTGATATGAAGTGACTAATACTGTACTCTAGCAATTGAGACGTAAAACTAACTACGACAACATACAAGGAGCACCTGAAAAGTTCGTTGAATGGTCTCATAAAATGAAGGAAACAAGATTTACAAACAAAATCCCTTCACTGACCTTCAAAGAATTACCATTGGCTACGACACACTTCTGACATCTGCTGTAAAGCTGTCGGAAATCGGCAGAAAATGCTTCTTGTCGTATCGCTCGAAGTACCGTGGTCACGCGTTGTTGGATATCCACATCATTACAGGAAATGAGACCTGGTACTATCAAAATCCTACCAATACGTTTCGCGGACCAAGCTGACGTCAGTGGCATGGTGTTCATAGTCTTCTCCATCTTCCAAAACTAATCGCTGACAAAATCCAAGACTAAGACAATGCTGGTCGCCTGTTTTGACAGCGAGGACTAGATCCAGCATGAATTTTTACCTGAGGGAGGTGAGGAAGTCGACGAACACCCTGTCATTAACTGTCGCTTGGTCCCCAGATGGTATTGGTGGCACCATGTCTGAGCGTCTGTAATTATGCCGTTATCCAGCAACGCAGGACCACAGTTTGTTTGTAACTCTTGTTTCCTTTATTTTATTAGACCATTCACCGAACTTTTCAGATGCACCTTCTATGTTCGTATTTGTCAATGCATACTATACAAAATTATTTAAATCTCGCCGTATAATAACATTAGCTTTATAGAGTAATCAAAAGTAGTTCCTGAATGTTGGAAGGTGATGCCTGTATTCTCTTTTTTGCAGGTGAGTGTAGCGCTGCATTCAAGAAAGAAGACTTAAGTCTTCCGTGGCTGGATCACTGTGTCAGCTCTCTGCAGAAGGTATAACTTTTGTTTCATCATGGAAGATTTCTTCTCAGTTTAACAAACATAAAACTTCGTTCTTATTGAATATTGTACCAAGTCAGAGAATTACTCCAGTGGACATGGCGAGGCTTTTGCTATTGCTCGTTTCAGGCATGAAAGTATTTAACAACAATGTACATTACCTTGTTCAAAAGTGCAAAGTCACTGTGTTTAGTGTTTCGTATTTAGGAGATGTGTCCGTATTGTTATTATTATTACTATTATTGTTATTATTATTTCTTTCCTTTCTCAGATGTTATGTCTGGTTAAAAATGGAAAGTGACGCGGACCTTCATCAAGCGTGACTTCCTTTTAACTGTATGGTATATGTTACATTGCATTTAGGAACTTTCGGGTATTATTATTATTATCTTTACTTTCTCAGACGTTAAGTCTGGTTAGGAATGGAGTGACGCGGACCTTTATCAAGCGTCACTTCCTTTTTGCTGTACGGTATATGTTATATTGCATTTAGGAACTTTCGGGTAATTGAACATGTATCAATAATTACGGATTTCTGTAATTGTATATATATGTTTGGATGTAGCTGTATTGCATTGATGCATTGGTGGATATTGTGTGGTATGACTCCTGTAGTTGATAGTATAATTGGTATGATGTCAACTTTATCCTGATGCCACATGTCTTTGACTTCCTCAGCCAGTTGGATGTATTTTTCAATTTTTTCTCCTGTTTTCTTTTGTATATTTGTTGTATTGGGTATGGATATTTCGATTAGTTGTGTTAATTTCTTCTTTTTATTGGTGAGTATGATGTCAGGTTTGTTATGTGGCGTTGTTTTATCTGTTATAATGGTTCTGTTCCAGTATAATTTGTATTCATCATTCTCCAGTACATTTTGTGGTGCATACTTGTATGTAGGAACATGTTGTTTTATAAGTTTATGTTGTAAGGCAAGCTGTTGATGTATTATTTTTGCGACATTGTCATGTCTTCTGGGGTATTCTGTATTTGCTAGTATTGTACATCCGCTTGTGATGTGATCTACTGTTTCTATTTGTTGTTTACAAAGTCTGCATTTATCTGTTGTGGTATTGGGATCTTTAATAATATGCTTGCTGAAATACCTGGTGTTTATTGTTTGATCCTGTATTGCAATCATGAATCCTTCTGTCTCACTGTATATATTGCCTTTTCTTAGCCATGTGTTGGATGCGTCTTGATCGATGTGTGGCTGTGTTAGATGATATGGGTGCTTGCCATGAAGTGTTTTCTTTTTCCAATTTGCTTTCTTCGTATCTGTTGATGTTATGTGATCTAAAGGGTTGTAGAAGTGGTTATGAAATTGCAGTGGTGTAGCCGATGTATTTATATGAGTGATTGCCTTGTGTATTTTGCTAGTTTCTGCTCGTTCTAGAAAGAATTTTCTTAAATTGTCTACCTGTCCATAATGTAGGTTTTTTATGTCGATAAATCCCCTTCCTCCTTCCTTTCTGCTTAATGTGAATCTTTCTGTTGCTGAATGTATGTGATGTATTCTATATTTGTGGCATTGTGATCGTGTAAGTGTATTGAGTGCTTCTAGGTCTGTGTTACTCCATTTCACTACTCCAAATGAGTAGGTCAATATTGGTATGGCATACGTATTTATAGCTTTTGTCTTGTTTCTTGCTGTCAGTTCTGTTTTCAGTATTTTTGTTAGTCTTTGTCTATATTTTTCTTTTAGTTCTTCTTTAATATTTGTATTATCTATTCCTATTTTTTGCCTGTATCCTAGATATTTATAGGCATCCGTTTTTTCCATCGCTTCTATGCAGTCGCTGTTATCCAATATGTAATCTTCTTGTTTAGTGTGTTTTCCCTTGACTATGCTATTTTTCTTACATTTGTCTGTTCCAAAAGCCATACTTATATCATTGCTGAATCCTTCTGTTATCTTTAGTAATTGGTTGAGTTGTTGATTGGTTGCTGCCAGTAGTTTTAGATCATCCATGTATAGCAAATGTGTGATTTTGTGTGGGTATGTTCCAGTAATATTGTATCCATAATTTGTATTGTTTAGCATGTTGGATAGTGGGTTCAGAGCAAGGCAGAACCAGAAAGGACTTAATGAGTCTCCTTGGTATATTCCACGCTTAATCTGTATTGGCTGTGATGTGATATTATTAGAGTTTGTTTGGATATTAAGTGTGGTTTTCCAGTTTTTCATAACTATGTTTAGGAACTGCATCAATTTAGGATCTACTTTGTATATTTCCAATATCTGTAGTAACCATGAGTGGGGTACACTATCAAAAGCTTTTTGGTAATCAATGTATGCGTAGTGTAGTGACCTTTGTTTAGTTTTAGCTTGATATGTCACCTCTGCATCTATTATCAGTTGCTCTTTACATCCTCGTGCTCCTTTGCAACAGCCTTTTTGTTCTTCATTTATAATTTTGTTCTGTGTTGTATGTGTCATTAATTTCTGTGTAATGACTGAAGTTAATATTTTGTAGATTGTTGGTAAGCATGTTATGGGGCGATATTTAGCTGGGTTTGCTGTGTCTGCTTGATCTTTAGGTTTCAGATAGGTTATTCCATGTGTAAGTGTATCAGGGAATGTGTATGGGTCTGCAATGTAACTGTTAAATAATTTAGTTAGATGTGAATGTGTTGAGGTGAACTTCTTTAGCCAGAAATTTGCTATTTTATCATTTCCAGGGGCTTTCCAATTGTGCGTAGAATTAATTGCTCGGGTGACTTCATGTTGCAAAATTATAACTTCAGGCATTTGTGGTATCATCTTGTATGAGTCTGTTTCTGCTTGTATCCACCGTGCATGCCTGTTATGTTGTACCGGGTTTGACCATATGTTGCTCCAGAAGTGTTCCATGTCTGTTATGTTTGGTGGATTGTCTATTTTAATGTGTGTGTTATCTATTGTCTGGTAAAATTTCTTTTGGTTTGTGTTGAATGTTTGGTTTTGTTTCCTTCTATTTTCACTTTTTTTGTATCTTCTGAGTCGTTTGGCCAATGCTTGTAACTTCTGCTTCTTTTCATCTAATTGCTCCATTGCTTCTTGTTGTGAGATTTTACCTAACCTTTTTCGTTTTTTGTCTGATATTTCATTTCTTATAAATTGTGTTAGCTGTCCGATGTCTTTTCTCAGTTTTTCTATTCTGATCTGTAGCCTGTGTTGCCATGCTGGTTTTGTGGGTTTCTTCTGTGTGTTGGTTGGTTCTGATCTCTGCCTAGTGTGTATATTTAGTGTAGTGAGTGCTCCTACATAAACCAGTAGTTGTAACTCTTCCATTGTTGTATTTTCATTTATTTTGTTGTGTATGATTGTGTTGATAGTTGTTATTGTTGTTTCGACTTGTGGGTTATTTGGTGGTCTATGCAAGAATGGTCTAATGTCTGTATTTGTGTCTTTGTATTCTATATATGTCAGCTGAAATTTCTCTTCTATATCTAACATGTGTGTCACTTCGTGTTCTATTTGTGCTTGTTCTGGTGGCTGTCTTAAGATGTCGTTTTCCTCTGATTGTTTAATTGATGTGTGTTGTTCTTTGTTTGTTTGCTCTGGGATGTTTGAGTCCATTACTGTATTTTCTTCTTCTTCTTCTGATTGCACATTATTTTGTTCTAGTATTTGTTGTACTTGTTGTTTGATGTTTTCTAATTCTGACTGGGGTATCCTGTTATTTTTGATTATTACACGGATCTGATCAGCTAGTCGTTGTTCTGTTAAAAATTTTAATTCTGGGTATCTGGTAATAAATGTTGTGTGTACTTGTGATCTGTATCCAGTTGTGTTGGTTCCTAGGTTTGTTGCTTGGTAATAACAGAACATGAGGTGTCGATTAACTTCATCTGACCATCTCATCCTCTGTCTTTGTTTTCCTTCTAGGGTGGTTGCAGGAAGCATATCCTGCAAAACACCTCTATTTGGATTTAAATCATTTTCCAGTTGGCTAGCAGTGTCGTTACCATTGTGGACGGGCATAGGGTTCAAGCGTCGTCCCCGACCATGACGGCGCTTGTCCGAGGCTTCTTTAGTTCTGTCCTGAACCAAGTAATCACACTAAAAGGGGGGTTAGCCCTATTAGTGGTTTGTTCTTTTCGTCGCCTTTTACGACTGGCAGAACATACCGGAGGCCTATTCTTTTCCCGGGCCTCCACGGGGGCCCGGGCCTCCACGTATTATTATTATTATTATTATTATTATTATTATTATTATTATGCATGTGACCTCCTCTCAGGTACGGTAAGAGACGTCAGTATTTACCAGATATGGATATCGTATTTAATTGCACTCCACTTCTAAGATTTATATTTTTAAGTTGTAAAATTAGCATCGCTCTAGGTCACTTTAATTCAGGGTCAGCTGTAAAATGAGTAAAGTTCAATGGTCTTTTCGAGTCATCATCGCAAAATACTAACACGAGCTATTTACGGAAGAATGGACTGACTGATAAAATCCGACCTTGGGTCCATGTGAGGCATCTGACCTCTGGTTAGACACTACAGTTATAGCGTATACTGAAATTACAGTTATAGCGTATACTAATCTACAAAATGCTTTTGACAATGTTGGCTTTAAAACTCTCTTTAAAATTCTCAAGGTAGCTGAGGTAAAATGCAAATATCGAATGGTTATCTACTACTTGTGTAGAGACCATTCTTCAGTTACATGTCTTCATGGACAGGAAAGGAAGTCAGTAGTAGTGAAGGGAGTGAAAAAAGGTTGTAGCCTATTCCCTGTGTTATTCGATCTGTACACTGAGAAAGCAGTAAGGCAAACCAAGCATTTATTTAGAAAGGGAATTAAAGGTTGGGGAGACGAAATAGAATTTTAAGGTTTAACGATGACATTGTAATTCTGCCATGTTTGACAAAGGACTTGGAAGATCGCTTTAAAGGAATTGGTAACGTTTTGAAAAGAGGTCATAAGACGAATATCAACAAAAGTCAAACAAGCGTAGTTCCCTAAGATGTTGCTGAGGGAATTAAATTAAGACATGAGTCTAAAACATAAAGATGTGTTTTGGTATTTGTGGAGCAAAATACGAGGTGCATTCAAGTTCTAAGGCCTCCGATTCTTTTTCTAATTAACTACTCACCCGAAATCGATGAAACTGGCGTTACTTCTCGACGTAATCGCCATGCAGACGTACAAATTTTTCACAACGCTGATGCCATGATTCCATGGCAGCGGCGAAGGCTTCTTCAGGAGTCTGTTTTGACCACTGGAAAATCGCTGAGGCAATAGCAGCACGGCTGGTGAATGTGCGGCCACGGAGAGTGTCTTTCATTGTTGGAAAAAGCCAAAACTCACTAGGAGCCAGGTCAGGTGAGTAGGGAGCATGAGGAATCACTTCAAAGTTGTTATCACGAAGAAACTGTTGCGTAACGTTAGCTCGATGTGCGGGTGCGTTGTCTTGGTGAAACAGCACACGCGCAGCCCTTCCCGGATGTTTTTGTTGCAGTGCAGGAAGGCATTTGTTCTTCAAAACATTTTCGTAGGGTGCACCTGTTACCGTAGTGCCCTTTGGAACGCAATGGGTAAGGATTACGCTCTCGCTGTCCCAGAACATGGACACCATCATTTTTTCAGCACTGGCGGTTACCAGAAATTTTTTTGGTGGCGGTGAATCTGTGTGCTTCCATTGAGCTGACTGGCGCTTTGTTTCTGGATTGAAAAATGGCATCCACGTCTCATTCATTGTCACAACCGACGAAAATAAAGTCCCATTCATGCTGTCGTTGCGCGTCAACATTGCTTGGCAACATGCCACACAGGCAGCCATGTGGTCGTCCGTCAGCATTCGTGGCACCCACCTGGATGACACTTTTCGCATTTTCAGGTCGTCATGCAGGATTGTGTGCACAGAACCCACAGAAATGCCAACTCTGGAGCCGATCTGTTCAACAGTCATTCGGCGATCCCCCAAAACAATTCTCTCCACTTTCTCGATCATGTCATCAGACCGGCTTGTGCGAGCCCGAGGTTGTTTCGGTTTGTTGTCACACGATGTTCTGCCTTCATTAAACTGTCGCACCCACGAACACACTTTCGACACATCCATAACTCCATCACCACATGTCTCCTTCAACTGCCGATGAATTTCAATTGGTTTCACACCACGCAAATTCAGAAAACGAATGATTGCACGCTGTTCAAGTAAGGAAAACGTCGCCATTTTAAGTATTTAAAACAGTTCTCATTCTCGCTGCTGATGGTAAAATTCCATCTACCGTACGGTGCTGCCATCTGTGGGACGTATTGACAATGAACGCGGCCTCATTTTAAAACAATGCGCATGTTTCTATCTCTTTCCAGTCCGGAGAAAAAAAATCGGAGGCCTTAGAACTTGAATGCACCTCGTAACTGTCGATGGCCTAAGTAGACAAGAGAATATCAATAGAAACAATAGCATTTCTCAAAGAAATAGTATTTCAACTTCTAATATTGATTTAAGTGTTGCGAAGACTGTTCTGGAGGTATTTTCCTCGAGGGTGGTCTTGAATGGAAGTCAAATGTGGACGATAAATTTATCAGAGTAGAACAGAAAAGACGCTCTTGAAAATGTGGTGCTGTAGACGAATTGTGAAGGTTATATAGATACAGTGATCGGATAACAAATGGATAGGTGTTCAATCGAATCGGAGAGAAAATAATTTTATGGTACAACTTAACTTCAGGAAAAGATGGATTGGCAGAATCCTGATGCATCATGGTATAGTTAATTCAGTATTTATTGGAAGTGCAAATGGGTAAAAATTGTAGAGAGAGAAACAGGTTGAAGTGGACGTGGGGTCTAGAAATTCTGCGGAGAAGAAAGTGCTTGCACAGAGTTAGTTTGTTAGTCAGTTTCACGTTCCACATATCATTTTGCACGATAAATCGTAATGCTGTGAAACGAGTCATTTTACGTTCACATGGCAAATTAAATTGTAAACATGGCTACATGCTACAAAAGTTTTTAATATACCGATGTGAGTCAGGATCCCTATACACAACCTTTCAATCATTACAATAACAGAAATTCTTCTGTGGAATATAAGGAGTTGTCAAGGAAAGCCTTTTTAGTTTGTTTTCAAAATTTACTTTGCTGTCTGTAAAAAAATTTTATGTCACCGGCGGACAAGTGACAAAAACTTTTAGCTGCAGTATTGTGCACCCCTTTTTGTCCTAAATACAAAGGTAGTGTGAAGTAATGAATGTCCTTTCTCCTTTTGGTATTATAATTATGTACATCATTGTTTCTCTGGAATTGTTGTGGATTGTTTACAACAGACTTCGTGACGCAATAAATATACCGTGAAGCAGTAGTCAGAATGCATACCTCCTTAAACAGATGTCTACAAGATGAGCACCACATATCATTCTTGCAGCAAGGTTTTGAGCAATGAAGACTTTCTTTCTTAAAGGTGAGTTACCCCACAACATGATTCCATATTGCATTATTGAATGAACATACGCAGAATATATCAACTTGTCGATTTGTCCCTCCCTAAGATTTGGAAGCATTAGAAGTGCACATCTGGCTGAATTAAGTTGTGTTAGGAGTTTAAAAATATGCTTTTTCCAGTTTAAATTCTCATCAGTATGGACAACCAAGAATTTGGAAGTTTCCCCCCCTCTTTATTATTTCCTCACCATGTGTTACAATTATCACTGGTGTAGTATCCCTAGATGTGCAGAACTGAATATGTTGTCTCTTTTTAAAATTGAGGGTAAGACCATTCGAAAAAAGTCAGTAATGCTTTTAAGAGCATTGATTACCATATCTTCCGTTTCTGTATAAGTGTTTGGATTAATTACAGTACTTGTTGCACCTGGAAAATGAACTAATTCTGCATGTTATACATTAGCTGGAAGATCGTTTACATATGTATGACGAACAATAGTGGACCTAATAAGATTGAGCTTTGGGGAACCCCATACATGATTTATACCCAGTCAGAATAATGTCTCTGAACTATATTGGTAGAGTTACTAAGTATAGCTTTCTGCATTTTTTTGGTTAGATATTATCCATTGGTTAGCTATACTGTCAGTTCTGTAAATTTTATTTTATGTAGGAGCATATTGTGATTAATATAGTCAAGTGACTTATGTAGGTCGCAGGAAAAACCAAACGCTGCTGTCTTGTTATTTAGTGCTTGTAAAATTTGGTGAGTGGAAGTGTAAATGGCATTCTCAGCAAAGCAACTCTTTTGAAATCCGAACTGTAGATTAGCTGAGGATATTATAGTTGCTCAGTTGGAATACTGCTGTAGAAAACATCACACTTTCAAAAACTGTGGAAAATGATGTCAGATTAAAGTATTGTGCTGAGCTCCATTGTACTGAAGACAGCAACGACGACGTCTTGGGACGAGCAATGCTTATGTTTAACCTAAAACTGTATTTTCTCAGCTTTAAAGTTTGATGTAATTAAGATAGTCTTGGGCATAGTCTTATCATATTGATGCCTCTTTTCTGGTGAGCAACAATAGTTCTGATCAGCAAAAGGAATTTACAAGATACACAGAAGACCCAAAGAAACTGGTCCACCTGCCTCATATCGTTTAGGGTTACCGCGACCAAGCAGAAGAGCCACAACACGAGTTGGCATGGACTCGACTATTGTCTGAAGTAGTGCTGGAGGGAACTGACACCATGAATCCTGCAGGGCTGTCCAGAAATCCGTAAGAGTACGAGGGGGTGGAGATCTCTTCTGAATAGCACGTAGAGAGGCATCCCATATATGCTCAATAATGTTCATGTCTGGGGGTTTGGTGAACAGCGGAAGTATTTCAACTCAGAAGAGCGTTCCTGGAGCCACTTTGTAGCGATTCTGGACTTGTGGGGGGTCACATTGTCCTGCTGGAATTGCCCACGTCCGTCGGAATGCATTATAGACATGCGTGGATGCAGGTGATGAAACAGGATGCTTACATACGTGTCACGTGTCAGCATCGTATCTAGACTTATCAAGAGTTCCATATCATTACAACTGCAAACGCCCTACACCGTTACAGAGCCTCCACCAGCTTGAGCAGTCTCCTGCTGACATGTAGGGTCCATGGATTCATAAGGATGATTCAACACCTGTATACGTCCATCCGCTCGATACAATTTGAAACGAGATTCGTCCGAGCGGGAAACATGTTTCCAGTCATCAACAGTCCAATGTCGGTGTTGGTGGGCCCAGGCGAGGCGTAAAGCTTTGTGACGTGCAGTCGGGTACACGACTGGGCCTACTGCTCCGAAAGCCTATACTAATGATGTTTCATTGAATGGTTCGCACACTGGCCCTTGTTAATGACCTTTCATTGAAATCTGCAGCAACTTGTGGAAGGGTAGCACTTCTATCACGTTGAACAATTCACTTCACTCGTCATTGGCCCCGTTCCTGCAAGAACTTTTTCCGGCCGCAGCGAAGTCGGAGATTTGATGTTTTACCGGATTCGTGATATTCACGGTACACTCGTGAAATGGTCGCAAGGGAAAATCCGCACCTCATCACTACCTCAGAGACACTGTGCCCCATCGCTCGTGCGCCGACCGTATAACGACGTACAAACTCACTTAAATCTTGATAATCTGCCATTGTAACATTAGTAACCGATCTAGTAACGGCACGCCGTCGTGGCTTCATAAGGCTTCTTTCCTCGGTGTGACGTAGGTTTGTAACGGTAACACCGACCCCTCAAACAGCAATCGATGCTAGGAATGTTTGAGAAATAGTGACCGTGATATAGCATAATTGGAACAGAACAATCAAACTTGGATTCGTTTTCGAAATATTCCAGCAGAATATAACCAATAGTAAACAGGAGGGTCTGGAACATAAGTTCCCCAGCACAAAAGCACGTAGTGAGATTACCTATTTTAATATCGGTCGCTAACGTAATTAGGCATTCTTGTCTCAAGCAATATACACTCCTGGAAATTGAAATAAGAACACCGTGAATTCATTGTCCCAGGAAGGGGAAACTTTATTGACACATTCCTGGGGTCAGATACATCACATGATCACACTGACAGAACCACAGGCACATAGACACAGGCAACAGAGCATGCACAATGTCGGCACTAGTACAGTGTATATCCACCTTTCGCAGCAATGCAGGCTGCTATTCTCCCATGGAGACGATCGTAGAGATGCTGGATGTAGTCCTGTGGAACGGCTTGCCATGCCGTTTCCACCTGGCGCCTCAGTTGGGCCAGCGTTCGTGCTGGACGTGCAGACCGCGTGAGACGACGCTTCATCCAGTCCCAAACATGCTCAATGGGGGACAGATCCGGAGATCTTGCTGGCCAGGGTAGTTGACTTACACCTTCTAGAGCACGTTGGGTGGCACGGGATACATGCGGACGTGCATTGTCCTGTTGGAACAGCAAGTTCCCTTGCCGGTCTAGGAATGGTAGAACGATGGGTTCGATGACGGTTTGGATGTACCGTGCACTATTCAGTGTCCCCTCGACGATCACCAGTGGTGTACGGCCAGTGTAGGAGATCGCTCCCCACACCATGATGCCGGGTGTTGGCCCTGTGTGCCTCGGTCGTATGCAGTCCTGATTGTGGCGCTCACCTGCACGGCGCCAAACACGCATACGACCATCATTGGCACCAAGGCGGAAGCGACTCTCATCGCTGAAGACGACACGTCTCCATTCGTCCCTCCATTCACGCCTGTCGCGACACCACTGGAGGCGGGCTGCACGATGTTGGGGCGTGAGCGGAAGACGGCCTAACGGTGTGCGGGACCGTAGCCCAGCTTCATGGAGACGGTTGCGAATGGTCCTCGCCGATACCCCAGGAGCAACAGTGTCCCTAATTTGCTGGGAAGTGGCGGTGCGGTCCCCTACGGCGCTGCGTAGGATCCTACGGTCTTGGCGTGCATCCGTGCGTCGCTGCGGTCCGGTCCCAGGTCGACGGGCACGTGCACCTTCCGCCGACCATTGGCGACAACATCGATGTACTGTGGAGACCTCACGCCCCACGTGTTGAGCAATTCGGCGGTACGTCCACCCGGCCTCCCGCATGCCCACTATACGCCCTCGCTCAAAGTCCGTCAACTGCACATACGGTTCACGTCCACGCTGCGATGGAGCTCCGTATGCCACGGCAAACTGGCTGACACTGACGGCGGCGGTGCACAAATGCTGCGCAGCTAGCGCCATTCGACGGCCAACACCGCGGTTCCTGGTGTGTCCGCTGTGCCGTGCGTGTGATCATTGCTTGTACAGCCCTCTCGCAGTGTCCGGAGCAAGTATGGTGGGTCTGACACACCGGTGTCAATGTGTTCTTTTTTCCATTTCCAGGAGTGTAATAAAGCATAACGCAGCGCTAAGGCTAACTCAACCTTCCTTGACACACACACACTAAACTCTTTCTTTATAGCTGTTCACACATACAACACAGTGACCTAACCTTGCAGATAGATGTACTACTAACGTGGAAGTCAGACAAACAAATGGCTAATGAGATAGCAAACAGTAACATATGCTTCTCGACAACTTGTACCTTAAATGAACTAGATGCAGCAGTTTCTAGAACGAATTACCAACCAACATGAAACTAGTAGCTATACTAAACAGAGAAGAGCAGGAAATGATTATGTTTTAAATCAGGGGCTATGTCACTGATCATACTCTATAACATCATTGCTCAGTACAGGCTCTCTATGCATGTGCATTAACCAACTTGCATTAGAATACGTAACAGCGTATATATTTCTTAAGCTCGGTTTGAAGCAGTTAAACAGAATGCAAATCTAACTACACTGGCTCTGAAGGAGCCTTTGTTTTGCTTCATTAACTAACTTGAAGAACCATGCTGATTAACAAAACTACACAAGTATGCATGAAGAAGAGCAAGTATCCTCATCCATAATTATTAAGTAAATCACAACAAACAATAACTCATAAATAAAAAAATGTTCTTTGATAAGCAGTCGTTCAACCTAATCAAAATAGAGTTGGTTTTGAAAATTCCAACATAATATTAAATTCAAGTTCTAACAATTTCTCATGAAATGAACACTGATAAAACTTTCTAATTCTGCTACAATTAATAATCCTTTTCACTTCACATCAACTTTACTATTGTCAGGCAGTAAGGCAAATTATTTAAGGAAATGATTACAGATTGATTTAAAAATGGACTGGAAGTGGAGTATATCTGAAACTATAAAACTGAACTTTAAACTGCCTCGTGATGACTGGGTGTTGTGTGATGTCCTTAGGTTAGTTAGGTTTAAGTAGTTCTAAGTTCTAGGGGACTGATGACCATAGCTGTTAAGTCCCATAGTGCTCAGAGCCATTTTTTTTAACTTTAAACGTTATAACTCCACACATTAGAAAGAAATCACAGTTTTTTTTTTACAGCTGTCGAATAAGTCTTTCCATAACAAATTAAGACACTCGTGATTAAATTCACTAGGATAGGATTCCTGTCCAGGTTTGTGATTTGGGATTATGACGGGCGTAAAATAGAGTTTTTAGCTACATAACGATTATTATAAAAACTAACGAATTTTCTCAAATACCTGGTCCATTTACAGAGTGCCAAACATAAATAATTTAGTGGAAGGTTGGTGATACTGGTTTCATAATTTGCAGTGACTGTTAACATGGCCGCGATCGCAGTACTGTTGGTCTCGCCCTGCTGCATATCATCTAGGCGTCGGAATTATATTCTTATAGGGCCAGAAAACCATGCCATTATGATAGTGTCACCAAATGCAGCATCCGAGGCCCATAAATACTGCTCTTAAGTTCTTCTGGCCTCAAAACGCCAAGAATATGAGTCACAATGATTCGCTACTGCTAGCGAGCTGTTGACTACAGAACTGCTCAGCCCACACTCCTTACCTGTCACAAAGGACGAGTTACCACTTTGCGCCAACCACACCTTTTCCACTCCGCCAGGCTACTTCCGTAGCTGCGGGTCTTCCCCACATTTTCTACATTCGACTCTACGTTCCCTAACAATGGACCAAGACATTTCTACATCATTATATAACAATCATACCAGTAGTTATTTAAATTCAAAAGCGCAGTTTACATGACATCGTTCAAAAGTACACATAACTGAAATAGGTAAACATAGTCCAAAAATTACCATGGCAGATACAGTACTCTACATAAGCTAGAGTTCAATTTGACATATAAATATCGAAACAGATAGAAAATAAGTCGCAAGTAGGTGTTACAGGTTAAGCACCCCATACTGCTATTCCTACAGCTGCCTGTGGATTCTGTTTCTTCTCTTTTCGGAACCACTGATTTTTGGACTTCTTGCTTGTTTTGTTGCTGGTGCTTGTTCGCTACTCGCGCAGCATGTTCTGACAACTGCGCCAGACACCTGTTGTCTTATATAGGATTTGCCGACCGCAGCGGCTTATTCTGCCTGTTGACAAATATCTTGTAATATTTCTGACTTAGTCAGCCATCATATTAGCCTCCAAGAAGCCGTTCCCAGAGCAGTGGAGATGCAAGAAGTATATAGATGACGAAATGTGGTGTGACGTACCTGTGACAGATGTTAGATTCGGTACCATTTCCGTGATAATGACGCGCCAAAACGCTAAAGTATAGTTATTGTTATTAGTTAAACTACTCATTGGAATGACTTCATTTTTTAATATAAATATCTCTCAACAGATGACTATCAATCAGTCATTTTAGAATTATTAAAAACAATTTAAATCAAAAACAAAAGACTGACCAAATTGCAGACGAAACTCTTCGGAAGCGTTCGGGTCACGACTTTTCTGGTATGGCGCGCGAAGTTTTTCGGGCTGTTCGTCGCTCTGGATTAGGCAGTCGAGAAGAACAGACATGTCTGTCGTAGGATGTGTTTCGAATTTTTATTTAAGTTCCTGTTCGACACTCTGGATTAGGCATTCGAGATGTACAGTCATGTTGTCTGTGGCAGAATGTGTTTGCCAGTATTCAGTATTAAAAGATTCAGCCGGCCGGTGTGGGCATGCGGTTCTAGGCGCTAAAGTCTGGAACGGCGCGACCGCTATGGTCGCAAGCTCGAATCCTGCCTCGGGCATGGTTGTGTGTAATGTCCTTAGGTTAGTTACGTTTAAGTAGTTCTAAGTTCTATTGGACTGATGACCTCAGAAGTTAAGTCCCATAGCGCTCAGAGCCATTTGAACCATTAAAAGATTCACTCCGGTAGTCATGAGGCACAGATACGTGCCACAAATAGTGTAATGATACATTTTCGTAAACGTTGTGTTTGATCATGTACTTTGCTGTATCAGAAGGCGTTGTATTAAGATTATGTAGTCTTATCGTGTGGCTATATTAAAATATGCGAGTGGCATGCCAAACAAGTGATACATTATTTCAGAACAGAACCTCGCTAAAAGTCAGTTTCAGCCTCAAGATACAGAACCTACGACCTGAATGCTGTTTTCTGTTCTGGGGACATCAACTGTAAGACAGAAGGTTAGTGAACTATAACAGAACCTTCGTATTCCACACAGTGCAGTGGAAACAACTAGGCGCCTCACGTGTACTGCATGCACAGAACAAATGTGCTCAGTGACACGTCATCTGCAGTAATGCAGAGGAGGTAAAGGAGGATGATCGTTATTAACACCAACAATCAATTCATTCTTCCTTTCTTGCCGTATTCTGTATATGAATACGCTTGCCTATACCAGTTACTTTGGCGCTTCAGTGTAATGTCCCAATTACAATTAATGCCATATCGCGTATTTACAGTTCACTGTAATTAATATAGGATCTGTGTTATACTATTAAAGATACTAAAATGATACGATATAACTATCTCATTCCTTGCTAAAACGGAATTGATATCATTTAACCATTTAACGAAATAGAAAATCCGCAGTGGCTTAGTTGTTATACCTGGCACTGGGGAGAACAAAGACGCCCGGAACCACCGTACAAATCTTTTGACGTGTTTAACACCAGGGATGGTGGTGAGGTCCGGTGCAAGCAAGGTTGCCTACCTCCCTCCATGCTTTGTGCTGGGCGGTCTGTCTGTTTCGTAGCGCTACCCGTGCAAGCAGCGGGGGGCGCGCAGTATATTCAATTTGCTCGCTGGACCGCCTCCCTTGTGTGTCTTGCCTGCTGCCTTGCCTTGATTCCCCGGCAAAATCAGCGGAGATTTCACTGCCGAGTGCAGTCCATTTCATTCTGACAAGCCCGGAATCGGGCAGAACGATTGGCGAATTATCCTTTTTCCCCCGCAGGGTGCCTGCCTTCCCAGAGATGTGCGTCCCCTGCTCTCGAGGGATGGTGTAGTCCGCAGATATTGGAGACGACACACATAACGGCGGAGCTATCGGAATTCTGTTTCGCAGTCACCGGTGGGAGCCAGAGCGAGAAAACGTATATGGCACGAGTTCTGCATAACGGCAAAATATTATTTGTGGCGAATACTGGCCAAACGGCAGCACCAGGGTCTCCTCCAAATCTTCGCTTATATTTTGCTTCTCGGTTTACGTATGTCTTTGAAGAATAGAATATAAGGAGGTGTCACACCACGGTAATAGTAACAACCAGTAAACCCCGTGATTCATTAAAATAATCGATCTCCCACGTATCATAAACCTTCAAACGTCTGATTACATTACAAATATGTTAATGTGTTAAATATATAACGTTAAGTACGTAATCGAGAATAAGTTTAGAGAAGATTCGAAAAATTGTTCTTAAGTTTGGTGAAAGTCGCTAAGGGTTCTCATCATGAAATACTGGATGAATAGAGTCTGGGTAACTTCTATCCATTTTAAACAAAAGCAAGTCGTTCGAGCATCTCAGCGTTTATGATGTCATACTCATGTACTACTTTTCGTACAATGATATACCAGGTCATCAAAAAGTCAGTATAAATTTGAAAACTTAATAAACTACGGAATAATGTAGATAGAGAGGTAAAATTTGACACACATGCTTGGAATAACATGGGGTTTTATTAGAACCAGGCGATCTACCCCATTTTGCTAGACAAATGAAAGATCTCTTGCGTGCGTCGTTTGGTGATGATCGTGTGCTCGCCGCCATTTTCATCATGCTTGGCCTCCCAGGTCCACAGACCTCAGTCCGTGCGATTATTGGCTTTGGGGTAACCTGAAGTCGCAAGTGTATCGTGATCGACCGACATCTCTAGGGATGGTGAAAGACAACATCCGACGCCAATGCCTCACCATAGCTTCGGACTTGCTTTACAGTGCTGTTCACAACATTATTCCTCGACTACAGCTATTGTTAAGGAATGATGGTGGACATATTGAGCATTTCCTGTAAAGAACATCATCTTTGCTTTGTGTTACTTTGTTATGCTAATTATTGCTATTCTGATCAGATAAAGCGCCATCTGTCGGACGTTTCTTGAACTTTTGTATATTTTTGGTTCTAATAAAACCCCATGTCATTCCAAGCTTGTGTGTCAATTTGTACCTCTCTATCTACATTATTCCGTGATTTATTCAGCTTTCAAATTTATACTGACTTTTTGATCACCCGGTAGTTATCGAAGTATATTCTATGACGTAGATTTGTCAGCAAAGTATTCCATGAATAGAGTTACTACTAAAGAAGTAATAAATTAAAACGTCCTGCCTGGTGTTGAAGTTTTACTGCTTGAACAGTAAATGTAGTAAGCGATAAACTTTTTTCTTTTAATCATTATGTCGGAGGCGTCAGCGAGAAAATGTTTCGTAATGGTTGTTTACGTTGTTGGAAGTCACATTGACTTTTTCTCTATCGTGTACAGTTTCTTCTGCATGTGAAATCTGTTTTTGTTACGGAAGTAAGCTATAATTAATTGAAATAAATTTCTGTCACGTGCAACAGAGAAACTTTCGTCTCTATGTGTGTTTCCATCTCTTTGTTTGTCAATCTAGTATTAGCTATCATAAACGGAAGTCCCCTATCTGCTTTATAGTGCCACCTAATGAGTTTTTATGCAGTTTCGAAGAAAGAGTATTGATGCTAAACTGTAATGGCTGTTACTATTGTACTGTGTGTTGTGCTTAAGTGACGTTCGTGATATACTAGCATATTCTGTCGGAAACTTATGTATAAAATGTATAGACAATGTGTAAATAACCCCGGCAAGTGGTCTTACACGGTTGGGAAATATACAATGTAAAGCCAAAGGCATAATCTTACTGCTGTAGTTAAGAAAGCATACGAGTTGTATTTTGTCTGAAGAGTTGGGGACAAAGATAAGGTTTTTGCTGCTCATCTTTATTGTTACACATGCGCAAGTTGCTTGCGTAAATGGCTACAGGTTTCTCTAGCACCAGTGCCATTTATGGCGATAATGGCGTGGCATGAACAGAAAGATTCCACCGACTATTATTTTTATATACTACAGTGACATCAATGGTTTCTTCGAAGAACTGAATCATATTTATAACTCTGAGGAATGAAGGACCTTTAATTGATTCCGCGAAATCGAGTTTAAAGGCAGTCCTCCTTCGAAATGGAAATAAATAATACTGTATTGCAGACGGATACTCTATTAATAATAACAAGACTATTCAAACTAATTTGTACCATTTGTGTACACTATGGTGTGTATAACAGGCAAGCGTGTGCGATCTGAAAAGTGATGGGACTATTGAATGGTATACAACCAATTTACACAAAGTGCTACTGCTTTCTGTACGAATGGGACAGTTGCAAAAAGGAAGTACATTCCATACGTCAAGAATGGCCTAAGAGTTAGTAAACACTGAAGATATATGACTCCCACCACCCCTGCACAATAAAATAGGGACACTGAAGGTATCTTTTAAAACGCTGGACCGAGAACGAGAAGCTTTTGCACAACAGAGGTTTCGAAGTATCAGTGGTGGAAAGATTAAAGGGAGTGAGTATTTTTTGGCACCACAAATACGATAGCTTATCCAAAATATTCATTTGATCAACTCGTTAAGTGAGGCTGTAAAAGATACATGGAATTCTTCAAGTGAATGTGTTCGCATTTCCTTAGAAATCACACATCTGACGATTATAAATAAATTGTGAATAACGTAATAAGATGATTCCAACGTATGCAGTTCATGTCACCAAGTTACATTTAATTGTTTTGTCATCTTGACTTTTTCGCTCAGAACTTGGAGTATACAAGTTACTAACAAAGGGAACGTTTTCAGCAGGACATTGTAGTAATGGAGAAGCCGTTTGTGGGGCGGTGCAACAGTAGCGAGTTGGCAGAATGTTTTTCGTCCTTAAAGACGTTGCAGAACAAACGATCAGAAATGTCCTTCTAACTTTTCTTTGGCTGAAATATTTGTCTTCACAAGGTTCCGAAATTATGTATCTATCTTTTCTGTCTATATAAATAAAAATCAGTTGCCATATCTATGAAAGGTTATCACTGAAAAACGGTTCAACCGATTTGGCAACCAAAGGTTGGGATAGTAATTGTCAGAACAGTGTTTGTATGGGAGAAAATCTTTGGAAAATCCACCCCAAGTCTAAAATTTAGATGGTACTTTCGTATGAAAATCTCAATGAAGGAAATGTGACCGTCGGTTTAATAGTTCTGTAGTACTACGTTTTCATAACAGTAATAAATTCTGCATTGAATACTGATATTTTCAGAAAAAGAATACAATTGAAAGTGGTATTTCAGTGTGTTATCGGTGGTGATTAGATTTCTGATATGTTTTAAAGCCTGAAATGATGTCAATTCGTGGTAATTTGGTGTGACGCAATCATTCGATTGACTTCAGTTCGTGGTTTTCTGCTTTGGAAAAATGCAGCCAGTGAGGCGTCGAAACACCGGTCGGCGTACATGCAACGCAAGTCACCTACATGATCGTTGAGTGAATGAGACATACGAAGAGCGTAGACAGGGTTTCGAGCAAAGCTCGGGGAGAAAATCGACTTAAAGAAGGTGAAGGATGATATGGACAGAGAAATGAGGGAGGAGGAGATGGGTGGAGATAGAGTATGGTATGAGAGATCTACAGGCAGTGGACGACGATGGACATACATAGAAGGAGGAAGAGATGGACAATGAGAGGAAAAAGAAGGAGAGTGGTAGAGAGAGTTAGGAAGGAGGAGTTCAGGACATGTATTCACTTTCCATATATGCATATTTTGCAATTACGAAGCATTGCCAGGTTGGCTAGCTTTTCATAAATAATAAAACGTTACTTTTGGATAAACGATATGTCAAGGGAAATTTTATTTTTAAATGCTTATTTCCCATAACCATGACAAGTGAAAAACCGTAATTTGTTCAGAAGGTGGACAAAAAGTTAATATGCTTTGTGTAATGATAATTAAAGTAAAAAACGATAATATGGGGTATGAAATCATGTGTTTGATGGAACTGAGGATATATTGGTATGGAGGATGCAGCATCTTATCTTGAGTGGACAGTTACTGGCACAAATAGACGTGAGTGTTCATCGGAGGTGAGGGTATCATCTGGAGTGCCCCAGGGAAGTGTGGTAGGTCCGCTGTTGTTTTCCATCTACATAAATGATCTTTTGGGTATGGTGGATAGCAATGTGCGGCTGTTTGCTGATGATGCTGTGGTGTATGGGAAGGTGTCGTCGTTGAGTGACTGTAGGAGAATAGAAGATGACTGGGACAGGATTTGTGACTGGTGTAAAGAATGGCAGATAACTCTAAATATAGATAAATGTAAATTAATGCGGATGAATAGGAAAAAGAATCCCGTAATGTTTGAATACTAGTAGTGCAGCGCTTGACAAAGTCACGTCGATTAAATATTTGGGCGTAACATTGCAGAGCGATATGAAGTGGGACAAGCATGTAATGGCAGTTGTGGGAAGGCGGATAGTCTTCTTCGGTTCATTGGTAGAATTTTGGGAAGATGTGGTTGATCTGTAAAGGAGACCGCTTATAAAACGCTAATACGACCTATTCTTGAGTACTGCTCGAGCGTTTGGGATCCCTGTCAGGTCGGATTGAGGGAGGACATAGAAGCAATTCAGAGGCGGGCTGCTAGATTTGTTACTGGTAGGTTTGATCATCACGCGAGTGTCACGGAAATGCTTCAGGAACTCGGGTGGGAGTCTCTAGAGGAAAGGAGGCGTTCTTTTCGTAAATCGCTACTGAGGAAGTTTAGAGAACCAGCATTTGAGGCTGACTGCAGTACAGTTTTACTGCCGGCAACTTACACTTCGCGGAAAAGCCACAAAGATAAGAGAGATTACGGCTCGTACAGAGGCATATAGGCAGTCATTTTTCCCTCGTTCTGTTTGGGAAGGAACAGGGAGAGAAGATGCTAGTTGTGGTACGAGGTACACTCCGCCACGCACCGTATGGTGGATTGCGGAGTATGTATGTAGATGTAGATCAAGAACTTGAGGCTTACCTCAGGGGAATGTATTGGGACCGTAGTTGTCCTAATTACTTCAACTCACGTTCATCGCAAAGTCGTGCAAGCCGCTGAACTGGCATCAACTAGAGAGACTTGCAGCAAGCAGCAATTAATGCCACACGGATATTTCAGATGTTTATCATGTGTATTGATGATCTGGAAGACAGTATTAATAGTAACTTTCATATGCAGATGATTGAAGTTATCTACACTGTCCAGCCACATTACTGTGACCACCTGCGAAGGCTTAAATAACTGCCTTTTGTTGTGCGGAACACTCCGAGACGTGCAGGAAGTGCATCAATGAGCTTTTGGAAGGTATCGACAGGGATGTTGAGCCATTCCGATTCGAGTGTCCTAGACTTGTTGCACTGAGTTTCTCGATTGAGGATCCATGACGTGATTAGCCCTATCAGGGTAGTCCCACAGGCTCTATATTGGGTTTGAATCCGGGGAGTATTGTGACCAGGGGAATACGGTAAACTGATCCAGATGCTCCTCTAATCACCGACGCACGTTTCAACCTGTATGACTGGTTGCATTGTTCTGCTGATAGATGTCATCGTGCAGAGGAAGACAGATTGTATGTAGGGGTGAACATAGTCGCCAAGGGTAGATGCACACTTCTATTGATCCACTGTGTCTCCCAGAATGACGAGATCACCCAGGCAACGCCGCGAAAATTTTCTCCAGACCGTAATGTTCCCTCCTCTGGCATTGTCGTTTCCGAAAGGGTGTTTACTTTCAGATGTTTCGGAGCATAAAACGTGATTCGTCTGAAAAGGCCGCCTGTCGCCACTCAGTGGACGACCAGTTATGGCTGTGGCTTGCAGATTTCAGCCTTCGTCGCCGATGGACAACAGTCAGGATGGGCGCATGAAGCAGACGCCTGCTGTGGAGGCCCATAAGCTGCATCGTTAGCTGGACGGTCGTTGAGGTGACGCTGTTGGTAGCCCCTTGCCTCATCTGGGCGATTAACTGCTTAACAGTTGCGCGTCTATTCATCTGTACACATCTCCGCAACTGTTATTGGCCCCTGTCATCTAGGGCCTATGGTGCAGTCCGGTTGCCTCGTCGTCCGTTTTGGATAGCTCCATTTCACCATACTTGCAAATCTTATTCACGCGAACGGTTTACAAACTTCGGAAATACTTCTACCCTTGTCCAGAAAGCAAATGATAATGCCTTTTTGCCGGCCGGCACAGCCGAGCGGTTCTAGGCGCTACAGTCTGGAACCGCGCGAGCGCTACGGTCGCAGGTTCGAATCCTGCCTCGGGGATGGATGTGAGTGATGTCCTTAGGTTAGTTAGGTTTAAGTAGTTCTAAGTTCTAGGGGACTGATGACCTCAGATGTTAAGTCCCATGGTGCTCAGAGCCATTTGAACCATTTTTCATAATTCCTTTTTGGACGACCGATAAATCGCTCCGTTTCCGCATTGCGACAACTACTACACTGTTTTGCACGTCCCCTCTACACGCTTTATATATCCTCCAGTGGTATTGCTGCCGCCTACCGTCTGTGAGTAGTTTTAGCATGTTGACATTGAACGTAGGCAGTGGTCACATTGAGGTGAATGGATCGTGTAGTACGAACTAAAAAACGTCGGAAATCGGTACAGTCTCCTACGTGTCACTTTCTAGGGGCCCGCAAAGATAAGAGAAAACCACTTACAGCGCTCACAGGCGCAATTAAAACCATCATTGGTTCCATTTTGTACGTTTTTAGATGTAGCGTCAAATACACTCTACTCTCTTTCCATATGACAGCTCCCAAAGCTGTACTCAACCAAAATCTACTGGCGCTACTGTAGTGCTGATGAAGGAATCTTCAGTAACAAAAGTAATTTAGTCTGCATTTACAAAGAGAGACATAACATCGTTGAAAGATATATTCCTTTCCGCGGTATGATGTCGTAGCTACTTACTCACATTTGATTTGTATACCGTTAGGTATGTAAGTAAAATTAAAATTTAACCTACACAATATCAGTACAAGAGAGGAATTTGTTGATCAGTTAAGGTACACAGGTGTCAGTAGTAGTAGCAGTAGCAGTAGTTTTATTCATCCGTACATCTTTTTCACTAAAATACTGAGCATGTTTTGAAATTATATCTTAAGACCAACAAAAATAAAGTAATTCACATATACAGACATTTATAGGGTCACAGATCTAGTGTGACAAGGATGGGATAGGTCGTCGGCCGCGGCATTATAGTAGGAAATATCCCGACTTTTCCTGAAATAACTTAGGAAACCACGGGAAACCGAAATCAGGATGGCTGGATGAAGACAGCAGCCTCCAAAGTTCTGAATGCAAGGTCACACTGTTTGGAACAGTGTTGCCTTGTTTAGCTTGCCCCTAGTCCACAGCACTGTTTTATAGAAAAGTTATTTGTTAAACAATATACTGGTAGTCAAGATCGCATGATGTCTTTTTATTCCATTCTTGCGATCTTGGCTACCAGTTTATTGTTTTACAAGATTCTACATCGTTCCCACATGAGAACAATGTGCTCCATACAAAAAGTTATATATAATGAGAAAGGCTAATGCTGGTCTGTTCATCCATTTCTCATTCCCAGTCACTGCATACGCTACAACAACGATGCACACATTGTTTGATAACAATACGCACAGTATCACCTCATGTCAGGACCATTTTGTGCACTGCAGTTTCTCATTTGTGACCCTGAAAAATTGACTAAGCATGCCTCTGTAACGATTAAGATTTGAGCTCAGAAAGAGGGTAAGGTGTTAGTATTATACAATGGGTAGCTTTTAGAGTACGTTTTTCCAGAAAAGGAGAGAGAGAGAAGGAAATGCATAGTGTGAAAGTCTTTTGTTGAATGTTATGTGTACTATTATCGTTATTATTATTATATATTTGTGTTATATTTCTTACAAAACCCCTACTCTTTGTCAATTAAATAAGCCTTCACTGTACAGAATGTATGGCTTAACTGGTATTTTTTAATTTCCTTTTAAGTAAGGTTGTTTTAGCAATTGATTTACTCTCCTGTGGTAATTTATTTAATTTATTGTACAGTTTTATTCTTTGATAGAAAATGTTATATTGAGATTTATGTGTATTCTTTCTTGAAAATCTAGGTTAAGTCTAAATCTTGTTCCTTGACCATGGACAGGGCTGTTTGTGCACTAATTATCAGTGCTATTTTCGATGCGTTCTTTCATTGTTACAATGAGGGAATTTGATTTGGTTTCTCGTGGTAGTTATGTTCGATACATAATGTTGGAGGATATTCTTCATTTCACGATTTACGGTCGTTACATGATATACCTGAAATGTTTCACAACAGCGTGTTTACAAATACCTCTCTCTCTATCTCTCTATCTCTCTCTAATACCGTCTCTGATGATAATGGTCTCGTTATCGATGTGCGTTAATTTTGAATCTCCCTTCCTTCTTTCTTTGACAACTTGAAAAGACAACTAATTTACGCAGCCCATATGGCTTCTACATTGTGGGCACACACACATTAATGCACGCTCACAAAATGGAGAAGACATTGCATAAATTAATGCACGATTTACTTTATTGGTGAAGAGTCGATCACGAGTCGGTGGCTGGCCAGTAAACTCGCGAGAAAATTGGAATGGTCAACATCCCGCCCGCATGTGCTGATGTGTTGCGTATGACACTCCTGTTATAATTTATATGCGTAAACAACTGTGTTTCATCTCAGCGCAGATGATGGGCTGGCGGCCAAACAGCGGCGCAACAATTTAAACTGTAAAATCAGATATACGACGCTGTTCCGTTTATCTGGCTGTAAATATTGGTATCTGCTATGAAAGCGGTTACGTTGCCGTCGATACATGGAGAGGCGAAATCGTTCACCGAACAGGCAACTGTATAAATTTATAACTCATGTTCTCATCCGATAAGACACAATTAAAGACCACTATCAGCGTAAGGGTTCCTTCACAGATGATGTTTGTTTGAAACGAGAGGAATCTACTATTTTAACACACTCTTCTGCGCCGAGCGTCAACATGTTGTGTGGTGGTCTGTAACGAAAAATCTATAGCCTGTTCTCAACCTTCAAATAGCCCACACATGGATGTAGTTTTTTTTTGTACGTGAGGCTGAAGTATTAGTATTTAAGATTTGCGGTTGTTGAAACGAATAAAACTATTTACTGCACGTGATATGCCATATTTGCCTTACTAAACGAAAGTTTATGTTTTCGTTATTTTTCTAAAATACAATCACAAAATAGCTTTAAACAGCAGTAGCATGAATCATTTCGTTCTCAATAGCGTGAGAACTCCTCAGTTCAATACATGTCATCCCAAAAAACCTCACATAGAAACGTCTATAAATTGTTCATAATCTAAATCGCTATTAGATGTTCACCCTAATTTAACCGAAATCAACGCCAACTACTACGGTGGAACATTTTATATTTGTAAACTGCGTGTTTGCCGCCGTTTACACAACTCAGTACACCCGTATCAAACCGCGATCAAACTCGAACTTCTTTCCAACTGTTTTCACTAAAGTTGCCACCTCATGCGACATTTGAAGCGATCCTCCACAATTTCAAGAACTAATGCACCCATCTCTCGGCATTTCAGTAGGTAAATAATTCTTTCATAAAATAAATGTAGAAACATAATGATATTACTTACGTGCTGGAGATCCGATCAAAATGGTAAGTTCATTAGAAAATCACTAATAAATGTACTGTCTGAAACCCTTGGTTGTAAATTTACGAAAAGCCAATGAATCCGAAGTTAATAATAATAATAAAACGAAATACTTGTGCATAGTAATTCACATTGTTATTGCGTCATGATTTCATTGCTGAGATCAATTTTTGGATTGTGGTAGTTGTTTAGTTAAAAAAAATCTAAATGGCATGAAAATGTTAATATCTCAGAACCTTATTGTAAGACACGCCTACTGCTTTAGGTTGCATTTTGTAGGATGATGTTCAAATTTTATGCAAAATTATGTCACAGGCTTCATCTTCTACCCCTGGACATTTTGTGTGTTACGATTAAAGACCCCCAATGAAAGCACTCCTCACTGGCTTTCCTTTGAGGCCTTCAATTTTGTAATAGCTCGATTCTATAAATTATTAGTTACGAATATTCATAAATTGAATATAATTTCCGTAATTGTAGGGTCTAAAATACGTGCATCACTGCATTTCATTTTTCATTTCATTTACTGCATGTTTAAAGACCTGCTGACTGGTATTTTATAAAGCAGGTCTTACATAATACAATTTTACATGTACTAGCACATTGTTCCACATTACTAGCAAAATTTGTTTTGAGATATAAAACAAGGGTAACAACAATATGTTACAAAGATAATTGAATTAGCTGTAGGAAGAGGAGTGTTAAAATAATAATAAATGTTAGAGTTAGGAAGAAAATAATAGAAACTTAGGAAAGGGATGATCTGCAAATTTCTCTTACTGTTAAGACAAAATATAACATATTAATTATGCTTCGTGCTACTATTCCATGTGAGGGATCGGTGGGGGGGGGGGGGGCTCATCGAGTTTGTCCCACCTATAGTAGAGTACAGCATTATGTCATCTTACATTACTAAATGAAATAAGTCATAAGTGACGCTGTTTGTGTTTGCTTCTACTGTCTAAGATACTAGTACCACTTATTACATATTTTAAGTGCTTTCAAGGGCGTACCCATCACTCTATTTGTGTTTTTATAACTAGACGTAGTTCTACGTGTTGTATGTGTGCAGTTATTTTGTATGATTGCCTGCATCACCAGTAACATGGACGGGAGGGAAGCGACAGAAGTTTAAGTTCGAGCCTCGCCTGTCTGTGCGGCGTGTTCCTTGGATGTACTGATTGTCTCATTGCTTATATTAATAATTCTTCTTCACATTATTTAGTTACCATATCTAAAATGCAGTTTAGGTACATGGACCAGTCGCGTTCTATGTTTACTTTTGTTACAGTTACCTTATTTATCTGTCTTAAGTGTCAAACTCCATGTGGTATGTGTCTGTGTCTGATGTTGTGTTTGTGTCATTTTCTGTGTCTAGGTCTACATCAGTGTCTGTGGATGTGTCTGAGTTTGTGTCCTCCCACGGATCCTGTTGTCGTATTACTTTGTGTCTGTTCGAGATCTGCGGCATCACAGACGAGGCGTTTACATTACAAAAAATGCTCAAATTACTTACGGGTTTGCTGCCGGGTGACGGCGTCGACCACCGCTGATATTTCGACAGGAGCACACCCTGCCACTCTCAAGGCACAACTGCAAGGAGGAAGCAATGTGCAAGGGAATTTAATTCCTCGGTTCACAGAGGAGAAACAAGGAAGATGCCACACACAGAACAAGTAACCGCAGAGTCAACACACAACCAAACCAAGGATAACCTACATCAGAAATATCGATAGTGACTATTAATCAACAGGTGAGGAAGCAATGCACGTTCCTCAAAGTCCTCCATAAACAAATTTACCACAATAGGTGACAACGGGCTTCCCATTGCAACTCCATCAGTCTGTTCGTAGTAATGACCATTGAATAAAAAGTAAGTGGTAGTCAGCACATGTCGAAACAAATTTGTTAACTCGACGCCAAACTTAACCTCAATTAGGTGCAACGAATCAGAGAGAAGAACGCGAGTGAAAAGAGAACCATATCAAAACTGACTAAAATATCAGAGTAATTCAAACGCAATCCCTGCAATCGACGTAAGAAATCTGCAGAGTTTTTAATGTGGTGTTCACACCTACCTACCAGTGGGCTCGCCGGCCACAGTGGCCGAGCGGTTCTAGTCACTTCAGTCCAGAACCGCGTGACTGATACGGTCGCAGGTTCGAATCCTGCCTCGGGCATGGATGTGTGTGATGTCCTCAGTTTAGTTACATTCTGTTTATAGGAAGCCTACACACACTAACTTGTATCCGCGAGCTGATAGTTGTCACCATCCAGCTTAGCGTGTAGGGGTACTTCGTACCTTGGTTCACAGGGCCCACGTTATCTCAGACCCTGAAGATTTGGCAGCTGAGCTATCACATCTCGAAGTCAACTTTCGTCAAAATTGTTATAGTGAGAGGCGCATCAAACGTGCGTTGCGCTATCAGCCTTCAGTGTAACGGGTGAGTGACGACAACAACGAAGTGGCACGTAAGTTTAAGGCCTTTTTGCCTTACGCAGGAAGCATTTCCAACAGGATTGGTCGTATTTTGCGGAAATATGATGTGAAATGTGTTTCTCGACCACCTTCTAAGATTAAGGCCCTGTTGGCGTCCGTAAAAGATGATCTTGGTTTGTGTGAAGCTGGTGTCTATCGTATTCCTTGCAGTTGTGGCCAGATAATCAGGACTGTAGAAGGCCGGTGTATTGAACGTAAGCATCACAGACGCTTACAACAGCCGAGCAAATCCGCTATTGCAGAACATTGCCTTGACACCGGTCATCCTATGGAATACAACAACACGGAGATTTTGGCTTGCACGTCCAGCTATTGGGATAGTGTTATTAAGGAAGTTGTTGAAATCAAATTATCAAGAAACCTTATAAACAGAGATCGTGGATTTTGTTTAAATGCTGCTTGGAATCCGGCTGTGTCTCTCATCAACAAACAGAAGGTGAGAATTAGTGCTACCTCACCTGTTGATTAATAGTCACTTTCGATATTTCTGGTGTTGGTTATCTTTGTTTGTGTGTAGATTGTGCTGTTACTTGTTCTGTGTGTCGTATCTTTCTTGTTCCTCCTCTGTGAACCGAGGTATTAAATTCTCTTGCACATTGCTTCCTCCTTGCAGTTGTGCCTTGAGAATGTCAGGGTGTGCTCCTGACGAAATATCGGCGGTGGTCGACGACGTCAACCGGCAGCAAACGCGTAAGTTATTTGAACATTCAATTCGCCGGGAAAAGTTAAGGTCTCACATCACAAAAATTATTTACAAACATTGCGAAACGTTATATTTACTTTCTGAAAGCGACAGTTCTTTTTCGCGAAGGTATAGCTTTCAGTATACAGGGTGTAACGGGTATAAGTGCAGAAATATCTATTGGTGACTGAGGACGGTGTACTGAACAACACTACATCGGTATTAACGTCATTTGCTGACTAATGATTATAGCTATTACGAATAGAATGTTTTCAGGTTGGTTAGTACCTGCAAGTACATGTGGCAAGCGAACCGCAAATGGAGAAATCCTCTGACTTAGATAAGGGGCAGGTTGTTGTGGACCGTAGCGACAGCGGACGAGCATCTGGAAACGGCGAAGGTGGTCGTGAGTTGGCGTGCTTCTGTTGTGAGCACCTATGGAAAGTTGTTGGCATCATAGATCGTGGAGGTCGGAGGCTTGCCTGCTCTGATAAGTTGTATGGACGGGGATCTGTCGTAGATCGGACGACAATGTACCACGCTGGTGTACGAACAAGTGTTTCGGAGAACACGGTTCAGCGGATGTACGTGAACAGGTGAATCACCAGCAGGTGACAACTACGTGTTCCAAGGCAGATCCAACAATGTCGTCAAGCTGGTTTGCGGTGGACACGGTACCATCAAGACTGCACCGTGGATCAATGGAAGCGTATCATCTAGAGGAACGCATCACGTTTCTTGTTACACCAGGTCGATGGTCGTGTCTGGATAGGCCCTCATCCAGGCGAACGCTTGTTGGGAACACCAACCACTCCACGGACGCAGACCGGCGGACGTAGTACGAGGGCCGTTCAATAGGCAATGGTCCACATTTTTTTTAATAAGCCATTGGAAATGAAATGAAAGTTTGGCGTCACTGCCCGGGAGGCCCCTTACGGGGCAGGTCCGGTCGCCTTGTTGCAAGTCTTATTACATTCGACGCCACATTGGGCGACCTGCGCGCCGGATGGGGATGAAATGATGATGAAGACAACACAACACCCAGGCCCTGAGCGGAGAAAATCCCGACCCAGCCGGCAATCGGCCCCTTAAGGACGGCAGTCGGTCACGCTGACCATTCAGCTGTCGGGGCGGACGATAAGCCATTAATATACATAGACAAACGTCCTGGTTGCTGCTTCACATGTTGTGTTGGTTCTGTGCACTGGTGAAGTTTCGAACCGTTCTGGCGGATGGCGGAGTCGTGATACAGCGTCAAAATGGCGTCTATGCACAACTCACGTAACAAGCAGCGTGCTTTAATTGAATTCTTGTGTGCAGAAAAAGAAACCGTGGTGATCATCCATAAACGTTTGTGTACAGTGTATGGCGATGCTGCAGTTGATACTCCTAGGAGTACCATTGGGCAATGGGTAAATAACGCTACAGCCTCGAGAAATGCAGAAACAGAGCTCCATGAACAGCCACGTTCGGGACGTCCTGTCACAGCCACTGCTCCAGATATGCTGAATCGTGCGGATGTCATTATTCGTGCCGACCGGCGCATCACAACTCGACAATTGGCTCTACAGTTTTCATTTAGCATTGGAAGTGCGTCTGCAATGATCGAGGCTCTCTGATATTCAAAGAGGTGCTCATGCTGTGTTCCACGAATGTTCACAGCTGACCACAAGATTCAAAGAAACGCCATTTAACCTGAAATGTGGGAGTGTTTTGAGACCGACGGAGAGGCCTTTCTGTCACGTATCGTTACGGGGGACGAAAGCTGGGTGCACAACTTTGCTCCGGATACAGAAAGGCAGTTCATGTGGCATTCTCACTCACCACAAAAGAAGATATTCAAGACATCCCCCTATGCCGGAAAAGTCATGATGACAGACTTCTGGGATTTTGATGGCGTCATTCTCTTGGATGTGATGCCAAGAAGGGCAGCCATCAATTAAGAGGCATACCCGAAGACCATCAATAAACTCAGGAACCGTTTCCGACGTATTCGACCGGACCAGAACCCAGCAGAGATCCGGCTCCAACATGATAACGCACGCCCACACACAAATCTGAGAACCCGGAAACATATCGCAAAATTGGGTTGGACATCACTGCCTCATCCACCCTACAGTCCAGAACGGGAACCCTTGGACTTCCATCTGTTTGGGCTGCTTAAAGGTTCTCTACTTGGAACACACACTGGAGATGACGAGAGCGTCAGTCATGCAGTGAAAGCATGTCCACGCCTACAGGACAATAGCTTTTACCAGCAGGGAATACATGCTCTCCCACAGCGTTGGCATACGGCCATTGAAAGTGATGGAGACTGTAGAGAAACAGGACATAGACAAGACATGTTGAAGTATGCAAGAGGAAATTAACCACAACCAACCGATTCAATTTTCACCCAAAGAAATTACGTTCGTAGCGCAATCCTGTCCGTCATGTAATTACCAGACACTGGTATACTAAATTCATACTAACTCTCTGTGAAATCTTCCCAAAAAGAATAGCTGAGGGCTACTTTGATGATTACACCACATGCTTCACGTGGTCAACTTGGTTTACACAAAGCGTATAACTCCACAATAATTTTGATAATTAAAATAAATTAGATCGAAAAGCAATTTACAAAAGAAAAACCTCGAACTGGTTACTAACGTCTTACTATTAACCTGATGGGTCAAACAGTTATATAAGCACGTGGTACTGGTCTCGCAAAGTACACCCCACGTGGGTTGAACATAAAGAAAAGTTGCTATATTGAAAAATATTGTCAAGACGAGACGTTATAATCACACAAGCATTCGCATTTAAGATTGATCTTAGTTAGAGTTACTGATCAACACGTGGTTCCACTTTACTCACAAAGTAGTGACAAAGCAACTACCGGAAAATAATCTGAACTTCACACGAGAATTACACTGCGCTGCAATTTAAGATAACATTAGATATTTTAGAGCTAAACCTGAAATAAAGGTGGCTAAATTTTCAGTTAGGCTGAACTTAAGAAATCCGTTGTCCTACGGACTAAGCAGACACGCGCTTAGCCGGAGATCTTACCACTTCAGACGCTCGCCACGGACAGACTGCCTGGTCCCTTCCTGAGGGGTGGCTCACAAATACAAACGGAAGTGGCCAGAGGGGCGGCTTCCTATACCAACATGACAACGGACGGACAGGACCATACTAAGGATAGAAACCTCTTTGCTTTTAGAAAGCGTAGCTACCTGTTCCGACGTTGGTCCTACTGTTCTCTAGCAGACAGCCTTGTCTGCTACCCTCAAGCATGCAACTATAAATACATTTGCTCATTCGTCCTCTCACACAGAAGGGAAGGGGGATGACAGTATCTTATCATATACAGTATATAAAAGAAAGCGGATGTAGGTTCCGTATGAAACTGTGTGACATGAATTACATGTAAACTGTGTTTTAAAGTGTAGTAGTGTGACAGATCGTTCTTGTTTATGTGTAAAAGTAACACATTCCACTACTCAGTCTCCTCCCAGATAGAAACGCCACAGTAAATTTAGAAGAGGAATTTATGGCGTAATTGACAACAGATTTAAGAAATTAAACATGAAAGGAATCCAACAGAGACGTTTCAACCTGTTGCAGTAATCCTAGGTACGATGGCAGCTGTAGACTGAGAGAATGTTATTACTAAGCACTTGCATACCTCAGTGACTGATGTCTTCCCACATGATAAGAGCATCTTCCAGTAGAATAACAGTCACAAGACCAGAAGACTGTCTTACTGGTTTGAGGGACATGGCAGTGAACTCAGTTTCCTGGCTTGACCACCAGATTCACCTGATCCGTACAGTTTTTTGTGGTAAGTTCCTATGGGACCAAAGTGCTTAAGTCATCGGTTTCTAGGCTTACACACTACTAAATCTAACGTAAACTAACTTACGCTAAGGACAACACACACACCAATGTCCGAGGGAGGACTCGAACGTCAGTCGGTGGGGCGGGGGGGGGGGGGAGGTGTTCCGTACAGGATGTAGCTCTTTGGAGACGCTCTTGAGCCCAAGTTCGGTGCCCACAAGTGGCCAGTAATTTAGTGGCAATTGTGTGTCTATGCGCTGACATCATCGCCACATACTGAAACGTCCCCTTAGAAAAATTAATGAATTACTGTGCTGATAAACCTCTTACATTATTTGATTTTCAAACAGCTGAGCAGAACTGAACGTACTCAGACATTTCGCTCTTTACCTATTCTGATCTACACTAAACTAACGCACTTATTCTTAGCGCAACGCAATCTGACTTTCAGTAACTCCTACAAAAGAATGGTCCTGACTAACATTAATCTATACCTTTCACAAATCACTTACCTCACAAAAATCTTCGTTACTCGAACTACTGCAATACAGCGAGCGCCACTACTGCCAGCTAAATAAAAGATTCAAACTACTGAAGGCACTAACTACTGATAGGCATAGTTAGCATATGAAAGATTTTGATAGAGAACAAACAATGTATTTACCTTAATAGTGTTCAAAAGTCATAATATATATAGCAGTTCATGACATGCGGTCTTACAAATTTACTGTCTGTGATGGACACACGTCCAGATCATCCGCTCTCAAAACTCCGCCATTTCTCTGCCCACATCCACCATCACGACTGCTAGCGGCTCACCTCCAACTGCTTAACGCTACGCGCTGTTAACAGCTAACTGCCCAACATTACAACAGCATATACTCCAACAATGCAAACCAACCACAGTCTTCACACAGCACAGTCAGTGATTTTCATATAGAGCGCTACGTGGCGTTACCAACGTAAAAACCTAAACAGCCTACTTACAATACCTCCGTAGGACTTTTCGAATCCCTGCCGCTGTATTGCGATCCAAGCGTGGACCAACACGGTGTTAAGCAGATGGTGTTGACGGTGTGGCTCGTCAGATCATATTACTACACTCCTGGAAATTGAAATAAGAACACCGTGAATTCATTGTCCCAGGAAGGGGAAACTTTATTGACACATTCCTGGGGTCAGATACATCACATGATCACACTGACAGAACCACAGGCACATAGACACAGGCAACAGAGCATGCACAATGTCGGCACTAGTACAGTGTATATCCACCTTTCGCAGCAATGCAGGCTGCTATTCTCCCATGGAGACGATCGTAGAGATGCTGGATGTAGTCCTGTGGAACGGCTTGCCATGCCATTTCCACCTGGCGCCTCAGTTGGACCAGCGTTCGTGCTCGACGTGCAGACCGCGTGAGACGACGCTTCATCCAGTCCCAAACATGCTCAATGGGGGACAGATCCGGAGATCTTGCTGGCCAGGGTAGTTGACGTACACCTTCTAGAGCACGTTGGGTGGCACGGGATACATGCGGACGTGCATTGTCCTGTTGGAACAGCAAGTTCCCTTGCCGGTCTAGGAATGGTAGAACGATGGGTTCGATGACGGTTTGGATGTACCGTGCACTATTCAGTGTCCCCTCGACGATCACCAGTGGTGTACGGCCAGTGTAGGAGATCGCTCCCCACACCATGATGCCGGGTGTTGGCCCTGTGTGCCTCGGTCGTATGCAGTCCTGATTGTGGCGCTCACCTGCACGGCGCCAAACACGCATACGACCATCATTGCCACCAAGGCAGAAGCGACTGTCATCGCTGAAGACGACACGTCTCCATTCGTCCCTCCATTCACGCCTGTCGCGACACCACTGGAGGCGGGCTGCACGATGTTGGGGCGTGAGCGGAAGACGGCCTAACGGTGTGCGGAACCGTAGCCCAGCTTCATGGAGACGGTTGCGAATGGTCCTCGCCGATACCCCAGGAGCAACAGTGTCCCTAATTTGCTGGGAAGTGGCGGTGCGGTCCCCTACGGCACTGCGTAGGATCCTACGGTCTTGGCGTGCATCCGTGCGTCGCTGCGGTCCGGTCCCAGGTCGACGGGCACGTGCACCTTCCGCCGACCACTGGCGACAACATCGATGTACTGTGGAGACCTCACGCCCCACGTGTTGAGCAATTCGGCGGTACGTCCACCCGGCCTCCCGCATGCCCACTATACGCCCTCGCTCAAAGTCCGTCAACTGCACATACGGTTCACGTCCACGCTGTCGCGGCATGCTACCAGTGTTAAAGACTGCGATGGAGCTCCGTATGCCACGGCAAACTGGCTGACACTGACGGCGGCGGTGCACAAATGCTGCGCAGCTAGCGCCATTCGACGGCCAACACCGCGGTTCCTGGTGTGTCCGCTGTGCCGTGCGTGTGATCATTGCTTGTACAGCCCTCTCGCAGTGTCCGGAGCAAGTATGGTGGGTCTGACACACCGGTGTCAATGTGTTCTTTTTTTCCATTTCCAGGAGTGTATTATTGAAACACTATCTTTTTATTATTCAAGAAAAAGATATATCATAGTTGTTCTCCCTATCTGCTCTAGCTCTTTCATACTAACAGACATTTTCAAACAAATTTTCTGTTTATTTCGCAGAGGTAATCATTGCTGCTATAATCCGCGTAATTATGCACTCGCTCCATAGTTCTGTCTCATCTTTTCCGTCGCTGCCGCCAGCACATCTGCTACTACTTGTAGGGCGTAAAAATCACTTTGCGGAAACGCACGATGCTGGTATTTCGCAGTCGTATGCAACAATCGACAGCACTCTTGACTGAATGCGATCACGAATAAGAGCCCAAGAAGTCATCGGAAATGCTCACGGCCGAGTCCTCAGTAGCATCAGCTGCTCTTTCTTTCCGTACGAGGTACCGCCGATAAGCGCAGTCATTGCAAAAGATGTCATGAAAAGCAAAAAGCTTGAAGGCCGACGTCAAAACTGTCCGCGCTTGGGCTGCCATGAAATCAGGGGTTCATAAAGTCGGTGCAGAAACATCGCCTACTCCATTACAACAGTAAACCCATACACACCGCATCGACTGGGCGTGTTATGCAAAGTAAACGAAAAGAGTTGTATAAGATACATAGGATCTCAATTCCATTTTTGCTGTAATGACACTGTGAGACACAGATGAGGGTCACAAAGTAATGCCACAGGTCTGCCGTATGGACGCTGTTTTGCTGATTAGGAACCGCGGAGGCCTTGAAAGGGCTCCGATGCGGACCGCAATACCACCAACACCGAAGGTGCCACAAAATGTCATTTCTAACTTTTTGTGGCAGTTCCGAGACACTCTTAATTTCAGCCGTAAACTACTACAAGGCTGAGCAAAACACCACGTTCTACGTTATTACCGACGTCTGGCCTTAACTACAGAAATGTAACAACGCCAGAAGAACATAAAGAAATGCAGGAAGATCTGCGGAAAATCGATGACTGGTGCAGGCAACCTGAACGTAAATAAATTTATCGTATTGCACACAAATAAGCGAAAATATTTATTACTATTCGATTACACTATTGACGATAAATCACTGGAAACAGTAACAACCACAAAATAACTTTGAGGAACGGTCCAGAGGACCCTAATTCTGAATACAGACATCGGAATTAATTAGAAGAATCTTTAATAAATGTAATTTACTCATGAAAGAAGTGTCTCAAAAATCGCTTCCAAGACCGTTTATTGAGTATTGCGCACTATTTTCATAACCTTAGCAAGTCGTCGTACTAGAAGACAGAGAGAAGGTCGACTGAAGAACGGCACTTGTTGTCACAGGCTCGTTGAGTCGATAAAGTTTATTAGCAAGTGCGAGAGCGTTACGGAGCTACTCAACAGACTCCAGCGGCAGACGGTGCAAGAGAGGTGTCGTACATCACAGGGCTTTACTGTTGAAATTCCGAGAGCACAACATACAAGAAGAGTCGGCCAGCGTGTTACTCCCGCCCACAAATAGCTCGCAAAATGACCGCGAAAAGGAACTCGTAGTTGTTAAAATTCATAGGGAGGTTTATCGACAGCTTTACTTCCCGCGCACCAGTCATGGATCGAATAGATGATAGGGGAAATTATAGTGACATCAAAACTAGCCTCCGACTGATACGGATCATTCAGAGTATAGATGTAGAAGTAGAACTACATTGTATCTAGTGTGTCAGAACTCTCCATTATACTGACTAAATGAAGGGTTTATTTCAATTGTGGTATAGGTCCATTTTTGTTCATTCTGAGATACAGAGTCCTAAAGTTAAGCGAGCGCTGCAAAATCTGCAGTTGAGATACGAGAAATATTCAAATATATATACTTGAATATTTCTGGTATCTCAACTGTAGATTTTTCATCCCTCTTTTAACTTTAGGACTCTGTATCTCAGATTGAACAAAAATGGACTTGTACCACTATTGAAATGAGCCCCTCAAATATTACAATGAGTATCGAAAACAATACAGCCTATTTACGTTATTCTTTGCATTGTGTAAGATTCTACGATGCTCTATGGAAATAAATAAGCAATCAGACATTGACAGTAACAATCTGAGGGCGAAACACGGCAGCGCGATTCTAAGCGTTGTTGTGAGACGGAGTCGGTCTGCGAGAGTAAAATTTCAGTAGTGTCGGTCGAGATCTCGCAGACAGAAGACGTGTCACGCTAACCTCACGTCGGTGATGGCAGATCTTACCATACTCAATGCTTGATTTCATTTATGTGGCCAGGCGAGATTTAGATGGCTTAACTACGCTTTAAGATGGAATGCAAGGTAAAATTCGCAAGCATAGCGTAAAGCGCAATTGCAGGGTTAGGCTCGTGATAGTTAGTCCGAGTTTCCATAATCCCATGTTTTGCTTGTAAGTTAAAAAATCCTTCCTGTCCTCCGAATAATAATAGTAATTCTCCACATGTAATTCATAAATATGCTGTGGTTATTAAATGTTAATGTAACTTTGAAATTGAAATAATTTGTTAATCTGGCACTCAGCCATTATTGATACTTACAGGGTCGTTGTCAGGCATTTCGCCGTTATTAATACTTCTCAAACTATTATTGGTCATGTAGGGAAGCAGCCTACTCACGCTGTAGTAAATTCACATCAGTCTTTCCATTGTGTGCCAGCCAGTCCGCTGTAACTAGCTCTGACGTCATAAATGTTGCACAATACTTTAAAAATCGAGCAAATAACCTAAAACATTTCTAGCATGTCAGGAGTAATACTAAACTAATATGTGTTAAATATCAGTTCGATAACTTTAACCATTTTCGAAATTTGGACATTTTTGTGTAAAAATCATTGGCGCAACAGAAAAGAGCTAGAGAATTAAAAATTGATAATTAGATTCATTTTTCATAATTATTTAATAAAAACAGTACTTTGGATTTCACAAATTAAAATTTTAGTGGAAATTCATGATTTTCTGGTTTTCGTCTTAAAACTTAAGGAAGCAAGATATATTAAGTAGGCTAATAAATAAGGCTAGGATGTTTATATTGAAGTAGAATGGAGATCCGCTATCACCATAAGGATGTGAGAAGTTTCATTTGAATACCTATAAAACTATAGCGATAGCGTATCTCCAAAGGGCCAGTTCAGAGCTCGTCTACTGCGTGCAGTGTAATTAAAATAATTCTCTCGCCCAAAATATTTAACTTAGCCACGTCAAAATTTCATTATGATTACTTACCTGTGTGCTGAATGCACATTTAAATTGAGAGCTTCATCCGCCATCAGCAAAGGAAGCAATGATTTATTCAATAACTTAATGTGGTGCATTACTAGCCCAGCGGCTAGTCGGGAGAGCCGATTTGATCAGGCGTTCCCTTAGCCATGCGCACCGCGGCTTTATATATAAGAACGCTGCGCGAGGAAGCAAGGCCCCAGTTCTCTCCAGACGCTGAATAGCACGCCATATGTGTCGGGAGTCGCGTCGCGTCGGTATCATTGCTACAAACAGCCTCGGATGTCGTATTAAGTTACTCGAGATACGCGTAACCATGAAATCACTTTCAAGTGAAGTGTTAATTCTGGGATGATTTTCATTATCTAGCTTCAGTTTGCGTATTGTCGTATTTTCACGTGCCGCCGCGGGACAAACATTCTACCATTATTTAGCGTGGCGTTTGATGAACCTAATCATCAAATTATGGCGAGCATTCATTTAAATATTCAATTTGGACAATTATAGTTGCATCAGCGCATTAGACTCTGAACTGCTCTCTTAGTTAGGTTGTGTGGATTCTTTTGTTTTTCATCTGTGACTTTCAGAATATACTCAACAATTTTAGAAAATCGTTTTTGATTATAAATCCCGGACGATCTCCTAATTCATCAGAGCTATAAGCTGTAACTATAAGTGTATTCTCAGATGAAGTGGGCACTAGGAATTCTAATTACAGGCTTCACGTTTTGCTAATCACTTTCTGGTAGCCAATATTGTAGTTAGAGAGCCAGTGTTGAGAACGGCAAACAACAGCCAAAATAATAGGAACATTTTTAAGAACAATAATTTCACTCGCCGCCGCACATATGGTTCATCGGCTGGGAAATGCAGTGTTTCTACATTCTACAAACTTTTATACAAAACTAAATAATTCTATCCGCCGCCCCACAGTCACGATGATTTCTCTAGCTTTTAAATAGACTTAATTTATGAAATCCCTTCTTACAAGTTATTTAGTAGTTAACAGAACCAAAGTAAACTCCTTTTTGCTAAATTCGTTCTTAGTAGCTATAAGCTTTAGCTTCTGCTGTTGCATACTGCTGCGAATTGGCTGTATACCACTTGGAAAAAAGGCAGTCATCTAAAAAGGTGAGAGAAAACTTAGGGCCAAAACAGAGTCACTGACATACCACAACATGTCACGTACTCTAATCCAGTAATTCTGTTGTACGAGCCAGCGACCGGAGAGATGATTGTCCAACGGTCCCAAGTCCGGCGACCGGAAAGGTACTTCTCTAACGATCCGAAGACATCAAAATTGCGTGGCGTGAAATCTGGGCTGTGTAGAGGATGTTCCGATACGGACAATCGGAGACGCTGTGACAGATCACGCGTAACCGGGGCAATATGCGGTCGGGGAGTGTGCAGTAACGCGAAACCTTTTGAAAGCAATCCCGTTCACTTCCTACGAATCGGCTTCTGCGTCTATTGCAACGCGCCAAAATGACTGGTAGTATTCACGGCCCCTTCACGAGTTTAAAAATTAACCAGTAGCACACCGTGCGCCTCCGAAAACACTGTTGCCAATGTTTCTTCACGAATACCGGTTTCTTAGCGTCCTCAGGAGTCACATGGAGCACCCATATTTCGTTATTTGTGCTGGAACGGTCCAGAAGTGGAATACACTACACTGATTTCGATTTAACCGCTGGAGACACAGTGCTATTTACTCGGCTTTATTCTCGTCAGAGGTGTTACATGTTCATCTTGTTATAAGAAGCATTCAAAGAGTCCAGTGTTCTGCCCACGATATCTGCGGCACAGCTAATACAGAGATGCTGAGTTTCTGCATGTTATGCCCCATATCCATGCGGCGATCGACTTGAATCAACACATCGCGAAGGAAAATGTTGTCATCTGAGGTGGACGTACGTCGCCTCTCTGTCCTTTGCTCGTTTCGCATGTCTTTCATGGCTTTATCAGAAACGGAACTGTTTTTTTTCTGTAATTGCGCATAATAAGAAACTGGATGCGGTCATTTGTGTATTTTTCATTAGAAATTTCGATAAAAATATCGTAGAAAAACTTTGTCCTCTTTTGAACAGGAACAAAATAATGCCTGTCTGAAACTGAACTGCACATGAAGCTAAAGCCTTGAAGACGGAGGAGGAATTACCCGCTCTTCTGTTGAATTTCTGTTGTCTCGAGCAGTTGTTAGTGAGCACAAAAGCGACAAGAATGTGACATTTACCATCAGCACTCATTCATTTGGTCCATATGAACATCCTTCTGCGGAGAGTGCTCTGCTAGTGTTTCATGGTTGTTCAAAACAGTGAACCGTGTCAAAGTTTCCTCATCAATTGCGAAACTGTTTATTGGTGTTTGCATGTCAATGGCACGTTAAATGGTACGCCGTATTCGGCGAATATTTACTATTTGCACGATATACGAGAGAGAATTGTCAGAGCATGTGCTTCGATAAGTGCCGATGTGATCAGGAATACCACTCAATCTATGATAAGAAGATTGCAGCACTACGTTGATTCCAATGGACATCACTTCGAACACCTTCTGTAAATGGACATTCATGCCACCTTTCTGACCTTCGTTGACCTTCAAAGACCTTACTGTTACAAATCATTGGATTCGTCTTAATGGCCGCTATCAGAAAATAAGTACCAAACTATAGTATCTCATTTAAAAAAACAAAGTTGACCTTCATAACTCTGAAGCGACCACACCTAGCAACAAAAAACCAACGCGATATTATAGCCCCCCTTGTCTCATGTAACTTCCGTCCCACAAACTTTTCAGCTCCTGTCATACTTTCGGAGTTATTCTTGGTGGAAATAGTTAGTGATTCACCCTGTATGCAGTAAAAACTGTATCCTGTGTTCATCCTAATGTTTATTAGAACATTGTGTAAAAATTTGAAGGGAATCTATCAAGAACTTTTCGACTTTTTGGTAACAATGTTAAACAGTCTTATATTTATGTAGTAGTATAGATTAACTGGACTGACCTGAAAGCGGTTTTGTATGGATAGGCTAAAACATACAAAGTTAAAATCACTGAAAAAACGTTTTGTGTTGTATATCAAACAACTATCTTCATCAGAGTATTACGAAACTGAAGCTGGATTTTGCATGGACGAAGTATTACAGAAGTTATCACTGTGTCTGTGTTGATGCTTGGATTAATTCATAGTAATTAACACATCGTATTTTATGTAAAACTAGTTATCAGAATCGAGATATTTAGACCTCGTTCTTCGACCGAAATACTTAAAGTACTTCATAAAGCTCTCTAAAACGAGGAGTTAAAATTATGATGAGGAATGCTGTCATAACAAGGATTGCAAGTTTAGTTGATGGACGCTGTCCTCCAAAACCTCTGTTAGGCGTCACTGCGAATAAGTGGTGATCCTGACATTCAGTGTATGTTATTGAAGCAGGGGATAATTTCTAAATGGAAAACCAAATATGAACACTTGAACTACACGATGAAAGCCGTTAAAGATACTGCATGTAAAAAGATCGATATGAAAAGGAATGAATAAATTCAAGTCACTTTATTTAGTTGCGGAGAGCGTCTGTTACTTTTCATCAGAACTAACTTTTACTACGCAGAATTTTAGGTTATTATTTACGAATGAGTTTTCATATGAAGCAGTTGAACTGGAACAGGTCAGCTGGTCGTATTGGATATCGGTTATAGGAAAAGAGCGGCGAGTTCAGTAGGATTGTTTCATAACATGCAACATTTGCGGGCAAACTGCCGGTAATGTGAGGAATTAACTAGTCATGAATGTAGCTTTTGCAGTGAGCCGCCAGTATTAAACCTGTTGCTCATAGCGTCCACTACAGTGGACAACCGTTAATGGTTGCGTCTTTGGCGTTCTCAATCGGTCCTGAGGCTGCAAATGCATACAGTCCACTGCAATGTGCACACTCTACTGCTTTTGTGCCCTGCATGCATTTGCAGCCCCATGATTGATTGGAAACGACATGAAAGTGTCAACTAACAGATGTCCACTTCAGTGAAAACGTTGCAGGACAGGGTTAACAACACATCCCCGTCTCTGAGCCTGCCAGAGGTGTGACAACTCCGCAGTACCCTGTCGGCGTTTCGCCCCTAGCAGCTAGACCCCCGACCGACAGCCCCGAGCTTAACTCGTCGCTTCGTACAATCCCATCCCCCCCCGCGTCTGTCACAGCGACCAGACGACAGTGCCATTCACCACAGCTTAAGACAAAGTCTCTTGCGGATCCCGTTCGTCCCCCTAATCTCACCATGTCACCAAACAAGAACTATCATTTGGGGATCACTGCGCAGAGCAGCTTAACGCAATGGACAATGTCTTGGAAAGATAATATAAAATAAACATCAGCAAAAGTAAAAGAATGGTAGAAATGTGGTCGAATTCAATCAGGCGATGCTGACTGAATTAGATTATAAAATGAGACCTAAAAGTTTGAGACAAAGATTTGGAGCACGAAAAGCGTTTCTGAAAAAGGGGAATTTGTTAACATCTAAAATCAATTTAAGTATTGGCAAGACTTTTCTGAAGGTATTTGCCTTGAATGTGGCGTTGTACGGATTTGAAACGTGAACGGTGAGCTTTAAAAAAAAAAAAAAAAAAAAAAAAAAAAAAAAAAAAAAAAAAAAAAAAAAGACCAGAAGCTTTAGAAATGTGGTCTACAGAAAAATGTTGAAGATTTGGTGGGTAGATCGTGTAACTAATAAGAGGATCCATATAGGGTCATAATCAAAGCTCTGATAATGGTTCAAATGGCTCTGAGCACTATGGGAATTAACTTCCGAGGTCATCAGTCCCCTAGAACTTAGAACTACTTAAACCTAACTAACCTAAGGACATCACACACATCCATGCACGAGGCAGGATTCGAACCTGCGACCGTAGCGGTCGTGCGGTTCCAGACTGTAGCGCCTAGAACCGCTCGGCCACCTCGGCCGGCCAAAGCTCTGATAATAATGATAATGGTGATGATGATGATGATTATGATGACATTCATGCGTAATAATGAATAGATGGAATATACAGTATGTCACCCTTATTAATACTGAATTAAGCCATGATGAATGAAAACACTGTTGATAGCTGGTAAAACTTAGTTTTAACTGCCGGTTTCACGGATTACAGCCACACCTCCAGATGCAAGCTACATATTTAAGAAATGGAACAGAAACTTGTGAAATTACTAGAAATAATAAGAAATTTTCGAAATTATATAAATATTATTTGAAAACTTGTACTCACAAAAATTATTACATTAATCTATCGTAGGTGAAGCTAACCTTCTCAGTCAAGGTTCTGCCATTTAGAGGATATTTTCAGTATTTAAAAAGCAGACAAACGAAGGCTACTTTGGAAGGTGGTCCATGTAATATGCTTTACTAATGTTGCCGGGTAAATCGTTCCGATATACTGGCCATTCATTGCATGTCCAAGTGTGTATAAGAAAAAGACACGGTGCAGATGGCTAAAACAGATTTAGAACATAAAGCTCAAGTGTAGTTAACGGGTGGAAATAGTGCTAGACCGTAGGTACAAAGTAGAATGAACCAGGCACGCCGCTTTCCTACCATCTCAAACCAGAAATGGAAGATGCAGCTTGCAAGATTAGGTGTTGCCTTCACTGGCTGCTAGGAAACACTGACTGCCCAGGTAAATAATAACTATTACGTGGACGCTGTGTTGCAACGTACGCGTGACTAATACTGCTGGGCCGTTCCCTTACAATACAGCTAACCGTACAAGCAATCAAAGTCTGCCAAAATACAGGGTTTCCCAAAAAGAATGACCCGATTTTAACCTTTAATAATATTGAGACAAATGTCACTAGGTAATTGAAACAGCGCTAGATGTAATCGGCATGGTCTAGAGTGTCAGAAAAAATCCGCTAGATGTCGCTACGAGCGCTGACCTGGAGCGTGCAGCCAGTCTCGCGCAATAAGGCGTCCGCACAACAGAAGGCATATTGTGTTATTGAATTTAGTCGTACTCAATCAGTGATCGCAATTCAGCGGGCGTTTCATATTCGATTTCCTGCTTAACCACCATCACCAAAGAACATTCGACGGTGGTATAAACAGTTTGAAGAAACAGGGTGCCTCTGTAAAGGCAAAAGCCCTGGCCGGCCACGCATTCCTGAACAAACAGTGGAACAAATTCGACGAGCATTTGAGTGGAGCCTCCGCAAGTCTACGAGTCGTGATGGCCGAGAACTTGCGTTACCGCGCATGAAGTGTGGCGTGTGTTATGGCGTCGTTTAGCCCTCAAACCATACCGATTACAACTGGTACAAGCTCTTTGAGGTACTGACAAAGTGAAGCGGATGGACTCCTAGGTCCCCTGACATAACACTATGTGATTTCTTCCTGTGGGGATATATTAAACAATGTGTTTACGTTCCTCCCTAACCTCGTGACATTGATGAACTAAAACCAGAATATCTGCTGCTGTAGCTTCAGTGACTGAAGACACCTTACGCTCAGTCTGGGATGAATTCGGATATCGGCTTGATGTCGTCCGTGCAGCCAATGGAGGACATATTAAACACTCATGATGGATTTCTATAAACTTCTTTCTTTTCTGAGTAATTTAGTATGCAATTTGTTGGTGTTAAGCCCTTCTCCCTAATAAATAATTATATTTAAAATTGGGTCATTCTTTTTGGGACACCCCGTATTATGATGTCTTAAATCTAACTTTCTATTCAACGTGTTCTGTACACTATATTTTTCTATCTAAAAGTTTCCATTTCCTCCATTACATTCAAAAACCTGATCTTTGTCTTTTCTATGGAAGATTTCGTGATTTTCAGCCAGAATTGTCATACTACGCCCCTCTTCCCGTAGGTGCGAGCTTAATGCAAATTTAACATTTTTTACATTAAGGTGTTTCTGGAACCTTTTACTGAAGGACCTATGTATGCAGTGATAGCACCAAAACTATATAGGCCAACAGCTTGAAATCCTGTACTGAACACGTTGAATAGTCAGTCTGATTTAATGCGTCATAACATTTTAGCGAACGCGGATTGCTTGTACGTTGAACTGCACTGTAAGGGAGCGAACCAGCGCTCTGAGACACGTGTACATTGTGACACAGCGTCCAGCGATAGGTATGATTTACCTGGGCAGTCAGTTTTTCCTGGTGGCCGGTGAAGCAGGGCCTACTCTTGGAAGCTGCATCTTCCGTTTCTGGTTTGAGATGGTAAGAAAGCGCCGTTGTTAGTTTACTCTGTTTTGTACCTAAGATCTAACACTACTTTCACCGTTAACTGCTTATGAGATGTATCTTCAAAATCGGTTTTAGCCTTCAGCATTGTTTCATCTTCTTGTAGACGCTTGCATATGCAATGAATGGCCAGTATATTGGTACGATCTACCCGACAAATTTAGTAAAAGATATAACATAGACCACCTTTCCAAGCAGCCTTCGTTCGTCTAGAATTTTCTTTCTTTTTTTAATACTGACAATATTCTCTGAATGACAATACCATGACTAAGAACTTTCATATGGTAACCGGAATCGGACACAACCGGGAGACACTGGCCGACCGGCAGAGGGCGTCGACGGTAATTCGCCGAAAATCACAGAAAGACAACAACACAGATGGACGTACAACGAAGATAACACGCCTGAATTGCAAGTTCCGATAGTGAACCAAATTGAAAGCCTACACATAGCAATATCAGGAACCTGAAACGATGAGGACAACGAACGAGACCACAGTCGGAAGGCGACTAAGGCCAGCGTTTTTTTATTTTTATTTTATTTTTTTATTGTGATTGCAACACTCCTCGCCCCATGTGGCTGAGAGAGTGGGAAGGGGCGGGTGAGTGGGTGGCAGCAGTTCACTCAACTCACTCTTCAGCCAGGGATCGTACTCACTTGGGCGCTAATATGTAAACATGAAGACATAATGACAATGATTTTAAACTTGTGGTGAAGTATGAGGTTTATCAAAGACTAACGTTTAAAAGCAGTGATAGAAATACGGCCAGACAGCACAGTTCAAAAACTACATGAAGAACACTAATATACACGAGAAAACACTGGAACAACACGGAATATCACAGAAGAAACACTGACCATTAAAACGGAGCACTTTCATTAAAACTTGAAAGGATCTGCCCTGGGATGGTAGACGAAAGGAAATGTAGTTACAGAGGGTGAGAGGAGAGTGATGGGGCTGGGAACTGAGGGACAGTAAGAGGTGACAATGACAATGAGATAGGGATGGCTGTTAATGGACAGGGAGAGAGGCGTAGCTGGCATTGGTATATGTGAATTTTAGAGGAAAAGGGAGAGGGGAGCGACTGGGAAGGGGAAAAAGGAAGAGGTGTGGGAGGGAGAGATGAGCAGAGAGGAGCCCCCGGGGGGGGGGGGGGCTGGGGTGGATTCAGAGTTGGTAAGAGGGGTATATTTCAGGAGGGAGATCATGATCCGGGGGATATAGATGGCTGAAAATGCTTTGGGAGAGGATGTGGAAGGTAAACGGTGAAGCGTTGGTGGGATGCATAGGTGGATGCGCAGCAGCGTCCTAGGAATGGAGAGAAGAGGGGACAAAATAGAGTTGTTGGAGTCGAGTTTGTGAATGGTGTAGGTTATCTGGAGGTGATCTGTGTGAGTGAGGAGAGGCGGGAATGTTATGAGTTGATAAAGGGTGCTTGTGGGGGAAGATAGGCGGTTGAGGAAAGCGGCGTAGAAAGCATGGTGTTCGAAGGTCTGGAGGGACTTACGAAACTTGATTGGGGCAGATATCCAGGCAATACTGGCGTACCAGAGATAGAGGTGGGGTGTAGTCCCCATTTTCAGCCAGTTAGTTTTAGTCTATTGTAGGCTTTCTGTTGGATTAAATTTGTCCAAAGTGTTTTAGTGTGTGAGTAATCTGGATAGGACGGTCGTAAATGGTTAGGTAGAAGTACTGGAAACGGAAGGTGCCATTGGTGCGTCCTACAGTCTCGAGGATTCATTGGTTACACTAGGAGAAGTTAGCTCCAGTGAGCTGCTAGCTTAATACCGCGTTTTCGATCACCGACAGGTTGGCGCGTGGGGCGTGGCTCATGCGTAGCGCTGAAGCGGCGAGAGCAGCGCTCATAAATTTGGGGGCGCCGCCATAGCAGATGGCGTCTACGTTCATGCGTTGTTGCGGACTTTCACGCTTGCTGGGCTCGGAAACCAGAGTTGGGTTCAACTATGATGGACTGATGCATTAATATGTGTGAGTACAAGTCTTCAAATAATGTCCATATTATAGCACAAAAAATGGTTCAAATGGCTCTGAGCATATGGGACTTAACTTCTGAGGTCATCAGTCCCATAGAACTTAGAACTACGTAAACCTAACTACCCTAAGGACTTCACACACATCCTTGCCCGAGGCAGGATTCGAACCTGCGACCGTAGCGGTCGCGCAGTTCCAGACTGTAGCGCCTATAACCGCTCGGCCACAACGGCCGGCTGTGGGCTTTCTGTTGGATAGTTAGTGAGGTTTCCACGCTAGCTGCTGGTCGAAGGTTAGTCCAAAGTATTTGAGTGTGTTAGTAATCTGGATAGGACGGTAGTAAATTGTGAGGTAGAAGTCATGGAAACGGAAGGTGTCGATGGTGCGTCCTACAACTCTTGCTTGGATTGTGGAGGGGTTATAATCTCGAGGATACATTGGCTACACTAGGAGAGGTTAGCTCCACTGAGCTGCTAGCTTAATAGCGCGTCCTCGATCACCGATAGGCTGGCGTGTGGTGCGTGGCCCATGCATAGAGCTGAAGCGGCGACAGCAGCGCTCACAAATTTTGGGGGCGACGCCATAGCAGCTGTTGTCTACGTCCGTGCGTTGTGGCAGGCTTTCGGGCTTGTTGGGCTCGGATACCAGAGTTGGGTTCGGCTATGATGTACCGATGCAATAATATTTGTGAATACAAGCCTTCAAATAATGTCTATATAATAGCACAAATTTCCAGTAAAGTTTGTAATTATATTGCAATTTTTAAATAAGTAGGCTGCACGTGAGAGGCATTTGTAAGCCGCGAAAACGGTAGCATTATCAATTAAAACCATGTTTTACCAGGTGTTAGCGATGTTTCCATTCATCGCGACCTTCGGTAACTCCGGATGCCCTGCATATATAAAGTTGTTTGTGATTGTATTAAGCAGTTCCTTCATTATGTTACGGTTGGAAGTGAGTAATGACATTCAAAGAAATATTTCTAGCTACAGTACAGTAGGAATCAGCGTCGACAAGAATTTGCCTTGTCAGAGGAAGAGCAGGAAATAATACTGTAAGAATAGCAAAATGAGGTGGAAAGTGGAAAATAGAAACAGAAAGAAATGAGAAAATCACAGTTAGTTTATAGTGTGACACACATATACGTTTGGAGAGGGAGAAAACAGCTGCTAAGTGCGGAGAGGGAAGCTACGCGGGCAACAACAGATAAAGCCTTATTTTCTTCAAATGGTTCAAATGGCTCTGAGCACTATGGGACTCAACTGCTGTGGTCATCAGTCCCCTAGAACTTAGAACTACTTAAACCTAACTAACCTAAGGACATCACACACATCCATGCCCGAGGCAGGATTCGAACCTGCGACCGTAGCAGTCGCACGGTTCCTGACTGCGCGCCTAGAACCGCGAGACCACCACGGCCGGCACCTTATTTTCTTCTTGAATACAGAGTGGTTCTGCATAACACGCAGATAGTAGGGTAAATTGTTCCACAGTCATATAGCTGAAATAGAGGAGGAGACGGATAAAAATTCAATGTTACACAATGGTATTGACGAGATGCTTGGCGTATCCGACCTACACTACTGGCCATTAAAATTGCTACACCATTAAGATGACGTGCTACAGACACGAAATTAAACCGACAGGAAGAAGATGCTGTGATACGCAAATGATTAGCTTTTCAGAGCATTCACACAAGGCTGGCGCCGGTGGCGACACCTACAACGTGCTGACATGAGGAAAGTTTCCAACCGATTTCTCATACACAAACAGCAGTTGACCGGCGTTGCCTGGTGAAACGTTGTTGTGATGCCTCGTGTAGGGAGGATAAATGTGTAGCATCACGTTTCCGACTTTGATAAAGGTTGGATTGTAGCCTATCGCGATTGCGGTTTATCGTATCGCGACATTGCTACTCGCGTTGGTCGAGATCCAATGACTGTTAGCAGAATATGGAATCGGTGGGTTCAGGAGGGTAATACGGAACGCCATGCTGGATCCCAACGGCCTCGTATCACTAGCAGTCGAGATGACAGGCATCTTATCCGCATGGCAGCAACGGATCGTGCAGCCACGTCTCGATCCCTGAGTCAACAGATGGGGACGTTTGAAAGACAAAAACCATCTGCACAAACAGTTCGTCGACGTTTGCAGCAGCATGGACTATCAGCTCGGAGACCATGGCTGCGGTTACCCTTGACCTTGCATCACAGATAGGAGCGCCTGCGATGGTGTACTCATCGACGAACCTGGGTACACGAATGGCAAAACGTCATTTTTTCGGATGAATCCAGGTTCTGGTTACAGCATCATGATGGTCGCATCCGTTCAAAATGGCTCTGAGCACTATGGGACTTAACATCTGAAGTCATCAGTCCCCTATACTTAGAACTGATTAAACCCAACTAACCTAAGGACACCACACACATCCATGCCCGAGGCAGGATTCGAACCTGCGACCGTAACAGCAGCGCGGTTCCGGACTGAAGCGCCTAGAACCGCTCGGCCACAACGGCCGGCGGTCGCATCCGTGTTTGGCGACATCGCGGTGAACGCACGTTGGATGCGTATATTCGTCATCGCCATACTGGCGTATCATCCGGCGTGATGGTATGGGGTGCCATTGGTTACACGTCTCGGTCCTCTCTTGTTCGCATTGACGGCACTTTGAACAGTGGACGTTACATTTCAGATGTGTTACGACCCGTGGCCCTACCCTTCATTCGATCCCTGCCAAACCCTACATTTCAGCAGGATAATGCACGACCACATGTTGCAGGTCCTGTACGGGCCTTTCTGGATACAGAAAATGTTCGAATGCTGCCCTAGCCAGCTCATTCTCCAGATCTCTCACCAATTGAAAACGTCTGGTCAATGGTGGCCGAGCAACTGGCTCGTCACAATACGCCAGTCACTGCTCTTGATGAACAATGGTATCGTGTTGAAGCAGCATTTCTTCTTGGTGTAGCAATTTTAATGGCCAGTAGTGTAGTATTGCAGGTACGGAATGAGGACGGGTGTCTGATGTGCGAGCAAAGGTGACAAAATTTGTCGGCCAACGGTATTCTCAGAAACAATGCATCGTGATGTTCTCGTGACAATGTCACCATGAGCAGGGTGTCCATAAAGTATCTTTACAGCTTAAGACTTTTATAACTTTGTCACCATATTAGATACAAACAAATAGTTTTCAATATGTGCTAAGATCACTCATACAGTTTTATTTCGTCATTTATACGTATCAATGTATAGTCAAGTCAGAATTCCATTTCTCTCCACATAATATTCAAAATCTCCACGGTGACATTTTCAAATGCATTTCCAAAGCCTGTCTTCAAGTTATTTAGGTCTCTGACCTTCGTTCGATACCCCAAATCCTTTACTAAATTCCAGAGGCAAAAGTCTAATTGTTTGAGGTTAGGGGATTGTGGCGGTCATCGTGTTGAACCATCTCGTCCCATCCACCCATCTGGAAACTTTTCATGTAGAAACTTACTGACAGTCAGTGACCAGTGGGGTGGTTCGCCGTCCTGCTGGAATGTGGCATCAGGTTGCAGGTTTTTCAGTTGTGTCACAGCAAACTCTTGTAACATGCCAAGGTAAACCCCACCGTTCGCGGCAGACTCGATGAAAAAGAATGGACCAATGATGCAATTGTGCATCAGTCAGCACCTCACATTGATCTTGGCACTGTCTCTTTCCATTCCGCGTGCAGCATGAGGATTCTGCGAATCCCGTAAACGAAGTTATGACGATTCAGTTTGCTGCATACATGAAACGTTGCCTCATTGGAGAAACACTTTATTTCCAAAAAAGTTACTGCTGGCGTCAATCGGCCTAGCATATCTACTGCAAACAGTGCGCTCTGAGGTTTGTCCGTAGGCTTTAATGCCTGAAGCAGCTGGACCTTGTTGAGACACAGCCGTACCCTCATATTCAAGACAATGTGCACTGTTGATCGTGACTCATTTCCAATTCCCTGGTCGCTGTACGCACCGATTTCGTCGGACTACTTGCAAATGCCTGCCGCACCTCGTCCACGTCGGTGTCTGAAACATATGGGCGACCCTCCTCCTTGTTATGGAGAACACTACCTGTTTCCATAAATGACGAATGCTAAGCCTAAATAGTTCGTCGCTATGGTGGTTGCCTTCAATAGCGTGTTCGAAAGTTTCGTTGTCTGTATGAATCAGACGTCACACTGAGCTTCCTCCTGTGGCATCCGCGTCATATGGAATTTAAGAGTCATCTTGTGACATGTTGACCATTCGTTAATATTTAGTGCAGTTTGAAAGTTATTAAAGTCGTATGTTGTGAAGGTAGTTTTCTTACAGCCTGTATTTTTGTCCATTCTGGTAGATCGGGAGTACCACAGTGTCCCGTAGACGTGTACTGCCTAATTGTCTGTTTGGCTATTCACCTCCATTCGTCTTTTTCAACCGGTAGTAAGAGAACAAAACCAGCTCTTGAATATCCGACATCGCGTCGTGATTTTTATTTGCGCCTCTTGGGTAGCAGAATGTCTGTTTGTAAATATCACGGTACACGGCATTTGTTACAAGCATTCTGAACACCACCTCTTGAGTATGATTGATATAAAAGTCCACGAAGCAGCGTTGTAAATGTGTATATTTCACTTATATTGCTTGTAGTGCCTCCATCAAATTTATTCACAGGCTCATCTGACGAGGCGTAGCTTTCATAAAAATCACAACAACACGACAAAAAATTGCGTCATAAAAAGGAAGTCCAACAGAAAATTAACATAAATTTATGTTTAAATAATCGTGAATATACGAGCAGCAACTCTAAACTGTGCTCGTAATTCCAGTATTTTTCTGTTTTTTAATGGAGGTTATTGATTCTGCCAATATAAAACAAAGCACCTGCGTGAAAGGGCTACCCAAAGTGTGCAACGGCAGTTAAAAACGCAATCGCTGCTATTCGCCTATTCTGCCCCCCCGGGGGTGCCCGCACTGTGGAAGCAAACGGCGATCGCACGCAGCGAACACCGCAACATCACACAAAAGGTTTAATTACAGTGGATTCAGCTGCGCCGTGTGATAAAGCATTGACAGCTACTGATCCGTGCCGAAAGAGCGCAGCGTGTATAGCATATAAAGGCACCGCGTATGAGCCACCACAGTCATAAGGGAAAATGCGTTTGAGCTTTGAACTCCGTCGAGTGTGAATTCAGTGGTGAACGCATTTCCTGTTGATGACTGCGAAGCGTTACTGCCAGCAAGAGCTTTACCCCTGAAGTCCGTCACACAGGATGGGCGAAACGGTGTCTAGATAATAACGTCAGTTTTTTTTAATCGACTAGGCCTCGATATTACCCACTCGTGATAAACGGGATACAGCTATTACTGTACTTGGTCAGCTTATACGTGGTGCTTAGTACTATTTATTACTTTCAAGTTACAGTTATAGCCGGCCGGAGTGGCCGAGCGGGTGTAGGCGCTTCAGTCTGGAACTGCTCGACCGCTACGGTCGCACATTCGAATCCTGCCTCGGGCATGGATGTGTGTGATGTCCTTAGGTTAGTTAGGTTTAAGTAGTTCTACGTTCTAGGGGACTGATGACCTCAGATGTTAAGTCCCATAGTGCTCAGAGCCAATTGAACCATTTTTTTTGCAATTATAAATAATACATCAAACGAAAGAGCAACCCGGTTTTTCTTACAAGTGTTTACCTTGAGCACCTTTTGTCACAGGGCACACATCGAGTCGATAGCCGAGTTCATCCCAAAACTTGATCAGTGTATCTGCATTAAATGTTTGCAGTAACACCTACAGTCCTGTTTGTTAAGTCGGGTAGATCATCTGGTAGCGGAGGCTCATGCTAGGTCTGTTGAACAAATTCCGGAACTTTGTCCAGAAATTTTGTCTACGTTTACTTTTTACTTACGTGCAAGGTTTCCTTCGAAATACTCTCCTGCACAATTGATACACCGCTCCAAACGCCGTTTCCCACTTCCAGAAGCAGTCTTTGTACCCCTCATGTTGGATCGCGCGAAGCACCGTCCACGAATTTTATTTTATGTCGTTACAAATCTTCGTCTTTTCGACGGAGTTTTCAACTCTGGGAATAAAAAAAGGCTACAGGAGTCAGGTCTGGAAGGTACGGAGGATGGGGCAGCACAATGATTTCCTTTCTTATGCAATAGTCACGCACCAACAGGGATGAATGTGCGGATGCGTTATCGTGATGCAGCCATGAACTGTCTCACCACATTTCAGGCCGTTTCCTTCCCACATTTTCTCGCACGTGTCGCAACATGTCACGATAGTACCATAGATTAACATCTCGTTTCTGTGGCACGAAATCATGACGAACTAATCCTTCAAAGTCAAAGAAAACTATCAGCATAGCTGTGACATTTGACCTGATCTACAAAACTTTTTTTATCTTGAAGAACCTTTCTCAAGCCATTCTGAAGAATGAACGTTGGTCTCAACATCATAACCGTAGATCCACATCGCATCACCAGTTACTTTTCTCTTAACGACCATCTCGTTCTCACTTGCGTGATGCAAAAGCTCTTCATAGACTGCGACACGAAGGTCTTTCTGGTCTTGACTCATGAGTCGTGTGATGAACTTGGAGGCAACACGTTGCATTCCAAGATGCTCTGTAAGGATGTCATGACATGATTCAACTGAAATTTTATATTCTTCTGCAATCTCTCGGACAGTCAGTCTTCGATTGGCACGTTCAATTTCGTTGACTTTCCTGACATGAACGTCGTTACTAGACTTTGAAGGGCGTCCTGAACGAGAGTCATATTTAAGTTTTAAATCGTGTGAACCATTCGCAATATCGAGTTCGGCTTAAGTATTCATCACCTAGCCTTTATGCATCATATAGTGTGTCTCTGCAAAGATTTCCTTGAGTTTTACGCAAAATGTAATGCAGACGCATTGCTCCTCTAACTCTGCCACCTCGAAATTCGCAAACTGTGCGATACAACTTTATACTCAACACAGCACTGCGCGATAACTAACAGACATACAGCAATGAATCTTGAAAGTCTCTTCGGGTTTGCTGCCGGATCCTAAAATCAACTTGACTCGATATTTCGGCGATCCAACTGGTCACCATCTTCAGGAAAATGCTGCATCTGCTGATGAGTCCTGCTGACAACTGACGCCAGGTTGCAAATCGACGTCCTATATAGGCCACCGTTCCGTACACGGCGCATGCGCCGCCCATCACGGTTTCGTCCTTCCTAGACAGGGAGGTGGCGCCGCCCTTAGTGAAACACTGCTGGCAGCGATATATCGCAATCAAGGCCGCACCGAAGAACGTTCAGTTTTGATGCGTGATAACACAGAATTCCACGTCTTGCTAAGAGGACACCCATTGTCTCTGTTGATTAAATTATCAGCCAAGCTAATTTCAATCGCCTCTTTATAGACACTGTTCCAAAAACCGGAAATGTTGGCAACAACCACAGTTTCATCAAATTTCATACTGTGTCCCTCATTTAGGCAGTGTTCTGCTACTGCCGATTTTTCCGGCTGTTGTAGCCTCGTATGACGGCGATGGTCCATACACCTGTCATCCACTGTGCGAATCTAACGGCCAATATAAGCTTCCCCATATTGACACAGAATTTTATACACACCGCGTTTTCTAAGCCCCAAATAATATTTCACAGAGCCGAGCAGATCCCTAATCTTAGAAGGTGGTCGGAACACACTCTTAATGTTAAAATTCCTTAAAATTCGTCCAATCTTAAACGATAAGCCTCCAGCATAAGGAAGAAAGGCCACAGATCTATGTTCCTCTTCATACACCTCCGGAGATGGTCCAAACTCCATAGCCTGACGATTGAAATTAGGTTGGCTGATAATCTGCAACCTGGCGTCAGTTCTCAGCGGGACTCATCAGCAGAAGCAGCATTTTCCTGAAGATGGCGACCAGTTGGATCGCCGTAATATCGAGTCAAGTTGATTTTAGGATCCGGCAGCAAACCCGTAGAGACTTTCAAGATTTATTACGCCGGGAAAGCCTACGTAATCATACAAAAATGAAACTTCCGACAGTTACACATTAAGCACAGGCGTGTGCAGGGATGCCACCCACATTTCGCTCCAGTTCACCATTGGCACGAAATTTCGAATGATCCGGAATTTTTTGAACAGACCTTGTAAACATGATACTTTACGAACACCCAAAGGTAAAAATCGCGTGGCGTCAACTCTGGTGCATGTGGAGGCCACACGAAACAAGCTCTGTCATCCGGCCCCTTGCTGCGAATCCACTGGCCGGTTACAACGTCGTTTAAGCAAACGCGTGCTTCGTTATCTCAGTGAGGCGGCGCACCCTTTCGCTGTCAAATGAAGTTCTGTGGTTCAGTTTCTTCCACTAAAGAAAGTTGCAGCTGTTTCACCGAAAAAGAAATGTCCATAGACATTCGACCTGAATATGGCACAAAAAGACATTAAATTTAGGGGTGTCTCGTTGCAGTTGTGTCAGGTGAATTGTCGATTCGTCTCTGAAGGCGACGCAACGCAGGAAGTCTTCTTCGTCATGCAGCAACATTTCGTTCGCAAAGTGGATAAGTAAATTGTAGTCTGTGGGCTTTAGGTCTTTTAACGACTGCAAACGATAAGGACACAGTTGTAAGCGTTTCCTTAAAAGACTCCTCACAGATGTCACTGGAATTGCTAATCCACGACTAGCTATCGGCACCGTCTTCTTAGGGCTGTGCGTGAAAAACTCTCTCACACGTTCAACGCGTTCTTCGGTGAGTCGTGGATATCCGGTACTCTTCCGTTTTGCAAAGACAGCCGGTGTCTTCAAACTGATGATACCATCTACGGATATCAATATCACAATGGAACTTAATAAGGAAGTCACTTTGCACAGTAACAACGTAGCCGGTTCTTGCAAAGTGTAAGTCAGAAAAAGCTTTCTGCTCACTAGCCGTCAGCCGGCCGCGGTGGTCTCGTGGTTCTAGGCGTGCAGTCCGGAACCGCGCGACTGCTACGGTCGCAGGTTCGAATCCTGCCTCGGGCATGGGTGTGTGTGATGTCCTTAGGTTAGTTAGGTTTAAGTAGTTCTAAGTTCTAGGGGACTTATGACCTAAGATGTTGAGTCCCATAGTGCTCAGAGCCATTTGAACCATTTTTTTGAATCACTAGTCGTCATTTTCTGCTACTAGAGCTTTCCAAACGGAAGATGGAAATAGCGCATGCACATAAGTACACAAACAAAACTGAGTTGCACTTTTGTCTGATGTATTATATATAATTGTTAGTTGAATGTAATAAATGTTAGAAAGTTTTCAAACTCCGATACTCATTTTGAAGAACCAGTTATTTTCTCCAAGTCTGAAACAATAATTCTGAGTTTCATATGGGATCTGAGCCGAGCGAGGTAGCGCAGTGGCTAGCACACTCCACTCGCATTCGGGAGGACGACGGTTCAATCCCACGTGCCGCCATCCTGATTTATGTTATCCATGATTTCCCTAAATCGCTGCAGGCAAATACCGTGATGGTTCTTTTGAAAGGGCACTCCGATGTCCTTCCCCATCCGTCCCTAATCCGATGAGACCAACGACCTCGCTGTCTGGTCTCCTCCCCCAAACAACCCAACCTAACCCATAGGATCTGATGGATATGGCCTTTCAATAAGAGGAAAACAACTTACGTAAGTTCTCATTTCTCGTGTGTATGAGCAAACCACATTATTACGTTTCCGATTTTTCTATGCTTGGCTGTCAGGCTTCTCAGTCGTTTGATGTATGGAGACTTCCTCGACATGGTCTCCTGTGCCAATCTCTTGGTGTTGTAAATAAATGTATCGGTGAGCAAAAACATTGTGACCTCCTTCTTAATAGTGTTTTGGTCGAACTTCCGAATGCAATACAGCAGCTATCCTAAGTGGCATGAATTCGACAGGTCCCTCGTAGGTTTTCGGATGAATGTGACACCTAATGGCTACGTACAGGTCACGTGGATATTGTAAACGGTGGGCTGGTAATTTGTGGGCGGAGTCGATGGCCCACACATCAACGTCACTTGTCTGTCATCCTCCCTAAACAACTGTACCACACTTCTGGCGTCTTGACAGAGATAGTTATCGTGACTGCTTCGACTGGGAAAATAGCAGTCATTGAGAGACGCAGGTGGTCCGCAGTAATGTTCACCTAGGCCACAGCTGTCATGGGACTACAGTTGTCCATGTGCCTAAAAGCCCAAGTGAATGTCTCCTACACCATAAAATTGCACCCACCTGCCTGCGTCTGTGACGCGATGCAAGTTTCGAGTAACCGATCGCCTGGATGACGGCGAACCCTTACACGACTATCAACCAGTTGCCCAGTCAGGCCTCACGTTTCCATTGATCTGAAGTCCAACTTCAATGATTCAGGTGCCCACTTCAGTGGTAACCGACGATGTCGTTCAGTCAATATGGGAAGAAATGGGGGGTCGCCTGCTGTAGTACCCCATGTTCAACAATGTGCACTGAACCGTATGCTTCGAAACACTTGTGCCACTACCAGCATTGTACTCTGTTCGTCACATATGCCGCAGAACGCCGCTTGTCCTACTTTGCAGAGCAAAAAAATCTCCGACCTCAGAATTTTGTGATGAGGCATGGACGTGCAACATCTCGTCTCCTACTCCTTGTTTCACCGTCTTTCACCCATTTATGTAGATACTCAGGCCAGTAGCTTGTGAATAGGATCTAGAGCATGACAGTCTACACTTCGTCAAAATTTCTTATCAATGTTCCGCGAAATTTTTTCCGACGGCGGTCGAATTAGGGCACTGAAGTTGATCAATGCTGCGAGTAAAAAATAAGTGCCGGACCTGGTCTCGAACACGGAAGCACCACTTCTCTAGCATGGCTACCTTAGGCGCCTCGGCCATCAAGACACGCCCCCCGATCAACCACACTCTGAATATTGACCATTATTCCTGGGACACCCTGTAGAGACGATACGAGTCGTAAATGGGAAAATGCTCGAACACACACACACACACACACACACACACACACACACACACACACACACATATATATATATATATATATATATATATATATATATATATATATATATATATATATATATATATGGTGGTCCATTGATCGTGACCGGGCCAAATATCTCACGAAATAGGCGTCAAACGAAAAAAGTACAAAGAATGAAACTCGTCTAGCTTGAAGGGGGAAACCAGACGGCGCTATGGTTGGCCCGCTAGATGGCGCTACCATAGGTCAAACGGATGACAACTGGGTTTCTTTAAATAAGAACCCCCATTTTTATTACATATTCGTGTAATACGTGAAGAAATTTGAATGGTTTAGTTGGACCACTTTTTTCGCTTAGTGATAGATGGCGCTGTAATAGTCACAAACATGTGGCTCGCAATTTTCAAAAATGGTTCAAATGGCTCTGAGCACTATGGGACTTAACAGCTATGGTCATCAGTCCCCTAGAACTTAGAACTACTTAAACCTAACTAACCTAAGGACAGCACACAACACCCAGCCATCACGAGGCAGAGAAAAATCCCTGACCCCGCCGGGAATCGAACCCGGGAACCCGGGCGTGGGAAGCGAGAACGCTACCGCACGACCACGAGATGCGTGCTCGCAATTTTAGACGAACAGTTGTTAACAGGTAGGTTTTTTTAAATTAAAATACAGAACGTAGGTACGTTTGAACATTTTATTTCGGTTGTTTTAATGTGATACATGTACGTTTGTGAACTTATCATTTCTGAGGACGCATGCTGTTACAGCGTGATTTCCTGTAAACACCGCATTAATGCAATAAATGCCCAAAATGATGTCCGTCAATCTCAATGCATTTGGCAATACGTGTAACGACATTCCTCTTAACAACGAGTAGTTCGCCTTCCGTAATGTTCGCACATGCATTGACAATGCGCTGACGCATGTTGTCAGGCGCGGTCGGTGGATTACGATAGCAAATATCCTTCAACATTCGCCACAGCAAGATATGGGGGGACGTCAGATCCCGTGAACGGTATGATGCTTCGACGACCAATCCACCTGTCATGAAATATGCCATTCAATACCGCTTCAACCGAACGCGAGCTATGTGCCGGACATCCATCTTGTTGGAAGTACATCGCCATTCTGTCATGCAGTGAAACATCTTGTAGTAACATCGGTAGAACATTACGTAGGAAATCAGCATACATTGCACCATCTACATTGTCATCGATAAAATGAGGGCCAATTATCCTTCCTCCCATAATGCTGCACCATACATTAAGCCGCCAAGGTCGCTGATGTTCTACTTGTCGCAACCATCGTGATTTTCCGTTGCCCAATAGTGCATATTATGCCGGTTTACGTTACCGCTGTTGGTGAATGACGCTTCGTCGCTAAATAGAACGCGTGCAAAAAATCTTTCATAGTCCCGTAATTTCTCTTTTGCCCAGTGGAAGAACTGTACACGACTTTCAAAGTCGTCGCCATTTAAATCATGGCGCATAGAAATAATGTACGGGTGCAGTCGATGTTGATGTAGCATTCTCAACACCGACGTTTATGAGATTCCAGATTCTCCTGCAATTTGTCTGGTACTGATGTGCGGATTAGCCGCGACAGCAGCTAAAACACCTACTTGGGCATCATCATTTGTTGGAGGTCGTGGTTGACGTTTCACATGTGGCTTAACACTTCCTGTTTCTTTAATAACGTAACTATACGGCGAACGGTCCGGACACTTGGATTATGTCATCCAGGAAGCGTCCAGGATACCGAACAGCATACATAGCACACGCCCGTTGGTCATTTTGATCACAATAGCCATACATCAACACGATATTTTCCTCAATTAGTAAACGGTCCATTTTAACACGGGTAATGTATCACGAAGTTACCGCCCCCACTGGCGGAAAGTTACGTGGCTCAAATGGTTCAAATGGCTCTCAGCACTATGGGACTTAACTTCTGAGGTTATCAGTCCCCTAGAACTTAGAACTACTTAAACCTAACTAACCTAAGGACATCACACACATCCATGCCCGAGACCGGATTCGAACCTGCGACCGTAGTGGTCGTGCAGTTCCAGACTATAGCGCCTAGAACCACTCGGCCACTACGGCCGGTGAATGTTACGTGATACCACGTACTTATACGTTTGCAAGTATTACAGCGCCATCTATCACAAAGCGAAAAAAGTGGTCCAACGAAAACATTCATATTTCTTTACGTACTACACGAATATGTAATAAAAATGGGGGTTCCTATTTAAAAAGACGCAGTTGATATCCGTTTGACCTATGTCAGCGCCGGCCGCGGTGGTCTAGCGGTTCTGGCGCTGCAGTCCGAAACCGCGGGACTGCTACGGTCGCAGGTTCGAATCCTGCCTCGGGCATGGGTGTGTGTGATGTCCTTAGGTTAGTTAGGTTTAAGTAGTTCTAAGTTCTAGGGGACTTATGACCTAAGATGTTGAGTCCCATAGTGCTCAGAGCCATTTGAACCATTTGAACCTATGTCAGCGCCATCTAGCTGAACAACCATAGCGCCATCTTGTTTCCCCCTTCAAGCTACACGAGACGAGTTTCGCTCTTTGAAGTTCTTTCTTTGATGCTTATTTCGGTATATATATATATATATATATATATATATATATATATATATATATATATATATATATTGTTGTGGTCTTCAGTCCTGAGACTGGTTTGATGCAGCTCTCCATGCTACTCTATCCTGTGCAAGCTTCTTCATCTCCCAGTACCTACTGCAACCTACATCCTTCTCTATCTGTTTAGTGTATTCATCTCTTGGTCTCCCTCTACGATTTTTACCTTCCACACTGCCCTCCAATACTAAATTGGTGATCCCTTGATGCCTCAGAACATGTTCTACCAACCGATCCCTTCTTCTAGTGAAGTTGTGCCACAAACTTCTCTTCTCCCCAATCCTATTCAATACCTCCTCTTTAGTTATATGATCTACCCATCTAATCTTCAGCATTCTTCTGTAGCACCACATTTCGAAAGCTTCTATTCTCTTCTTGTCCAAACTATTTATCGTCCATGTTTCACTTCCATACACGGCTACACTCCATACAAATACTTTCAGAAACGACTTCCTGACACTTACATGTATACTCAATGTTAACAAATTTCTCTTCTTCAGAAATTATATACACTCCTGGAAATTGAAATAAGAACACCGTGAATTCATTGTCCCAGGAAGGGGAAACTTTATTGACACATTCCTGGGGTCAGATACATCACATGATCACACTGACAGAACCACAGGCACATAGACACATGCAACAGAGCATGCACAATGTCGGCACTAGTACAGTGTATATCCACCTTTCGCAGCAATGCAGGCTGCTATTCTCCCATGGAGACGATCGTAGAGATGCTGGATGTAGTCCTGTGGAACGGCTTGCCATGCCATTTCCACCTGGCGCCTCAGTTGGACCAGCGTTCGTACTGGACGTGCAGACCGCGTGAGACGACGCTTCATCCAGTCCCAAACATGCTCAATGGGGGACAGATCCGGAGATCTTGCTGGCCAGGGTAGTTGACTTACACCTTCTAGAGCACGTTGGGTGGCACGGGATACATGCGGACGTGCATTGTCCTGTTGGAACAGCAAGTTCCCTTGCCGGTCTAGGAATGGTAGAACGATGGGTTCGATGACGGTTTGGATGTACCGTGCACTATTCAGTGTCCCCTCGACGATCACCAGTGGTGTACGGCCAGTGTAGGAGATCGCTCCCCACACCATGATGCCGGGTGTTGGCCCTGTGTGCCTCGGTCGTATGAAGTCCTGATTGTGGCGCTCACCTGCACGGCGCCAAACACGCATACGACCATCATTGGCACCAAGGCAGAAGCGACTCTCATCGCTGAAGACGACAAGTCTCCATTCATCCCTCCATTCACGCCTGTCGCGACACCACTGGAGGCGGGCTGCACGATGTTGGGGCGTGAGCGGAAGACGGCCTAACGGTGTGCGGGACCGAGGCCCAGCTTCATGGAGACGGTTGCGAATGGTCCTCGCCGATACCCCAGGAGCAACAGTGTCCCTAATTTGCTGGGAAGTGGCGGTGCGGTCCCCTACGGCACTGCGTAGGATCCTACGGTCTTGGCGTGCATCCGTGCGTCGCTGCGGTCCGGTCCCAGGTCGACGGGCATGTGCACCTTCCGCCGACCACTGGCGACAACATCGATGTACTGTGGAGACCTCACGCCCCACGTGTTGAGCAATTCGGCGGTACGTCCACTCGGCCTCCCGCATGTCCACTATACGCCCTCGCTCAAAGTCCGTCAACTGCACATACGGTTCACGTCCACGCTGTCGCGGCATGCTACCAGTGTTAAAGACTGCGATGGAGCTCCGTATGCCACGGCAAACTGGCTGACACTGACGGCGGCGGTGCACAAATGCTGCGCAGCTAGCGCCATTCGACGGCCAACACCGCGGTTCCTGGTGTGTCCGCTGTGCCGTGCGTGTGATCATTGCTTGTACAGCCCTCTCGCAGTGTCCGGAGCAAGTATGGTGGGTCTGACACACCGGTGTCAATGTGTTCTTTTTTCCATTTCCAGGAGTATATATATATATATATATATATATATATATATATATATATATATATGTGTGTGTGTGTGTGTGTTCTCTCGGATATGTCGAGACAGAACACTTCTCCGTCTCCCATACTGTGAAAGAAATCTCTTCTGCAGCATACTCTTTGACTGCCATTTTTTGGTAAGTGGTAATATTGACCAAAATGAGAAAAAAATATCGAATAAACTTGGGCTCAAATGTCGCATACCTTAGTACGAGTACTATGAGCATTGTTCACCTTCGCCACTGTGAAACACATCCCTTCCAGTGAAAAAGTGCTCTTCACCCTTTAACCATCAATTTTATTTAAAAATCACTAGTGTATGGTTATTTTATTTAATGTCTTAGAAGTAAAAATACGAGAAGCATATTTCCCGCCATCTCATTTTCCATGGGGATTGGGAGAGAGGGAGTTAGGACACACAGGATTATTCGTAAGTACCTTCAGTGTTACAGAAGATGACTGCGGAAAAACTACAAGGCATATTGAAAAAAGAAACACATCAATGGGCTACAGGTGCTCAATATGGGCTTCGTTTATGATGTGGAAAACATCAATTCGTGGGTGCAGGTCGTTGAGATGATGTGTTGGGGAGCGCTCGAAGGCAGCCCGCTCTGTGAATCTGGTAATTGGGTTGCCTATCTGCAGGTGTGAACTAGTTCTACGAGACAATACGAACACGAAGTTTAACAAAGAAATTCGAGGATAGCACAACCTACAGGCGCAATCTGTAATTGTAAGAATTCTGCTAAGCAGTGGGACATTCAGCGGTGTCAATAACAGGCTACAAATCCCAGTTGCTTTTTTCTGATAACCTGTCGTGGTTGGCCTATGGTTGTCAAAGAGTTAAGGTATGCTTTTTAGAACCCATGTTTACTGGACAATTCTGTCTTATTTTGTCCACTCCAACTCCTCCCAAAATATGGGAAGCAAAAAGTTTGTAATAGAAGAGATTTGTTTCACAATATCGGTGATGAAGTGCTAATGGTTTTTAAGGTGCGCATTTCAGAGCCCGAGATTACTAGACAATTATGCTTCGAGTGATCGTCCCTGTCATATCCCTGAATATTGACCATTTTTCTTGGGAATTCCCGTGTAATGATCCCCATTCTTTTGTACCGTTTATCCACTTACCTAGCGCGACAAGTGCACGCGACGGTACCAGAGGTCATTAAATCTCACGGTAGACGGTGGTCATAATGTCTTAGCTCATTAGTTAGTGTTAATTTTTAACGTTTCAATATTTTTCTGACTGCAGTTACACAAAGCCAATATGTATCAAAAAAATCGTGATATTACTATCAATGAGCAGGGAGGGGTAAGAAATTATGCAATCTACTACATCGACAAGCGTAAGTTAACTTATTTAGTATGACAGATCCGAGAACGGTATCTGTTGTTACCTACCACTGCATCATGCAACACTTGGCCCGTGAACTTTATTTCTCTGGCCGTAGTTGCCTTAATCCGCTGTTGCCCGTACGTGCTCGGAATTTTTCCTCTCACTACGGTGAAGAGTTAGGAAAGACAGGATTTTATACGGCGGAGAATATTCTTCTTAGAGAATTTTTTATAGCGGAATGCAATATTTGCTCTCTTAACGCAAAGAAATAATGTATTCCTACTCACAAGGCTGACATTTGTTTTTAAATGATTTGAATTTCAAATTAGTATTGCCTTGCTACCGATGCCATCTGCACCGACGTCTGAGCAGTAAATCCTTTAAAGCCCAAGAGTGCCTGTCGATGAAAAGAGAAACTTCAGGGGAGCGCTGCCAATGTTAGAATGATGACGCCAACCGTGTAATTTGCTTCTCACGCTATCGTCATCATCACGACGTTGGATAATTATGGATCATATCTGATATTTCGCACTGAATTATGTAATCATTCTTCTGTAAAATGATGGAACGGCAAAAATGAGATGAATTCACATTCCGTACCTGTATACTCAGATATTAAATTGGCGAATATATTGTATGTCCAGTGTTAAAACGGACAGTACAAGCTGTTGAGTCGCCCAAGTGTATGTTACGTACACAGTCACGTGGGGATTTTAAAAATTCATAGCAGTTTCTATAACGACAAGCAAGCATTTAATTCTCTCCAAAATATAAATATTGTGTAGCGACTCTCAGTTTGCCCTACATGTTGAGAAATGCAAAGCAATGAACATCAGGAAATGTCAAAGCGTGGTCTATTCCAGTACATGATTAATAAGTCACAACTACAAGTGGTCGTCACATTTCAACAATTTTCAATACGCGTTTGTAGTGTTCTGAAGTTGAACGGCCACATAGGACCAGCTGTTAGTAAAAGTGGAAGCTACGTTTCATTTTCTGGGTATTGGGAAATTTCAGTTTCTCTGTTGACATACAAAACACTTGTTGCTTGAATGCTGCTCAAGCATCAGGTCGGACAGGCGACATTAACAGTATACAAAGAAACAGTTACAGATTTATTCCACTGCCGAAACCGTGTGACTAAAATATTTAAATACACACATCAAATAAAGTTTTGAATCACATAGGTTCCGAGAGTTCCGGAACCTGCACAGAAAATTGGAATAGAGATCAACATAAACATCATTTCCACCCTTTTTATTGCTCATGAAAACCACACATCACATGTTGTACCACCATACAGCGAGACCTTCAGAGGTAGTGGTCCAGACTGCTGTACACACCGGTACCCATAATACTCAGTAGCACGTCCTCTTGCATTGATGCATGCCTGTATTCGTCGTGGCATACTATCCACGGTTCATCAAGGCACTGTTGATCCAGGTTGTCCCACTCCTCAACGGCGATTTGGCGTAGATCTCTCAGAGAGGTTGGTGGGTCACGTCGTCCATAAACAGCTCTTTTCAATCCATCCCAAGCATGTTCGATAAGGTTAATGTCTGGAGAACATTCTGGCCACTCTAGTCGAGCGATGTCGTTATCCTGAAGGAAGTCATTCACAAAATGTGCACGATGGGGGCACGAATTGTCGTCCATGAAGACGAATGCCTCGCCATTACGCTGCCGATATGGTTGCACTATCGGTCGGAGGATGGCATTCACGTACAGCCGTTACGGCGCCTTCCATGACCACCAGAGGCGTACGTCGGCCCCACATAATGCGAAACCAAAACAGCAGGGAACCTCCACCTTGCTGCACTCGCCCGACAGTGTGTCAAAGGCGTTCAGCCTGACCGGGTTGCCTCCAAACACGTCTCCTACGATTGTCTGGTTGAAAGCATATGCGACACTCATCGGTGAAGAGAAATTGATGCCAATCCTGAGCGGTCAATTCGGCATGTTGTTGGGCCTATCTGTACCGCGCTGCATGGTGTCGTGGTTGCAAAGATTGACCTCGCCATGGACATAGGGAGTGAAGTTGCGCATCATGTAGCCTATTGCGGCCGTTTAAGTGGTAACACGATGTCCTGTGGCTGCACAGAAAGCATTTTTCAACATGGTGGCGTTACTGTCAGGGTTCCTCCGAGTCATAGTCCATAGGTAGCCGTCGGCCTTGGGCGGCCTGAGCGAGGCATGTCATCGACACTTCCTGTCTCTCTGTATCTCCTCCATGTCCGAACAACATCGCTTTGGTTCACTCCGAGACGCCTGGACACTTCCCTTGTTGAGAGCCATTCCTGGCACAAAGTAATAATGCGGACGCGATCAAATCGCCGTTTTGACCGTCTAGGTATGGTTGAGCTGCAGACAACACGAGCCGTGTACTTCCTTCCTGGTCAAATGACCGGAACTGGTCAGCTGTCGGACCCCTTCCGTCTAATAGGCGCTGCTCATGCATGGTTGTTTACATCTTTGGGCGGGTTTAGTGACATCTATGAACAGTCAAAGGGACTGCGTCTCCAATATCCAAAGTCAACGTCTACCTTCAGGAGTTCTGGGAACCGGGGTGATGCAAAACGTGTTTTGTTGTGTGTGTGTGAGCTCTCACGCACTCTACGAAAGACGGAATATGTTTCGAGAGCACGTATTTAGAAGTCTGAAGATCCGTATTTCAGGGCTGACGCACCTAATATCTCCTGTTTCTATTCCGGCAGATCGTGCAAATAAAATTAATCACAGAACGGTACAAGTACTCATTCTTCCGATGCTCCATTCGTGAACGGATCTGAAAGAAAACTTAAAATAGGTGTAGCAAAATATGCCCTCCTCCATCCCCTTAAAAATAATTTACAGATTAGAGAAGAAGATGAAGATGGTCCAAGATAGCCGACATCAAAAGAAATGGAAACATATACCATTTCCGCAGAAGGTGTGTGTCTTTGTTAACGGATTAGAGTTTCGAATGAATTTTTAACTTTGTAGCGAGGTGTGCGCTATTTGAAATTTCCTGTTAGGTAACTAGAGTGGTTGCGAAAGGAAGAATAAAGGCTGAGATTAACGTCTCGTGAACGACGATGTTTTAGGAGACGGAACATGTGCTCGAATTGGCCAGGAATGCGAAAAGAAAGCTGCCGTGTCCCTTTCAAAGGAACCATCGCGGCATTCGTCGTAAGTGATTTAGAACGATAATAGGAAATCTTTATTTTGAATGGTGAACTGTGGATTTGAAGTCCGCTTTTCCCGTAGGAGAGACCAGCACTTAACCACTACACCATCTCGCTGGGTAGGGATGTTCCAATTGCAGTAGCTAGGAAATCTGAAGAAAAGATGTAGCGGCTGCGAAGTACAGGATTTCATGTTATAACGGTCTCCTTTCGAGCAAGACTTTTAATCTGTTTAACCACATATCTCTAAACAGAGACATCTAATCAATAATTAACAATTTACTGGGGATTTGAAGTCCGCTTTTCCCGTAGGAGAGACCAGTACTTAACCACTACACCATCTCGCTGGGTAGGGATGTTCCAATTGCAGTAGCTAGGAAATCTGAAGAAAAGATGTAGCGGCTGCGAAGTACAGGGTTTCATGCTATAACGGTCTCCTTTCGAGCAAGACTTTTAATCTGTTTAACCACATATCTCTAAACAGAGACATCTAATAAATAATTAACAATTTACCGAATGAGTCAGCAGTCATTTTAGAAATTTTGCGAGTAAAGCCGAGTAGGTCGGTTAATATATTTCTTTCTTTATAATATCGTTTCGGCTACTGTCATCAGATTAATTAAAATTTAATTTTACTTAGTTGTCATATAGATGTAATTGTAAGGCATATGTAACGAATAGTAATTGTATTTTGATGAACTCACATGAACTTATTTCTGCCATCTTAGAAACTAATTTTACAAATGTGCAACTGCACCCATTTAAATAGTGGTTTACAACTTTAAATTTTTATAATATTAAATACAGTCATTCTAATGGTATTACCTGAAGAAGAAATGAAGGCAACGTCCCATACTCTAGGGTCAGGTCTCGGCTAGCGCTTGTACGTTGCTACATTTCTTCGACTTGAAGTGCCGAGCGGGCATAGGTTTCATTCATACTTAAAAATCACCTTCTTTCATCAGCTCTAGTGTGCAATCACATTAAAAAGTTTTAACATCTCAGTTTTTCATATTTTGTAGCCTGATAATTTATTTTAAAAAACACCTTTTATTCTATTATTTTTATATCTTCGCTACAGATCTGATGACGGTAATGATTCAAACAACGTTATTAATTAAGAATTACGTGAAACGACCTGGACCCCGATTCTGAACAAAATACTTAGTTACTTAATTACAGAAAATTTGCCAGATGAGGGTAGGACTCTCGCACTGATTGTTTCGTGCAGACCTTGTTATGTATATAAATAGTTCATCCATTGCGGTAATCGAGAATCACGACGACTTTTGTCTTTTACCAGCACTGATACTCGCGAGATGTCGATCCCAGGGATTCCAAGACATTTGAGAATGTTTCTAATTTCAAGACTGGGGCAGGATATCAAGTGACAATTTTTTTGGTGTGCTGTAATTACAGATTAACATTTCAGGTTTCTTCCCCTTACTTTTATTGTGAAACCTTTCTTCTTGCCAAATTTCATCATACTAGGTCAACAAGAAGTAACTATATTTTCTAGTGTGTGAGTCTGCGACTATCAAAATATGTGACATAGGTGGCCGTATCTTGTGATTGCATTGACTTAGAAGATAACGTTTATTATACCGCTAAGGGACCATAGACCTTAGTATGTGACATAAATATCAGCTTGAGGCGTTCACCCATTACAGAGAAAATGGGGTGTTGGCAGACGGACGGACAGACAGACAGTCCGAGTACATGGCAACAGATCCGCTAAAAGTTGGGACCGTCAGCGTGGACAGAGATCTACCAAGAAGAACAAAATTTAAGTACCTAAGTTCTGCCAGCCGGATTGGCCGAGCGGTTCTAGACGCTTCAGTCTGGAACCACACGACCGCTACGGTCGCAGGTTCGAATCCTGCCTCGGGCATGGATGTGTGTGATGTCCTTAGGTTAGTTAGGTTTCAGTAGTTCTAAGTTCTAGGCGACTGATGACCTCAGATGTTAAGTCCTATAGCGCTCAGAGCCATTTGAACCATTTTGAACCTAGGTTCTACAGTCTCTAGCGATCACTAGGACGCAGGCAGCCTGGATGAAGTTGCGAACGACAAAAGGCATCACCTGCGATCGTCGGATTAAGGATCGTCTGAAGACAAAGATCTACCAGACTCTCATCCGTCTGCTGTTGCTCTCTGAGATACCGAGTTCTGGTCAGCTACAAAAGAGGAAGAACGACGATTGGGGGTCATGAAGACTCAGACGCTTAGACGGACAGATGACATCACTCGAATGGATTACGGCTCGGATGACACTATGAGAAACGTTTCGAGGTTGCACCGATGCAGAAGAAATTGTGAATCAGCCGCCTGCGACGGTTAAGACATGTGCTGCGCACGGAGGACGATACCATTGAAAAGACAGCGTACACAGTGTAAGTCATAGGAAAGATACACAAGGGACGATCTAGACAACAACGAGCAGATACACTGCGCGACGACCTGACGGCTGTTAATCTTCATCCAGACATGGCCCACGGTCGAACTGTGGAGACAGCGAATCCACTAAGCGGACCCTCCTGCCAGTTGGGACAAACGCTTAAGAAAAATAGTTAATTGATAACTAACGACAAAGAATTTTAGTGTGATTTAATTACAGATTACCAATTTCAGATTTTTTTCACTTATTATTACTGTACAACATTGCCTCTTGTGAAATTTCATGATTGTAAAAAAATTGAAATTTGTGGTAAGGTCTTATGGGACCAAACTGCCGAGGTTATCCGTACCTAAGCTTATGCACTACTTAATATAACTTAAACTAACTTACGGTAAGGACAAGAACCTCCGACGGAGGGAGCCGCGCGGACGGTGACAGGGCGCCCTAGACCGGGCGGCTACCCCATGCTGCATGAGTCTAGACCAACGGGAAGTAACCTGTAAGGTTTCATGAGTGAGTTTGTGAGTGTCAAAGTAGTGAGATAAATGGTCGTATATTTTGTTGTAGTGACGTAGAAGCTTCAACCTTTTCACTGCAGAGGGGCCGTAGACCGTAGTAGGTGATATCAATTTCAATGTGATACGTCTACCCGTTCCTGACAAGGGAACCTCCCCATCGCACCCCCCTCAGATTTAGTTATAAATTGACACAGTGGATAGGCCTTGGAAAACTGAACACAGATCAATCGAGAAAACAGGAAGAAGTTGTGTGGAACCATGAAAAAATAAGCAAAATATACAAACTGAGTGGGTCATATGCAAGATAGGCGAGATGAAGGACAAAGTGAACTGGAGAGCGCCGTGGTCCCGTGGTTAGAGAGAGCAGCTGTGGAACAAGAGGTCCTTGTTTCCAGTCTTCCATCGAGTGAAAATTTTACTTTCTTTACTTTCGCAAAGCTACGATCTGTCCGTTCATTCATTGACGTCTCTGTTCACTGTAATAAGTTTAGTGTCTGTGTTTTGCGACCGCACCGCAAAACCGTGCGATTAGTAGACGAAAGGACGTGCCTCTCCGATAGGAACCGAAAAAATTTGATCGCAAGGTCATAGGTCAACCGATTCCTCCACAGGAAAACATGTCTGATATATTCTATACGACACTGGTGACGGCATGTGCGTCACATGACAGGAATATGTTGTCGACCCACCTAACTTGCACACCTGGCGAATGACTAAAAAGATTCTTCTACCTTGCCCGATTTAGGTTATCTTGTGGATGTGATAATCACTCCCAAAAAAGTGATGAAAACATAAGAGTTTGTCACATAAACTGCAACAAATGAATGCAACAGTTTCACAGTCGCACGGTTTTCGCTGTGCTCTGTCAAAACATATCTTTTTTTACGTTTTCAAATGTTTCCGTGTGTAGACCGTCAAATCCTGCATATGTCCAAGCAAATCTGAACATGTCCTGGAATTATGGAGAGCGAAGTTGATTATCTGTGAGTGCCTGAACTTTGATAATTGTCTGAAAATAAAAAATTAAACTCTTCACTCGAGGGAAGGCTTGAACCAAGGCCCTCTCGTTCCGCAGCTGCTTACACTAACCACGGGACCACGGCGCTTGTAATCTCATATTCTCCTTGATGTTGCTTACCTTGCGCATGGACTACTCAGTTTGTATATTTTGCTTATTTTTTTCATAGTTCCACGCAACTTCTTCCTGTTTTCTCGATTGATCTGTGTTCAGTTTTTCAAGGCCTATCCCTGTGCCAACTTATAACTAAATCTGAGGGGGTTGCAATGGGGAGGTTCCCTTGTGAGAAAAGGGGATCTTAACAGCCGGGCAGGCAGACAGACAGGCGGACGGAAACCAAAGTGATCCTATGAGACTTTCACTCTGCATCGGAGTGTGCGCTGGTATGAAACTTCCTGGCAGATTAAAACTATATGCCGAACCGAGACTCGCACTCGTGACCTTTGCCTTTAGCGGGCAAGTGCTCTACCAACTGAGCCAGGAAGTTTCATATCAGCGCACACTCCGATGCAGAGTGAAAATCTCTTGCTGGAAACATCCCCCAGGCTATGGCTAAGCCATGTCTCCGCAATATCCTTTCTTCCAGAAGTGCTAGTTCTGCAAGGTTTCGCAGAAGAGCTTCTGTGAAGTATGGAAAGTAGGAGACGAGTTACTGACCGAACTGAATCTGTGGAACGAGTCGTGAGTTGTGCTTGGGTAGCTCAGTTGGTAGAGCACTCGCCGCGAAAGGCAAAGGTACCGAGTTCGAGTCTCGTTCCGGTACACAGTTTTAATCTGCCAGGAAGTTTCTTTCCAATGGTGCTACATATTGCACTTTAAATTTCCAAAAACTTAATGTCCAATCCCAAAGAAAGCAGGTGTTGACAGATGTGAAAATTACCGAACTATCAGTTTAATAAGTCACAGCTGCAAAATACTAACGCGAATTCTTTACAGACGAATGGAAAAACTGGTAGAAGCGGACCTCGGGGAAGATCAGTTTGGATTCCGTAGAAATGTTGGAACACGTGAGGCAATACTAACCTTACGACTTATCTTAGAAGAAAGATTAAGAAAAGGCAAACCTACGTTTCTAGCATTTGTAGACTTAGAGAAAGCTTTTGACAACGTTAACTGGAATACTCTCTTTCAAATTCTGAAGGTGGCAGGGGTAAAATACAGGGAGCGAAAGGCTATTTACAATTTGTACAGAAACCAGATAGCAGTTATAAGAGTCGAGGGGCATGAAAGGGAAGCAATGGTTGGGAAAGGAGTGAGACCGGGTTGTAGCCTCTCCCCGATGTTATTCAATCTGTATATTGAGCAAGCAGTAAAGGAAACAAAAGAAAAATTCGGAGTAGGTATTAAAACTCATGGAGAAGAAGTAAAAACTTTGAGGTTCGCCGATGACATTGTAATTCTGTCAGAGACAGCAAAGGACTTGGAAGAGCAGTTGAACGGAATGGACAGTGTCTTGAAAGGAGGATATAAGATGAACATCAACAAAAGCAAAACGAGGATAATGGAATGTAGTCAAATTAAATCGGGTGATGCTGAGGGGATTAGATTAGGAAATGATACACTTAAAGTAGTAAAGGAGTTTTGCTATTTAGGGAGTAAAATAACTGATGATGGTCGAAGTAGAGAGGATATAAAATGTAGACTGGCAATGGCAAGGAAAGCGTTTCTGAAGAAGAGAAATTTGTTAACATCGAGTATAGATTTAAGTGTCAGGAAGTCGTTTCTGAAAGTATTTGTATGGAGTGTAGCCATGTATGGAAGTGAAACATGGACGATAACCAGTTTGGACAAGAAGAGAATAGAAGCTTTCGAAATGTGGTGCTAAAGAGGAATGCTGAAGATAAGGTGGGTAGATCACGTAACTAATTAGGAGGTATTGAATAGGATTGGGGAGAAGAGAAGTTTGTGGCACAACTTGACTAGAAGAAGGGATCGGTTGGTAGGACATGTTTTGAGGCATCAAGGGATCACAAATTTAGCATTGGAGGGCAGCGTGGAGGGTAAAAATCGTAGAGGGAGACCAAGAGATGAATACACTAAGCAGATTCAGAAGGATGTAGGTTGCAGTAGGTACTGGGAGATGAAGAAGCTTGCACAGGATAGAGTAGCATGGAGAGCTGCATCAAACCAGTCTCAGGACTGAAGACCATCACAACAACAACAACAACAGCAAAACTTAATGACCTATTACTGCGTGAGAATCTTTGGCACTGGAGAGTCTGATATCGGTGCACATCTGATGTCCATGGCTGGTACTGGAATACTAGCTGTATATACTACACAAGAGTCCCAATATACTTCTAAAATTAATTCCTTTTTGCTACTAATTTTGTGTTGTGTGAAGAGTGGGCGAAGAGCGTAGAGAGGTAGAAACGAGATTGACCAAGTTCTATGAAATTAAAGTTAATTAACAGCGAAACTAACCATATGAGGCAATACGTTGCTTTGTAATACCAGCAAGATCCGCAATGTCACAGAAGCAACTAAGGTAGCATTAACTAAGTTTTCCGAAAGATCAATCCTGACCGTCGACGATTATTACCACATGTAATAGGATTAGAAGCATCCGACTACACGGGTCGTGACACCAAGGAGAGAATTGTCGGACTACACATGAATCGTGCATTCATATGGTGTTTCAGAATAACTTTTAAAGGGGAGGGTACCTCGAACAAAATAAAAATTAAAAAAATATCTTTGAGAGTTATCATATTGGAATCCATTCGGCATGTTGCACCCGGCACCTAGTGTACGATGTCATAATATTCTGCTTGGTGCCACAGGCCAGATAACTGAAAGCTGGTAACCCATTGTTTATGGTTATAATTGTCCAATTTCAAATACCTGAAGATGGAATACTAATCTTCAGAAACCAGTAGGCTTTGATAAAGGACAGTGTGTTTCAGAGGAAGAATATTTATTGTAAATAATTTCTTCCACTGTCAAGTCAGTAATGTTAATAACAGTAGAACAATAGTAGTATTAATGGAGTCATGCAGTGATAAATCGAAAAATTTATAAATATACGATGATGCACTTTTTTAGCTTAACAAGAGATAGATTGTAAATCACTAGCTAAAATGATACGTACGTGACTTTGGTTAACGTATTCGGAGTGTTTCCATTGTATTTATTTATCGCCAAAAGTGGAAAATGAATGTGCATGAATGAAACTGCATTTCTGAGGATATCTTGAGGGAACGTATTACACTCTTAACACAGTATTTTAACTAATTTTAAATTTTTTTATTATTTTGAGCTTTTCCTCATTACAAAGGCTTCTCTCCAACATAATAATTTACTCGGCAATTACTATACAAAGAATAAACGTTCTTAAACTATATTTTCAAAACATTCTTCCAGGTGTTCCTATCTTGCGTGTCCTCTTCCTCTGCGCCCATTCTCCTCATTGTGTGCTGTACATTTTGGAGCCAGGTGGTCATAGGTCGTCCTCCTCTTCTTCTCCCCTCCTGTTCCCACTCCAGTATAAAGTTTGGTATCCTGATTTCCTCCATTCGTCGTACATGCCCGTGCCACTGTAATTTCTTCCTATTCATTACGTCATATATTCTTTCTTTTATTTCAATTCTCTTTATTATTTCGGTGTTCCTTATGTTCTCTTTCCTGGAGATTCTTGCCGATCTTCTCCAAAAGTCTATCCCTAGAGCTTGTAATTTTTTAATGTGCTTCAGGTTAATTGTCTAGGTCTCTGTTCCATACAGAACCACCCTCTCTAATATGGATTTGTATATTAATTTTTTAGTTCTGCTCATTACACTCCTGCTCCATAAGACTGAGTATGCCAATGACCGTCCGTCAACTACTAATTATTTTATTGATTTCTGACTCTGATTTTCCCTCGATTTCTAAAATGGATTGCAAATAACAGAAAGTGTTTATCTTTTTGATTTTCTTTCCTTCAGTGTATAGCTCATCTGAATCATTAGTCAAGTATTCTGTTTTTGATAATTAATTTTAAAATCCCAAGTTTTGTATGCTACTGGTAGTTGATCGCACATATAGTTAGCATCCTCCCCATCTTGTACTACGACTACTTGATCATCAGCAAACAATAAATGATGTAGATAAACTCCATCTTTTATTTCTAATACGATACTATTTCATTTATGAGTCCATGTTCTAAGGCTAATATCTATGTAGGTTTTAAATAATGATGGAGACATGGGACAGCCCTGTAAAAGGCCTTTGCTTGTTCTATATTTCTGTGAAGTTTTACCAACTTTCGCTTACCAAATGTTATTTTTATACATCTGTTGTATTATTTTAAACAAGGAAGGCTTTATGTTTGCCATATGCAGTGCCCTCCAAAGTAATTTTCTTGGACCAGTATTATAAGCTTTTTCTAGATGTATCAAGATTAATCCTATATTTTTGGATTTTTCCCTATGTGTCTCTATAATCTGTCGTAATGTGAAAATATGGTCTACACATGATCTCCCAGCCGAGAAACCACATTGTTCTTCTTGGGTTCTAAAATTTTTTTCCAGTTTGTTTTTAATTACTTTCGCAATAATTCTCGTTAATGTGTTTGTAACACAAATTCCTCGATAGTTTGAACAAATTTTGCGATACCGTTTCTTAAATATGGCATTAATGTAACATAGCTTCATCACGTTGGGTACTGAATCTCCATGTATCATTTTGTTGAAGAGCTGTGTTATCAGTTTCACAATTTTGTCACCACCATATTTCAGATAGTCCAGATTGATATTGCCTGGTCCCTGTGATTTACCATTCTTTTCTGTTCGCAATGCCTTAAGTACTTCACTTTCTAAAGTCTGGATCTGATCATCTTCCTGTTCATTTTCTTCCACTGTTCCTTCTTCTAGATAATCTTGTCTGTCCTCATTTAATAATTTTTGGAAATATTCTTCCCATTCCTTTTGTGTTATGAGCTGGAGCAACTCGATTGATTAATGTTAGACATCATTATGTTGTCGTCAATGACGCACAATGCTTATTTAAAACTCGGCTCTGAATTATTAGCGAAGACATGTTGCCTGGCGTTTTGTACACTGACCAGCGTTTCTGTGTATGCCCGCAGCAACATCCTCTCTAGGTAGAATAACCGAGCCTAACGATTGAAAACATGATGCTCGGCTGTGTGAGTCATATTGAACGTTTCCAGAATGAGATTTTCACTCTGCAGCGGAGTGTGCGCTGTATGAAACTTCCTGGAATATTTAAACTGTGTGCTCTACCGACTGAGCTACCCAAGCTCGACTCAGTCGGTAGAGCACTTGCCCGTAAAAGACAAAGGTCCCGAGTTCGAGTCTCGGTCGCATACACAGTTTTAATCTGCCAGGAAATTTCATACTAAACGTAGATAACTGCCAAATTATGGTTGTGAATAGTCTGAGAACGAGGAAAATTATATTTTGACTGCAGCGTAAGTACTTTGTCATTTTACTCTGTCGCATTTATTATATTATCCGTTATCGACGAAGAGAGTGATAAGCGATGAAACCTATAATTCATTTAATTTTGCGAGAACAGTTCTTTGGTTGCGAATGGTATATTTGGAGAAAGATTTTCCTTCTTTTCGAAATACGGTTACAGTACTTAGTGATGAAGAACTGTGTACGTGAAAGAGAATAAAAAAAAATTGTAACCTGCAGCTGCAGACGCTACAGTGATGCGCTGCCTAAACTACGAAAATGTGAAGGTCTCAGTTTTAATGAACTACTATCATCTTAGCGGACACTTTCGGTGAAAATTTGTCACAAAGAGTTTCGTATATTGGAGAAGGAGTATCTAATTCATTAACAGCACCATTAATCGCTCAGAGACAAAGTTTCTTAAATGTCGAACATCATCATCAGACTTTTACTGATATTTTATTGAACTTTTTATTAAACTTTACCGTTTAAGGTACAGTAACATTACGTCTTATTCTTATTCTGTGATATTTTTAATAATCTTAATCTGTTCTTTATGACTCTATAAAGTTCGTCTCTTCACGTGCTCTTTTCTGGTATTATAGATTATATCAATATATAATGTGTCATTGAAAGATTTTAGTGAAATTTCCGAGACAGAAAATACTTCACGTGAAACAAAAGGTTTTTAGTTACAACATTAATTTTTAACGATTTCAAAAGACAGTCAGTTCAAAATGTATACTTAACATGTACTCTTATATTAACGTGTATTCTTATATCCGGTTATGTATCGCATTATAGTACGATAGTAATTAGCGACGTTCTCTAAGGTGTAAAATCACATGATCACACTGTTGTTGACCTCAGTTGTTTAGCTGCACTGTACGCTTCAGTAGTGGTGCGTACGTCTAATGTTTGTGTGTGTGTGTGTGTGTGGGAGAGAGAGAGAGAGAGAGAGAGAGAGTTAAACTTACTGTCAATCCTTTTTATTTTTCGTTCCATATGTCTGAAGAAGTCTATATTAGAATGGAAAGCTGTTGTGTCTGAACAGTGTTCTCCATCCAGGCTACAATTATCTTACCATAAATTCTTCAAAGAATTAAATGTGGGTGTGCTGGCACAGGTTACACGAACAGAAGTTACCACGTCTACTGGCCAAAAGCATAATCCAATAATAATGGCACATTACTTGAACTGGATGTCGGTAGAGCTACAGAGAACGGTAAAATTTTATTACCAGGCACTTAACATGGGCTACAACAGTGTCAAAAGGAGCTCACCGAATGACTTTTTTAAGTTTCCCGTAATGTTCAAATGAGTGTGAAATCTTATGGGACTTAACTGCTAAGGTCATCAGTCCATAAGCTTACACACTACTTAACCTAAATCATCCTAAGGACAAACACACACACCCATGCCCGAGGGAGGACTCGAACCTCCGCCGTGACCAGCCGCACACTCCATGACTGCAGCGCCCTAGACCGCTCGGCTAATCCTTTCCCGTAATCTCTATTTTCATTCTGTGTGCCATAGTTCACACGTTTATACTGAATTTTTTCAAACAGTAATTTTCGATAGTCGATTTTTTACGCCACAGATGTTCTGAGTATAAGCACTGTGATGTTTGGTTGGTAGTAGCATTGTTGTTGCAGTATTCATTTTAAGAGCAGCTAGTGTGCGAGTCGAATGTTGTCAGTGTTACTGAGCGGATTCACTAGGCAAGTGAAGAAGATGGTTTTGATGTAACGTGTAGCTGCATTGCTCGCTTAATTTTTGTCCGTAGGGAAGTACTGCTAAAGACCATAACATTTTTTTGAAAAGAAAACATTTACTCAAATTTTCGACCTTTCGGTCGTGGCTTCCTCATATAAGGACATACTAAATAAATGCTTAGTATATTAAAATTGGTTAAATTTTATTATTCGTGATTTTTTTCCTCATATTGTCACAAGCATAGAGTTTATTTGAGAACAGTGTCGACATCTCCTATCAATTTGTGGTAGCACAAAACAAAACTGAATATGCACAGTCACATGGATGCTCCCCAATAATCTTTGTACCTCCCATCGTCCGGTTATCAGCTTTTAGATAAAAAAATTTATTTGTGTGAGAGGTCCATTCTTGAAGGGGAAAACTAAAAATGTCTTTCAGAAGGAAAGTTAAGTGACCTATTTATAACTTTGGACATGTCTCCAAATGAGGACATTGTGATTGAAAGGTTGCAATAGCATAGAAATTTAGGACATTATTTGTCTGTCTTTTAAGTCATCTGTAATATGGCAAGAACTATGCCCCTTACATCAAGTCATTAAAGATCACCTAACTCACGTTGAGCGAACAGTAGGGCTGAACAAAAAATGACTGACAAGGCACAATGCATCTTGTAGAGGGTATAGTATGGAAGTATTGGAATAATTAATGTCGGGTGATGGTTTTAAAGTAATTCACATGACATGAAAACTTTGTGGAAACGAGTCCATATACTGAACGCTAGTTTACCCCAGGGAAGCATTTAGAGTTGACCGTGGCCGGCTGGGGAATGGCGAAGGGAAGAAACAGTAGGCAGCTTAGGGCAGGTCAAGCTCTGAGAAAGTGGTAATGCGGCGCGGCCTCCAGCCACCTTAAGATGAGTGACAGTGAGTGGGTGGTTGACACTGACTCCATGCTGGTGTACCGGGAAACAGACGGAGAACTTGTACGCCTGTTGATAAACGTCCGTCGTCCCGTTTTCTGTGAAACATGTGACAAAGCTGCGCAAAGCTACGGTGGAGCAGTCAACAGAGGTCAAAATATGTGTGTTCATGACTATAGCAACTTCACGCTGAATTCACGGTCTGCAGAGCCTGAAGTAAATCAGTGAAGAGCGACAGCATGAAATACACTGGCCTCCAATGGGAATGTAGGACCAAGGAATTTGAAGTACTCTCCTGGGAGTCAGAATTCCGGAAAACTTGGTGTTTGTGCAGACGCTAACCTTGATGGGTGGCCTGGGGGGAGCTAAATAGAAGAAGTTGAGAGGAAGGGAAATTTTGTGGGAATTTGTTCACTTCCCAGAGCAGGCATTGGTCGGCGCTGGGAAGCGACGCATAATTAACGCGACTTGCGCTGCAATTGGTGTAAGTGGTTTTGCTGGAGGGGAAACCGAGGCGAAGAGTGGACTGGCAGAAGTCTCAGTAGAGGTCTTCCGTTCCCACTTGCCTAGAGTGCGGACGTGGCATTCTTCATTGAGCTTGCCTGGGAAAGAGTGAGCATCTCTGCAGCTTAGGACCTAGCAAATGGAACGATTGGGCTTGGAGATAGAAAGTTTTGGTTCAGCTATGAACTGAGCAAGATAGCTAGGAGTGAATAGACGAGCGCAGCCTTGCAGCACCACGAGGTCAGCCGACGTCCACACAACGACGCGACTCCACCATGCTGTATTCGGTGATATTGCGCCCGCTCCGGCCACTGATTAATTTGTTCGATCACGTCAGCAAAGTTTCCATGAGGGTTTCATGGGCTGTGTACTGTAGAATTCTTCTCGCACTTCGCATTATGCCTGGGTCGGTCGATAGGAATTACTTTTGAGCTATCGAGCTTTACTCCACGCAAACGCAATTTATTACCACTGCCTGGTAGGAGAGTCATGTAATGTGATGATTGAAGGTCGTGAGCTAAAATAAATTTGTGATAATCGACTGCATCTGTTTTCAATCAAGTAGTTGAAATCCCAAGTCACTTTCTTAATTAATTTTATGTTCAACACTTGCATCTGGTGTTCGATAGCTGCATATAACATCAATGTGCACCCCTTTTTAATTAAAAGTGATCAATTCTGAATCAATTAATGTCAACACTGCCACGGCAGTTCAATCAGGAGTCACAGGGCCTTATTACTTTCTTTGCGTTATCCGATATTGCGGCAGTTTTGCACTCTGTTGATCTGTTAGTCATTTAGCTGGGGTGAACACACGCCAAAACCAGATAAGTGACGGGTGGGGTGTTACACATCTTACAGTGATTTCACATTGCCCCAAGTCCAAGACAGATGAAGGTCACTTTTAGAAGAAGTTATAGAGCTCCGTAATTTATCTGAAATTTATTATCCATCCGATGATCCTGGATATAATTTTGAACAAGAGGATAACAATGGAAGTAATGTTAGACGTTTTACATCATACGGTATATTGAAAGCTGAGTACCCTAGACGCAAAGTCTACTCACTGCATGGTAAATGACACCGAGATAATCACGAAAGACTCGTCCCATCCAAACGACAATGTATTGACAGCAAGATGTTATTGTAGCGTACGAATATGTTACAGAGCAGCCAACCTAAAGCTGAATAACAAAAAAAAAATCCATTCTAATCGTAACGGGGTGAAAGATGACGTTGAATGTCCAGATTGGTAAGTCTGATGTCAGTTCACGTGCTTTGTATCCGTACAAGGATGGGCTTTGCACCCGAGGACAACATGCAGTTAGTTACTTTTGAAACTGAACACAATTTTCGACAACCATTTTCGGCGGTGTATAGCCGGTTTTGCAATCTGAAACATATTCCATCATGTAGGCGCTGAAAAAACCTATAAGGCCGTATTCCCACCTCAAAATCGATATAAACTGAATTTTTCATTGTCAGTAAACTTCACCAACAGCCGTGTATTTTAAGATATTCTATTTTATTCTGAAAGCAACCCATTTCAGCAATTCATTTTGCCATCTTCAGGCCCATTGCGCTTTTATCCAAAAAAACGAACTTTAGTATAGCATCATAAAGCAACCGATATCGTGTATTCCAATCGTTGTGCAAATGCTTCATTAGTGTAATTTATATATTTCGGTGAAATAAAATCAAGTAAAATACTTTGACTTTTCGACTTATATTGTACCCATTTGAACACAATGTCCTCATATGGGGATGCATTGGGGGGCACCTCGGAATACTTTATGGATCTGAAAAAACATAATTTAATAAGAAGAGTTGGATAGCATAGCCATGATTTTTCTTCAGGAAAAAAAATTAATTCGTTACCGAAAGGGCTAATGACAAATGGATATCGTGGCATCCAATTTGTTAGTTTGTTCTGGCACAATATTCGTATTTGTAGCCATAGTATTATGAGAGAGAAACACAATACTGAGAACATGACCTCACAAAAGAAAAATAGGCTAGTGACCCGGAGAGTGAATATTAAACGTATGGATCAACATGGTCAAGAGAACCACAGACAGGCAGTTCAATCACCTCCATCAAGGCATGACGTTGCTGACTCAGCAGTGCGTAGCACGACTGGTGATTGGTGGTAAGGCACCTGCTTTGTTTATATTGTAAAGACGTGTCAGCTCGTTGTTACTCGTATAGTAAACTAATTGCGAAATTTCACGCTACGAGTGCTACGTGTTACGAGGAAGACATGAAGTCCCCAGAGCCTGTCTGCATGGGGGGGGGGGGGGGGTGGGGGGGGGTAAGGGCGCCATTGAGGGACAAAGCATTCTAGCTGATTCACACACGAAACCGGCATTGTCTTAGAACCAGTTTTAATGTATGCTCCGCCTGACAAATACGGTACGCTTCTCCGATGACAGCTCGTTTTTAAACCCTTTGTGTCTTTTCCCGTTTTTTCCCCCTTGTCGTCTACACGAGATGTTGGTTGACAGAGAAGAGCTCGTTGCTAACGGTCTTTTGTACCCTTGTCTCAGTTCGTAGTTCGCCACAACTGCTCTCTGTTTTATTTCGGTTTGTTGTGTTTCTCTTTTTTCATCCAGTTCCGAGTAGGACGGTTACATATCCGTATGACGCCACCTGAATACATACGTCCCAGCAAATTCACCGTCATTATAAAAGCAGGACATGCTAACTTTTATCTGTATGACCTGACACTGCTGTTTTACATATATCTCCACGGAACTGCATCCGACACACGCTTTGAAAACGAAAAAAAAGTTGTTCATCAGCTCCATTTTCTAAACCACCTGCAATATTCTGATTCATTGATATACGATGGCAGATGATAAGGGTTTCGAAAAATTCCTCAGATACTGTACATTGCTCGCTTGCAATGCTGAACTATAACGTTTAACTCTGATCTCTAGTTCGCAATTCACAGTGTCGATAGGGTTCTAGGGCAGCTCTTAAAAACTCTAGCTGCTCCCTTTTTAATAAAGTCTGAATAAGATTTCTAACCTGTACGAAAATTTGAAGATTGAAACTTTTATATTGTTTGAATCGGATGGGACGCCACTGTTAGTGTCCTAGCATGAAAAACTTTGGAAATATTAATTAATTAGAATAAAATTATAACGGAGGACCCGGAATATGCAACTGACAATGCTAATAAAGAGTCACTGCACCGTACATGAATCGACTCCAAAGAAAACTAAATGCTAAGTATGGTGTATATGATTACCTCAGTTCCATGGGGCAATAAAAAACTGCAGACATCGCAACATATTGAAAATAAAATAATTTCACTTTACTACATTTTGCAAAAGAAAACAACGAACTAATGAGAAAAAGTAAAATTATATACTCTTTAAAGAAATTTACAGACACTGTGTCTTGGATTAACTCATTGCTAACGGTCTTAAAAAAGAATTCAGTAGCTATTAACTGCAATATTCATGGAGTGGACTGTACAGGGTGAACCAGAACTCCACCGACAAAGTTTCAGAGGTGGTAACAACGACGAAAACAACAAAAAAAATGGAATCATGGGATTTAAAATACGTACATTAAGACGATGTTAGTTATCCACTCCCCAAAAGTCATCATTACCGCCTGATTGAGCTTTAGAGTGAAAACACTTTCATCTTTACAATGATGAATGTTAAATATTATTTAGTGTTCGTAGGAGCTATATTAATCCTGGGACCTTTCAGTCATGTGACAATTGGTACTACTTATTTCCAACAACCTTTTTCTTTTTCTTTCCTTTCTCAAGTTCAACGTCTACCACATTATATCACAGGTTATTATTGTTAACTTACGTAATCAGTACCACAGTCTTACGAAATAGTAATAATAGTAATGATCTTTTAAAAACAATTTAGCTTCGTGGCGGTAACACAATTGACCTCTTTTGTTTTTAACTCTCAGAAAATTTCATATTACCCCTCAGGTATAATGACCCCCAAGATTGTGAACTACAGCCTTTGCTGTGAGCACTTTTTCATCTTCGCTTCTGTGTACACTTTTATTCTGCTGAACAAGCTCATAGTTATTAAAGTATGCATTTTAGAGGCAACGTTTACTTCACTGTTTTCTTGTTTTGGTCCGTATTTTCTCCTCGAAAAACATGCAGGGCAAACAGTTTGCAACAGAAAAGATGTGCCTCACATTTTCGAAGATTAACAAGGGCTCATAAAACTTATGGTATGCATTTTAGAGCCCATGTTTACTAGAAATTTTTTCTTTGTTTGGTCCACAATACCGCTAATGCAGTGAAACATCTTGTAGTAACATCGGTAGAACATTACGTAGGAAATCAGCATACATTGCATTCTTTAGATTGGCATCGATAAAATGGGGGCCAATTATCCTTCCTACCATAATGCCGCACCATACATTAACCTGCCAAGTCGCTGATATTCCACTTGTCGCAACCATCGTGATTTTCCGTTGCCCAATAGTGCATATTATGCCGGTTTACGTTACCGTTGTTGGTGAATGACGCTTCGTCGCTAAATAAAATGCGTGCAAAAAATCTGTCATCGTCCCGTAATTTCTCTTACGCCCAGTGACAGAACTGTACACGACGTTCAAAGTCGACGCCATGCAATTCCTGATCCATAGAAATATGGTACGGGTGCAATTCGGTGTTGATGTAGCATTCTCAACACCGCCGTTTTTGCGGTTCCCGATTCTCGCGCAGTTTGTCTGCTACTGATGTGCGGATTAGCCACGACAGCAGCTAAAACACCTACTTGGGGATCATCATTTGTTGCAGGTCGTGGTTGACGTTTCACATGTGGTTGAACACTTCCTGTTTCCGTAAATAACGTAACTATCCGACGAACAGTCCGGACACATGGATGATATCGTCCAGGATACCGAGTAGCATACGTAGCACACGCCCGTTGGGCATTTTGATCACAACTGCCATACATCAACACGATATCGACCTTTTCCGCAATTGGTAAACGGTCCATTTTAACACAGGTAATGTATCACGAAGCAAATCCCGCCGCACTGGCGGAATGTTACGTGATATCACGTACTTATAGGTTTGTGACTATTACAGCGCCATCTATCACAAAGCGAAAAAAATGGTCCAACTAAAACATTCATACACTCCTGGAAATTGAAATAAGAACACCGTGAATTCATTGTCCAAGGAAGGGGAAACTTTATTGACACATTCCTGGGGTCAGATACATCACATGATCACACTGACAGAACCACAGGCACATAGACACAGGCAACAGAGCATGCACAATGTCGGCACTAGTACAGTGTATATCCACCTTTCGCAGCAATGCAGGCTGCTATTCTCCCATGGAGACGATCGTAGAGATGCTGGATGTAGTCCTGTGGAACGGCTTGCCATGCCATTTCCACCTGGCGCCTCAGTTGGACCAGCGTTCGTGCTGGACGTGCAGACCGCGTGAGACGACGCTTCATCCAGTCCCAAACATGCTCAATTGGGGACAGATCCGGAGATCTTGCTGGCCAGGGTAGTTGACTTACACCTTCTAGAGCACGTTGGGTGGCACGGGATACATGCGGACGTGCATTGTCCTGTTGGAACAGCAAGTTCCCGTGCCGGTCTAGGAATGGTAGAACGATGGGTTCGATGACGGTTTGGATGTATCGTGCACTATTTAGTGTCCCCTCGACGATCACCAGTGGTGTAGGAGATCGCTCCCCACACCATGATGCCGGGTGTTGGCCCTGTGTGCCTCGGTCGTATGCAGTCCTGATTGTGGCGCTCACCTGCACGGCGCCATACACGCATACGACCATCATTGGCACCAAGGCAGAAGCGACTCTCATCGCTGAAGACGGTTGCGAATGGTCCTCGCCGATACCCCATGAGCAACAGTGTCCCTAATTTGCTGGGAAGTGGCGGTGCGGTCCCCTACGGCACTGCGTAGGATCCTACGGTCTTGGCGTGCATCCGTGCGTCGCTGCGGTCCGGTCCCAGGTCGACGGGCACGTGCACCTTCCGCCGACCACTGGCGACAACATCGATGTACTGTGGAGACCTCACGCCCCACGTGTTGAGCAATTCGGCGGTACGTCCACCCGGCCTCCCGCATGCCCACTATACGCCCTCGCTCAAAGTCCGTCAACTGCACATACGGTTCACGTCCACGCTGTCGCGGCATGCTACCAGTGTTAAAGCCTGCGATGGAGCTCCGTATGCCACGGCAAACTGGCTGACACTGACGGCGGCGGTGCACAAATGCTGCGCAGCTAGCGCCATTCGACGGCCAACACCGCGGTTCCTGGTGTGTCCGCTGTGCCGTGCGTGTGATCATTGCTTGTACAGCCCTCTCGCAGTGTCCGGAGCAAGTATGGTGGGTCTGACACACCGGTGTCAATGTGTTCTTTTTTCCATTTCCAGGAGTGTATTTCTTTACGTACTACACGAATATGTAATAAAAATGGGGATTCCTATTTTTAAAAAAACGCAGTTGATATCCGTTTGACCTATGGCAACGCCATCTAGCGGGCCAACCATAGCGCCATCTGGTTTCCCCCTTCAAGCTAGACATGTTTCGTACTTTGTAGTTTTTTCGTTTGACGCTTGTTTTTCGTGAGATATTTGGCCCGGTCACGATCAATGGTATCGACTTCACATGTCTCACGTTTATGATGCTATATTTATATTTACTGTCAATTCAGTTCTCTATTTATCTTTGTTGATTTTTCTTTTCTATTAAAATGGGCTGAAATTTGTACAGGCATGTGCTGGAAAGCACCAAGAAACTCATTCGCCTGTAGTGTAATACCTGCTCGCCAGCTTCGTGCGTTAATCCCATATTTAACATTCCCCCAATTTTTCAAAGCCAGTCTACAGTTTCTTGTAAGATGAAAATAGTTTAGCTCTGGAAGTTTAATCTGAATCATCAGTATGGGTAACCAGCAATTTGCAGCGACAGCTGCATCCCAGTAAGAAAGGCTCTTATTGCTTAACATGTGTAACGGGACATGCTCCTCTAGCATTACTCTTCATCAACAGTAGTTGTCGATATCATTATTATTTTTCGAATTTTGGACAGATCAGTTTTATCTCAACTGCTTTTCTTAAAACTTCCTTATATTATATTTCAAGCTAAAATTTATGAAAAGAAATTACTTTATTTTGATGTTACAAGCGATAAGTACTAGCTCTGACTGTACAGTTAAAATTACTTTTTTGGAAACGTTTGAAATGAATCATTTGCCACACTTAAAGTTTATGTTATTGATTACTCAATGTAGTACAGTTTACCGTATTTATTTCTGGATTCATTTATGAAACAGTAACCTAAATCAGCAGAAATTCATTTCTGAAGAAAAATTGCAAACCTTTCAGAATATGGTTATTACTGCAAAGTGAAGTAGCTGTAAGCATACCTCTGATGTGATCGGACGTATTTTTGTATTTTGAGCGAACAATGTATTTTCGTCTTTGTTTATGTGAAAATTCAAAAGATTTTATGGTAAACTAAAATGTGACAAAATATATTTACGTAACAACAAAAATTCTGCAACAACAATCTTCAAATTTATTTAGATCAGTTCAACCATTAAGATCTAAAATGTGAGAATTCTGGCTTCAAGAATAAGATCGCTGGACAAGTAGAACTGGAGCCAACTCTACAAGAAAAACTAAGTAAAATGGAAAGTTTATTATAGTTTTCACTAATCTCAATTTTTTCATAAAAGACGTTGCTTATTGTGGACAATAACTGGAATCAGGAAGGAGGGGGGAGATTACACATGGCACACACGTATAAAATCACAATTAGGGCCCGGTCTGGCTATGTGCTCATCCCTTCCGTGAAATGTTGGTCGCCATGTCACTGGTCGGCCTTCACATGTGTGATGTCCCCCTTGTCCGTTGACCCATGACCTGGCGCTCTGCGACACGTGTGATTCATTGTGCAACATCTTAGCGAGACGCACGACTAACATGCCAGCCGTGATGAAGAAACAGTTTTCACAGTCCCAACGCAACCTGGAACTGCCTTCTGATGTTGAAACTGTCGTCAGTCTGCTGTGAACCACCGATTGTGTGCAATTCGTTCTCGACATTTGGCCACTGTGTTTTACTTCCCCTTCGGTGCTTATGAAGTGAAGTTTAACACTTGCAACAGAATACTGTACTTACATGCTCATAGTATATTGGTGGGAGACCGCATGGAAACAGTCTGGTGCATTTGTTTCTTGGACACGCAAGTCGCCGAAGTGGCGTCCAAATCAAAGACTTGCTCGAAGACGCTGAGCCATACGCAGAAGGGAAGGAAGATAGGATTTAACGTCCCGTCGATATCTAGATCATTAGAGACGGAGGACAATCTCCGATTGTGTCAAGGGTGGGGAAGAAATTCGGACGTGGCCTTTCAATGGAACCATCCGGGCATTTGCCTGGAGCGATTTGGGGAAATCGCGGAAAATCTGTATCTGGATTGGGGGCCCGGGTGTGAACCATCGTCCTCCCGAATGCGAGTCCAGTGTGTTAACCACTGCGCCATCTCTCTCGGTTTGAGCCATACATTATTACTACTATCACAACCATGGTAAGAGTAAGCCTATTTCCCTTTTTCACTAGTAGAAAAAAAGGCTCTGTTATAACTAAAATCTACTTTTACTGCAAACACAATATACCAGATTTGTAACAAGCGTAATCTGACAAAAAGTACCTGGACACCCCTATGTTATGCGGAACTGACCACTAGATGTCACGAAAAGCAGGCCCGCCATAGAGAGCCTGTATAGGTAGAGAGTGGCCATAGGTGAAATTGCCCGTGATTGGTTGATTAGCTTCGGCAGAAAAATGGCGCCAAACGTCTCTCGCGCTTCCTATGTTCGCCGTGCTTTTGAGTTGAATTGAAGTTCAGAGGACTTTTGGAAACGATTAAAAGGTATTTGAATTATTGAGAGACTTGTTATGCGTTGTACATGCATGTTCGATTGAGTTGTATATCGTTTTTAGTACGTAATTAGCGTTTGCGATCTTAAATACGAGCTGAAATAATGAAGCGTTTTGTGATGAAGTCGATAGGCCTACATGTTTGAAGTAAATACGTTAGTAATTGCACAGTATTGTTTTTGACATCTGTAATTCGTTCTGCAGACGCTCGTAAACGATGCCAGGTTGTGCTGCATTTGGTTGTTCCAATAGAGGCGAAGGTGGATTTCGCATGTTAGCATTTCCACGCAATGATGAAAGACGAAAGCACTGGAGAGTCGCAGTCAACAGGGCTGACATAAATCAAACAGGAGCCTTGTGGAAACCATCTAAGTACTCTTATCTATGCGAAGTAAGTCGTTTTTGTTTTGCTTTTTACTACATATAAAACAACCTGAAATATATATAGTTAAACTTGAAAAGAGACCTGTAAATTGGCTGTGTGAAAATTATTGTAACACATTATTCTTATTAACAAAGGCATTTAACGAACGATTTCGCCATATTGTCTTGTGCTTTTGATTCGGTGAGTGTGTACTCCACTACTCCACTACTGGCCATTCAAAAGTCCCGCCCGCAGTTTGGCAGAAAAATGGCCGCCGTATCGTCTGGTTGGCCACTTTCTCCCTATACAGGCTCTCTAGCCCGCCATGGGGAGCCTGTATAGAGGGGAGAGGGTTGCCAACGGTGATAGCGTCGCTGATTGGCTGAGAGCCGAGGAGGCCATGTTTTTACCAAAGTGACGCTGACTTAGTACGAGCATAAATAGATACTGTGGGTGATTCTGTACCATTGGTTCTCTTCAACGCTTCGAACGCCAATTCCATTGTACAATTACGTACAGGTTGTAATACGGTAGGTATTGAAGGACTTTTGCATGTTCTCTGTCGATTCTATTCATGTAAATTACCTTACAGTGACTCTGTTGCTCGGATCTATGACGATACTTTTAGAACTTAACAGCAATTATAAAGGCAAAATTTTTATTTAAAGTGATTTACTGAGTGTCACTAATAATATGAATTACTAAATCGTTAAGGACAGTCAAGAGGAATGCGTAGATGCTCCGCTGTTGGGTGCAAAAACCGAAATGAAAATGAACGTATAATGCTCGTTGTAATCCGAAAGTCGTGAGTTGGAATCCTGCTCAATCCAGGTTTTCTTTAAACGTTATTTCTAGACTTTTAATGGTTCTTGAGTGACACGATGTGTTTTAACATGTACAGGGAACCCTAAGTCTATGTGCTTCCGACTGGCGACTCGCACTTGGCTCTGTAGTCTTGGCTATTCACATTCCTGTAAACTATAATTATCGTGTGGATACTCAGTTACCTACTTTGAATTACTTTCTGCTGTTTCAGTAGAGTACAAAATGGTTCAAATGGCTCTGAACACTGTGGGACTTAACTTCTGAGGTCATCAGTCCCCTAGAACTTAGAACTATTCAAACCAAACTAACCTAAGGACAGCACACACATCCATGCCCGAGGCTGGATTCGAACTTGCAACCGTAGCGGTCGCGCGGTTCCAGACTGCAGCGCCTAAAACCGCTCGGCCACCCCAGCCGGCAGTAGAGTACCTACGTTTTTATATTTTTCCCATTTTTCGGTGGTACAGAGTTCCTAAAAGTGTGTACAGAATGACGTGTTTTGCCAGCATAAGAAAATGTTGTAAGATCGACACACACTTAAAATGCATTATGTTGGGACGGAAAGAGAGAAAAGTTTACCAATTTCAGCGATGAATATCCTCACGGGAAAGTCTGAAATAAAATAATGTGCTGTGAGATACATTAAATGAGACTTCTTTTTCTTATTAATCAGTTGTCAGAGTTTATATAGCATCATAAAATACAGCTGTTGAAATTCGGCCAATATACACACTGCTTCACGATACTTCCATTTACTCACAAATTTATTAGGCATATATAAACATAGACGAATGGCATTTGTTTTAATCATGTACCGAGTATTAAGCTAGAAGATCTGCTTTGGTGTCAAGTGTCAAACACATGCCTTAATTTACTCGTGAAGTGGCCAGCTTTCTGCTTCCGTTGCTACCTAATTGCACGTTCCGCGAGCAATCTGGTAAAAACATGGCGGCCACGGGCCGATTGGCTACTCTTTCCCTAAATAGCCTCTCTAGCCCGCGAGTATAAAATAAGGCGGGAAGGATTTTGTAGTCAGTAGAGAAGCGGTAACAGCAGAATTGTTCGCTCAGCAAGCTCAGTAACTTCGAAAGTCTACTAGGCACTGCATGTCACGTGAGTAAAAAATCCACCAGTGACATTTCAAACCTTCTAAAGCTGCCGAAGTCGACTGAATGGAGATGTGGTTGTGAAGTGGAAAGGCGAAGGGACAGCCACAGCTAAAACAAGACAACTGAGACCTCACGTACAGACGGACGGCAACCGTCGAACATTTCGGAGGCCGACCGTATAAAAAAAAAAAAAAAAAAAAAAAAAAAAACATTACGTCAGCAGATGGAATCGTTCGCAATTTCTAAAGTGCTGCCAACAGTACACCTGTTTTTCTGTAGTTAATGTTAAGAGACGCTTGGGGTGGTATGAAGAGTGACAGGAAACGAGTGATATGGAATAATCAATCACCGTGTACCCAGTAGCAATCTGATGGAAGCATTGACCAATTTCTGAAGAACGTTACCCGCCACTGTGTGTAGACCCGTCAGTGGCACACGGAGGAAGTGGTCTTACGGCATGGACATGATTTTCGTGGTTTGTATGTGCTCCCCTTTTTGAGCATAAGTAGTCTCTCTCTCTATCTCTCTCTCTCTCTCTCTCTCCGTACGAAAAGGCCTCGGAAGGTTCAACGGTACTGACCGACTTCCGTTGCGCCGATTGGCATCACTGAATGCAGATATGGAGGAGCATGTGGTCAGTCACCTCCCTCATAGTTGTTGTCACGTTTCGTGAACAGAGTCGCTACTTATCAGTGAAGTAGCACCTCAGTGGGTCGCACAGGGGCTGAGTGCATCTCACCTGCCTGCAGCGCTCGGCAGATCCACACGGTAACCCATCGCAGTATTAGCCAAGCCCGACAGCGGTTGGAGACGACGACCGCTTGTAACGGCACGACAATGAACCCTGGGAGCCAGTGGATTGCGGACAGTAGAATTCCTGAAATAGACGGCCTTATCGTTTGTAACGGCACGACAATGAGCCCTGGGGGCCAATGGATTGTCGACAGTAGAATTCCTGAAATAGATGGCATTATCGTTTGTAACGGCACGACAATGAGCCCTGGGAGCCAATGGATTGTGGACAGTAGAATTCCTGAAATAGACGGCCTTATCGTTTGTAACGGCATGACAATGAGCCCTGGGAGCCAATGAATTGTGGACAGTAGAATTCCTGAAATAGATGGCATTATCTTTTGTAACGGCATGACAATGAGCCCTGGGAGCCAATGGATTGTGGACAGTAGAATTCCATAAATAGACGGCTTTATCATTTGTAACGGCACGGCAATGAGCCTGGGAGCCAATGGATTGTGGACAGTAGAATTCCTAAAATAGACGGCCATATCGTTTGTAACGGCACGACAATGAGCCCTGGGGGCCAATGGATTGTGGACAGTAGAATTCCTGAAATAGATGGCATTATCGTTTGTAACGGCACAACAATGAGCCCTGGGAGCAATGGATTGTGGACAGTAGAATTCCTGAAATAGACGGCCTTATCGTTTGTAACGGCACGACAATGAGCCCTGGGAGCCAATGAATTGTGGACAGTAGAATTCCTGAAATAGATGGCATTATCTTTTGTAACGGCATGACAATGAGCCCTGGGAGCCAATGGATTGTGGACAGTAGAATTCCAGAAATAGACGGCCTTATCGTTTGTAACGGCACGACAATGAGCCCTGGGAGCCAATGGATTGTGGACAGTATAATTCCTGAAATAGACGGCCATATCGTTTGTAACGGCACGACAATGAGCCCTGGGGGCCAATGGATTGTGGACAGTAGAATTCCTGAAATAGATGGCATTATCGTTTGTAACGGCACGACAATGAGCCCTGGGAGCCAATAGATTGTGGACAGTAGAATTCCTGAAATAGATGGCCTTATCGTTTGTAACGGCACGACAATGAGCCCTGGGAGCCAATGGATTGTGGACAGTAGAATTCCTGAAATAGATGGCATTATCGTTTGTAACGGCACGACAATGTGCCCTGGGAGCCAATGGATTGTGGACAGTAGAATTCCTGAAATAGACGGCCTTATCGTTTGTAACGGCACGACAATGAGCCCTGGGAGCCAATGAATTGTGGACAGTAGAATTCCTGAAATAGATGGCATTATCGTTTGTAACGGCACGACAATGAGCCCTGGGGGCAAATGGATTGTGGACAGTAGAATTCCTGAAATAGATGGCCTTATCGTTTGTAACGACACGACAATGAGCCCTAGGAGCCAATGGATTGTGGACAGTAGAATTCCTGAAATAGATGGCATTATCGTTTGTAACGGCACGACAATGAGCCCTGGGAGCCAATGGATTGTGGACAGTAGAATTCCTGAAATAGACGGCCTTATCGTTTGTAACGACACGACAATGAGCCCTGGGAGCCAATGAATTGTGGACAGTAGAATTCCTGAAATAGATGGCATTATCGTTTGTAACGGCACGACAATGAGCCCTGGGAACCAATGGATTGTGTACAGTAGAATTCCTGAAATAGACGGCCTTTATCGTTTGTAAAGGCACGACAATGAGCCCTGGGAGCCAATGAATTGTGGACAGTAGAATTCCTGAAATAGATGGCATTATCTTTTGTAACGGCATGACAATGAGCCCTGGGAGCCAATGGATTGTGGACAGTAGAATTCCAGAAATAGACAGCCTTATCGTTTGTAACGGCACGACAATGAGCCCTGGGAGCCAATGGATTGTGGACAGTGGAATTCCTGAAATAGATGGCATTATCGTTTGTAATGGCACGACAATGAGGCCTGGGAGCCAATGGACTGTGGACAGTAGAATTCCAGAAATAGACGCCCTTATCGTTTGTAACGGCACGACAATGAGCCCTGGGAGCCAATAGATTGTGGACAGTAGAATTCCAGAAATTGACGGCCTTATCGTTTGTAATGGCATGACAATGATTCCTGGGAGCCAATGGATTGCGGACAGTAGAATTCCTGAAATAGACGGCTTTATCGTTTGTAACGGCACGACAATGAACCCTGGGAGCCAATGGATTGTGGACATAGAATTCCAGAAATAGACGGCCTTATTGTTTGTAACGGCACGACAATGAGCCCTTGGAGCCAATGGATTGTGGACAGTATAATTCCTGAAATAGACGGCCATATCGTTTGTAACGGCACGACAATGAGCCCTGGGGGCCAATGGATTGTGGACAGTAGAACTCCTGAAATAGATGGGATTATCGTTTGTAACGGCACGACAATGAGCCCTGGGAGCCAATAGATTGTGGACAGTAGAATTCCTCAAATAGATGGCCTTATCGTTTGTAACGGCATGACAATGAGCCCTGGGAGCCAATGGATTGTGGACAGTAGAATTCCTGAAATAGATGGCATTATCGTTTGTAACGGCACGACAATGTGCCCTGGGAGCCAATGGATTGTGGATAGTAGAATTCCTGAAATAGACGGCCTTATCGTTTGTAACGGCACGACAATGAGCCCTGGGAGCCAATGAATTGTGGACAGTAGAATTCCTGAAATAGATGGCATTATCGTTTGTAACGGCACGACAATGAGCCCTGGGGGCCAATGGATTGTGGACAGTAGAATTCCTGAAATAGATGGCCTTATCGTTTGTAACGGCACGACAATGAGCCCTGGGAGCCAATGGATTGTGGACAGTAGAATTCCTGAAATAGATGGCATTATCGTTTGTAACGGCACGGCAATGAGCCCTGGGAGCCAATAGATTGTGGACAGTAGAATTCCTGAAATAGACGGCCTTATCGTTTGTAACGGCACGACAATGAGCCCTGGGAGCCAATGAATTGTGGACAGTAGAATTCCTGAAATAGATGGCATTATCGTTTGTAACGGCACGACAATGAGCCCTGGGAGCCAGTGGATTGTGGACAGTAGAATTCCTGAAATAGACGGCCTTATCGTTTGTAAAGGCACGACAATGAGCCCTGGGAGCCAATGAATTGTGGACAGTAGAATTCCTGAAATAGATGGCATTATCTTTTGTAACGGCATGACAATGAGCCCTGGGAGCCAATGGATTGTGGACAGTAGAATTCCAGAAATAGACAGCCTTATCGTTTGTAACGGCACGACAATGAGCCCTGGGAGCCAATGGATTGTGGACAGTGGAATTCCTGAAATAGATGGCATTATCGTTTGTAATGGCACGACAATGAGGCCTGGGAGCCAATGGACTGTGGACAGTAGAATTCCAGAAATAGACGCCCTTTTCGTTTGTAACGGCACGACAATGAGCCCTGGGAGCCAATAGATTGTGGACAGTAGAATTCCAGAAATTGACGGCCTTATCGTTTGTAATGGCATGACAATGATTCCTGGGAGCCAATGGATTGCGGACAGTAGAATTCCTGAAATAGACGGCTTTATCGTTTGTAACGGCACGACAATGAACCCTGGGAGGCAATGGATTGTGGACATAGAATTCCAGAAATAGACGGCCTTATTGTTTGTAACGGCATGACAATGATTCCTGGGAGCCAATGGATTGCGAACAGTATAATTCCTGAAATAGACGGCCTTATCGTTTCTAACGGCACGACATTGAACCCTGGGAGCCAGTGGATTGCGGACAGTAGAACTGCTGAAATAGACGGCCTTCCAAGAGTCTTGACCTGAATCCAGTGGAACACCTTTGGGATGAGTCATAATGCCGACTTCGGTCCGGATCCCAGCGTCCACCGTCAGTACCTTCTCCGGTTTCGGCTCTTAAAGAAGAATGGGCTGCCATAGACATTGAGACACCTCATTGAAAGTGTCCTCAGCAGAATTTAAGACGTCATAAGGGCAATGGATGGGTACACTACATAGTAATCTTCACCAACAGGTGTCTTGACGATTTCGACCTGGTAGTGTGTAGAAGCATTGTATGGTCAGTTATTCTTGTTTAAGGGTTACACAAAACACACAGACGGGAAAAAAAGTCTCAGTACCAAGAAGAAACTGTGTAAGATGAACGAAAATTGGTAGGTGTGTTTCTGTATCTGAAAAATGATGTCCGTTCAAATTTCACGGCAGTTGCTCGTTATGAAAATGCAGATCAGGTTTGCTTTAAATACTGGCTGTAAAGGTCGTGGTTGTTACTTACCTGGTTTTGTAATAGGGCTACTAGGAGCTGTATGTTCCTTCTGTGATACTGCAGAAAGACTTGTCAGGAATTTAGCCACGGTATATGATTGTTGATGGCGTAGTCAGAAGAATGCACGGTTCTCATGCAGAAGACCCCGTTTCGAACTGCCCCGTGGCACTACCGAGAGGGAAGACCATCATGCTCGGCATATGCCTCTGGCGCGTCGTACTGCATCTGCAGCAGCGATTTTAGCAGCATTTGGCACCACAGTGACACAGCGAACTGTTTAAAATCGGATACTTCAAGGATATTTCCGAGGCAGTCGCCTTGTAGTGTGCATTCCACTCACCCCCAAACGACCACCGTTTGTGACGTCAGTGGTGTGCAGCGACAGCTCATTGGAGGCCGGAGAGGAGATTTGTTGTTTTCTGATGAAACCAATTTTCGCTCGGTGATGGTGATGGCCTTGTACTGATTACAAGGAGGCCAGGTGAGCGCCTGCAACCAACTTTTCTGCGTGCTGGACACACTGGACCTAAACCTGTATTTATGGTCTGGAGTGCGATTTCGTATGACAGCAGGAGCACTCTCGAGGTTACCCCACGCACGCTGACTTCACGTTTGTACGTCATTCTGCTGATACGGCCTGTTGCGCTGTCATTCGCGAGCAGCATTCCAGGTGGTATTTTCCAGTATGATAACGTCCCCCTACATATCGCTGTTGTAACCCAACATCCCATACAGAGTGTCGATATGTTGCCTTGTCCTACTCGATCTATCTGCAATGGGTCACGTATGGTACATCATCGGACCACAACTGCAATCTCAACCGCAAACATCATTAATCGTCCCTGTATTGACTGATGTAGTGTAGCAGGCGCGGAAATCCATCCCACAAACAAACGTCCGGCACCAGTGCAACACAGTGCATGCACGTTTGCATGCTTGCATTCAACATTCTGGCGGTTATACCGGTTATTAATGTACCAGCATTTCACATTTGAAATGGCTTATCTCGCGCTTACATTAATCTGTGATCTTGCAATTTAATCACTTAAATATGTTACCTAGACAAAGGTATTCTCGAAATTGATTACTCTAGATTGACTATTTCTTGGTGTTGGGATTTCTTTGCATCAGTGTAAGAACTAGGAAATGTAATGATAAAAGATCATTTAAGATGAGGAAGTGTAACTGAGAGAAGCAGAACTCCTTGCTTCGGGGAGATGCTAGGGAGCAGGGAGTTAGCTCAGTATAGGAAACTGGCAGCAGTCTGTTAGCAAGTCCGCTGCATGAGCGAGAAAAGCCTCGAGTGCCGTAGTGTTACGCAGACTTGCAATAAAGTCCTCTGAAGGATTGGCAGTACTCACGACTGGGATAACACAGGGTTAACAAATTCGGTAGCAATCTTCTGCAAGAGGCTTTGATGTGTGAGCACTGTATGGAAAAACCTCTGGCAGTACCCGGAAGGAAGGGAGTCACTACAGGAGGAGCACAGCTCGGATCACGAAACGGTGGGGAAAAAAATCGACCGTGCCCTTTTTAAACGAACCGTGGCAGTTATCCGGATCGATTTAGTGAAATTGCGGAATATCTCAATTTGAAGATCCGGAGGGTGATTTAAACCGTCGTCTTCACGAGTGGGAGTCCAGTGTGCTAGCCGCTTCGGCACCTAGCTCGGTGCAGAGACTACCAGCACAAGTTCACGATTACCTACAGGTCGTCTCCATCGTAACAAAGCAATGCATGCATTAGAACTGTATTACAGCAAGGACCAGTGAAAAAATTAATTGCGTTTATGGATGCTCCTGAGTGACTTCTATGACCACGGCCGTAGTGGCCGAGCGGTTCTAGGCTCTACAGTCTGGAATCGCGCGACCGCTACGGTCACAGGTTCGAATCCTACCTCGGGCATGGATGTGTGTGATGTCCTTAGGTTAGTTAGGTTTAAGTAGTTCTAAGTTCTAGGGGACTGATGACCTCAGATGTTAAGTTCCATAGTGCTCAGAGCCATTTGAACCATTTGAACTTCTATGACGTTTCCTTCAGGTATTGCACGTAGTCCATAAACCACAAATGTTGCATGCAAAAATGAATTAATATACTACACATCAAATCAAAGTTTTGACCTGTTTTCGTCGACATAATTTGGAAAATACGATTTTATTTCTAAAGCTTTTCTCTGGAGTGATGTAAAGTACTGAAAGTGAAAATGTTAGTACTAGATTATGTGTTTGTTACTGTGCTGTGTGTGTTACACAAATTTCCAGAAAAAAATGCTTAAATTACGATACGTACCTCCACTAGCTTGCTAGGCAAGCAGCGCTTATCACACTTCAGAGTAATTAACGTACATGTAACTGTAATGTTCCTGATGATTCCAGCATGCTGCAGAAAGGCGTCGCCACAATAAATATTAGTAAAAGGTTACTGAAGCAGTTGAAACGTTTTTAATAAATTTAAAATACGGCCATAAACCTCAAAGAATTCCATAAACATGGATAAAGTTGAGATATACATTGAGGTGAGAAAAGTAATGTGATAGCGATATGCATATATACAGATGGCGGTATTATCCCGTATACGAGGTGCGGCTAGAGAAAAACCGGACTGTTGCTGGAAAAAACATTTATTTACAATTATTTACAATTTCATGTTATCTCCTTCAATGTACTCTCCTCCTCGGTCTCTACACCGCTCCATACGAATTTTCCACTGTTCATAGCAATGCTGCAGATCATTTTCGGTAAGTCCATACATTACTTCCGTCGCTTTTTCTTTTACTGCTTCAACAGTCTCAAATCTAGTTCCTTTCAAAGCTGACTTGACTTTAGGGAAAAGAAAAAAGTCTCAGGGGGCCAAATCAGGTGAGTAGGGTGGATGATCTAAGATGGGAATGTTGTGTTTTGCCAAAAACGTCTTCACTGACAACGCACTGTGAGCTGGGGCATTGTCTTGGTGAAGGATCCATGACTTTTTTCTCCACAAATCGTTCCGTTTTCTCCGTACTCGCTCACGTAGGGTAGCCAGGACGCTAATGTAGTAATGCTGATTCACTGTTTGCCCCTCTGGTACCCAATCAATGTGCACAATCCCTTTGATGCCAAAAAAAACAATCATCATTGCCTTGAATTTCGATTTTGACATTCGTGCTTTTTTTTGTCGTGGAGAACCAGGAGTTTTCCAATGCATCGATTGGCGTTTACTTTCGGGATCGTAAGTAAAAAACCACGATTCATCGCAAGTAATAATATTTTGTAAGAAGGTGGGATCACTTTCAATGTTTTCCAGGATGTCAGAACAAATCATTCTTCGGCGTTCCTTCTGTTCAATTGTGAGACACTTTGGAACCATTTTTGAACACACTTTGTTCATGTTGAAACTTTCATGAAGAATCTGCCTAACACTTTCCTTGTCAACTCCTGTTAACTCAGACACTGTTCTGATTGTTAAACGGCGATCTTGTCGAACAAGTTTACCGATTTTTTCAATGTTTGCATCAGTTTTTGCTGACAATGGTCTGCCAGTGCGAGTGTCATCACTGGTGTCTTCGCGGCCATCTTTAAATCGTTTAAACCACTCAAACACTTGTGTTCGCGATAAAGAATCATCGCCGTACACTTGTTGTAACATTACAAACGTTTCACTTGCAGATTTTCCTAGTTTGAAACAAAATTTGATGTTAACACGCTGTTCCTTCTGTACACTCAACATTTTCCGACGCACAGACAAAACGTCAACTACTTAAAACAGACGCCACGGGCAGACTGAGTGCAGGAGGCAGATGAAACTCGAGCAGTAGGCGGAGCGAGAGCCACGTGACAGGCCACGCGACTTTCAGCCTTATTGCATTCGTTTTATTGTTTCACCAGTACTAGTCCGGTTTTTTTCTAGCCACACCTCGTACACGGTTTCAAAAGGGCAGTGCACTGGCGGAGTTGTCATATGTACTCAGCTGATTCATGTGAGGAGGTGTCAGACATGATTATAACCGCACGATGGGAACGAACGCGGAGTGGTATTTGGAACTAGACGCATGCGACAATCCATTTCGGAAATCGTTAGGGAATGCAGTATTCCGAGAACGACTGTGTTAAGAGTGTGCCGAGAATATCATAATTTCAGGCATTGCCTCTGATCACGGACAATGCAGTGCCGACGGCCTTCGTTTATCGACAGAGAGCCGTGACGTTTACGTGGTGCTTTAAGAGGCAAGCAACACTGCGTGAAATAACCGCAGAAATGAATGGGACATAGGACGAACCTAGCCGGTAGGGCAGTGCGGCGAAATTCGTTGTCAATGGGCTATGGCAGCAGACGACCGACGCGTGTGCCTTTGCTAACAGCACAACATCGCCTGCAGCGCCTCTTATGGGCTCGTGACCATATCGGTTGGACCCTAGACTGCTGGAAAACGGTGGACTGGTGAGACGAGTCCCGATTTCAGTTGCTAAGAGCTGATGGTAGGGTTTGAGAGTGATCCAAGGTCTCAACAGGGCACTGCATAAGGTGGCACTGATTCTGTAACGGTGCGATCTGTGTCCACATGAAATGGACTCGGTCATCTGGTCCAACTGAACCCATCATTGACTGGAAATGTTAATGTTCGGCTGCTTGGAGACCATTTGGAGCCATTCATGGACATCATGTTCGAAAACAGCGATGGGCTTTTTATGGATGACGCTGTGCCATGTCAGCGTAAATGTTCGCAATTGGTTTGAAGAACATTCTGGACAGTCAGAGAGAATAATTTGGCCACCTACATTGCCCGACATGAATCCCACTGACCATTTATGGGGCATAATCGAGAGGTCTGTTCGCGCACAAGATCCTGCACCGGAAACACTTCTGCAGTTATGGACGGCTACAGAGTGCGGTTTATCGAGCATTGCGCTCTCATTTAAACATATGACCGAAAGAGTCAGCCTACAGGAATTGTGAAACGAACCCTGTCGTCCAGGGCCGCATGCCACAAAGAGCGCAGATTCACGACGACATGGGGAAACTCACACGCATGCACTGTCTATTGAGGCCCAAGGGCTGCAGCTTTCGAGTGAGACAGACGAGAAACTACATCACAGGGAAACCCAGCAGAAGGCATTTGTAGGCAGGGAGATGCAGCAGTGTTAAATATGGCAGACCTAAGATCGGCCATAAAGTGAAACGTTTATGAAAGCTATTTAATTCTGTAGTAATGCAGGGAATCAAGCCACAGTAATTTTAATCTGCCATCCCCCATAAATTTTCATCATGATCCCAATAAACTTGAATACTGATCATATCTATAATAGTTTAGGATTTACTGTCAAAGTGCAATTAACAAGTTTTCTAACAAAGAGCTGAATGCTAAAGTCTGAACGCTTTGGTCGATCTTAACGATCGACATTTCATGTAGAAGCGCATCATTAAAATGACAATCGCTGTAAATATCAACTCTTTAATTTTATTTGTTTAAAAGATACTGTAAATTTAAATTATCAGTATTTTCAGTTAAGCATTAAATCATCATTTCCTCCACACAAAACACATTGAACGATGACAGCATGACACCTTATTGAATAATTAGGTAATAGAATATTTGTTGTAAAGTTTAGTGCATATGAGTTACTTTTGTCCTTTATTTATTTATTAGAAAGCACATTGGTGCAAGACTACTGGCCGTGACATTCTATATCACGGAGGAAATTGTACTGGTTTTACGTAAAATTATTTAACGTTTATCACGTAATGGATATTATTGTTACTTTATTTAGAACGTGAAAGTTGTCAAGCTTTGATTATTTAAATATATTAAAATGTAGAATAAACTGTAGCCAACCAGATGGACGCCTTCAGGAAAGGGAACTGCCCTAGTCAGTTGAGCGAGGATATTCGGCGTGCGGGAAATGCGGCCGGGGACGGGCAGAGGGCAGTGCTGGTGCAGATGCGAAACGGACAGTTATGGTCTAGACACCAAAGAGTACAGTTCGACTGGAGACACCAAAGGGTACAGTTCGGATTGAGACACGAAAGCGGACAGTCGGCCTTTAGGAAGCCAGGAAGTGAAACGAATTAGATAATTTCGCGTTGTGTGGCATCGCGGGGCTTCGTCACTGAGCGGTGAGCAGCCACGCGCCTGGTGTGAACTCTTAACTTTTCGTGAAGATAACGAGGTGGAATTTTAGACTTGTATTTCGCGATGAGACTGTGAATGATCGAACTGTGTCAAATGGATATGCGCTCGAGTGTAACAGTAACTCTAAATACGACCACTTTCGCTATTAGTTTGCTTTCTGGTTGGTCGGTTGGTTGGTTTGGGGAAGGACACCAGACAGCGTGGTCATCGGTCTCATCAGAGTAGGGAAGGATGGGGAAGGAAGTCGGCCGTGCCCTTTCAGAGGAACCATCCCGGCATTTGCCTGGAGTGATTTAGGGAACTCACGGAAACCCTAAATCAGGATGGCCGGACGCGGGATTGAACCGTCGTCCTCCCGAATGCGAGTCCAGTGTCTTACAGTTTGCTTTCTGAATAAACATTATTCTAACCAAATCGCAGCTGTGTGGCCTACATCATTTATGGGTCGTTAATTTAGTTCCCGATATTATTTATGACTATTATAATATGTTATATTAACTTTGTATTTAGCAAACTTGCCATCAACCATACAATTAAACCAAAGGGTCAGAAGCGTCTAATTCAGGGCGTATAATGCGACACATGCGGTTCAACCCCTACTCTAGTTTGAGCCAAGACATTTCGACGAAGAGGAACCGCATGTGAGCCCGAACATCTTTGGGATGTTAGCTTCCAAGAGGCAGCATTGCTCAGTATTTCTACAGAGAACAGTCAGTGACTTGTTGAGTCCATGCCATATCGAGTTGCCGCACTATGCCGGAAAAAGGAGGCCAAACGCGATGTTAGGAGGTATCCCATGAGCTTTGGGTGTAAGCTTTACCACGGGTTGTGAGTCGCGCATTGTTAGCCCAGTGGGGAACATGCTGTAGTTGTACACGAAAAGTATTATACAAGCGGTGGATGACGTCGAATTTCATCTCTAATAACTAATTTTAGCTTCAAAACAAGCTCTCTCTCTCTCTCTCTCTCTCTCTCTCTCTCTCTCTCTCTCTCTCTTTATATATATATATATATATATATATATATATATATATATATATATATATGGTGTTTCAAAAATGACCGGTATATTTGAAACGGCAATAAAAACTAAACGAGCAGCGATAGAAATACACCGTTTGTTGCAATATGCTTGGGACAACAGTACATTTTCAGGCAGACAAACTTTCGAAATTACAGTAGTTACAATTTTCAACAACAGATGGCGCTGCGGTCTGGGAAACTCTATAGTACGATATTTTCCACATATCCACCATGCGTAGCAATAATATGGCGTAGTCTCTGAATGAAATTACCCGAAACCTTTGACAACGTGTCTGGCGGAATGGCTTCACATGCAGATGAGATGTACTGCTTCATCTGTTCAATTGTTTCTGGATTCTGGCGGTACACCTGGTCTTTCAAGTGTCCCCACAGAAAGAAGTCACAGGGGTTCATGTCTGGCGAATAGGGAGGCCAATCCACGCCGCCTCCTGTATGTTTCGGAAAGCCCAAAGCAATCACACGATCATCGAAATAGTCATTCAGGAAATTAAAGACGTCGGCCGTGCGATGTGGCCGGGCACCATCTTGCATAAACCACGAGGTGTTCGCAGTGTCGTCTAAGGCAGTTTGTACCGCCACAAATTCACGAAGAATGTCCAGATAGCGTGATGCTGTAATCGTTTCGGATCTGAAAAATGGGCCAATGATTCCTTTGGAAGAAATGGCGTGCCAGACCAGTACTTTTTGAGGATGCAGGGACGGTGGGACTGCAACATGGGGGTTTTCGGTTCCCCATATGCGCCTGTTCTGTTTATTGACGAAGCCGTCCAGGTAAAAATACGCTTCGTCAGTAAACCAAATGCTGCCCACATGCATATCGCCGTCATCAATCCTGTGCACTATATCGTTAGCGCATGTCTTTCGTGCAGCAATGGTAGCGGCGCTGAGGGGTTGCCGCGTTTGAATTTTGTATGGATAGAGGTGTAAACTCTGGCGCATGTGACGATACGTGGACGTTGGCGTCATTTGGACCGCAGCTGCAACACGGCGAACAGAAACCCGAGGCCGCTGTTGGATCACCTGCTGCACTAGCTGCGCGTTGCCCTCTGTGGTTGCCGTACGCGGTCGCCCTACCTTACCAGCACGTTCATCCGTCACGTTCCCAGTCCGTTGAAATTTTTCAAACAGATCCTTTATTGTATCGCTTTTCGGTCCTTTGGTTACATTAAACCTCCGTTGAAAACTTCGTCTTGTTGCAACAACACTGTGTTCTAGGCGGTGGAATTCCAACACCAGAAAAATCCTCTGTTCTAAGGAATAAACCATGTTGTCTACAGCACACTTGCACGTTGTGAACAGCACACGCTTACAGCGGAAAGACGACGTACAGAATGGCGCACCCACAGACTGCGTTGTCTTCTATATCTTTCACATCACTTGCAGCGCCATCTGTTGTTGAAAATTGTAACTACTGTAATTTCGAAAGTTTGTCCGCCTGAAAATGTACTGTTGTCCCAAGCATATTGCAACAAACGGTGTATTTCTATCGCTGCTCGTTTCGTTTTTATTGCCGTTTCAAATATACCGGTCATTTTTGAAACACCCTGTATATATATATATATATATATATATTACTATTATTGGTGTTTTGCCCTTAAAGAGCGCATTTGGACTAAACTACATGGCCAGTTCCTTCTGCTGCCTTCCTTGCTGTCCAAACTTCCCTCATTCGCTCGCTGTGTTTCTGTTTCCGGTCCTCTGTCCATGCTTCTTGTCGGCTTTATGTCTTCGGCTCCATCTTGATTGCCTTTTTGGTTGCCCATATTTCTTTCATCTTCTGGCTGTGATCTTGCTTGCGTTATTCGGTCCATTTTATGCCTGTTCGTTTGTCACATTGTATCTCATGTAGTTTACTTTTCTTAATGATGTTTCTGAATTTTATTCTGTCGTTTATTGTGTCTGCTGTTATGTTGAGTTGGTTCAGATCGTTTTCTACCTCTGCCACCCATTGTTGTTTCTAGTGGTTACCCAGTCAAAGATCTGTTTGGTCATCCTGTGTGATGGCATTCTGTATAGATGTCCATAGAATTGTAGTCTGCGTTTTCTAATCTTTTCTGTGATTGTCTCCATATGTTTGTACAGTTCCTCTGTAGGTTTCTTGATCCATATTCCATTGTTGTTAGTTGCGCCAAATATTTTCCTAAGTATTTTCCGTTCTACTTTTTCTAATTGTCTGATACATGTATGCCCTAGGATTAGTGTGGTATCTGCTGCATATAGTGCCTCGGGGAGCACCACCGTGTCGTAATGGCGTAATTTGGCTTTTTGTGAGATAGACTTCTTGTTGTAATGATTCCACACTACTTTGTATGCCTTGTCCAGTTTAGTCTTTCTTTCTTCGTTTGAGTCTCTGTTATGTCCACTCATTTGTAGTGTTTCACCGAGGTATTTTAAGTTTGCCGTTTTGTAAATTGTGCCATACTTTGTGTTCAGAGATGAGAGTTTCTTTGTGCTCATAAACTGTGTCTTTTCGTAAGAGATCTGTAGTCCAGTTTTGGAAGCGATTTCGTGCAGTTTTTCAATAGCGTCTTTTGTTTCCTTTATACCTTTCGTGACAATCGCCAAATCGTCTGCAAAAGCCAGGCATTTAATCTGTAGGTTTCCTAAGGTTATCCCCTGTTGTGATGTTTCCCATTCTTTTATGACCTTATCTAACACCAGATTGAAAAGGAGAGGTGAGAGGCCATCGCCTTGTCGGACACCTGTGCGAATTTCAAAGGGCTCTGATAGTTCCCCACAGAACTTTACTTTGGAGGTCGTGTTGGTTAAGGTTTGCTCTATGATAGCCCGTGTTTTGTTGTCTACTTTGTGTTCTGCTAGAATTTTGAAGAGAGTTTTCCGGTCGATAGAGTCGTACGCCTTTTTGAAGTCAACAAAGGTAATGATCAGGTTCTGTTTGTGTTGTAAAATCATTTTCAGGTTCCAAATTTGTTCCGCACAAGACCGCACTTTGCGGAGGCCTGCTTGGTATTCCCCAATCAGGTGGTCGGTCTCGCATTCTAGTCTGTTTAGTAAAGCTTTAGAGAGGATCTTGTATGTGACCGGTAGTAGGGATATTCCTCTGTAGTTGTTCGGGTCAGTCTTGTCACCTTTTTTGTGTAGTGGGTGTATCAGGGCAGTTTTCCAGTCGTCAGGAATTTTCATGGTCTTCCAGATGTCTTCCAAGATCCTATGGATGTCTTTGGTGAGTTCTGGGTCTTGTAACGTCCAGATTTCCGTGATGATGCCATCTTCTCCTGGTGCTCTACGATTCTTGAGTGACTTGATTATTTATTTAACTTCTTCTACAGTTGGAGGTTCACTATCTGGATTGTATGTGCTCGTTTCTGTCATCATTTCTTCCATAGGGGCGTCCGTGTTGAGCAGTTTTTCAAAGTACTTTGCCAGAATGTCACAATTGTTTTTGGTATTGGTTTCTAGGGTTCCATCCGGTCTTCTGAAGCACAAGTTGGGTGGTTGATATCCAGTCATATTTTCTCTGAACGTTCTGTAGAAGTTTCCTGTATTGTTCTTCATGAAGTCCGATTCGATCTCTGTCAGTCGCCGTTTGTCATACTGTCGTTTTTCACTGCGAATGATTTTGCTTGATTGCTTCTGTGTTTTCAAGAAGTTCATCCAATTCTCTTGGGATTTATGGCTACTAAATTTTTTCCATGCACTGATTCGTTGGTCAATAGCTTGGTCACATGTGTGGTTCCACCAACGGTGTTTCCGTGTGCTTGGTGCTTGTGCTAGTTTCATGGCCTCTCGGATTCTTCGTGAAAGTTGTGTCCAGTCTGTCGTTTTCTCCATTTTAATTTTGTGTAATATTTGTGTCTGGTTTAAAGTAACGTATTCTGGTTCTGGTCTAACAATTTTGTTCTTCTGGAGCTTTTTCTTGGGCAAAAGACGAATCCTGACCTGTAGTAGATGGTGGTCTGAGTCGAAGTAGCCTTTAAGGGTGTCTATGTTCAAAATTTCTTTTTGTGAGTCTTTCTGGACTATTACGTGGTCGATTTTTAGTTCTTGCTTTCCGCTGGGGAATTTCCATGTGGTAAGTTTTCATGTTGGTTTCTTGAATTTTGTTGACATAATGGCGAGGTCGTGGCTTTTGCAAAAGTCTATCAGATGTTTTCCGTTTTTGTTGGTGTCCTTGTGTGGAGTATGTTTTCCTGTGATATGTTTGTGTATCTTTTCAGAGTTTAGCGTTGAAGTCTCCCAGTATTATTTTGACTCTATGTGCAGGAATTTATCTGTTAGTTTCTTCCATTGTCGTCCCGAAGTCATCAATTTTGTCCGGGTTTTTCCTGTTGTAGTCATTAGTCGGTGCACGTGCGTTGATTATTGTGTAGGATTTATTGGCTGATTTCACTGTGATGGTGCTGATTCTTTCGTTTGGTGACGAAAAGTCGATTATGCTGTCCGTGATGGACCTGTGTACTGCAAATCCTGTGCCAAAAAGCCTTAAGTTTTTCAGTTGTCTCGATGGTTTTCCTTTGTATATTCTGAAATTCCCCGTGTTGAAATGGTCTTCGTCTGTGAATCGTGTTTCTTGCAGTGCACGTATTTTAATTTGAAATTTTTCGAGAGCGTCTGTCAGTTGTTTCATCTTTCCTGTCTTCATCAGTGTGTTCACGTTGAGTGTGCCGATGTAGTGTTTGTGTTTGGTCTTGAGGGAGTTTGAGAAGCTCCGATTCTTCTCATGATGTCCGTGAGCCCCCGGAATCCGATGCTCACGACGATCCCAGTCTATTGACTGGGACCCGGGGTAATGAGATTTTTCTCGTTTTACCATCATGAAAGAAGGATCCTTTATTGTATGATTATATGATAGCGGAACAAACACTGGTAGCAGTTACTTCTGTAAAATATCTGGGAGTATGCGTGCGGAACGATTTGAAGTGGAATGATCATGTAAAATTAATTGTTGGTAAGGCGGGTACCAGGTTGAGATTCATTGGGAGAGTGCTTAGAAAATGTAGTCCATCAACAAAGGAGGTGGCTTACAAAACACTCGTTCGACCTATACTTGAGTATTGCTCATCAGTGTGGGATCCGTACCAGATCGGGTTGACGGAGGAGATAGAGAAGATCCAAAGAAGAGCGGCGCGTTTCGTCACAGGGTTATTTGGTAACCGTGATAGCGTTACGGAGATGTTTAAAAAAACTCAAGTGGCAGACCCTGCAAGAGAGGCGCTCTGCATCGCGGTGTAGCTTGCTCGCCAGGTTTCGAGAGGGTGCGTTTCTGGATGAGGTATCGAATATATTGCTTCCCCCTACTTATACCTCCCGAGGAGATCAAGAATGTAAAATTAGAGAGATTAGAGCGCGCACGGAGGCTTTCAGACAGTCGTTCTTCCCGCGAACCATACGCGACTGGAACGGGAAAGGGAGGTAATGACAGTGGCACGTAAAGTGCCCTCCGCCACGCACCGTTGGGTGGCTTGCGGAGTATGAATGTAGATGTAGATGTTTAGTAGTTGGATGTATGGCATGCTGCCGACTACAACCTGACTTTCCAGATCAGGAGGCTGGTTGAGGCCGCCACTGACATGTGGAGCAGAGGCCTTTTGTAGCCGCCCACTGTGGGAACAGACGCTACTAGTAGTTTTGGTCCGCCCCGAGTATTTCATTTCCTCGGTACCACCTATATCTAGGAGACATTCCCCTATCCTCCACCTGGGGAGGCGCTCGGTTGCGGGTCTACTAACCGCCCCGATATATATATATATATATATATATATATATATATATATATATATATATATATATATATATATACGAGGGTGAGTCGGATGAAAACCTTATATTTGTAATAGCAAATTTCGCGCCGTTATCCTCTAAGTTGGTAAGCATGCTACAAACAGCGTGCAGAATCGCCTGTAGTTGGCAGTATAGTGCAGATGCACACATACCGTCGCAGTATCAGTATAAAGATGGCCACCCCACTTGCGACTTGCACCAGGTAAGAACAGCGTTCTGTTATTCGGTTTTTGCGTAGTGATGGTATGAAACCTATTGAAATTCATCGACGAAGGTTCAGTGTGGTGATGTATGTTTGTCACAGCAGCAAGTCTACGAATGGAGTAGGAAGTTCGCAAATGGTGTGACTTCAGTGGAAGATGCTCCTCGTCCAGATCAGGCACAACGAGTTGTGACTCCACAGAACATTGCAGCAGTTGAAGCCATAGTGAAGGAAAACCGCCGAGTGACACTGAATGATATTGCAGTATATTTACAGATTAGTCATGGGTCAGCACACCACATTGTGCATGATGTGCTCCAGTTTCACAAAGTGTCTGCAAGATGGGTGCCTCGGCAGCTGACTCCCGAAATGAGAGAACGACGTGTTGATGCTTGTGAAAAACTTCTTCGGCGCTTTGAACGAGAAGGTGATGGCTTCCTTGCAAGAATCGTTACTGAGGACGAAACCTGGTTTCACTTCCACCAACCGGAAACGAAGAGAGCGAGCAAGGAATGGCGCCATTCCTCATCACCAAAACCAAAGAAGTTTCGAACAGAACCAGCAGCAGGAAAGGTTATGCTGACTCTTTTGGGACGAAAAAGGCGTCATTTTGGAGCATTACATGCCTAGAGGGACCACTGTCACCAGTGCTTCGTACACAGATCTCCTAAAAAATCATCTGCGGCCTGCAATCAAATCAAAGCGACGTGGATTGCTGTCAGCAGGTGTCCTTTTGCAACATGACAATGCAAGGACCCACACTGCCCGTACAACAGTTGCAACAATCACAGACCTTCATTGTGAGTGTCTTCCTCATCCACCATACTCACCAGACCTTGCCCCAAGTGATTTCCATATGTTTGGACCACTCTAAGACGCAATGGGAGGAAAGAAGTTCCGTGCTGATGAAGAGGTACGCCACGCGGTGCATGAGTGGTTGCGCGGACTACAAAAAGGATTTTTTTCTAAAGGAATTTATGCACTTTGTAAGCGCTGGAGGACTCGCATTGAGCTTGGGGGAGATTATGTTGAAAAGTGATACAGCTTCGTACCACTTATGCACAATAAATAATATTTTCATTTGATTCACCCTCGTATATATATATATATATATATATATATATATATATATATATATATATATATATATATATATATATATACGAGGGTGATATATATATATATATATATATATATATATATACACTCAAGCGCTCGTAGCGCAGTATGCGCCTGTGTGCCTCCCAGTCTTCACCATTGATAGTCGTAGAGAGTGGCATACCCAGCAACGCATAGCGACCGGCGGCGTGTTTTGTTCCCGCTGACGGTGACTAACAGTGACACAGTAAGAGTCTGTCGGAGTTGTTGCGAGGTGGATTCTCCGATTAAGTAACAGTCGGCCACAGTGAGTCAGCGTATCTCAGAGACCACAGGGCGGTGTGCTTAGCAGCGCTCTTTCCGTTGTGTGGGCAGTACAGCTGCGTCGCCGTCACAGGGGCTGATTGTGATGCAACAGGTGTCTCCAGTCGTGGAGTAGATCAGTCGGCTGCCTTCTCGTCTCTACAAATGAGCGTACTCACTACACTACGCAGCGCTTTTTTCACTTACTTCAACATACAGACTGAGCAGCTTCAACCCACATAGGGTACAGTAAGAATGGGCGTCGACGAAATGCTGGGATTAAAACGGACGTAAGGCATGAATGCAGTCTTTCTCCCCTACTGTTGCACCTATTTATCAAAGAAGCAATGACGGAAATTAAAGTTAAGGAAGGAGGGTTAAAATTAACGGTGCAAGGGTATCAATGATAAGATCCACTGATAACAATGCTACCCTCTGTCAAAGTAAGAAAGAACTACAGGAACTTTGAATTAGTATACACAGGCTAACGAGCATTTTATACGGACTGACAGCAAACCATAGGAAGACGGAAGTCATGAGGAATAGCAGAAATGAAATTAGCGGCAAACTTTCATCGAAGTCGAGGACATAGTAGACGAAATGAATTAATTATGCAGTCCGCAGCTCGTGCACTTGCGGTTGCGTTCTCGCTTCCGGCGCACGGGGTCCCGGCTTCGATTCCCGGCGGGGTCAGGGATTTTTCCCTGACTCGAGATGACTGAGTGTTGTTGTGTCGTCTTCATCATCATCATTCATCCTCATTACGGTCGGAGGGAGGCAATGGCAAACGACCTCCGCTAGGACCTTGCCTAGTACGGCGGTGCGGGTCTCCCGCATCGTCCCCTAGGCTCCTTGGAGTATGGGACCTCATTATCATCATCTTCGAAGGCAAATGATGCATTATGAACGAAACAAGGAGGATGTAAAAAGGACACTATCACCGTCAGAGGTAACATTTATCGGTAAAAGAAGTTTCCTAGTATCAAATACAGGCTTTAAGTTGAATAAAAAATATATGGGATTGTAAGTCTGGAGCACATCACTGTAAGACAGCGAACTCTGGAGTGTGGGTAGACGGAAAAAGAAGAGCCGCTTGACATGTAGTGTTATAGCACTACGACAAAATAATTCACGCAGTTTTTTAAATGGTTCAAATGGCTCTGAGCACTATGGGACTCAACTGCTGTGGTCATAAGTCCCCTAGAACTTAGAACTACTTAAACCTAACTAACCTAAGGACATCACACACATCCATGCCCGAGGCAGGATTTGAACCTGCGACCGTAGCAGTCACACGCGCAGTTTTTTAGTCTCATTCTCCGATCATATATATTACTATTGTCATTGGTTCCTTGTCGTTCCTAATTTTAATATTTTGAAGTGATATTCTTGCTATCTATTCATCTGCCCGGATAGCCGCGCGTGTTAAAGCGCCCGCATCCGGGAACGGGATGTGCACCAGCTCCGGTTTGAATCCGCCTGCTGGATTAACGACGAGATCCGCTGTGAAGGCCAGCCTGGATGCGGTTTTTAGGTGGTTTCCCACAGCCCAATAGGTGAATGCCGTTCTGGCACACACGCATTGCCTGAAATACATGCTGCCGGCCGCGGTGGTCTAGCGGTTCTAGGCGCTCAGTCCGGAACCGCGCGACTGCTTCGGTCGCAGGTTCGAATCCTGCCTCGGGCATGGATATGTGTGATGTCCTTAGGTTAGTTAGGTTTAAGTAGTTCTAAGTTCTAGGGGACTGATGACCTCAGAAGTTAAGTCCCATAGCGCTCAGAGACATATTTTTGAAATACATGCTACGCAAATATTTAGAAACCTTTCTCACCAATGCACACAGAATTTACTCTAGATGCAGACAGATGGATACACTGAGACCATCTTGGGGAGGGGGGGGGAGGGGTGATAGAAAAAATTATGACCTTACATGTTTAGACTTATTAAACCTGTTCTCAGCAGCAGCAGTCTATTGATATCAATTTTGTAAACAGAGGAGCTGAGAATGTCGGACATTTTGCACTCCATAGCATCCAAATATACAGTATGAGTCAAAAAGGAGATTAAAATTTTGGAATGATGTAGGAAGTTATTGAGATAATCTACAGAATCAGTAGGTGTGTCACTTCGTAGCAAACAACATCAAATTTGATTCACGTAGTGCATCAGTACCACATTTCGCCACCAGGAGTGCCAGCGTAGTGAAGATTTGAAATGGCTGCTTCCAATGGTGTGCAGTGTGCTCGCTGTGTGCTTTCGTTTCATGTCAGTGGTACGGTGAACATCCACAACTTTAGAATATGAGTCAGAGAGAATGCACATGCAACCCTGGAACACGTTCGTGACAACCCCAAAGTTAATGTGTTTTGTGCCCTTAGCAAAATGAAAGTGTACAGCCCTTTCTTCTTCATAGAGAAAACTGTCACTGGTATTCTGTATCTTTACATGCTTGAAAACCTTTTAATTCCACACATAGATGAAGATGATCGAGATAGGATGGTTTACTACCACCAAGGCGGTGCACTACCTCATTTCCTCAAGGAACTCCAAGGTTTCTCCGATAAATCACTTCCCAGGTCGGTAGACTGGCCTTGAAGGGCGAATCGCATGGGGCCCTCGCACCCCTGAATTGACACCACTGTATATCTTTCTTTGGGGTTTCATTAAAGACCTATGTGCCTCCACTACCAAACAATTTAGCTGACCAGAAAAATCGAATCTACGTTGCCGTTACACAGCTTACGCCCTATTTGCTGCAAAGAGTGTGGGAAGAAATTGATTACTGGTGGGATGTTTGCCGTATCACAGTGGTAGTCACATTGAACCAAAACGACACAGCACACTTTTGTGTGAAACTTGAGGTTGATTGTTACAAAATTGCGCCTCTACTGACTCTATAAGTGATCTTAATAAATTTCTATATCGGTACCCCTTTTTGCCTCATTCTGTGTAGTATGAACGGTATCGTCATAACATATAGTACGCGAGGAGTACCTGTGTGCCGTCAGTTAGTAACGAAAGAGGCAGGACGCTAACTGGCTGCGAGAAGACGCGCAAGTAAGTGCGTTTAGTCGGTGTGGTTACAAAGCGTATGGCAATGCATTGCGGATGCGTGGGCGGTGAAGGGGGGGGGGGGGAGCCATGTAGTCTACTTGTATGGGGCACGGTCCTATGTGTATTCAAACACATGTCTGAAGATGATTGTTGGATGAAGAGTACTGTGTGGTCAAGTATATTAAAATTTGCTGGGAGAAGAGGCATATAATTGCTGTCGCCAAATCATTACGTCTCCCCAACTACAGGTATACCTCAGAATAAGACTGTACCATTTCAGACTTTGAAAAATGTAGAAGACCTGACAGTCTCAGAGAATCAGTTTACTGAATAATGCAGTGCTTCTGTAATTCTTCATCCGGATCCTGTGATAATGATTGTGTTACGTCATTATTTACCGTTAGGAGTGTCCTTTCCGTATCCTGACAATGATTACAATGACCGAGTGTCACATCATTAAAAGAAAAGAAACTTTTAACATGAAAATATTGAATGAATTTCAAACTTAGTATTTGCTCTGCGAGTCGAACGATAAATTTTACCAACTGATCGACATTATTGGCTCAGTTTCGTGATATAACTGCATTCCTTGCCCTTTTGGGAAGTAAACTGATTCAGTAAGAAAATGATTCATTCCGGCAAACTGTAGAAAAAGTTTAGACTATGATTCAAATGAGCAATTCTGTTTTTCTTTTCGTATTTTTCGCGATGCCTTATTTAATAGCTGCTCGTTATTTGAACTTACCAGTTATATTTCCTGCCACTGAATTTTATCGCATAGAAGAAATGGGTAGTAAAATATAGCGATAGTGAACATCAGAGTGAAGTCATGTTTCTCAGTCGTTACCGCGCCATGTGTTGCAATTACAGAATCTGTTTTGCTTTTAAAGTATTTTAAACTGGTCAATGTAATAATAATTAACTCTCTGGAGTTCTATGATTGATTATATTTTTGAGTGAGCTTTCGCGCGTGTAGTGACCTTTGTCGCCTACACACTTTTCATTAACTGTTACGTAAGTTCATTTTCAGTCCAACACAATCCGCCTCACATGTTTTTGAATATACTGGCGACTGTAGTATTTCATTTAATAATTTCAGTTTCACAAATTTCAGTTTCGTAATTAATAACAAGCTCAGCAAACTAATCAAAATTAATCTTCATAATTACACTAGTCTGTTTCCCACTGTTATTAGTGCAGTATATTTCTCTTTCATTATAACCATTAGTAGTACACACTGTTCATTTTATCGGTTATATTTTTCGGAATTGATGCATTATCTGATTATCAGGTACACGTAATCACGGTCGAATGCTAACATCCCGAAGGGTGTAGGTATGCTACACGTGCCGTAGCGGGCAAGATGACATGTGTCACAGTGTTACAGGAGATTACTGAAAATTGACTGCACCGGTAAGAAAAGAGGCGATTCCCCACAGAACTGGAGAGGAAAGGAATATGTGCAAACACTGACTAGCAGAAGGTACAGTATGATAGCAGGTGTTTAAGACAAAAGGAAGGAAATAACTCACATGGCACTAGATGGATCCGTGGAGGACAAAAACTGTAATGAAAGATAGTCTGGAATACACCCAGCAAATAATCCAGGGCACTGGCTGTAAGTGATACTCTGAGATGAAGAGTTCATTGCGGGAGAAGAAGTCACTGCGGACTGCTTCAAACGAGCCAGGAAACTGCTGACTCATAAAAAAGGAGTGTACTATTACCAAGATAGCTCTGGTTCAGCAAACGTCGCGCCAGAATCACCATAGTTTTCTTTCCTTTCTTAGAGACAGATTTTCCCGTGACTTTCAGATGTACACCGTACGTCCAAGACGTTCCTAGAGTAATTTTATTCTTGACGTACAAGGGAGGCCAGCGCTGTAACGACGGCGGCAGCTTGAACTAATAACTGTGAAGAACAGCTATGTACTCGACCAATCAGGCAGTACCAATTAGTGGACGTGCGACCGTAGTGTGTCAACGTCGTTGTATCAAAAATCGCTATCAGGTGTTAAAGACATTCTCCAGAATGTTTTGAATATGAACGTGTGCATTGTGTATCGGGCAAACGATGACCCCCGAACAAAAACTATGACGTGCTGACGCCTGCCGCGATTTGACTTAAATGGTAAAAGCAGATAGTTCTTCTCGGGAAAAAAGCCCCACGGGTGACGAGACACACTATTATGAAGACGAAACTACCACAAAACGACAAAGCGCAGAAATTCTCATGAAGGACTAACGGTTAGACGACATAGCCGAGATTCAAGCCAGCACGAACTGGTCAACACCCCAAAGAAGGGCTTTTCTAACTGTGTTCAGATACTTGCATGGACGTTATGTGCGGTGCACTCAAATTGGGGGCCGGGGGCGAATATGTCGAACATATGACTCATTAAGCCCATCAACTTAACGTTTCCCTGTTTTTTATTCACCCAGTCGAATCGTTTTGGACTGACGTGGTGCATCATCTCTTTCCATTACCAAGTTAGGAATAAAAATGTTGCTTCAGTAACTCTGCAGGTGATTATGAGTTCCGTTCATTTTCTGAAGACCTCTTCGAGAAATGAACTTACACCCGACACCTCCTTGCTCAATATTTTGAGCACTGTAACGCGCCAGAAATTTTAATACGCTATTTGAACCAAACGCCACTTTTTCGTGCGCGCGTCGGGCTGATAGTTAATCCTCAAGTTCACTGGCCAGTCTGAGTTTGGCTTTTAGCTTGTTGCCGGCCGCGGTGGACGAGCGGTTCTAGGCGCTCAGTCCGGAACCGCGCGACTGGTACGGTCGCAGGTTCGAATCCTGCCTCGGGCATGGATGTGTGTGATGTCCTTAGGTTAGTTAGGTTTAAGTAGTTCTAAGTTCTAGGGGACTGATGACCGCAGATGTTAAGTCCCATAGTGCTCAGAGCCATTTGAACCATTTTAGCCTATTTTCCACGCCACTGTAAGCAAATGCTGGTTTGGTGCGCAGTCCGCGCCTCAGAAAATATGATACACAAACAATTAAAATTCTGTAACGTGACAAAGTTTGTACTATTCATTGACAGATGGAGCACACGACTTCTGTCCCTTAGGTTGGCAGGTGACTGTGGCTGGATGAGTGACATCAGGGCACGAAGTTAAACTGAAATAACCTGGCCGAATCACAATGGATATCGTACGACGGTATAAGACTTTGGAAAGAGATCCCTAAATTTACTGCAATATTATGGTTGTTATTACATATGTCATTAACCATTAGGGTTAACGGTTGCGGTGCAGATTACTATTGTGTGGATACGAAGTTGCTTCTAGAGTGCGTAATCACTGTTGTTACTTTCAATAGTATACTTACCTTCATATTTCAGAGCCGTACATTCGAAGGTACATACGTAGATGATACGATGTATAAACGTAAAGCTTTAAAAGTTTTAAGAGAAGAATTAATTTTCGAAACTCTTTGTTCTTCGACCCATGAATCAGCAATTAAAAAGTCACGAATTTTCCCTCATTGAGACATAACGTTGCTAAGCAATGCTTTTTGACGAGATCCTTCTGAATCTTTCAAATGTGAATGGTATGTAAAATATTCGAGAAGAAAATTTAGTCTATAAATTCAGCTTGTTTGAATCCATCGACTGTCTATGGAGGATCATTCAACAAGAGTACACTGAAAGTAGTGAGACTGGAAATAGGTGAATGTAGATGATTAAATGATTTACGACTGACTGAAGCAGATTAAAAGAAGCCAAATTAGCATAAGGAGTGCTACGCATGAAGCGTTCACCGAATAAGAAAGGAAACCTCGAGCTACGAATCTGAAAGAAAGTGCTAAGAAGTTCTGGTCTTATGTTAAACCGAGCGAGGTGGCGCAGTAGTTAGCACACTGGACTCGCATTAGGGAGGAAAACGGTTCAATCCCGCGTGCGGCCATCCTGATTTAGGTTTTCCGTGATTTCCCTAAATCGCTCCAGGCAAATTCCCGGATGGTTCCTTTGAAAGGGCACGGCCGACTTCCTTCCCCGTCCTTCCCTAATCCGATGAGACCGATGACCTCGCTGTTTGGTCTCTGCCCTCAAAGAATCCAAAAAATCTTATGTTAAATTGTAAACATTTCGACGCCATCTGTCGATACATTCTGCGTCCATAATAACGGTGAAGTAGAGAAAGGTACAGAAAATGCCGAAATACTCAACGTCTTTTTCCAAAACTTTTTCATAGCGGAAGACCACACTGCAGCTCTTCTTTCAGATAGTCGATCGAACGACAAAATGACATTTATTGAAATAGGAGGCCAAGGGGTAGAAAACCGAGTGAAGTCGTTACAGGTTCATTCAGCAAGCGCGAAAGCGTCGCAGAGATGCTCAGCCATCTCAAATGGCAGGCACTGCAATAGAGGCGTTGCCTGCGAAAGGCAAAGGTTCCGGGTTAGAGTCCCCACCCCGCACTCATTCTTAATAAGCATTTAAGCTACACACCAGCGCACACAGTGCTGCAGAGTGAAAACTCATTCTGGAAACAAAATATACCCTTCACAGGTTCGTTGCTTTGCTCCTTAGGCGTAACTCAAGTGGTATCATGCAGTAACCGAAAACAAACGACAAATGTCTCCGCATTAGGAAATGACAGATCTTATGGAATAATTGTGCAACGCAGTCCAACCCAGATCTCTTCATTATTCCCTTTTATACCATTCATTCGCTTTTACCTATGGGATACAGTTGCAAAAAAATTAAATATGAACCGTCACATAAAAAATTTTGTGAGGAACGCTTACCGGACACTGTGTTTTATTAACAAAACACTTACAAGGTGCAACAAATCTATGAACGGTACCACCTAAACAACACTTCTTTGTCCTCTTCTGGAGCACCTCTGTGGAGTTTCGGATTCTTATCATATACGGTTGACGGACAAATCTAAAATATTTCAAGAATGGTAGCTCACTTAGAATTATCGCGAATTACGGGATAGTGTGTCACGCATATGAGCAATGGATTGCCGCGTTCTTGCAAAAGCCCCCTGACGGTTTCACTGATTCTCTAGAGATTTTTTTACCTACCAAAAATGATTTCCTGTAAACATTACTGGTTACAGGACTGGTAAGGACGATTCAGTGCTTATGTGACACAGACAAATCAGGGACAGACTACGCGTCTAAAAAGTTAGCAACATGCGTTGGCGCAGTTTGAATCTTTACTCACTGTTCGGCACGCAAAATTTCTAGAGCATGGTAGTTTCCTATCTTCAAAGTTTTTTAATCGAAGCATTAATTTTCACAGAATTATGTATTCAGAAAATGTATAATTTTTGTGTTGCGAAATGGTGGTATTCCGTCTTTAAATTAATTTCCAGTTTACTGCCCATAATTACTGGAAGACAAAAACTATTTTCTCTTTTTTACATTGTCAACTACGTAATTTTCCTTTAGATAAAAATGTTTCCTTATCCTAAAGGTAACAACGTCTTTACACTCAGGAAACAAATGTTTAACTAATGACTAATAAGTTCTAGTCCTATTCAACTTGGCAGATTACGCTTCTAGATAATGATCAGCAACATGCGTTGGCGCACTTTGAGTCTTTACTCATTGTGCGGCGCGCAAAATTTCTAGAGGATGGTAGTTTCCTATTTTCAAACTTTTATAATTGAAGCATTAATTTTCACAGACTAATGTATTCAGAAAATTTATAATTTTAGAGTTGCAAAATGGTGGTGTTACGTCTTTAAATTAATTTCCAGTTTACAGCCCATACCTTCTGGAAGACAAAAACTATGTTCTCTTATTTACATTGTGAGCTCGGTAATTTTTCTTTACATAAAATTGTTTTCTTTTCCTAACGCTAACAATGACTTCACACTCAGGAATCAAATTTTCAACTAATGAATAATAAGTTCTAGTCTTAATCAACTTGAATAAAATTTAATGATTTCCCAAGCTTGCGTGTAACGCATTACTTCTTCAGTTGGTTAAATATTAAAAAAATTATATTTTGAAACAAATAGTTATCATCAAGGTTTAATCCTCATTTACTGTTCTCCGTTTCAAAATTAAACAATAGTGAGACGACGAAATTTTTGTGGAATACAATATAGCCAAGTACTGTGCAAAACACTAACCAAAATGAATGCTCACGTTAATTGCTGTAAATTTTTAGTGTTTTTACTCCCAAAACATGTCGAAGTATCGGAATGCAGACGGATATAGTTCAGTATACAAAAATACCAGTGTGGAACACTTCATAAACGAAATTTGTGTTGTGTTGTGGTCTTCAGTCCAGAGACTGGTTTGATGCAAATCTCCATTCTACTCTATCCTGTGCAGGCTTCTTCATCTCCCAGTACCTATTGCAACCTACAACCTTCTGAATCTGATTTCTATCCCGTGCAAGCTTCTTTATCTCCCAGTACCTGCTGCAACCTACATCCTTCTGAATCTGCTTAGTGTATTCATCTCTTGGTCTCCCTCTACGGTTTTTGCCCACCACGCTGCCCTCCAATGCTAAATTAGTGATCCCCTAATGCCTCAGAACATATCCTACCAACCGATCCCTTCTTCTAGTCAAGGCGTGCCGCAAATTTCTCTTCTCCCTAATTCTATTCAATACCTCCTCGTTTGTTATGTGATCTACCCATGTAATCTTCAGCATTCTCCAGTAGCACCACATTTCGAAAGCTTCTATTCACTTGTGCAAACTATTTATCGTTCACGTTTCACTTCCATACATGGCTACACTCCATACAAATACTTTCAGAAACGACTTCCTGACATTTAAATCTATACTCGACGTTAACAAATTTTTCTTCTTCAGAAACGCTTTCCTTGCCATTGCCAGTCTACATTTTATATCCTCTCTACTTCGACCATCATCAGTTATTTTGCTCCCCAAATAGCAAAACTCCTTTAATACTTTATGTGTCTCATTTCCTACTCTAATTCCCTCAGCATCACCCGACTTAATTCCACTACATTCCATTATCCTCGTTTTGCTTTTGTTGATGTTCATCTTATACCCTCCTTTCCAGACACTGTCCATTCCGTTCAACTGCTCTTCCAAGTCCTTTGCTGTCTTTGACAGAATTACAATGTCATCGGCGAACCTCAAAGTTTTTATTTCTTCTCCATGGATTTTAATACCTACTCCGAACTTTTCCTTTGTTTCCTTTATTGCTTGCTCAATATACAGATTGAATAACATCGGGGATAGGTTACAACCCTGTCTCACTCCCTTCCCAACCACTGCTTCCCTTTCATACCCCTCGACTCGTATGACTGCCATCTGCTTTCTGTACAAATTGTAAATAGCCTTTCGCTCCCTCTATTTTACCCCTGTCACCTTCAGAATTTGAAAGACAGTATCGCAGTCAACATTGCCAAAAGCTTACTCTAAGTCTACAAATGCTACAAACGTAGGTTTGCCTTTCCTTAATCTATTTTCTAAGATATGTAGTAGGGTCAGTATTGCCTCACGCGTTCCAACATTTCGTACGGAATCCAAACTGATCTTCCCTGAGGTCGGCTTCTACCAGTTTTTCCATTCGTCTGTAAAGAATTCGTGTTAGTATTTTGCAGCCGTGGCTTATTAAACTGATAGTTCGGTAATTTTCACAACTGTCGACACCTGCTTTCTTTGGGATTTGAATTATTATATTCTTCTTGAAGTCTGTGGGTATTTCGCCTGTCTCATACATCTCACTCACCAGATGGTAGAGTTTTGTCCTGGCTGGCTCTCCCGAGGCTATCAGTAGTTCTAATGGGATTGTTGTCTACTCCCGGGGCCTTGTTTCGACTTAGGTCTTTCAGTGCTCTGTCAATCTATGATGCCTCAAGACTCTGTCCCGTATCCATTTTAGTCCTCACCAGACTACGCGCTTCTTCTTCTTCTTCTTCCATTTCATCTTCCGCATCTTACTCCGTCTTTTCCTCTGATTTTCCTCCTTTCACACATCACTGTGCTGCATCCTGCCCCCACGGAAACGGCGTCGAGGGCACGCGCCCCGGCTGCCACATCCAAGTTACGCCACTGTGTAGCTCAGAACCTGCTGACAGATAAAGAGGCCACACACAGCAACAGCTCTCGGAACTGGCGTGAGGGTTTCGCAGTCCTGACACACCGCGTCGTCGCCGTGTCATCGCGCTTGCCGAGATCGGGTGGAGAAAGCCAGGCGGTGGAAAGGTCTGGGGCCTCGACCCGGGCCGTTAGCGAGAATGGCCAGACGGCAGGCAGGCAGCAGAGAGGAGGCGGCCCCCCCTCTGTGGTTTATGGCGGGACCGCGCGTGCTGACCTTCGCCGAGGCCTGGGGCGCTGCGCAAACTCCCGACCACCGACCACCGATCACGTGACCCACTTGTTGCGTGGGGCGTCAGAGTTCGGAGCAATGTGTCGCCAGCCACTGCGTCACTTTGCTCAACTCACACTTGTACTTCGATGCGCACGCATGCGCATACCTGCATCTTCAACAGGCAATCCGAGAGCTGCCTTCACACCTCCATTCCTATCTAAACTGAAGAGCCAAAGAAAGTGGTACACCTGCCTAACATCGCGTAGGGCCCTCCCGAGCACGCAGAAGTGCCGCAACACGATGTGGCATGGACTCGACTAATGTCTCAAGTAGTGTTGGAGGGAACTGATACTGTGAATCCTGCAGGGCTATCCATAAAACCGTAAGGGTACGAGCCGTTGGAAATCTCTTCTGAACAGCACGTTGCAAGGCATCCCAGATCTGCTCAAAGCCGGCCGGAGTGGCCGTGCGGTTCTAGGCGTTGTAGTCTGGAATCTAGCGACCGCTACGATCGCTCGTTCGAATCCTGCCTCGGGCATGGATGTGTGTGATGTCTTTAGGTTAGTTAGGTTTAATTAGTTCTAAGTTCTAGGCGACTGATGACCTAAGTAGTTAAGTCGCATAGTGCTCAGAGCCTTTTTTTTTTTTTTTTTTTTTAGATCTGCTCAAAAATTTTCCTGTCTATGGAGTCTGGTGACCAATTGAAGTGTTTAGACTCGGAAGAGCGCTATTGGAGCCACTCTGTAGCACTTGTGGACGTGTGGGGTGTCGTTCTGCTGGAACTGCTCAAGTCCATCGGAATGCACAATGGACATGAATGGATGCAGATGATCAGACGGGGTGCTTATGTACGTGTCATCTGTCGGAGTCGTATCTAGACCTACCAGGGGTCTCATATCACTCCCACTGCACACGCCCCACACTATCACAGAGCCTCCACCATCTTGAACACTCCCATGTTGACATGCAGAGTCCATGGACACGTGAGCTTGTCTCCATACCCGTACACGTGCATCCGCTCGATACAGTTTGAAACGAGACTCCTCCGACCAGGCGGCAAGTTCCCAGTCATCAACAAGCCAATGTCGGTGATGACGGGCCCAGTCGAGGCGTGAATCCTTGTGTCGTGCAGTCATCAAGGTTCCACGAATGGACCTTCGGCTCCGAAAGTCCAGATCTATGATGTTTCGTTTAATGGTTCGCACTTTGACTCTTGTTGATTGCCCAGCATTGAAGTCTGCATCAATTTTCGTAAGGGTTGCACTTCTGTCACGTCGACCGATTCTCTTCACTTGTCGCTGGTCCAGTTCTTACTGGATCTTTTACCAGCAGCAGCGATCCCGGAGGTTTGATATTTTACCGGATTCCTGACATTCACGCTCCGCTCGTGAAATGGTTGCACGGAAAATTCCCAATTTATCGCTACATCTGGGATGCTATGTCCAGTCGCTCGTGCGACGTCTGTAACATCACATTAAAACTCATTTAAATCTTGATAACCTGCTATAGTAGCACCTTAAGCGATCTAACAGCTGCGCTAGATACTGTTTGTCATACGCAGGCGTCGCCGACCGCAGCGCCGTATTCTGCCTGTTTACACATCTCTGTATTTGAATACACATGCCTGTAGCAATTTCTTTAGCGCTTGAGTGTGTATCTACAGCTTTTTTCCCCGGAGGCCACGAACTTTAAGCCGACCCACGAGTTTAATAGCAAATAAGTGGACAGGCTATCTGTGTAGAGCAATGAAATCACCTTGAGATGCCGTGAACTTGCATTCACAGTCCCTTACCGAAGAAAACAATATAAATAGTATTGCAATCTTCACATAATATCAGCTGAATCGTGGGGTCGTGTTGTCGCGGGGTTTCGACTAGTTTCCTGCTCTTCATGTTCAGGCGAACTGTTGGATTGATGTCCAGTTTGTTCCTTTATAGCCACGAGACTGCAGGTTTGTCTGCGACGCCCTACGCGGTGAACCAGTAGCGGACTTCACACGAGCGGATTTCTGTGACGGGCTTGAACCACAGGCAAGTTATGTTGATATTTTATTTTTTACGGATACGGCCCGCCGATCTCAGATCCGTCTTTTCCCTCTGACGTGCAGGCCCCGCCCGTATGATCTCGTCTCTCAGATCTGCGCAGAGGCCGGGTTCCTTGCATGTTCGGCAGGCCAAAGGCGACGGATTGTAGCAGTCGCGACTACGTCTGGCCGAAAGTACCTTCTACAGCAAGACATTATTTCATTGCAGTACGTTTTCGAATTTTTAAAATCGTTTGTATTTCAGAGGAGAAATTATGGACGATAAGAGGAAGGAAATTAGGGCAATGGGCGGTAATTTGTACGATATGTACTCATACATTTCTCGAAAGAAGAATGGTACAAAATGGGTCAAAAATGGATTGCTGCAGTGCAACATTCCAGATGTATAGGTCTGATTCAGTGTTTCCCTGAGAATACTGCTAGGAGGAGAGCATTCTTGATCTTTTGTACAGTACAATAATTCATAATACTTGTAAAACAGATATGGGTAAAACAACTTTTTATCGGCATTAGCCATAGTGTTCGCTTATACAGTTCACCCCCTCCCCCGTTTTATGCTTCCTTCAAAACGCCGACACCTTTCTAAGCCCTTTCCAGAAATTGTTGATCGTCTTCTAAATCCAGCTGCAAGAAATTGCGTATTTTTATCTCCAAACGCTTTTCTTTTATTGAAATAAAACATCATCACTGGTCTGTAATGGAATACATCTATTGCTTTCTATGTCTAAAAGTAGTTTATTACAGAGAATACTGATTTTACTTACCGATATTTTATGTCCGATTTTCTCTCATATAAGGAAACGCAGTCTGCACGCACGTTTTTGACCTATTCCCTTGTTTCTCACTGGTGTTTCTTGTACTGTAGTTTCAAAGACGGATTTAAATACCTTCGGTTATTATAAAACAACTACGGACAATATGGTGAGAAAAATGAATTCTTTTTTGAAACATTACTTCAGTTCTTATTAGATTCTACAACATTTTGGAACACCGGTTCAATCATATCTTTGTACGCCCTATTTTTTACATTCTCAATGATGTAATGCCCACATGTCAATTTTCGAAAATATGTAACAGGCAGATTCAGAAGGATGTAGGCTGCAGCACGTACTGGCAGATGAAGAAGCTTGCACAGGATAGAGTAGCATGGGGAGCTGCATCAAACCAGTCTCAGGACTGAAGACCACAACAACATGTAATTTCACGGTACAGTTGTTTTTGATGTGGTAATTAATCCAGCCTTCACTATACTTGTGTTAACCAAAAATTGCAGTCACGTGAAAACCAAAGGAAAACCCACGGACTTCCGGAACGATGTCCGGTCGCAACCATACCCAAGTGTGTGGCCAGCTACTGAGGCTGGGTTGCCGCTTCCGAAGCACGGGCAGGTACGGCAGGTGTCCAAGAATCTCTCGGAAATGTCCGTGACCCGTCAGTAAAACCTGCTAGTGTGCGACCAGCTAATTGCGTGTCTTCGAAAGAGATGTCCGCCGGCTGTGGAGGGCCCACGGGCAGCTTGGAGTGGGGGTTCTGGCCCCGAGGCCTGGTGTTTCCTGTCTGTTCCGCACGCTGCATCCATCATTTCCACCTCAGACCTTCCCAGACCGATTTTTACTAAAGCCACGCCTCACGCGGAGCTCAGGTGGAAATCGCTTTCCCGGTTCACAAGAGAATCATGTACATCCCCAGTGTATCTTTGATGACCGAATCCCAGATCGCTTTGCCGCAGCACAGCATTTTTATCTGTTCAGAAACAAACAGGAGTCCTTCGTTGATGTAATGCTCTCTTGCACTGCAGACTTGTCGGTTTGGCTGAGGCGAGAGCTTCTCACATGTTCTAAAATCGTGGCGAGGTGCACCACTGCGTCTGGCCGAAGCCCTACACGACTAGCTCTCAACTGATGCTGTAGACGACACATGCCTGTAGCCTGTAATAAACCAAGATGTAATGTAATTTCTCTAAATTACTGAGGCTTGCGACACCGGGTCATTTTCAACCGTGTTTACATCTACATTCATGCTCATAAATTAAGGATAATTGCAGAATGTGGTGCCACACAACGTAGCACTACACAACACTGGCGCTGATAGCATAGGCACATAGGGAACACACACGACACAGATCTGTAAGTCCACGGTATTGGTGACAAGTTGAGAAAACCGTCCCGAAACACACGTGCTACAAAACGCCACTGTTTCCTGCGCATGTACCCCAACATCAGTATGGGATATGATCACCATGCACACGTACACAGGCCGCACAACGCGTTGGCATACTGTGGATCAGGTGGTCGAGCAGCTGCTGGGGTATAGCCTCCCATTCTTGCACCAGTGCCTGTTGGAGCTCTTGAAATGTCGTAGGGGTTTGAAGACGTGCAGCGATACGTCGACCGAGAGCATCCCAGACTTGCTCGACTGGGTTTAGGTCTGGAGAACAGGGAGGCCACTCCATTCGCCTGATATCTTCTGTTTCTAGGTACTCCTGCACGATGGCAGCTTGGTGCGGCCGTGCGTTATCATCCATCAGGAGGAAGGTGGGACCCACTGCATCCGTGAAAAGGTGGATATCCTCGTGCAAAATGACGTCCCGATACACCTGACCTGTTACAGTTCCTCTGTCAAAGACATGCAGGGGTGTACGTGCACCAATCATAATCCAACCCCACACCATCAAACCACGACCTCCATACAGGTCCCTTTCAAGGACATTAAGGCATTGGTATCTGGTTCCTGGCTCATGCCAGATGAAAACCCGGCAAGAATCACTGTTCAGACTATACCTGGAATCGTCCATGAACATAACCTGGGACCACTGTTACAATGACTATGTACTGTGTTCTTGACACCAGGCTTTACGGGCTCTCCTGTGACCAGGGGTCAGTGGAATGCACCTTGCAGGTTACTGGGCGAATAAACGATGTCTGTTCAGTTGTCTGTAGACTGTGTGTCTGGAAACAACTCTTCCAGTGGCTGCTGTAAGGTCCCGAGCAAGGCTACCTGCAGTACTCCGTGGCCTTCTGCGGGCACTGATGGTGAGATATCGGTCTTCTTGAGGTGTTGTACACTGTGGACGTCCCGTACTGTAGCGACTGGACACGTTTCCTGTCTTCTGGAATCGTTGCCATAATCTTGGGATCAAACTTTGTGGCACATGGAGGGCCTGTGCTACGACCCGCTTTGTTTGACCGGCCTCCAGTCGCTCTAGTATTCTACCCCTCATAACGTCATCAATATGCGTTCTTTGAGTCATTTTCAACAGTCACCATTAGCACGTCTGAAACCGTCTGCACACATAGTCACTGCACCGTACTCTGACATGCACCAACAAACCTCTGCATATGTGGACTACTGCCAGCGCCACCGTGCGACGACCGCAGGTCAAATGCACCGCATGGTCTTACACCGAGGTGATTTAAAGCCGCAAACCGCCCACCAGAGCGTTGTTTCACCATGTATTAGCATTATCCTTAATTTATGAGCATGAGTGTATTTTCATATATTTATATATATAGTGTCTCTTTCACGTTTTGGGGTATTTGAACAATATTGTAAAAGTCTGGAGAAGTTCTGCCACGCTTAAAGCTTGTCATATATATATATATATATATATATATATATATATATATATATATATATATCGATCTTTTTTACACGTTACCCAGCTATGCTATGAAAATTAGTCTTCCTTTGAATATTACTACAAAATATAAAATTCAGTTTCATGCTCTTTATCTGTACTTCATAAAACACAACGTAACATCATTCATAAAATACGCCACATGTATTTTATTGATTTACCAACTTATATAAAATTTAACTTACATCGTGCCACGATTTGGAAAAAATTGTACATTTTATTCAGTAACTTCCATAAATATCTTTCATTTCCGTACTAGTTTGAAGAATTTTCGTGTCTGAAACAGAACAACTAATTTTGATTTGGATTACATTATAAAAGCGGAAATGTGAACATGTAATTGAGTCATCGAATGTTCTGGATGCGTCGAGAACAGTGTATCATTGATATACTAAGTAATTCCGGCGTCAAAAGGTGTCACAAGTTTTTCGACTGTCCTCAGATGCTGTTCACGAGACTCTTCCGTATGTATAGTGTCAACATAAGGCACCTTGTAACGTTGTTGGTTTAATTTGCTATGAAAGCGGTGCTGATGGACAATAAAAGCGGGTTAAAAGCTGTGAGCTATGTGGGGAAGTTATCCTTGCATTACTGTGCAACTGTTTCACCAGGTATCCAGTCTAGCTTACCAAATTCCCAACCAGACTAACATTAATTATAATCTTTTAATAGTCATACGACGACCGGTGATATATATATATATATATATATATATATATATATATATATATATATGTATGTATGTATATAAGAGAATTTAAATAAAAAGAAATAAATCAGTTTATATTTGGAAATTTATTTTAACATTGATCATCGAAATTCCAAAATATTAAACTTGATTCATAACTAAACTGGTGCCTTATTTAGGATTGTGAAAATGTGAGATTGTAATCTTACGGAACACATCAAATATGGAGCCAAGATTGGGAGACTGCATACAACACTACATTCATAAAATAACACACGAAGAACGTTGAAACATATGCAAGAGGAAATTAACCACAACCAACCGATTCAATTTTCACCCAAAGAAGTTAAGTTTGTAGCGCAATCCTGTACGTCATGTAATTACCACACACTGGTATACTAAATTCATACTAACTCTCTGTGAAATCTTCCCGAAAAGAATAGCTGAGGGCTACTTTGATGATTACACCACATGCTTCACGTGGTCAACTTGGTTTACACAAAGAGTGTAACTCCACAATAATTTTGATAATTAAAATAAATTAGATCGAAAAGCAATTTACAAAAGAAAAACCTCGAACTGGTTACTATCGTCTTACTATTAACCTGATGGGTCAAACAGTTGTATGAGCACGTGGTACTGGTCTCACAAAGTAAACCCCACGTGGGTTGAACATAAAGAAAAGTTGCTATATTTAAAAATATTGTCAAGACGAGACGTTACAATCACACGAGCATTCGCATTTAAGATTGATGATTTTAGTTAGAGTTACTGATCAACACGTGGTTCCACTTTACTCACAAAGTAGTGACAAAGCAATTACCGGAAGATATTCTGAACTCCACACGCGAATTACACTGCATTGCAATTTAAGATAACATTAGATATTTTAGAGCTAAACCTGAAATAAAGGTGATTAAATTTTCAGTTAGGCTGAACTTAAGAAATCCATTGTCCTGCGGAATTAGCAGACACGCGCTTAGCCGGAGATCTTACCACTTCAGACACTCGCCGCGGACAGATTGACCTGGTCCCTTCCTGAGGGTGGCTCACAAATACAAACGGAAGTGGCCAGAGAGGCAGCTTCCTATACGAACATGACAAGGGACGGACACGACCATACTAAGAATAGAAACCTCTCTGCTTTTAGAAAGCGTAGCTACCTGTTCCGACGTTGGTCCTACTGTTCTCTAGCAGACAGGCTTGTCTGCTACCCTCAAGCATGCAACTAGAAATAAATTTGCTCATTCATCCTCTCACACAGAAGGGAAGGGGGATGACAGTATCTTATCATATACAGTATGTAAAAGAAAGCGGATGTAGGTTACGTATGAGACTGTGTGACATGAATTACATATAAACTGTGTTTTAAAGTGTAGTAGTGTGACAGATCGTTGTTGTTTATGTGTAAAAGTAACACGTTTCACTGCTCAGTCTCCTCCCAGATAGTCAGAAACACCACAGTAAAATTAGAAGAGGAATTTATGCCGTAAATGACAACAGATTTAAGAAATTAACATGAAAGGAATCCAACAGAGACCTTTCAACCTACATTCTCAAGTTTTGTTATACACACTGTGACTTTATTTGTTGTGGAAAATGTTTTTGATATTTCTACTGCAGTGGAAGAAACGCAAATAAAATGTTCATATGTGAAAAATTATATTAATACTTGAGTCCTTTCTCTAGCAAGACCGTGGACCAAAGTTTCACATGCTTTAAGGTTACGACAACGGTTAGATATTGACGCCAACTGCAAGTAGATTAATTTGTATATAAAGTCTCCTCTAAAATTTCCCTATAATAATTGGATTAAAGTATTACTCACAAAATTATTAATCACCAAGTTACAATAATTTTTCTTCTTTGGGGCCAGCAGCGTAATATATGTCTGATAACATGATTTTTACAGTAGATATACCAAATAGCTGCTTATAATGAGTAATCTTTATTTACTTTTAGGACAGACTTTTTCTGCTTAATCGTCATTTTCAAGTACGTCTAGAGTGGTGTGACTTCCATATTGCGTCGTTAGTGGAATGTTTTGTTACTGTCACTGCTTTAATAAGGTCGTAAATGTTGTTGTCAATATATCATATAGCGTCGTAATAGTGGAACTGTCAAACTGCTGTCACGTCGTAACTAACATTTAATTTCAACATCTTGACAACAACATTTACGATCTTATTAAAGCAGTGACAGTTACGAAACATTCCACTAACGATGCAATATGGAAGGCACATCAATCTAGACGTAATTGAAAATGGCGACTAAGCAGAAACAGTCTGTCGTAAATGTAAATAAAGATTACTCATTATAAGCAGCTATTTGGTGTATCTACTGTTACAAGTTAAAATAAATTTGAACAGTTAATATACATCGAGATATGTTAAGGGGGAACTTTATAAATCCTAGTAGGTCTTTCGCTGACCCGAGTATGTTCATGACTTCTCCATTATCACACCAATCTTTGCTGTAGGCAGCCTTGCATAGGAAAGGAGCTTCAGGCTCTTACTTCCTTCTTCTAGGTTTTTTTCTTCTTGTTGCCCGGCTGGAAAGCGCATCTTACTAGTGCCTCCGAGTAGCCGTTCCTGCAAAATGTTTTTCGCAAGTGATTTAACTCGATAGCCAGACTTCCCTTGTTGCTGATTGAACCCAATACAATAAATTTGTAACACATTCACAGACTCCACATATGTCCCTGAATAGGCCTACAAAAATGCGTCATGTTATTCTACGACACATTGTTCAGGTAATATGACGTCATAAACATATAGCTGCGTGAAATTAGAGTGTGAAATTTGCTGGAGATTGAGTAGAAATGCCTGTATGTGTATATGTGCGTGTCAAACATGTTAAACATGTGTGAAATATATTTGATATGTGCGTATGCAGGAAAGGCCACTGCTAAAAAGCTCATCCTAAATCCCTGGAACGATTTCAGTCAAATCTGGTACATAAGTTAGTAACTATATGGAAGGGAATACTGTGGAAGTAAGAAGCACCTGCCTTCTATGGTGATGAGGGTGATAACATGGGCAGAGAAGGCGGGAGGAGGAGGAGATGGACAGGAAGAGAAAGGTTGAGGGAATGGAAGAGGGACAAGAAAGAGATGGACAGAGAAAATAAATCGGCGGAGACAGACAGGATGAAAGGTGGACAGAGAAAGGGAGAGGTGGTCACAGGAAGGGTGAGAAAGAGACGGAAGAAATAAAGGGGCAGGAGGGAATGGAATTAGAGAGGGGGAAATGGCTCTGAGCACTATGGGACTCAACATCTTAGGTCATAAGTCCCCTAGAACTTAGAACTACTTAAACCTAACTAACCTAAGGACATCACGCACACCCATGCCCGAGGCAGGATTCGAACCTGCGACCGTAGCATCCCCGCGGTTCCGGACTGCAGCGCCAGAACCGCACGGCCACCGCGGCCGGCAGAGAGGGGGAGGAGATGAACAGAGAGAAGGGCAGAAGGTGATGGACAGAGACTTGAGTGTGGAAGCAGTGGACAGAGAGAGAGAATGGACACAGAGGGGAAAGGAGGAGTGAACTGAGAGAGGGGGAGTAGGAGATGGACTTATAGAAGACCGGAATATTTGTGTACCTGGGCAACGCCGAGTAGTACGCCATTTATACACAAGAGTAGATGACGATCTTGTGAACCGCTATAGTAGTTTCCAGCTGAGCTCCAGATGGAATGTGGCGTTAGCAAAAATACGTAACTAATGTTCTGAGGTGAAACCGGCGGAGGTAGCGGACAGAACAGACGGGCGGCACGAGGTCTCGACGCCCAGACCACTCTCCACCCTATCAGGGACACGCCATCATCGGTGATGACCTGTCTTCGGAAGGAACGCATTGCTCCACCTGGTGGCTTCTCGGCAGTGGAGTCCATGGTCCAGCGGCTATAAAGGAACAAGCTGGACATGAATCCACCACTTCGCCTGAACATAATGAGTAACAAACGTGTCGAAACGTTGCGACAACACGACGCCACGATTCACTTTACATGTATTTTGTTTTCTTCGCTAAGAGACTGTGAATGGTTTTGGTACATGCGATTTCACGGAACCGCAAGGTAAAGAAACTGATTTCGTTGCTCTAAATAGATCGCCTGTCAACAGGCTTCCTGCTAAACTTGTGGGTCGCATTATGGTAGACGGTGAATTCATGAGATCGGAGCGAGAAAGCTCTCCCTACAAGGACTGCTCGTCATATGGGGAAACTTTTGAATCGTTCATTGAGCATTTGCATCAACTTCGATTAATTTCAGTTTCCAAACTACTCCAAATTACTTTAATGGCGGAAACGATTGTCAAAGAGATCGGAGGTCTTTGAACGCTAATTTGAGTTTTATGGACACGTTTCAAGGTTGAAGATGTACAGGGTGACAATTAATGAATCACATTAAATAAAATCAACTTAACTTCTGAATGGCCTGCTTTATGACGTTCAAACTGCACTATTGGCTGCGGGCCATGATAGTAATTAGTATGGTTGATTTAGCGACGAAGCCCACTTTTATTTGGATGGGTTCATCAGTAAGCAAAACTCACGCATTTGGGGGACTGGGAATCCTCATTTGGCGATCATGAAGTCTCTTCACTGTGTGGTGAGCAATGTCCAGTCACGGAATAATCGGTGCGATATTCCTTGATGGCACTGTAACTACCGAACGGTACTTGAAGCTTTTGGAAGATGATTTTATTTATTTCTATATTTATTTTTTTTACACGTGAAGTTCCGTAGGACCAATTTGAGGAGCAAATCTCCAAAGTCGTGGAACGTATCAGTACATGAAATTACAACGTAAAAGTAATAACAGATAAAAATAAAATGTTTATGAACACGAAGAAAGTCAATCCATAAGTTCATGTAAACGCAATCAACAATACCAGAAGAATAAGCTTAATTTTTCTAGGAACTCCTCTACAGAATAGAAACGACCCATGAGAAACCTCTTCAGTTTCGATTTCAAAACGCTTGGATTACTGACAAGATTTTTTAATTCGAGTGGTAGCTTATTGAAAATGGATACTGCAGGAAACTGCACACTTTTGTGCACAAGAGCTAAGGAAGTCCGATCCAAATGCAGGTTTGATATCTGCGAGTATCAACTGAGTGAAAGCTGCTTATTCTTGGGAGTAAGATATTATTGTTGACAAGAAATTACAATAAGGAATATGTATATTGAGAGGCCAATGTCAAAATACCCAGACTCGTGAACAGCGGTCGACAAGACGTTTGTGAACTTACTCCACTTACTGCCCGAACCTCCCGTTTCTGAGCCAAAAATATCCTTTTAGAATAGGAAGAGGTACCCGAAAATATAATATCATACGACGTAAGCGAATGAAAATAAGCCAAGTAGACTAATTTTAGTGTCGAACGATCACTCACTTCAGATACCGTTCGAATAGCAAAAATGGCAGCATTAAGTCTTTGAACGAGATCCTGAACGTGGGATTTTCCACGACAGTTTACTATCTGTACACCTAGAAATTTTAACTGATCAGTTTCACTAATCATATGACCATTCTGTGAAATTAAAACGTCAGGTTTTGTTGAATTGTGTGTTAGAAACTGTAAAATTGAGTCTTACTGTGATTTAGCGTTAGTTTATTTTCTACGAGCCAAGAACTTACATCTTGAACTTCAACATCCTTTACTGCCAAGCTAGTGTCATCAGCAAACAGAAATATTTTAGAGTTACTCGTAATACTAGAGGGTGTATCATTTATATAAATAAGGAACAGGAGTGGCTCCAACATTGATCCCTGGGGCACCCACCACTTGACCATACCCCACATTATAGCCATTCTCAACATCATGGATAATGAATGACCTTTTGCTGTCTATTGATAGAGTAAGAGGTGAACCAGTTGTGAGCTACTCCCGGTATTCCGTAATGGACCAACTTCTGGAGCAATATTTTGTGATCAACACAATCAAACGCCTTAGTTAAATTAAGAAATATGCCTATCGTTCGAAACCTTTTGTTTAACCCATCCAGTACCTCACAGAGAAAAGAGAATATCATTTTCAGTTATTAAACGACTTCTAAATCCCAACTGTGCATTTGTTAACAAATCGTGTGATGACCACTTATCCTTACATACACAGCCTTTTCAATAACTTTAGAAATAGGTCTAAAATTATCTACATTATCCCTTTCTCCCTTTTTATAAAGCGACTTTACTACTGAGCACTTTAATCGTTCAGGAAACTGACCATTCCTAAAAGAAATATTACAAATATTGCTAAATACGGGGCTAACATGTGCAGCACAGTATTTTAATATTCTGCTAGGCACTCCATCGTAACCATGAGAGTCCTTAGTGTTCAGTGATTTAATTATTGACTCAGTCTCCCCCTTGTCTATATCACAGAGGAGTATTTCAGACATCAGTCTCGGAAAGGCATTTGGCAAGAAAGTTATATGATTCCCTGATTTCATCCTCATTACCCAAAATGACACTGATTTCGACAAGATGTGGTTCGTGCAAGACGGAGGCCGACACCATCGAAGCAGGAGAGTGTTTGGTGTCCTGGAGGAGAACTTTGGTAACCGGATCTTAAAACATGCGACTCCTTATTATTGGGCTATGTTAAAGACACGGTGTACACCAATGACCCCAAACTATTGCTGAGTTGAAAACAGCCATTCAAGAGGCCATCGACAGCATCGGTGTTGCGACACTTCAGCGGGTCTTGCAGAGTTTCGCTATCCTTCTGCGCCACATCATCGCTAATGTTGGAAGAGATATCGAACATGTCATAACCTAAATCCGAATATCTGTAGTGACATTACAATGAAATCTAGACCATTAACTGCTTACAGGCGTTGATATATATTAACGGGGATAGTTGAAAATGTGTACACCGACCGGGACTCGAACCCAGGATCTCCTAGTCTCATATATCTATAGCGACGTTTACATGTTCAATAAAGTGTGTACACGCCTTAGTTTGTAACTAATTTACGTTTTTTCCCTATAGTTCAATAATTGTCACCCTGTAAGTATGTGATATGTGCCACCAATCACATATTCATTTAAATGGTGGCTACTTTTCATCTCATTTTCCTTCTTCTGATCCCACTAATTTTCCAATGGGGAACTACTGGGAACAGCTCTTGAGGAATTCTGTCCATAGAGAGATCCAGACATTGAAACGGTATCTGGGCCGGAAGATACACCTACGATATTCTGCAGAGGTAATGCGAAAGAAATGGGTCCTCTTCTGGCTGCAGTTTATTGTAGACCGTTGCAGCAGGTAGAAAAAACATTGTGCATTACCATGTTCAAGAAGGGTCTTCAGATAGATGCCCATAATTATAGGCATATATCGCTGATTTTAATCTGCAATAAAATTGCGGAACCGGTTTTATACTCACGCATTATGATATTTTCGAAGAACAAAATTTTTCTCTATATAAAGCGACTTGCGAAACACATCTCGCTTTCATCGTCCGTGAATACCAGAACGACAAAATGAGAAAGCTGGCCAGGTTGATGCCACGTCGCTTGGCTTCCGGAAGGCGTTTCATAAAGTTCCTCACTGCCGTTTAGAGAAAAAAGTACGAGCTTGCCTCCTTTCATGTCACGACTGTAACTCAATTTATATGGGTGGGACAGCCATGTAGAAATCTCAATATTAGATAGACTGAACACAGAACGGCACTTCGGAGGAGCAGCAGTCATTCAGTATTTGCAGAGTACATTATGGATATGAAACAAAGGCCAACAGACACAAAAACTGATAAAAAATTCTTAAATGGGGCTGATACGTGTTACAAACCGGACACAATGGGAAGGACCTGGCCCCTTTGCTTTTTTCTTTTATCACTCGTTTATTACATCAGAGAAATACACATTTTAAGACAAAATTTAACTACATGAAATATTGCTCCCAGTAAAGATTAATATAAGCAGTGATAAAACTTAGTTGTCTGTAGGGTTTCTGCTGGCAACTTATTTTAAGGGGGCAATGTAAGGTTTATATCAATTTAGCTCAAACACGTAGCTAGTGATTGAATCACGACACAGACACTTCAACAATTTCGGTAACAAATAAATAGCGTGAATTTGTACTCACAGTAACCAACTAATCAACAGCCTTGCCATTGAATAAGTAGTAGGCCATTTGGAACGAATTAGCAACACCCCACAACTAGGGGAGTTAATACCAACACTCTTTAAATGTCTTGCTCCCCATTAAATAAACAAACTTACAGTAATTAAGTGAATAACAAATCAAACACACTACGCTCCACTCAAACTCTTCAGTTGAAGCCAAGCCAAAATTAAGATTCCATTAACTGACTAGCACTGAAGTCACACTAAAGCTCATCTCTGTGTTCCCAGACACACATGGGGCAAACTTACACAAGACAAGAATTTGAAGGGAGCACATCAGTAAAACCGATAGTGGAGCTAACTCGTGCCACTGAAAATTAAGGTACTAGACCGGGGCACAAGGTGGTATACAATGAGGTTGCTTTAGTGCTACACTGCGCTCCAAAATATTAATTCAAATGGCCAATTCAAAATTATGTACACATAAACCAGCATTAATTAACGAGGAGTCACACCAGGTCGCTCGAAAGGATGACAACACTTAATTGAAAAGAAATGCCGGAAGCGGCAGTAACATCAAACACCTTCTCCGAGTTTTAACCAGGAGTCACTTCCCGCTATACAAGTAAACATTTAACCAAGCACAAGGAAGGAACCCCAAAGTGAAAATTCAAATAAAACCCCCAAAAGATTATAAAGGACAAGGAACCCCAACTATTTAAATTTAAAAGAATTAGCTCTCCCCAAAGGCAGTGTAAACGCGAAGGCCACACTTAAGAGGCCACCAAAATTGGTTACAAAAGGTCTTATACATTTGCTCCTTTTCTTTTCTGCTGGACGTCCGGTACGGCTCGTGTAGGATACACCAGGCAGCAACCCAAGCTAGGCGGTCGCAAGGCACGGCGAGCAATATCAGGAGAGCAGACAGGCAGGCAGCCAACACATATCCTCCATGCTGAACGGGCAGACCGCGTACAACCAACTCCACATATATGTGGTTGTTTCCACCTCGTATCTCGCGGCGTCTCAGCAGGTAGCCCAAGCAAACGTCAACTGCCACTCGCCCCGCGAATGCGGAAAACAACAAGTCAAGCAGAGATAAGAAACATCGAAGGATCGATAATGGACATCCAAGAGACTGGCGCGTCAGTAACGAGCGCCACGGCTAGGGGCAATAGCCTTGAACAGAAATTCGCAAAAGAACTGCCGCACACAGAAATCCATAGCACACACACTCACTTCAGAATCTCCTCTGTATACAAGGTCTCAAAATCGTGGCCAGAACACACAAATCGAGTTAGCGGAACGGTGAATATCTTGTAGAAAGAGATGCGGCGCTTGTTTAATAGTACACTTTGCGTAGAAGCATGAAAACTTAGAAACAACCAAACGTAGGTACATATAAATCACATACCCCCTTCATCAATTTACAAACTCCATCACAAATAACATGTCGCCAACATTTTCGAAAGCTAGCAACCGATAATTAAGAAATCAGTGTTAAACAGCAGATTGTAAGATAAAAGCAGCACTATAATCTAACTTTGCAAATTGGAGGAAAAAGAACAGTTGTTTCATTTTAGGCCCGAAACCTCTGTAAATACACGTTACATATTATTGCGAAACGCTGACTAATTGAAAATAACGAACTACAGCAAAACAGCAGTAGTACTGCGCACACAAATACTCGTATCAACATCTGATAGTAAGGTACATATTTCGTTAATAGTGTTAGTACTATAAGTACCATAATCCCAAAACTGTATGCGTTATGATGCAACATTTTACGTGTTATTTGACAGAAAATAAAATTAACCTACTGACAGAGGTGAAACTTCACCGAAACACGTATGATAGTTAAAGAACACGTTTTGCCTCCTCGACGCGGAACTGTATTTTCCATAATCATAAAATTCCATTGAAATCATTAAATACAGAGATGTCATTATTTGAAGCTCTTCTTCTTGTGCCGGCCGGTGTGGCCGAGCGGTTCTAGGCGCTTCAGTCTGGAACCGCACGACCGCTACGGTCGCAGGTTCGAATCCTGCCTCGGGTATGGATGTGTGTGATGTCCTTAGGTTAGTTAGGTTTAAGTAGTTCTAAGTTCTAGGGGACTGATGACCTGAGATGTTAAGTTCCATAGAGCTCAGAGCCATTTGAACCATCTTCTTCTTGTATCTATACAGGTAGTTAACTATACCAAAGCAGATAACTTATTAGGTGCCAACAACTCTGTAAGCTGACTCGACGTGTAGATCACTCTTGCACCAGTTTGTGCGTTGACTGACGGGAATATTCTACCTCTGGCCTCCCTCCCTTTTGTAGCTTTATCATCAGTCCAAAGAGTTTAAGCTACAAGTTCTCACTCTGGCTTCAGAGAATAGCGACCTTATGAAGACGCACCGAGACAAGATGACCTGCCGGACATCAAGGGAAGTCAGTGCAGGAACCGTGTTTTGGTATGTTCTTATTTTATACTGCAACGAGCAGTAGAGGAAATTTTAGGTTTGCTCTTTCGTCAGGAGAAATGCGGCCAGATAAACGAAGCACACGTTAAGAGCAACTGTGGAGATACGCAGAACCCGACTGCTTTTATCTGAAAGCGGCCTCGATAGTGTCTCTGCGGATAGAGCCATGTGGCTCGGCGCAAACGGCTGCGTAATAGGCCGCTTGTGGAGTGAACTTAGCCGGCGGAAGCGAGAAGATATGCAAATTAGAGAATTTCGTCGTCGTCCGGACGGAAAAAAAAACCTTATCTCCATGTGTAACTTTGCTTTTCTGCTCTCAGTTCCCTTCTCTACTTCTCGACGTTCCCCCGTCCGTCGTTCTTGTTATTTTGTTATTCGCAATTTTATGTTTTTCTCTCCCCTAGTATTTCCTCGTGCTTGGGGGGGACCATCGTTGCGTCGGCCGACTACAAAGGATGGCCGCTACCACGAATGTAAGCCGCTGGCATTTTCAGCCATGCGGAAATTTTAATAGAAAGGAGACAGGGGCTGGGAAACACTGCGGGAAAAACAGAGGTGTGTTTTTCGGTGGCGTGTCCATGAGAGAAAGGGGAAGGGGGCTTAAGGAAGGGTGGGTGCGTTTTTGGGTGGGGGGGAGGAGGAAGACGTTGGGGGGGGGGAGAAGTGGGGTGGGGGCGGGGCACCGCTAGGCAGTTTGTGGTGCGGTGAGCCGGAAAAGTAAGCAAATTAGAACTGGCGACGACATTTGTCGTTGCAGCTGGCTGGGATTATTCCGTCCGGTTGGCCGCCTACATCTTCTTAACGAGCAAATTCGACAACGGAAAACTGAGAACTGTGAGATTTTTCTCGGAGAAATTTCCTATTAAGCGTCCATACCGGCAACGAGTTTATTTAGTGTATGAAATTATGAAAAATGGGTTATAATTTCTTTGTATGTTAATGCCAAATGTTTGCAACATTGATAACTTGCCTCACATCCATCTTCTGATTGGATTGTACTAAATTTTTCCCATCAATGCACGCGCTTTATCATAATAAATTTTGAAAAAAAAAGACAAAAACAAAAACAAATTCGTTCATTTAGACACGTACGTTGAGTGGTAATAATGAGAAATATTCTCGTGTCTAAATTCACATAATCCAAGAATAATACCTAGGTATTCGTGTTTTGAATTATGGATGCATGTGTTATGCTAACATATTAACGTATAGTAAGCACGAATTCAGAGAAAATCGTTCTTATGAAATACAACCTACTCCGTATTCGTACGAAGTAATGACTGCTATCGACAGGGGATCTTGATTCTGTATTTTTAGATGTACAGAAGACTTTTGATACCGTTCTTCACAGAAGACTTGAAATCAAACTGCGTACCTGTAAAGTACAGTCACAGTTGTGCGTCTGGATTCGTGATTTGCTAAACGAAAGGCCACTGTTCGTAGTATTTGACGCGTAAAATAGAAGTGATATCTGGCTTTCCTCAGGGCAGTATTAGAGGCCCTCTTCTGTTCCTAATGTACATAAACAACTTAGGAGACAATCTGCGCTACCCGCTCAGAATGTTTGCAGGTGCTGTCATTTGCTGTTGCAGCAGTCTTCAGTCTGCAGACTGGTTTGATGCAGCTCTCCATGCTACTCTATCCTGTGCGAGCATCTTCATCTCGGAATAACTACTGCAACTTAATCCTTCCGAACCTGCTTGCTATAGTCACCTCTTCGTCCCCCTTTACGATTTTTATCCCCTACGCTTCACTCAATACTGAACTGGATATCTCTTGATGTCTCAGAATGTGTCCTATCAACCGATTCCTTGTTGTAATCAGGTTGTGCCACAGTTTTCTTGTCTCCCCAGTTCTATTCAGTATCCCCTCGTTAGTTACGTGTCCTGTTCGTCTAATCTCCAGCATTCTTCTGTAGCACCACATATCAAAAGCTTCTATTCTCTTCATATCCAAACTTTTTATCATCAGTGTTTCACTTTCATACAGTACATGGCTACAATCCATAAAAATACTTTCAGAAAAGACTTCCTAACACTTTAATCTATCTTTAATGTTAACAAGTTTCTTTTCTTCATAAACACTTTCTTGGTATTACCTGTCTGCATTTTATATATTTTCTCTCTACTTCGGACATCATCAGTTATTATACAGCCCAAAAAAAACAACTCATCTACTACTTTTAATGTCTCGTTTCCTAATCTAATTCCCTCAGTATCACCTGATTCAATTCGACTACATTCCATGTCCTTGTTTTGTTTTTGTTGATGTTTATCTTACATCCTCCTTTCAAGACACTGTCCATTCCTTTCAACTGCTCTTCCAAGTCCTTTGCTGTTCCTCACAAAATGACATTGTCATCGGTAAATCTCCGACTTTTTATTTCTTCTCCCCGAACTTTAACTTCTACTCCAAATTGTTCTTTTGTTTCCCTTACTTTTTACCCAGTGTACATATTGAATGACATTGGGGACAGGTTAAAACTCTGTTTCACTCCCTTCTCATGCAGTGCTTTCCTTTCAAGCCGTCTGGTTACTGTAGAAGTTGTAAATAACCTCTCAGCTCCTCTGTTTTACCTTTACCTTGAGAATTTCAAGGTGAGTATTCCAGTCAACATTGTCAAAAACTTTCTCTGAGCCCACAGATACTATAATCATAGATTTGACTTTCCCTAACCTACCTTCGTTGCAATGAGATCTTTTCACGGAATTTCAATTACCAACTTTCTCCTCCCCATGCGATAAAATTTCATTGTCGTCAAATGACATAAGGAGAAATAAAATAAGAGAAATCAGAATTCACACGAGAAGATTTAAGTATTCCCTTTTTCTCACGCGGTGTTCAAGCGTGGAACGGTAGAGTAACAGTCTGAAGGTGGTTCGCCCTTTAGTGTAAATTCAGAGCAGTCACGTAGATTTAGAAGTAGATGTACACTAAGGACGGATCTAAGCTACAAACGGAGGTGTAAAATCAGCGCATATATAAGGAGAATTGGGGTTTAACACCACGTAGACTGCGAGGTCATTAGCGATGAAGCACAAGCTGCGACTAGGAAAGGGTGGGAGAAGGAAATAGGCAGCGCCCTTCTCAAGGGACCATCCTGACATTTTTCCTTTAACAGTTAATAGAAGTCACGAAAAACTAAATCTGGATGTCTGGACGAAGTTTTGAACCTTTGTTGTCTCAAATACGAACCCAGCATCTTATCATCGAGGTGTTTCACGCAAATGGATGCCTGTTTTCGATACGACCATTAAGTTTGGACGAGTTTTGCAAACACTCTTGCAAGAAAGTGTTGTATCTGTTGGTAGATCTTCCGGGTCGTATGGCCGATGTCTGCGAAACTTTCCGTTCCTAAGTTTTCGTCCAGAGCTGCACTGGACATCTTCAGAGGTGCTCCTGGTTTTGCTGAGTGTTGCCGACTGACAGATTGTACGTCGGATAGCGACATAAATACTCGTAACGGATTATACGTAACTGGCAGAGATAATACTCATTGAAGAAAAAAATTAACTATCTAACTGTCGTTTGTCACAGATAAAACGTAGCTATCGATTCTCTAGAGCTATTGTCCATATTTAATTAAGTTTCATCGCTTCTTTTTTATGTTCAAGTTATCCCCACATTCAGATATTTCGATGGCTTCTCTGTATAGCCGTGATTAGTAATTAATTCGTCCTTGTCGATAAAGCCGTGGTTTCTGAGAACTTCACTTTGTGATTTCCTGACTGAAGAACATGCTCTGCTGCAGCTGAGTTTTCTTCTTTCTCTAATAAGCTAAGATTTTATAGAACTTGAGCCGTGTATTGACGCTTTTGTAGTAGTCCCAATGCAGACCTTAGCGCAAGTACACGAAATTTTACATACCCTGGATGGTGACAGAGGACGACATTTAACCTTTACATATTTGAGGGTTTTGCATATTTTCTTAGTTGGTGCTGACAGGGACTATCCCTGCCTATCGGCCGGCCACTGTGGCCGAGCGGTTCTAGGTGCTTTAGTCTGGAACTGCGCGACCGCTACGGTCGCAGGTTTGAATCCTGCCTGGGGCATTGATGTGTGTGATGTACTTAGGTTAGTTAGGTTTATTTAGTTCTAAGTTCTAGGGGACCGATGACCTCAGATGTTAAGTCCCATAGTGCTCAGAGCCATTTGAACCATCCCTGCCTATCACATGTAAACCTCGACCACGCTACTTGTCCACAATCTTTATGTCGCTCTCCGACGTCTGACCCTTCTGTTGGTAAGACTTTGCGGAACAGGAAGCATCTATGAAGATGTCCAGCACTACTCTGGACGAAACGGTAGGATTTTATAAGTAGCACCGGTTTCGGCCGTTAAGCCACCACCTGGTACGAAAATCACTAAAAACATTTCATTTTTCATGAATATTGAAACACGAAGCATTGAGTAATGCAATCCACATGAAACACGTAACAAAAAGTCATTCATAGCATTTACAAGTGCAGCAATCGTCCTATTCATATGAGATGGCAACAACAAATACAAAGTGATCGAGGCTAGTTATTTAAATCAAGTAGTGTAGCTTGTGCAGCAGTAAAAACCATTCATCATCTCGTTTCAGATGATTTAGGGAGAATACTAGTAGATGATTTACATATGCAAGAACAGCAACAGGTTATGTACTAATGAAGAAGACGGGGTTATTCATAAATACCTCTTGGATTTCAGAAGATTTTAGAAGTCAGAACAAACAGTAAAAGACACACATAAAAATGACATGTATCAGTGGGTAGAGGATCCCTTCAAGTTTGGCGTGGTTGCGCTAGGGAACTGGCAGTCAGAATATGTAGGATCATTAGTGTGACCTCGGGCTGATGTCAGGGCGACCAAATTCGCATGATGTAAATCCTATGGAACCCATGTGGGTCGTCATCGGCACCACCACCGAGTAAGTGAATCGGTGATCCGCTATTTACGCGAATTTTATGACCTGTGCGTAGACATCAAATGCCACATGCCTCCACAAGCCTACCAACAAATTGACGGATCCCTGACACAAAGAATCAGTGATGTATTTCGTTCCAAAGACGATCAAAACAAACTATTAATCTGGTGGTCAAAATGTTTTGGCTCATTAATGTATGAATGCGATGCGCTATTTCCTTCAAGGAGGACGGTTTCAAACAGAGGTTTCCATCTGCAGTTTATTTTTCTGCTGCATACGGACACACATTGGTGGTTTTAGAGAGTTCCAGGAGGAAAATAAAGTGCAGATGGGGACCTATGTCCAAAACCGTCATCCACTGAGGCAAGAGCGCATCACATTCATAGGAGACAAGGACTTTGTACACGGCAGCTACCTCCATCTTCTCCATTGTAAATCGTGGCAATCAATCGTGATCACTGAATATCAAACATTGCGAGACGTTCCGCGCACGGTCTGTCAGCATACAAAGTCACGTTTGCTGCTATGTGGCATCGTTGGGTGACATTTCTAGACAAGGGTGTCTATGCTCAATTTACGCCTTAAGACACCCTATACTACCTCTTGAAGTTTGTTGCTACTTCTCTGGGACAACCCAAACCTTGTCAAGTGTTGTATCAGGTTAGATAGTTGAGATTTGTGGTGTTTGTGAACATTTACAGGAGGTGATAGCTTAGCTATGGCTTTTGCGGCAGAATATGATAGCTAGAGCAAAGTAATAGAATAGCAGGTAAACACTTACAGCTCAGTGCTATGCTGCAGTTACATACGTTTAGAGCAAATAAAAAAGAGAGAACTATGACAGTTTCAAATAATATCAAAGAATGTGTAGGGTACAGTATATGTAAGGATACTGTGATCGAAATGGCAAAGGGATGGCGTCTTGGGTTGCACTTTGGGCAACAAAAGCATATTCTGTCTAGGTAGAGAACGCTGCTCATGTTTATATCGTGTTCCTTTACTTTAGGAAGGCATCTGACACCGACTCGGACAGCCGTTTAGTGAAAAAAATACAAGCTCACCGAATATCCTACCAGATTTACTACTAGATTCAAGATTTCCTTGCAGACAGAACTCAACACGTCGTTTTTAATGGAACAAAATCGACAGTTGGAAAGGTGATTTCTAGAGTGCCCCAGGGAAGTGTGATACGTGTAATATATATAAATGATGTACTAGATGCGTCGGAACTTCTTTTAAGGCTATTCTCAGACGATGCGGTTGTCTATAAGACAGCAGCAACGACAAAAGACACTATCAATTTGTAAAATTACCTAAAGAGCACTGATGAATGCTGCAAGCTCTGGCAGTTGACCCTGAACGATAACATGTAACAAATTGTTTAGACATAGGAAAATAAATTCACTACTGTACAGTTAATGACAAATTGCTGGAAACAATATCTGCCGTAAAATATCTAGGAGTATGTATCCAGAGCGATCGTAAATGGAATGACCACATAAAAAACATAGTAGGAAAATCAGACGCCAGCCTGAGATTCATGGGAAGAATCTTAAGGAAAACTCATCCACGAACGAAGTGGCTTATAGTGCTCTTGTTCTTGTGCACTGTACATCTGTCTGGGACCCTTACCCAGGTAGGACTGATACAAGTGATAGAGAAGATCCAGCGAAAAGCGGCGCCTTTCGTCACGGGACCGCTTGCTCGGCGCGAGAGCGTTACAGAGGTGCTCAAAAAATTTCATTGTCAGACTCTACAAGAGAGGCGTTGTGCGTCACGGAGAGAGTTTCCAGTGAAATTTCTAGAGAGTACTTTCCGGGAAGAGTTAGACAACATATTGCTTCTTTCAATACACATCTCGCGGAATGACCAAGATGAAAAAATTCGAGAAATTGGAGCTATACAACGCGCCATTCACAAATGGCACAGGGAAGGGGGAGCAGCTAATGATGCCGAAAGGACCTTCCACCACATACCGTCAGGTGGCTTCCGAAGTATAGATACAGATGTAGAAAATATACATCAGCAAAAGTTAAAGGTTTAAGAGAGACAAGAAGTTGTTGAGGCTTTCGTGACCACTTGTTGACAAACTGCCTATTGGCTTCTGTCTCGGGTTCTTCGGCCGACGTTCATCTAATGATTTTTCTGACGTTTCGCCAGCACGAGTGGCTGGCATTGTCAAAGCTTCACTCTCCATTGCCGGTGGTGAACTGGAGTCGAGCTCGCGGGCGCAGGCTATATGTACCTGGCGCGCCAACGTCCGAGGGCTTCTCCGCGGTCATTTCCGGTGCGGTTCTCCTCTTGCTACCTGCGACGGTCGTTCGCTGCAGTACGGGAAGCCAGGATCCGTTGACCTTAAGGCTTTCCTCTTTCTTGTTCAAACTGTTCGCGTGTTTTTGTATTTCTACAGCTTCTCTGAACAAGCGCGTGTGATAGTGCTTCTCTACAGCCAGAACTTCCGTGTCGGCGAATTTTATTACATGGTCGGTCTCATTCAGTGCGTGCTCTGCCACGGCCGATTTCTCCACCTGCCCCAACCTGCAATGTCGCTTATGCTCTTTGATCCTGGTGTTAATGGATCGCCCAGTCATTCCGACATAAACTTTTCCGCATGTGCATGGTATGCGGTATATTCCCGACATTGCAAGTGGGTCTCTTTTCTCCTTCGCCGATCTAAGACACTCTTTGATCTTCCTTGTCGGTTTGAAAATCGTCTTTACGCCATGTTTGCGCAATATACGGCCGATTCTGTCCGTCACTCTGGGAATGTATGGCAGAAAGGCCGTACCCGACAATTCTTTTTCCGGTTCCTTACTTCGCCGAGGGTTGGGCTCTGTTACACTTCTAATATAATTTGTGGAGTAACCATTGCTCCTCAGGACAGTTTCCAGGTGTTGCATTTCTCGTTTGAGGTGTTGCGGCTCACATATTCGTCCTGCTCTCGTTACGAGCGTACTAATCATGCCTCTTTTCTGGCTCGGGTGGTGGTTTGACAGTTTGTGCAGGTATCGGTCCGTGTGAGTCGGTTTTCGATACACGCTGTGTCCCAGATCTTCGCCGTCCCTTGTGACCAGAACATCTAGAAATGGCAGTTTCTTGTCCTTTTCTACTTCCATGGTAAATGTTATGTTGGCATGGAGGCTGTTCAAGTGTCTTAGGAAGTCACTGAGCTGTTCTTCACCATGGCTCCACACCACGAAAGTATCATCGACGTACCTGTACCACACCTTAGGTTTGTAAGTCGCCGAGTCCAGTGCCTGTGCTTCGAATTGTTCCATGAAGAAGTTGGCCACCACTGGACTGAGAGGACTACCCATGGCGACGCCTTCCAGCTGTTCGTAGAAATCGCCATTCCACGTGAAATAGCTCGTGGTGAGACATGCATGGAAGAGCTTTCTGATGTCTAGCGGAAAAATGGAACCGATGTGCTCCAGAGCGTCACTGAGTGGCACTTTCGTAAATAACGAAACAACATCAAAGCTGACCAGGATGTCGTTTGGTGCAAGTTTCAGTTTCTTCAGCTTCTCAATGAAATGTCCTGAGTCCTTAATGTATGTGTCGGTCTTCCCCACGTGTGGCTGGAGCAGAGAGGCCAAGTGTTTTGCCAGTTTATATGTCGGTGATCCAGGAGCGCTAACGATCGGTCTCAGTGGAACGTTGTTCTTATGGATCTTGGGTAATCCATACAGCCGAGGTGGTAGGGCTTCTGTGTTGCGCAGGTTTCTCTGTATGTCCGCCGGCAGAGAAGACGCCTTGATTAATCGATTCGTATTCCGTGTGATACGTTGCGTCGGATCTGCGCTTAGTTTTCGGTACGTCGTCGGATCTAATAGGTCTCGGATCTTTTGCTCATAATCTTCGGTCTTCATTACGACGGTCGCATTCCCCTTATCGGCAGGCAGTACCAATATACTCTTGTCGGCGTTGAGATTCTTAATGGCTTGTACCTCTTCTTTCTTCAGGTTGCAAGCTGGTGGTTTTGCTCGGCGCAGTATCCTGGCTGTTTCCGTGCGTATTTCCTCTGCCCTTTCACAAGGAAGGGTACGAATGGCTGCTTCGGTGCTGGCAATGATGTCCTCCATAGGTATAGTTCTCGGGATGATAGCGAAATTCCCTCCTTTTTGAAGAACAGACACTTCCTCTTCGGTCAATTGTCGTTCAGTGAGGTTGACCACTGTGTGTGACATGTCGGAAGTCGCCTTGTCGGTGTGCTTCCGGCATCTTTCAAACTTTTTCTTCTGTCGATCGGTGCAGCGCTCGAGTTCGTTCTGCATGCTCCTGTGAGTGATGCTGTCAATCTTTTCCCAGTCGTCTCGATGCATTCTGCTACTTAGTTGATAGAAAAGGTCCAGAAGTTCCTGATCCGTTCTTGCCAAGTCTCTCCGTGTTGTATGTATTCGCTCACGAAGAAAAGCTCGTTCCATTCTGTCGTAGATACGATGTGCTTGTGCGGTGGTGAATAGGCGCTTACATCTCAAGAACTTCGGTGTAGCACATTCATCTCGGCAACGTGACAGAAAGGCGAGAGAGGACATCAGTCGCGCTTTCTTCTTCCGTCGTTGGTCAAGGCGTCGGTACAATCTGCAAATCTCCTCCCCGTAGAGGCGTAATACAAAATTGTTGAGGCTTTCGTGGCCACTTGTTTGAGAGGTGGCATGAGCCCCCTCTCATATTTCTATCTTACGATTCTCCTCTCTAGTTGCATGCGGTGGAGGGTTGCTTTTCCTTAACACGCGTACTTCCCACGCAGCGTCTCTCGTCACCCGGGTGGGCCGGTGACAGGCGGGCTCTGTGGAACTGGAGAGAGTTAAGCCGACGTGTGTGAGGCAGTCGAGTGAATGCTTTTCAGACGCCGACATTGTCAAGAGACACGCCCGCTGGGGTGTGAAGTAGCGGCTGGGCTAGAGGTTCCGTTACTTCAGAGAAACTTTGCGAAAACACTTTCTGGCGGGCTACCAGCGAGGCGTGGGAATGACTTGTGTACCCACGCAGTTGTGGCGGGAAAATTCCCGCACTTTCTGCAAAATCAGCACAGAAATTGGCGCCAAGAATCTCCATTGGTGGAATGGTAGTGCTCCGGCAATGGAGTGGAATTTCCGCCGGTTTTCGAGTTGCTGATTGGAACGTAACCACGGCCACTGTCGTGGGGGCGGGAATGTTCGGTGTTCGGCCTGTACGGGTGCTCTGGGTAGTCGGCAGTCGCCTTTCGGTCGAGGACGTCGGAGCAACCAGCCCTCGCCTGCGGTACGCCAGATCGTGTTCTGGGAGATAAGAAGACTGTTGGTAATGTACGTCCGCAGCACCGGCAGATAGGGATTTTCCTAGGTGATAATCAGAGCTCAGCAGAGCGCGCCTGTTCATCCTTTTCTAACTTTGTTCAGTTTCGAGTAGCAGCAATTACTATTGGGTTAGCTGTGTGTCTCTCTTGAGATTTGAGTGGAAAGGAATTGGCTCCACATACCACTTCGTCTTAAACCTCACGATCTAAGTTAGGGACAACTTCACCTTTACTGTGTTTGTATGAATCTCCAATTTTAGCCAATTTGATGTTTTATATTTCCTGTGTCTCTTTTACTATTCTGCGTTTAATCTTAATAAATCATATTGTTATTTTGGACAGAACTTTCTTTCTGTTAATCAATAGAGCAACCCTATCATTCCTCACTATGCTAATGAAACCTTTGTTTATTTAACTTATTTATCAAATTAAATTATTGCAGGTGCCAAACTCTCTTCTACTCCACTAGCAGGGTTGATTAGAGTCAGTTCGCGTATTTGTTTTATCCTTGTGCAACAGCAAAAGTCGGAGTTAGAATAGGGGGGGCTTAGAGCATGATTTACACATGTGGATTCTAGTAGAATTTAGTGATAAATACACTACTAGCCCCGGCACCTCGCATAATATGGCGACCCTTGGCCTCGGATCTTTCCTGTGAATCTCTGATAAACAAACAGGATTCTTAGTAGGAACATTCAATTTTTTTTCTCTCTATTTTTTTTAATGATTAATACCCAAGTTTTTTTTGGTAGTTCCGCGTTTAGTTTTAAGTAGCGGCGCATGACTACAGTTTTTGTTTTCAGTGTATATATTTTTTGTTCATTGTTTTTTTTGTGTTTCGCTGATGTGGTGTCTGTACCGCATCGCACTTTGTCGGATTTGTGTGCGGTTTCTGTACCACATCAAATTGTGTTTGTGATTACAGCGTTGGAACAGCGTTGTTGAAATTTTATGTTTATGTGTAAAAAATATATGGAGTAGATTAATTTTATTGTGCATTTTAGATGAATTTGTTTTTATGAATGATAACGAGAAGTAAGGCACGACTATTATCGGGCGAAGCTAAAACAAAAGAGGATAGCATAATGGATAAGGGGCAGTTTACTGACGGGAATAGGTTCGGAGATGAGATGGGCACATTTTTAGCAGGACAGGACGCCAGGGGCATTGATGAGGAAGGTGATTTGGACGCGATCTCAGAGCAGCGTTGCGGCCGTGATTATGATAGTGAAGTAGAGGATGAAACAGAGACAGGCACACAGGTCGAGACGGTAGCAGAAGTTTATAGTCAAACGAACGAGTGCAGACAGAGGCCAGCTCGGTCACGTCAGAGCTCTAGCGCCCAGGTGTCCAGAGTTACATCGCCCATGTTTGAAGAGGATCAAGAAGATGACGTAAACCCAATACTGAGCTTCCTACGATCAATGAAAGAAGAAGCTGACGAACAGCGTAAGAAGCAGGAAGAAGCTGACGAACAGCGTAAGAAGGAGAAGAAAGAAGAGGAGAAACAACGTAAGAAGGAGAAGGAAGAAGAGGAGAAACAACGTAAGAAGGAGAAGGAAGAAGCTGACGAACAGCGTAAGAAGGACACGGAGGCAATAATTTCGCATATAGGGGAAATTCGTGGGGAATTATTAACAATAAAGAAAGAATGTGGAGAAGCAAAACAAATGTCAATGGTAGCACAAAAAGTAGCAGGCCTAGCCAAAACTGCAGCAACAGGGGCAATGAAAATCGCAAGAGTAACTCTTAAACTCGCAGGGCGCTTGCGACGTGCGACACAAGTCCACTCGAAATCCCTAGCGGCCTTAAAGACTCAAGGTAATATTGCGGTTACGAACATCACGAAACGAATGAAAGAAGTAGAGAGTCGGATAGCAAAACTAGAGCGAAATGGGCACACGAGCACTGCGCGTTCGGATACCAATGATGGAGCACACAGGATTGTATCTCCGAGGAAAAGCCCGCCGTGCTCTAGCCCAGTGACAGCGTGCGGAACAAACAATGCACACGCAGAAACAGCGAGTAATAGCTCCAATAATTGCAGCCCACTTAGAAGAGTGAATGCTGAATGCCACTTCCACTGTGATACAGACGTAGCACATCACAGTTATCAGCAAGATAGATCAGGACACTCCGCAGACGTGCAAGTATCGGAAACGTCTGACAACACCAGTGCGAGGATCGGACAGAATTTTGATCACAATCACTTCCTGTCGATACTCAAATTCCAGAAGTTCAAAGATAATGGAGGGTCGATGCATCCGAAGAGCTGGGTGATGCAATTTACTAATTCATTACCGTCGTCATGGCCAACCCAGGCCAAATTAGAATTCATGTGTGGACACATCGAAGGCCAAGCCGCGGAAAAGATGCGGGGCGTGGCAGCGACGTGTCGGACTTATCAGGAATTTGTTGGTGCATTCCTGCGGACCTACTGGTCAAAGGAAACGCAAGACAGGATTAAAGAGGAAATAATATTTTGTCCTGAACTGGAAGTGTCCGGGCATAAGAGCGCAACCAAATTTTTTGATGACTTACTCAAGAAGAATCAGTTTTTAGATAGTCCATACAGCAACGGAGAAATTATTAAATTTTGCTTTTCGAAATTGCCAGTTAGGTATCAACAGACACTTGTCGGGAAGTGTGGATCTGACATAGATGCATTCAAGAGTCTACTGCGCGAACTCGAAGTAGTCTTCGATAAACAAGACGCAAAGGACAGGAAGAAGGCGCAAAATAACAAATACCACGGGCCAGCAAGGGAAGACGACAACAGATCGCATAATCGCACTGGTCAGTTAGGAAACCAGGGTTACCGAGATCAAGGTTACGCTATTCAAGGTTATGGAAACCAGAGACACGGAAACCAGAACGTCAGGGAACAGGGTCAATCCAGACAAGCAATCTGGGACAGGAGGAATGACGAACGGCAAAGCGACCGTAATTGGAGGGAGCGAAATCAAGGACAACAGGAGAACCAGGAGATTGAAATTAGACCTCCAAATCCTAATGCACGTCAGAGGAGGGGGAGTCTAAGGAGGGATTGACGCTAGTCCATAGGACTCCACCACTTCTCTCACATAAAGGAGTTCGTAGAATAGTAGTAGTGTAAGAAATGTACATAGTAGAATAGGCAAATATATGAACCTTTGTTCGGGGAACAATAATCGTTACATTAATAGATTAAGATTGCTAAAGTATTAACACGCTGCGTTGTCTTGCATAAGAATTTACTGCTGCTATCCTCTTTTTGTTTATGTTTGCGATCTCCAATGTCGATGGAGTAGGAGACACTACCTTTTCATGAGCAATGTTTTTGTCCTTTCCTATCTGGTGTCCATGTTAAGGGATAAGGATGAGTGACGAGACGTCGCACAAACGGGCGCATACAAGAACGTGCTCTTAGAAGCGTTCTGAGAGGTCGTGATACGCTCCATAGCGGCCACAACCAGTTCGTGAGACGTTCATACCAATGCTTGCAGGCACGCGTCAGTGCACTGCACGATTGTGGTATATTGCGCGATTTCGAGGGTGAATATGGGCAGTATAGTTTTTGCAGAGCTGCGCCGGTATCGTTGTCTTGCAAGTCGGGGTGAACCTGTGAGCATTTGACTCTAATGGTGCCCTAGACGAGAGAAATGAGGGCATAAAAGCCTACCATGCTAATGTGCTGGTTGGGGATTTAGCGTGCTGCTCGTTTTTGTCACAGATGAATCACCAAGGAATTGTACTTGGATATTCGTGACATACTGTGTAGCTGGCGTGTGTTGGGTGTCTGAATCCTCAACAGGAACCAGTCCTGGCTTGGTCATATTACATTGCTTCTGGAAAGGTGTACTTCGATCGCGAAAACCGCTTCACATAGAGAAGGAAGTTGCAACTATAAATTTATTGTCGTGTATAGCCATGGCTAACCCAGTCTCTGGAGTTTCAGTGAGGCGTAATGAAAACTCGGAGGTCATGTCGTACGGCGCGCACATCACTGTCGTCAATAGCGGCGAGCAGCAAGACATCTCAGCGTAACAGGAACTATGTAAGGGTATTGTATAAGGTAAATAAAAAAAAAATAAATAAATAAATAAATAAATAAATAAAATAAAATAAAATAAATAAATAAATAAATAAAAAGGGAAAGTACGATACTAGGATAAGTTAAACTGTAGGATTTAACAATAACTAGATTAATATTGTGGGGGTTTTCTACCACAAGTGTGGCGCGCGCCTGTTGAGTTGCTATTTTTCAGGTCACCAAACCACAGACCCGAGATGGAGGGACGACGGGCGAGCGAAAGTAGCGTAGTTGCATGTTCTTTATAGCACAGTAAAACTTAGACCTGCATAACAACATAATTTAATTAAAAGACGTAGAATGTAGATCGTTGGGATATGGTAGTTAATTCTTGAAGCATGTCTACTGTCGATCTATATAATTAATAGTAATATTAGTGCGGGTCCGCACATTTAGTTGTTCATCCATTACAAAGCATCAGTTATCACACACCATGTACTTACTGAGATCGGTCTCTACACGTATATCAAAAGAAATTATTTCCATGTCTAGATTAGATGTTATAATGATTGCCATAGATTAATAACTATAAAAGTAAAATAAGAGTGTCTGAAATGACAGACCATCAATGTTTCATTAGGTAAATGTATTATAACATAGAAGGTCATGGGAAAAAGTTAGGCATAAGACTTTTGTAAGAATTGTACAGATGACGAGGAACGTGGCAATGCAGAGGCCAGCCAGCGCAAAAACAAGAGGTCTTCGGCTACCTGCTAGAGGGCGAGCGTCCCGTCCTACACGCTGACAGTCACCCGGCTGCCTACCTGAGGGATTACACGGGACCCTTGCCCCGCCACAAGCGAAAGTGGGGCTGGCCGTTGACCCTGACACGCGACAGCCTGCTAGCTCTCCGGACGCGGCAGCCGCTTGGAGGGATTCCCTGCGGCAGACCACGTTGTCGTGAGTACACGAAGAAGATCACATATCGTGTCAGAACCTGCGCCTCATGTGCCTCAGGACAGAAAGGGACGCTCTATACTCACCTGTTTGGGTTTTTACAACTCACTAGCATTGGCCGATCTGCATACACAAAGCAGTATCGTGCCACACACTAACAAATGTATGGTCTCATGTCTTACTTCTCCTCTCTATTAGAGAGCAGTTTTTAACAATAGTCGCTCCTAGTTCGATCCTGTATGGATGACCTCACACACTTGTGGAATCACTCCACGTGCCATCATCCCTCGTCGAACTGCAATATTGGGAAACATAAAGTTCTGTCCAGCAAGAGAAGAGACCTAGACTAGTGATGTATCCCAACGAGTAGACCTCAGAGACAATTAATCGACGTGAGGAGAGCCTATCACTGTGTCTTCCTACCATACGGCCGTGATCATATGCGTGGGTCTGACTACAATCTCAACAGCGTACTGCAGACACTCCAGAACTCCCTATTGCTGTTGCCACAACGTAGCAACTACAACCGACGTTTAGCCTTATGTGATGTCAGTACAGTGGAATCAGTGAAGTGCCACGGATATTTCTAACAATGTGATTTAGTGCCTCATTCTCAGCACAGTCGTGAACTTTGTGCAATGTGCACGCACAATTTGATGCCCCATGAACCTTGTTTTTTTTGTTTTTCTTAAATTTCTTTCTCTTATGTTGTTTCTGTAATGTATGTTATACCTTGTATGCGTTTGTGTTTTACACTGTAATTCTTATTACAGATTACTGTATTGTTCTCCACATCATGTTTTTTTTGTATTTTGTGTTTATTGTTGTGTGTATGCTAACAGTGTGCCTGAAGTCCCCATAAACTGAAGCAGATACCACCACTGTCATTGTGAATGGACCATCAGTTCAGGGAACATTTTGTAAAGGTTATTCTTGCTGCAGGGAGACAGAATGAATCGGAGGTTGTAACTAGATTCTGAAAACTCACAAAGAGATTGTTAACTTAAATATTATCATGTGTGAGTGAGGTCAGGTTAGTTTAATGATTAAAATTGTTGTAACATCTTGGGCATTTAATTGCGGAGCACTCCAACTCTGATTGTAAAGAATAAACTGCTCCATATTTGGCTCAGATGCCCGGGCCATGTTTAGAGCGTGAATGTCTGCGTGAATCGGTGTTTGGAAGGGGCTCCCTGGGTATGGATGTGTGATGTGAGTGTTAGTGTTCCATATTAAGAAGGTGAAGTTGGCTACATCATAAATAATCCTCCCTCTATGAGTTGCATTTTTCAGTTGCAATGATCTTTTTTATAGAGTGCGGTATGTGGAGTCACTTTGTAAGATTGTTCTTGGGCGATTGACTCACTACCTTGCTCCTAAGTGAGCCAACCGCTCACCAATTACAATCTAAAATGGCGTAGGGGCAATGAGAGGTGGCATGAGCCCCCTCTCATATTTCTATCTTACGATTCTCCTCTCTAGTTGCATGCGGTGGAGGGTTGCTTTTCCTTAACACGCGTACTTCCCACGCAGCGTCTCTCGTCACCCGGGTGGGCCGGTGACAGGCGGGCTCTGTGGAACTGGAGAGAGTTAAGCCGACGTGTGTGAGGCAGTCGAGTGAATGCTTTTCAGACGCCGACATTGTCAAGAGACACGCCCGCTGGGGTGTGAAGTAGCGGCTGGGCTAGAGGTTCCGTTACTTCAGAGAAACTTTGCGAAAACACTTTCTGGCGGGCTACCAGCGAGGCGTGGGAATGACTTGTGTACCCACGCAGTTGTGGCGGGAAAATTCCCGCACTTTCTGCAAAATCAGCACAGAAATTGGCGCCAAGAATCTCCATTGGTGGAATGGTAGTGCTCCGGCAATGGAGTGGAATTTCCGCCGGTTTTCGAGTTGCTGATTGGAACGTAACCACGGCCACTGTCGTGGGGGCGGGAATGTTCGGTGTTCGGCCTGTACGGGTGCTCTGGGTAGTCGGCAGTCGCCTTTCGGTCGAGGACGTCGGAGCAACCAGCCCTCGCCTGCGGTACGCCAGATCGTGTTCTGGGAGATAAGAAGACTGTTGGTAATGTACGTCCGCAGCACTGGCAGATAGGGATTTTCCTAGGTGATAATCAGAGCTCAGCAGAGCGCGCCTGTTCATCCTTTTCTAACTTTGTTCAGTTTCGAGTAGCAGCAATTACTATTGGGTTAGCTGTGTGTCTCTCTTGAGATTTGAGTGGAAAGGAATTGGCTCCACATACCACTTCGTCTTAAACCTCACGATCTAAGTTAGGGACAACTTCACCTTTACTGTGTTTGTATGAATCTCCAATTTTAGCCAATTTGATGTTTTATATTTCCTGTGTCTCTTTTACTATTCTGCGTTTAATCTTAATAAATCATATTGTTATTTTGGACAGAACTTTCTTTCTGTTAATCAATAGAGCAACCCTATCATTCCTCACTATGCTAATGAAACCTTTGTTTATTTAACTTATTTATCAAATTAAATTATTGCAGGTGCCAAACTCTCTTCTACTCCACTAGCAGGGTTGATTAGAGTCAGTTCGCGTATTTGTTTTATCCTTGTGCAACAGCAAAAGTCGGAGTTAGAATAGGGGGGGCTTAGAGCATGATTTACACATGTGGATTCTAGTAGAATTTAGTGATAAATACACTACTAGCCCCGGCACCTCGCATGTTGACAAACTGCCTATTGGCTTCTGTCTCGGGTTCTTCGGCCGACGTTCATCTAATGATTTTTCTGACGTTTCGCCAGCACGAGTGGCTGGCATTGTCAAAGCTTCACTCTCCATTGCCGGTGGTGAACTGGAGTCGAGCTCGCGGGCGCAGGCTATATGTACCTGGCGCGCCAACGTCCGAGGGCTTCTCCGCGGTCATTTCCGGTGCGGTTCTCCTCTTGCTACCTAGCTTTGACAATGCCAGCCACTCGTGCTGGCGAAACGTCAGAAAAATCATTAGATGAACGTCGGCCGAAGAACCCGAGACAGAAGCCAATAGGCAGTTTGTCAACAAGTGGCCACGAAAGCCTCAACAATTTTGTATTACGCCTCTACGGGGAGGAGATTTGCAGATTGTACCGACGCCTTGACCAACGACGGAAGAAGAAAGCGCGACTGATGTCCTCTCTCGCCTTTCTGTCACGTTGCCGAGATGAATGTGCTACACCGAAGTTCTTGAGATGTAAGCGCCTATTCACCACCGCACAAGCACATCGTATCTACGACAGAATGGAACGAGCTTTTCTTCGTGAGCGAATACATACAACACGGAGAGACTTGGCCAGAACGGATCAGGAACTTCTGGACCTTTTCTATCAACTAAGTAGCAGAATGCATCGAGACGACTGGGACAAGATTGACAGCATCACTCACAGGAGCATGCAGAACGAACTCGAGCGCTGCACCGATCGACAGAAGAAAAAGTTTGAAAGATGCCGGAAGCACACCGACAAGGCGACTCCCGACATGTCACACACAGTGGTCAACCTCACTGAACGACAATTGACCGAAGAGGAAGTGTCTGTTCTTCAAAAAGGAGGGAATTTCGCTATCATCCCGAGAACTATACCTATGGAGGACATCATTGCCAACACCGAAGCAGCCATTCGTACCCTTCCTTGTGAAAGGGCAGAGGAAATACGCACGGAAACAGCCAGGATACTGCGCCGAGCAAAACCACCAGCTTGCAACCTGAAGAAAGAAGAGGTACAAGCCATTAAGAATCTCAACGCCGACAAGAGTATATTGGTACTGCCTGCCGATAAGGGGAATGCGACCGTCGTAATGAAGACCGAAGATTATGAGCAAAAGATCCGAGACCTATTAGATCCGACGACGTACCGAAAACTAAGCGCAGATCCGACGCAACGTATCACACGGAATACGAATCGATTAATCAAGGCGTCTTCTCTGCCGGCGGACACACAGAGAAACCTGCGCAACACAGAAGCCCTACCACCTCGGCTGTATGGATTACCCAAGATCCATAAGAACAACGTTCCACTGAGACCGATCGTTAGCGCTCCTGGATCACCGACATATAAACTGGCAAAACACTTGGCCTCTCTGCTCCAGCCACACGTGGGGAAGACCGACACATACATTAAGGACTCAGGACATTTCATTGAGAAGCTGAAGAAACTGAAACTTGCACCAAACGACATCCTGGTCAGCTTTGATGTTGTTTCGTTATTTACGAAAGTGCCACTCAGTGACGCTCTGGAGCACATCGGTTCCATTTTTCCGCTAGACATCAGAAAGCTCTTCCATGCATGTCTCACCACGAGCTATTTCACGTGGAATGGCGATTTCTACGAACAGCTGGAAGGCGTCGCCATGGGTAGTCCTCTCAGTCCAGTGGTGGCCAACTTCTTCATGGAACAATTCGAAGCACAGGCACTGGACTCAGCGACTTACAAACCTAAGGTGTGGTACAGGTACGTCGATGATACTTTCGTGGTGTGGAGCCATGGTGAAGAACAGCTCAGTGACTTCCTAAGACACTTGAACAGCCTCCATGCCAACATAACATTTACCATGGAAGTAGAAAAGGACAAGAAACTGCCATTTCTAGATGTTCTGGTCACAAGGGACGGCGAAGATCTGGGACACAGCGTGTATCGAAAACCGACTCACACGGACCGATACCTGCACAAACTGTCAAACCACCACCCGAGCCAGAAAAGAGGCATGATTAGTACGCTCGTAACGAGAGCAGGACGAATATGTGAGCCGCAACACCTCAAACGAGAAATGCAACACCTGGAAACTGTCCTGAGGAGCAATGGTTACTCCACAAATTATATTAGAAGTGTAACAGAGCCCAACCCTCGGCGAAGTAAGGAACCGGAAAAAGAATTGTCGGGTACGGCCTTTCTGCCATACATTCCCAGAGTGACGGACAGAATCGGCCGTATATTGCGCAAACATGGCGTAAAGACGATTTTCAAACCGACAAGGAAGATCAAAGAGTGTCTTAGATCGGCGAAGGAGAAAAGAGACCCACTTGCAATGTCGGGAATATACCGCATACCATGCACATGCGGAAAAGTTTATGTCGGAATGACTGGACGATCCATTAACACCAGGATCAAAGAGCATAAGCGACATTGCAGGTTGGGGCAGGTGGAGAAATCGGCCGTGGCAGAGCACGCACTGAATGAGACCGACCATGTAATAAAATTCGCCGACACGGAAGTTCTGGCTGTAGAGAAGCACTATCACACGCGCTTGTTCAGAGAAGCTGTAGAAATACAAAAACACGCGAACAGTTTGAACAAGAAAGAGGAAAGCCTTAAGGTCAACGGATCCTGGCTTCCCGTACTGCAGCGAACGACCGTCGCAGGTAGCAAGAGGAGAACCGCACCGGAAATGACCGCGGAGAAGCCCTCGGACGTTGGCGCGCCAGGTACATATAGCCTGCGCCCGCGAGCTCGACTCCAGTTCACCACCGGCAATGGAGAGTGAAGCTTTGACAATGCCAGCCACTCGTGCTGGCGAAACGTTTGAAAAATCATTAGATGAACGTCGGCCGAAGAACCCGAGACAGAAGCCAATAGGCAGTTTGTCAGAGACAAGAAGCCTGAACAGTTTAAAGGACTGCCCTTGGCTGCATAGGAATTCTGAAAAAACACATTACGATTAAAAAAGCGAGTGACTTAATTAAAATAAAGAGGTGTCCGTACGTCGGAGATAACAGAGGTTTTGATCCTGCCAATATGAGAACGAACTTGGCGACAGCGTCAGCTATCGGCGCCCTCACAGCCGTGGTCAGCTGTGGTTACACGCTCCGATATTTGGGCAGCCGTAATTCGTGGTCGCTCATTTTGCGGTAGCCTCATTGCTCTCAGCAAATTGGCGGATTTATTGACATTTGACGCTGATTGTCATATGTGGATTGTGGACTGACCTCTTTTCTGCCTTTATTGTGCCATCTCTATTTTTTTCCGTCGTGCAACGGTGGTGGCAAACAAGAGATGGGACGCCGCCGGGGCATGGCCGTTGTTACGGAAGGCTTCTGGCAGTGGAGATTGATGTCCAATTTGCCCGTAGGAAATGACTGACAGTACCTGGCCGTAACTGATTGTTTTGGACCGACGCTTTATTCGGTAGCGGAACACGTGTCAGGCAGCCAATAGATCGGACTTTCTTTGTTAAACCACCTGCCCGTCAAGTTGCTTTCACGCGTACACTTCCTTTTGTTCTCGAAAACAGCCGTCCGCATCGGGTAAATACGTCTCTTTTTTTTATCGTAATTGCAGATTTAATTCTCTGGCAGTAATATGTCGGAATTCAATAGCCGAGAGCAAGGCCATTTTGTCTAATCATCTGAATCTTTACAGCACTCAGAGGAGCAGTCACGACATGAAACTAGTAAAAGTGGAAAAAATTTTATCATGATGTGAAGTTAACAGCATAGGGTATAAAACAAACTGCTTATAAATTTATTAGGGTAGTTTTAGGAGATAAAAAGAAATACTTTTTTATATGAAAGAAATATCACACGTGCACCGTTTCCCATGTAGGGGGCCATCAAGGTTTTCACGCTGGTGATGTTCAAACTGCCCTGTGATGAATATTGTTTTAGACATTGCTGACCTCCTGTGAATCTCTCTTTCGGGGCAAGGCGAAACGTTTGGTGAACTAGACACCGGTCGACACTCCAAACCAAACCAGCTGGTAGCATGTTTGGCTGAAGCTACAACCATTATTCGTGAAATACCTGGTTGTTCCGAGTGCATTAAACATCCATTAGCACACAGATGGCACTTCGGCATTAACGTAAACGGACAACCTCCTCGGCAGCATCTTTAATACAATATTCATCAGACGGCAGTTTGGAAACACTCTATGATCGTTTCACCTGTCACAGTTCCTTTGTATGTCCTCTAAATAGTCAAACATGTTGTATACGTGGATATTCCATGATCTTTGTACTACTCAACAACGTATTAGTTTACACCGTTAATCTGTCGTACAGCACACACCCTGACAAATACAGCATGTTCGAAAAGTCCGGTGACAAGGTTCTAAGACTTGTTGATGGGGTGAGTAGATAATAATTTGAACTACGACCCATGTCACAGTCGTTTGAAAACGTGCTTTCTAGGTAGTTATGCTACAGGGTAGTCACGGTGGGATCGTTCCCCACAACGTTCGCCTCTATCCCATACAATTTTCGCCACAATTACGCAACAGCTTCGAGAAAGGGGACCTTCAACGTCAGCAAGCGTGGCTGTGTTGCTACAAGGAGACGCTTCAAACCCGAATTGGAAGACGTCGTACTGCATCACGACGAAGAGAACCTGTCCTAGTAATTTCTTTGGCAATTAATAAGTCAAATTGAAAAACAAGTGATGTACTGGGTCACACCGAATCAATTACTTGTATAAAGGGTCGCATTAAACAATTCTTTGAAATGGTTGTACCATGAAAACGGTACCTTTCCGGACATGGATTCCAATCCAAAATATTATCTACTCACTCCCATCTACAAGTCGTAGAAGTTTGTAACGGGAATTTCGGAAGACCCTGTACAAGGGAAGCATTCAGAAGAGGGTGGGGGAGGGGGAACGAGATTAAATGTGATGTTATTTCATTGATAACAAAATCGAAACAAATTTACAAAGAACTGGTTTTATAAGCCCACTTTTAAGTGATAACTACGGCCTTTTAATTCAGCCAGGAAGGAAAACCGGGAGGGCTGCAGCAATGGGGTAGAACACAAATTTATTATACACAGTTTCAATCACATAGCAGCCAGTTAAGCCTGTTTTAATTAATTAAAAGACTAATCAATGACAAACTTATTTAAAATTCCATGATAATTAAAATAATTTACTGAAAAAATTAAACTTAATTTTAACCCAAAACAAGACCTGATACGCTTTAAGGCAAAGAACCTAACAAAGCTAAGGTGTAATAAAGGCAAGCGTAAATCCAAACAACAACACCCGAACAGATCAGAACGGCCTTAATTATAAAATGGTGAGAATAAAACATGTTTTAAACTCGACTGATTAAAAAAAGCCTGAAACAATACTCAAAAACAATGAAAACTAATTATACACGAATACCTAGGCAAGATAAATTTAAGCCCATAAAAACACGTCGATTGAAGATTTAATATTTAAGAAACCACTACAAATATTTAAAAAAAATTTCAGAAACAAGGTAATAATATTAGAAAAATTATCCTGTCAATCAAATTATTAAGCAGCCGTAAGGTCACTCGCATGATATTCAAAACTCTTCAGCACACACATTAGTGCATAGCAGTTCGGCGAAGACAAATTCGTAGTGGAACAGCTTAAAATTTATCAGAGCCACTTAAATAGTGCAGACGCAGTATACAATTTGTTGGACAACATATGCCCTTGGCATTAGCTCCAAACAAACCAGAGAACAAAAGCAAATTATTAATGGGCCAATAAAACAGCGAAACAGATACACATCAACACACTAACAATGTATCATCCGTGGTAACTGCGCCTCCATTGGATAATTACATGACCAATCGTTTACTTTAAAACTCATAAGAACCGAGGGAAGGCAAACAAGAACAAGTAACGCATGTACTAATGCACACACCCAATATTCAAAATGAGCTTTCTTCTGGAACGCGGCGCTTAACACTAGCTGAAGGTTCACAAGCACCACAGATACATAAGATTAACACACAAAGCAGATTACACTGAAGAGCCAAAGAAACTGGTACACCTGCCTAATATCGTGTAGGGCCCCCGCGAGCACGCAGAAGTGCCGCGACACACGGGTCATGGACTCGACTAATGTCTGAACTGACAGCATCAGTCCTACAGGGCTGTCCATAAATAAGTAAGAGTACGGGTGGGCAGAGATCCCTTTTTAAGGGACTCCGGAAAGGCTCAAAATCATGAAAAGTTCAATGTTTACTTTTTTGCGTTTTCTGAATCTGCAGACTATTACCTTTTAATAGATATATAATTTACTCAATTCCGAAGACTACAACTATTTTTAAATTTTTTTTGAAATGTGTTCTACATGGGCGTGACCCACTGTGGCGCTGTTAAACTGCTGTCAAATGCTGTTATTATTAACGTCCGTGTTCATCAGGTACATTTTAGTGATGTGAGATAAAGTATGTGTTGTGGCTAACCTGTGATGGTTCAATATATATCGCTGGTGTGATTGTCGATTGTTTCATGTTTATTTACTCTGTCGTTATCTCGAAAATATTCGTAATTAATTCTGTTTCTTGAGTCTCTGTTTTGTTGAAGTATAATAATGAGAAAAGTAAAGTTATTAGAAATCCTCTGAAGGCTTTTAAGAAAAGGAGAAATGTTGGAAAGCCAAAGGTATTTAGAAATATGGGAATGAAGATAGGTTCTAACATGGTACGAGCGATGCTTGCTTTAGACAAGGAACGCCTTCGGGCTGCAGACAGGGCTGTAAAGAGTCTAGAAATACAAGCAAGAGTAAACAGGAGGAGGAACAAGAGGAAGCTGGAGGAGGAGTTTGCAGAGGATGAAGATAATCCATCCTATGGACCTGGAATGCACTAAAAAGTTAATCCAATCTTTGTCGCTCGATTCCCAAAACTTTTATTTTCTCATACTAATTACATGTTTTCTAAGGATCTTCCAAACATATTTGTTTCAAACTTTCAGTAAATGTTACACAGTACCTTCTGCATAATTTAACACAGCCTTTTTCCAAAAAACTGTATATTTTTGAATATATAAATAAAAAATTGCAAAAAAATGTTGGTAATTTTCATTACAATTGAAAAAAAAATCATCTTTAATAACTGAACTAAAATTTTGTAAAATCCCTGTGTTAAGTTGTAGCCCATATTCCAATAAATAATATGTAAAAAGTTCAACTTCCTACCTCAAATACTTTGTGAGGAAAGATGTAATTTATAAGCGTTATTTTAACATTGCAAGTATAGGGCGTTCCGGAGCCCCTTAATAGCATGTTCCAAGGCATCCCAGATGTGCTCAATAATGTTAATGGAAATTTTTCAAATTTGTGGTAAGGTCTTATGGACCGAAATGCTAAATCATCAGACCCTAAGCTTACACACTACTTAATCTAACTTAAATTAACTTACGCTAAGGACGGCACACACACCCATATCCGAGGGAGGACTCGAACCTCCGACAAGGGGAGCCGCACGAACCGTGTCAAGGCGCCCTAGACTGCACGGGTACCCCGCGCAGCAATAATGTTCATGTCTGAGGAGTTTGGTGGCCAGCGAAAGTGCTTAAACTCATAAGAGTGTTGCTGGAGCCACTCTGTAGCAATTCTGGACGTGTGGGGTGTCGAATTGTCCTGTTGGAATTGCCCAAGTCAGTCGAAATGCACAATTGTCATGAATTGATGCAGGTGATCAGACAGGGTGCTAAAAGATGTGTCACCTGTCGGAGACGTATCTAGACGTATGAGGGGTCCCATATAACTCCAACTGCCCATACCGCACCATTACAGAGCCTCCACTAACTGGAACAGCCACCTGCTGTCATGCAGGGTCCATGAATTAATGAGGTTGTCTCCACACCCGTACACCTCCCCCCGCTCGATACAATTTGAAACGAGACTCGTCCGACCAGGCAACATATTTCTTGTCATGAACAGCCCGATGTCGGTGTTCAAGGGTCCAGGCGAGGCGTAAAGCTTTGTGTCGTGCAGTCATCAAGGGACCCGAGTGGTACTTCGACTCCGAGAGCCCATATCGATGATGTTTCGTTAAATGTTTCGCTCGCTGCCACTTGCTGATGGCCCAGCATTGAAATCTGCAGCAATTTACGGAAGGTTTGCACTTCTGTCACGTTGAACGATTCTTTACAGTCGTCGTTGGTCCAGTTCTTGAGGTATCTTTTGCCGGTCGCTGTGGCCGAGCGGTTTTAGGCGCTTTAGTCCGGAACCGCGCTGCTGCTACGGTCGCAGGTTCGTATCCTGCCTCGGGCATGGATGTTTGTGATGTCCTTAGGTTAGTTAGGTGTAAGTAGTTCTAAGTTCTAGGGAACTGATGACCTCAGAAGTTAAGTTCAAATGGTTCAAATGGCTCTGAGCACTATGCGACTAAACTTCTGAGGCCATCAGTCGCCTAGAACTTAGAACTAATTAAACCTAACTAACCTAAGGACATCACACACATCCATGCTCGAGGCAGGATTCGAACCTGCGACCGTAGCGGTCGCTCGGTTCCAGACTGTAGCGCCTAGAACCGCACGGCCACTCCGGCCGGCAGAAGTTAAGTCCCATAGTGCTCAGAGCCATTTGAACCATTTTGAATTATCTTTACCCAGCCGCAGCGATGTCGGATATTTGATGTTTTACCGGATTCCCGATATGCACGGCACACTCGTGAAATGGTAGTACGGGAAAATCCCCACTTCGTCGCTACCTCGGAGATGCTGCGTCCCATCGCTCGTGTATCGTCTATAGCACCACGTTCAAACTCACTTAAATCTTGATAACCTGCCATTGTAGCAGCAGTAACCGACCTAAAAATGGTTCCAAACAATTGTTGTCTTATACAGGCATTGCCGACCGCAGCGCCGTGTTCTGCCTGTTTACATGTCTCTGTATTTGAATACACGTGCCTGTAACAGTTTCTTCAGCGCTTTAATCTGTAATGAGATATCAGCCAATGAATCAGTTTAATATCTTGCAGACACATCCCTTTGAGTGCCATGGTGGCACGGGTATCCACGCCCAAAAAACAGTAGAAGACAGATCAAAATGACGTTGAACACTGACCTGACAGCTCGGCCGGCTTGTGATAAATCTCAGCAGAAGCCACGTCGGTACTCGATAAGCTTCACAGGCTAACATCACCCCAGGATAAGTCGCCCGCCAACGGCTACCACGACGGCGGAGGGGCCCCACGGAAACCTCGTTAGAACTTCGTTTCTCAGCTCATCCTGCCCCCAAACCGGCCACAACGGCTGGAGCCGCCACTCACCAGAGGGCACTGCGCTTCAACAGCAGCACATTTGTCAAAGATCATACGAACAGTGATATCGATACACCGCGAGAAAGCCGCCACGACCCAGACACTATACCACCTCTGGACTGGCTGCACTCACCGATTAGATTTGGAATGGTGTCATAGAGCCACTACATTATCTCCTGGGGCAACAGGGCCCACAACTGTTCTAACTCGAACTTGGTATCCCGGATACTGCCGCTGGGACTGAGCTGACGTCCGAGCTGGTCTCACACATGTTCTATCGCGGCCAGATCTGGGGAACTTTATGGCCACGGGTCTACCTCAGCATTACGCAGACAGTTCATAGAGGCACATCCCATGTTTGAATGAGAGTTGTCTTGTTGAAAAGTGGCTCCACGATTCTGTCACGTTTCAGGTAACACCTGAGGACGTGGGATGTCCTTGACGTACCGTTGAGCCCTCAGTCACTACTAGTTGTGACATGAAATTATATCTGATGGATCCCCGCACCATGACGCTTCTCGGCGCCAATTCAGATGCTGCCAGTCTCCGACCAATGGCGTGGGACGATTTAGAATGTTACAGAGAATGCATTGCTTGTTTTCGAATGGCAAGTGCCACTGTGAAGGGGTTATTATGCGATCGGTAAACAATACGGCGATCCTCTATTGTGGTGGTCAGACGTAGACCTTACGCTCCTATGCAGTCTTCACATCGGGCCACTGACACTTTTAAACAACCCACAAATGTGGATATTGCACGATTCGACCAGCCGGCCACATAGAGACCCCACAAGGAGGTCCCACTGAAATGCTGTTAAGTTCCGATAACGCTGTCTCAAACGAGTACTTAGAGTCTTCATGTCCTTCACAGTGATCGCTCAACGTATACACTGTGCACGCCCCTTACATATCTTACCAAAGCATGGTGCCAGCACTAAGCATGACCAACAACAATGCACTCTACTGCACGTTCTACCTCTCACACGGAACTGCAACTCCAGTTCTTTACGTACCCGCCGATGGCATGCACTTGTCCAAAGTTACAGTGACATCCGACCATGTATTCTGGGTGCTTCGCTTTTTTTTTTTTTTTTTTTTTTTTGTCAGGCAGTGTACAATCATTATTAGAGGTCACAAATGAAATTATGGCAGTCGATCTGTTACGTATGCAATGCGGTGTGTAAAATCTGATTCATAAATCGCAAGAAAAGAAGGGAGATTAGAGGTTAACGCCCTGTCGATGACTATGCCAGTGCGGAAATAAAACACTGAAATCTCCAATAAATGTACGTCTAATATTATTTATATGCTTAAATATGTAAGGATGTAGAGGCTTGTCTCACTAGGGGTAAGATAGATACTGCCTACAGGAAAATTAAAGAGACCTTTGGAGAGAAGAGAATCACTTGTATGAATATCAAGAGCTCAGATGGCAACCCAGTTCTAAGCAAAGAAGGGAAGGCAGAAAGGTGGAAGGAGTATATAGAGGGTTTATACAAGGGCGATGTACTTGAGGACAATATTATGGAAATGGAACAGGATGTAGATGAAGAGGAAATGGGAGATAAGATACTGCGTGAAGAGTTTGACAGAGCACTGAAAGACCTAAGTCGAAACAAGGCCCCGGGAGTAGACAACATTCCATTAGAACTACTGATGGCCTTGGGAGAGCCAGTCATGACAAAACTCTACCATCTGGTGAGCAAGATGTATGAGACAGGCGAAATACCCACAGACTTCAAGAAGAATATAATAATTCCAATACCAAAGAAAGCAGGTGTTGACAGATGTGAAAATTACCGAACTATCAGTTTAATAAGTCACAGCTGCAAAATACTAACGCGAATTCTTTACAGACGAATGGAAAAACTGGTAGAAGCGGACCTCGGGGAAGCTCAGTTTGGATTCCGTAGAAATGTTGGAACACGTGAGGCAATACTAACCTTACGACTTATCTTAGAAGAAAGATTAATAAAAGGCAAACCTACGTTTCTAGCATTTGTAGACTTAGAGAAAGCTTTTGACAACGTTAACTGGAATACTCTCTTTCAAATTCTGAAGGTGGCAGGGGTAAAATACAGGGAGCGAAAGGCTATTTACAATTTGTACAGAAACCAGATGGCAGTTATAAGAGTCGAGGGGCATGAAAGGGAAGCAGTGGTTGGGAAAGGAGTGAGACAGGGTTGTAGCCTCTCCCAGATGTTATTCAATCTGTATATTGAGCAAGCAGTAAAGGAAACAAAAGAAAAATTCGGAGTAGGTATTAAAATTCATGGAGAAGAAGTAAAAACTTTGAGGTTCGCCGATGACATTGTAATTCTGTCAGAGACAGCAAAGGACTTGGAAGAGCAGTTGAACGGAATGGACAGTGTCTTGAAAGGAGGACATAAGATGAACATCAACAAAAGCAAAACGAGGATAATGGAATGTAGTCAAATTAAATCGGGTGATGCTGAGGGGATTAGATTAGGAAATGAGACACTTAAAGTAGTAAAGGAGTTTTGCTATTTAGGGAGTAAAATAACTGATGATGGTCGAAGTAGAGAGGATATAAAATGTAGACTAGCAATGGCAAGGAAATCGTTTCTGAAGAAGAGAAATTTGTTAACATCGAGTATAGATTTAAGTGTCAGGAAGTCGTTTCTGAAAGTATTTGTATGGAGTGTAGCCATGTATGGAAGTGAAACATGGACGATAACCAGTTTGGACAAGAAGAGAATAGAAGCTTTCGAAATGTGGTGCTACAGAAGAATGCTGAGGATAAGGTGGGTAGATGAGGAGGTATTGAATAGGATTGGGGAGAAGAGAAGTTTGTGGCACAACTTGACTAGAAGAAGGGATCGGTTGGTAGGACATGTTTTGAGGCATCAAGGGATCACAAATTTAGCATTGGAGGGCAGCGTAGAGGGTAAAAATCGTAGAGGGAGACCAAGAGATCAATACACTAAGCAGATTGAGAAGGATGTAGGTTGCAGTAGGTACTGGGAGATGAAGAAGCTTGCACAGGATAGAGTAGCATGGAGAGCTGCATCAAACTAGTCTCAGGACTGAAGACCACAACAACAACAACAATGCTTAAAATAAACAGCTGCTCACTTTCCACTTTTCGTAACTCAAGAAGTCGTTTTTCTGAGATCCTTCCGCGCAAACATTTCAGTCTTAAGTCAGTTCTTTTCTCGTTTTTTGCCACCTCTTACTAATTTCCTCTATACCTGACAGATCCAGTAGGAGAAGAATAAGAGCATGACAACGTAAAATTTGAAATCCAGTGAAACCCACAATGCAGAAACCTCTACCACGCGTCCACCATTCTGGAAGATAACCAACAGACTACGCTGCAGTCTCACGACACTGAGGTCATGACAGCTGCAGCACGAAGAAGGATACAAATAACGAAAATGTACTTACTATTGTGCACTTTACAGGACGTTCAGCACGTTATTAAATTTGTTGGAGATTTGGGAGTACACAGGGTGAGAAATTTAGCGCACGGAGCTGTCACCGGCGGCATCAGAAACGGCTCTGAACTGGCTCTTGGATGAAAGACACGGGTGTGTCATTCCATGCTGTATGCCGCAGTTAATCAGTCGTAGTGGCTGGCGTGTGGCGGCTTTCTGGGCGGCCTATTATGTCCCTATGTTTTAACTGGGTAATATACCTGGAGAACGTGTTGGCCAGGACAATACTCGAACAAGACCGGTAACATGCGGTCTTACTTTATCTTGCTTAAAGACCTCGATGATAGGACGAAGCAAGCGACCTTAACACCTTAGAAATGGAACGATTCCCTTCAACATTATCGGGTATGGAACCAGAGTTGATCGTATTGTGTATCCAATGGCTCCCCAGACCATTATGCCAGGTGCTGTGCTCGTCTAACGACGACGAATGCACTTTGGCGACGCACGTTCTCCTTGGAGCTTACATGCACTGTACTCAAAATTGGGGGTTGTCTGGGAAGACGATGTGGTGGCACTTCTGTGTCCAACGGTGGCGTTGGGCGTAACACTGTCGGTGCACTGTCCTCTGCTGCCAGGTCAAGGGTAGCCTAGCCGCAACAATGGTCTCCGCGGTGACAAGCGGTGTTGCTCCAAATGTCACACTGGCCGTGCAGATGTTTGTCTTACTGTAATGATCCCATTTCCTGACTCAGGGTGCTTGACGTAGCTGTACGATCCTGCAAGACCCAGGAAGTTGGTTTTCCTTCCACGCTGAGCCTCAGTTGCATAGGGTTTGGCGTTGAGTAAAGCCCGCTTCCCGCCCATGTATTTCGTATCGGCCTGACGCTCGTTGTATCCGACAAATGAGATCGCAAAACGATGGCCCGCTGTCTCGATGGTCCACGATTCTGTCACTGTCGAATTCTGTTATGTTCAGGAGGAAGTTTCTCCTTTTTCCATGAGACTTACCGCGATTCGCTCACAAACAACTACATTTCAAACTTGAGTTCTGAATAAGTCAACCGTTGCTTAAGCTTTCTTTATATGTACAATACAGGCGACATTAGTGCTAGCTAATTCGCACGGCTACGCTGAAATGCTTACCATTGGCACATCCAAGCACTGTAGTATACTTCATGCTGATTTGACGTTTCTTGCATTCCAACTACTGTGTTGTAATTTTAGTGAGCAGTTGTGTACACAGCGTTTGCGGGTCAACCGTGAGAATTACATCATGTCGTCTCAGGGTGTTAGCACCAGAGCATCCCGCTGTGCAGAGTGAATAAGACGGCTTCGCTACGTTGAAGATGGTGCAAATCCTCACTTGTCGTGTTTGCACAATAACACTGTCTCTCCCATTCCTTACGCTTGTCTCCCCCACTCCGCCTGTCTCGATCTTTTAAAATACTTCACCTATATATCTTATCATCATGGTGAAATGTTTACGTGCAGTGGGCGGAGCGCTTAGCTCGTGGGGATAAGATTACTAGCGCAAGAGATATTTAAGTAATGATAATAATAATAACCTCAAATTTGATTTGAATAGAAAATTATGTCTTCTATTTTCTCATTTTTTTATTTGCAGTGATACTACTAAGATCTGGAACAAGAGAATCGTGACAGCAATTCTAAGAACATTTTTTAAATTACAATCAGAAATACTAGCACAAAATTTATTTTTCATTCCAGACAAAACAGAAAAGAAACCTTTCACGTACACTTGTGGAACCAAACATAGAAATAATCTTCACTGCTTCTCTGTGCAGCTTAGGAAATTCTTCCTTCGTCAGCCTACATCCTTCTGAATCTGCTTAGTGTATTCATCTCTTGGTCTCTCACTACGATTTTTACCCTCCACGCTGACCTCCAATACTAAATTGGTGATCCTTTGATGCCTAAGAACATGCCCTACCAACCGATCCCTTCTTCTAGTCATGTTTTGCCACAAACTCCTCTTTTCCCCAATTCCATTCAATAACTCCTCATTAATTATGTGACCTACCCATCTAATCTTCAGCATTCCTCTGTAGCACCACATTTCGAAAGCTCCTATTCTCTTCTTGTCCGCCGGCCGGAGTGGCCGTGCGGTTCTGGGCGCTACAGTCTGGAACCGAGCGACCGCTACGGTCGCGGGTTCGAATCCTGCCTCGGGCATGGATGTGTGTGATGTCCTTAGGTTAGTTAGGTTTAATTAGTTCTACGTTCTAGGCGACTGATGACCTCCGAAGTTAAGTCGCATAGTGCTCAGAGCCATCTTCTTGTCCAAACTATTTATCGTCCATTTTTGACTTCCATACATGGCTAAGCTCCACACAAATACTTTCAGAAAGAACTTCTTGACACTTAAATCTATACCCGATGTTAACAAACTTCTCTTCTTCAGAAACGCCTCCCTTGCCATTGCCAGTCTACATTTTATATCCTCTCTACTTCGACCATCATCAGTTATTTGGCACCCCAAATAGGAAAACACGTTTACTACTCTAAGTGTCTCTTTTCCTAATCTAATTCCCTCAGCATCACCCGACTTAATTCGACTACATTCCATTATCCTCGTTTTGCTTTTGTTGATGTTCATCTTATATCCTCTTTTCAAGACATTGTCTATTCCGTTCAACTGCTCTTCCAAGTCCTTTGCTGTCTCTGGCAGAATTACAATATCATCGGCGAACCTGAAAATTTTTATTTCTTCTCCATGGATTTTAATACCTACTACGAATTTTTTTTCTGTTTTCTTTACACACCGGTAGCAAATGTAGCAACTTAACTCTGCATTGCTTCGATGTCGTCTTGATATCCGACCTGGTGAGGATCCAAAACACTCGAGCAGTACTCAAGGATAAGTCGCAAAAAAAATGGTTCAAATGGCGCTGAGCACTATGGGACTTAACATCTGTGGTCATCAGTCCCCTAGAACTTAGAACTACTTTAATCTAACTAACCTAAGGACATCACGCACATCCATGCCCGAGGCAGGATACGAACCTGCGACCGTAGCAGTCGCGCGGCTCCGGACTGAGCGCCTAGAACCGTTATAGACCACCGCGGCCGGCAATAAGTCGCACTAAGCGTCATATATGGGGTTTCCTTTACATGTGAATCACACTTTCCTATAATTCTCCCAATAAATCGAAGTCGACCTTTCGTTTTCCCTACCACAGTCCTCACATGTTCGTTGCATTTCATATCGCTTCGCAACGTTACGCCCAGATATCTAAACGCTGTGACTGTGTCAAGCAGGGCACTGCTAGTGCTGTACCCCAGTATTACGGGTTTGTTTTTCCTACTCATCCGCATTAAGTTACATTTTTCTACATTATGAGACAGCTGCCATTCATCACACCAACCGCCGGCCGCGGTGGTCTCGCGGTTCTAGGCGCGCAGTCCGGAACCGTGCGACTGCTACGGTCGCAGGTTCGAATCCTGCCTCGGGCATGGATGTGTGTGATGTCCTTAGGTTAGTTAGGTTCAAGTAGTTCTAAGTTCTAGGGGACTGATAACCACAGCAGTTGAGTCCCATAGTGCTCAGAGCCATTTGAACCATCACACCAACCAGATATTTTGTCTGGGTCACCTTGTATCAACCTACAGCCACTTATCTTCGACAACTTCCTGTCCACCAAAGTATCATCAGCAAACTACCGCAGATTGCTGCCCATCCTGTCGACCAGATCATTTATTTCTACATAGAATACAAACCGCCCTATCACACATTCCGGGGCACTCCTGATGTTATGCCTGTCTCCGATGAACACTCGCCGTCAAGGACAATATACTAGTTTCTATAAATGGCTTCCCAGATCTAGCTAAACATACAGTAACTTTATAACTAGCTCCTTTAGCGTCACCTTTCCTCATCTTCTCCTTAAATTAGAGAAATAAGATTGTGTAACGTATTACTATCTTTACGACGTTTCTCATCGAGCCAAATACGTTATCTCGCATTTCTAGCTCCTTCTCTCAAACAAATAATGATAAAAATTCAGAAATTCAGGGTCCCACCAGCCCTAGCCCTACCTAACAACTTAAAAGAAACGGAGCTGGAAAATTATTAGTTTAATTACTTTAATAATTTAATTAAAAGTATGTAAATTTCTTTAAGTAGCCAGATAAATAGCACTCCATGTCGTGCATGAAGCAACTTGATTAATTCAGGATTGGAAATTGGAGTAAGTCGGTAAGATCAACACCACAGAATTTATCTTTCACGTATATTATTTATTGTATCTAAGTATTTGGTAGCGCATCCTAACTACACATGACTGGTGCCTGAGTAGAAATATTTAAGTAAGAATTACGTAAGAATGTAACAGGGCACAATTTAATTACAGCAAGAAGAAACACAGAAAAGGGGGGTGGAAGACAATGATACTATCATCTCCTTTGCATTCATACCATAAAAATATCTCAGTGAGATTCGCATTATGATTCTACCCATGTACTATTCTGGACAGAGGTTTAACCAATGCACGAGGTTGTGCGATAATTATTCAACATACTAACTGCGTCTGCTGCTTGCAAACGGCCGAATTAGAGCACGTGGTTCATTCCGAATCAAACTGTTGTGCTGCTTTGCAGAAAGCGCACGGAAGAACAGATATTCTTGCAGAAATTATAGCTCATTAAACAAGCAAACTGTTAAAATACAGCCTATTGCGGTGCCATGGTGGAGCAGAAGGGTCATTGATGACCAAACACGTGGCACAAAATCGACACACAAAGACAAAAGCAACTTCCACAAAGTATAAGGTTAAAGATCATTAAAAATCGTACTCGCTTCGACACAGTATTACACCCACGCACGGTTGAAGTGATCCTAACCTCCTTTTTCTAATCAGATTTACCATTTGAAATTCAACTTCATCGTTGTTCAAAATGAACAAAGTTACTTCCACCCAAAAATCGCCAATTTAAAGAAATATAATTATGTCACATTCGGAAAAATAACTCGCTTCACACGCTTCAGTTAAGCTGAAGTTCTTGAGTATTTCATCAGTTAAACATAACGAAGTCCTAAATCAACCTGCTTCCTATCATCTGAAACCCCCCTTAAGAGCTTTGATCCGTACTCACCAAGCGTACACCGAAGAGTGCCCCCTTCTCTTTAGAGATTACCTAGCTCCCCGTGCAGCGGAAGTTACCAGAGGCGTAGCCCTCCTTCACCAACCTCACACACAAAAACAGCCTTCGAGTAAGATGGGTAAACCTCTCTGTTCAGGTATGGGAAACCTAAGTTCGTCATCCTGTGCTCTTCTTCGAACGAGAAGCAACATCGTCTGCTTCCAGCAGACGAAGACCAACTCAGCGTTTCCCACAAAACAAAACCGAAACCCCACATTAAAACACACATATAACATTCAGGGTTGAAAGGGAAAGTGTACAAGCCGGTGGTAAGGCCAGCTATGATATACGGGGCAGAGACATGGCCAATCACAGTAGCCCAGGGAAGGAAGATGGAAGTGGCGGAAATGAGGATGTTGAGGTGGATGTGTGGGGAAACAAGGAAGGACAGAATTAGAAATGAATTTGGTAGAGGAGCTGTGAAAGTGGGACCCATGGGGAAAAAGATACAAGTGAGCGGACTAAGGTGGTATGGACACTTACAGAGAAAAGGGAAAGAGTATATCGGAAACAGAGTTGAAGATATAAAGATTGAAGGAGTGAGAAGGAGAGGAAGACCGAAGATGAGGTGGAAGGATAAGATATCCGGGGACCTAAGGGAGAAAGGATGGAAGAAGGAAGAAGCAATGGATAGAGAACTATGGAGGAGAAGGATCCAGAAGAGCAACGCCGACCCTACGTGACGTGGGACAAGGCGACGATAAAGAAAAAAAGAAAGAAAGAAAGAAAGAAAGAAAGATAATATTCAATAGGCCTTATTCGAGTGCTCACTCTTTCTGGAAGAGTTCATGAGTTGAGCTAAAATCAGGTAATAAAATGAATAAGTTGTACTGAATTCGACAAGCGTCTTATGAAACGACTTCACAGAGACGTTTCAATTCTGTTATCAATAATATAACCGAAGACAAAAACGAATGCATATTTGAGATAAATGAAAAGAAATTTCATTTCGCAGGGCCTTTAACCAAAATGAACTTGCTAAATTATTGTTGCAAACCTCATTTGTCGATATAGAATTCTCTCGTGCAAGAATCTGCAACTTCCTTAATTCTTCCTGTCTGGCGTTCCCTACGATATCATTGTACATTTCTGACTCAAGTTAGCTGCAGTGTCTGTCACTAGACGATTTTCTTGCACCCGTGATTACTGTAGCGCAGATGAGACATTTGGCTTTATCGTCACAACTAACAAAAAAATAAGGAAGTTCCCACTCCGTTTTAAATGGAGTTTCCGAAATCTTTGCTTTTTCGAAGTCGATTGTTCCGTTATTCTAGTAAGTGTCTTGCACTTAACGTATTTCAGTGTTGAATAAGTCATCTATCAACGCACTCTGCAGTGAACCACGGCGGCTTCACCCTGGAGGCCGAGCTGAGGCGAATTAAGCCGAGTTGGACCGATGCATCGTGCAATGAGTCTTTGTACTTCACTTCGCACGCGAGCTATTTAATGCGTGTGACAAGCCCTGAGCTACGTGATAAGGCCACAGCCGCTGCTCGGCGGGACTCAGCTGCCACGCCACCGACGCACGTAGCCGATGCAGCGTCCTCGCTCAGGGAACAGCGTGTGCGTGTCATGTCACTGGTAGGGCACCTCCGGCGTGCTAGGTGGCTCTGGCGTCGTGCGTGCCGGCACGGCGACCAATAAGGGGCAAGCAGGCAGGCGCCTGATTTCCATTCCGGGTCACCCCGGCGGCGGCGGTGCTGGTATTCCGACGCTGCCGTGGCAGAATGCAATCCACCACACTTCGAGATGAGCGCCGTGCTAACCATGAAGGACCATCGCTGTATTAATAATGTGAATTCCTGCTTTCTGCCGAGTTGTTGTTAAGATTTTATGCGCAGTATTGTGACAACCGTTCCAAGCGTCATCTTCGTGTGCTCTGGTTGTGATGCTATGTGTACTCCTTGCCTGCAGTTCAACCACACAATTAATTGGTCTTAGTCTCGTGCCGCTGTTCATAGCTGAATTAGAAGAACCTAGACCTATAAATAGTTGTTCGAAACAGTCAGTAGGCCATAGTCTGATTGTATTCCAAGGTACGAGTACATTCACTGAAGCACCAAATAAACTGATATAGGTATCGGTATTAAAATAAAGAGATATGTAAACTGGCAGAATACGGCGCTGCGGTCGGAAACGCCTACATAAGACAAGTGTTTGGCACAGTTGTTAGATCGGTTACTGCTTGTAACGTACCCTCTCTGTTATTGTTTTTGCTTTTTTTGTTATTGTTTTCTTGTTATTGTAGTTGTAGAGATATGAAATTATTGTAGCGGTTTGCCAAGTCAGCCGTACTTCGGAATTTTTTGACATTAAATGGAGCCTGAAACTTGCGTAATGAATACTTCGCGTGAAGTGCGATTTGCGGCATAAACAAAAATTAATTGCGGAGATGCAATCCTCAGAATATTAACAGAAAAGCTTTAGAACAATGCGCACGACTGACTAGACACATTCAGAGGGTACGTACATTCGCTTACGAGTGGTTGCGATCTGATGAGAAAGATCTATCTCAATTTTTTTTTGTGTGTAAAATAATTACGTCGTAACACACTACGAGATTGCGAACGTACAATCAGGGTAGATGCACGTACTTTCTATCATTCCCCGTGGCCTGGGTAAAAGAATTGCAATTATTTAAATTTAAGAATATTTCTTTTTCAATCGGACTCCTATTTTTATACGAAAAGAAAGATTTCAGGTTCTGAATGTCTCGGCAAAAACACATCGAAATTAATCTTCGCGGCCACCAAAGGAAAGTAGTGAGCACAATCACGTACCTCTATTGTTGAGCAGCGCCGTCGTAAAGATCGTCGCCTCCATCTAAAATTCGCCTTCTCGAATTAACAGAATAATTGGTACTCCATTGGTATGGGATTTAGGCTTGATCTTGACAGAAATTGTAAAACACATTTTTCATCATTTACACCTTCATTTAACACACACATAGACATGAAACTATACAGTACGTATTTACGCCAGCACATCAGAACAAAAAGGTACTTAATACTAGAAGTAATAAAAGAATCTCGAAATTAGTCCTTTGTCTCTCAATGATAAAAAAGTTTTTTAGAGTATTCCTTTGGTATGACAGTCGAACAAATTTTCTTCTTGTATCTTTGAGATTCAATTACAACATTTTTTAGTTCCTTTTCATGCTGCTACAATGGCAGGTTATCAAGGTTTAACTGGGTTTGAACTTGGTGTTATAATCGGCGCACGAGCGGTAGGACACAGCAACGCTGAGGTGGCGCCGAAGTAGGGATTTTCCCGTACGCCCATTTCACGAGTGTACTGTGAATATCAGGAACCCAGTAAAACATCAAATCTCTGACATCACTGCGGCCGGAAAAAGATCCTGCAAGAACGGGACCAACGACGAACTGAAGAGAATCGTTCAACGTGACATTTTCCTCAAAGCATGTCATTTTCTTTCACGTCTTCATGTCCTTTATAATTGTGCTACATAGAAAAGTAAGAGTTTCCTTGCTATAGATGTATGTGATATGCAATCGCTTGCGGTCACAGAAACCTACCGCTCTTCTAGCAAACAAACGGAACTGTGAGTCTAACTTGGGTAAGAGGATTCCACCATCTCTATTCGTGGGTAGATTTTTCACGAATGTAACTGTGCAGTATAAGTTAATCCGATATGAATGTTAATAATATTAACTATTTAATGAACCCCTTTGCACACATTCATTTTATGAAGAGGAGGCAAAACATGATGTAAATTTGTGTAATCCTTTCAACAGCCGACTACTGCCGAGCTAACCTTGGATAGCATTTCCTAAGCAGCTTAACGTTGCTTTTTCACGTTTAAATGGAATTATGTAGGCTTGTAACACTACGGTATCTGACTTGTTTTGGAATTTTCAGGGATTACTTTGAGAGTCCATACGTTATGCTGTAAGCCCGTGTATACAATCCGAAACCATTTACTGTGCTGAGAGAAGCCAGACAAATCAGATTCGCAAAGCGTGCCAAAATTTTCCCTTGCAGTTTTTAAGCGACTACTGAATGCACTGAAACTGTTATGTGTGAGAGTAGGGCACCGAAAATGGATATTCAGACAAACTGAATCAGTGAATTTTGATTCAGAATACACTTTGCACCTCTAGCGCACGCGTAGTGCTTTAGGACGAGTCGCGCGCTACGTAGCTGCTTATTCGGATTTAGGAATTACGAATACCTATTCTGTTATGTCAATTGTCCTTTTTAAATTAGTGTTCAAAAATGATACGACGATATATATGTTGTCACTTCAACAGACGAATATGCATAGTAATGAAGCACATCTTAAACAATCCTGCATGTTCTTGGGAGTTTCAAAATGTGTACTGTTTGTGGTTGAGCCTTTCTCCCCAACTTTTAAGTTTTGCGAGTTTGATTTATAGCGAGGTGTGTAGCCTATGAGAATCCGCGCATGTTTTAGAAATTAGTTAAGAGTAACTTGTAGGTTAACCCTTATGTTGGTGGTGTGAATCGTGAATAGATGGCTCATTAGGAGTATTGTCAGTGAAAGGCAAGACTGCGGCTTCAGTTCACAGAAGAGAAAACGGATTTTCTAGTATAATAAACTCCTTTTCCTGGTTTTTCAACCTTATTTTCTACAACCAATGCCGTATGGCAGAGGGGTAGGTAACAGAGATATTACAAAATTGTTGAGGCTTTCGTGGCCACTTGTTGACAAACTGCCTATTGGCTTCTGTCTCGGGTTCTTCGGCCGACGTTCATCTAATGATTTTTCTGACGTTTCGCCAGCACGAGTGGCTGGCATTGTCAAAGCTTCACCCTCCATTGCCGGTGGTGAACTGTTCACCACCGGCAATGGAGGGTGAAGCTTTGACAATGCCAGCCACTCGTGCTGGCGAAACGTCAGAAAAATCATTAGATGAACGTCGGCCGAAGAACCCGAGACAGAAGCCAATAGGCAGTTTGTCAACAGAGATATTGTTCAAATGTGTGTGAATTCCTAAGGTACCAAACTGCTGAGGTCATCGGTCCCTAGACTTACACACTACTTAAACTTTTTATGCTAAGAACAATACACACACCCATGCCCCAGGAAGGACTGGAACCTCCGGCGGGAGGGGTGGCACAATCCGCGACATGACGCCCTAAACCACGCGGCCACTCCGCGCGGCATTAGAGGTATTATATGGTGTCATAATAAATTTCCCTGTAGCTACTAAACCGTTGGTGAAAGACTGTGTCGGCAGAAACACAGGCTTAGATTATTATAGACTACCTTTTACTGCAGTCATTCATGATTAAATAAATAAAAAAATCCTACTGGCAGCAGAAAATATTTTATATAGCTAAGAATAACCTGGTAAGTGTTTAAAACTATATTAAATGGGAAACATTTCCTCTTGTTTTGCGAAATTATTTTCATTTGGTCCCGAACCAGCTTTCGGCATCTTATGCCATCGGCAGGTGGCAATTGAATGTCACAAACACAGATAAAATTACGTGCGACTGACACAGATACTATTTATGCAAAAGATAGAAAACATAAAAATTGTCGGCATTTGGAGTGTTTACATAAGAAAGTAGTACTTTTTTTGGTCACTCAGAAATACGTAACCCTAACGAAAGAAGGAAACACAGTATTTGAATGGAGATACATTTAATAGGTGATGAAATGTGAAGTTGAATTTGCAATTTTAATCTAGTGTTTGTAGCTAAAATTTGACTTAACATAAAGAGTCATCTTCTTTGGAGGGGGGGGGGGGGAAGGGGTGATCTTTGTCTCATTTTCATTAGAATAAACTATACGGGACTGATACACAGCGGAGTGAAGAACATTCGTAATTTTTTTCCGTGGATGACGGCTCTTGAAGTTTTCTAAGTAGTCTCTCGTGAAATTTACGGATTCTGTCTTAAAGTGTCTCTCGTGAAATTTACGGATTCTGTCTTAAAGTGTTTTCCCATTACGATTTTCCACCTGACTGCTACAGTCTCCCGTCAGTCATCAAGCTTGTGATCATTGACATCATTCCTTATTTCTATACGCACAAGATCACCTATTAGCCCAGCCATCTATCGGTGCCATGGACTTCAGCCGTATTCCGAAATTGGATCACATGAGTGTTTTGTATGCAGTCGCTTTAGTAGACATATTTTCATATCTCAGTATTCTACTAGTAGATCGTATGTCGTTAGCTGCACTTACACTGAAAGACGGCAGATTCACATCCATGGTGAAATTTTGAACAAAGGCGTGTGTACCATAAACATTTCCGTTAAGCGTAAAATACGTAAGGAAGAAAAACGTTTGTAACTTTTTAAAATTTAAACAATCTTTTATAAAAGATTGGTAATTGAAAATTTCTATTTGCAGTGAATCAGAATTTTAATGTGTAATATATAAATAGAAATAAGACGTGCATTTTTATAAAAATGACTCTTAGACATCTGTTAATCACCAAATATTTAATGAACTTTGTATTTAAAAGACGTAGACATTCTAACTGCACGAAGAAGAACTAATAACCGAACTGAGACTCGAACCAGCAATTACTAGCCTCCAGAGCTACTGAATTTATTTTCACCTTTCTGTAGTTTACGTTTCGCGGAAATGGTAGTGGAAAATGTACCTCTGTTTAAAAATATGCATCGCTCGCTATCTTAGAAACTCACTTGACAGACAAGGGTTCTGCCGAAAAACTAGACTTTACTTTACTGTATTAAACACGGTCGGAAAACTTCAAAGTCGATTTTGTGGACAAATTTTGAGAGTTGCATAGGACTGATTTGAAAGACTGATTTTAGTGTTCCGAATGTCACGTACCGCAAATATAAAAAAAAAATTATAAAAATCCGATGAGCGTGTAGTCCCCTTCTGAGTCTTTGTGGTCGTACCCTTCTAACCTCTACACATGGTTACTACCAAATACTTTTACAATATGACTGAAGCATGTTGCTAATCATTATTACTTAAATCAGACGATACCGTGCTTCACTTCTCTACATTAAGAGGTAGCTGGCTGTCTTTGCAGAGAGTTGATATTTGTCGAGATCTAGCTGGAAACTACAACCTCTACCAGGTAAACTGTTCTCATAATTAATCGAATCTCTTGATATATGTTTTACTTGACATATAGGGTGGCAGGAATGGAACTGTCAATAACCGTAATTAATATTTCATTTTCATGGTATTTACGTCATTTACAGTCTTACGAAAACAGTTATAAGACAGATCACTAACGATGTAATAAGGAAGTCACATCAGTCTAGAAGTATTTGACAATGGCGATAAATGAGAAAACATTCTGTCGTGAATAAAGATTAGCTATTATGAGCAGCTATTTAGGTGCCTCTATTCTAATAATCATGTAGTTGTCAGGCATATATTATGCTGCTGGCCCTAAAGAAGAAAAATTGTAATCTAGAACAAGTATCAGCTCTTGTTTGTTTTTCCGATAACTTTCGGTAAAACAGACATTCACACGCGATCCAGTTATTCAGCATAACCAACGATTTTGTAATCTGGCTATGTTTGAGGATTAACTTCGATGGGAGAAAACGCCGTCGGAGGTTTAGTGGTGCTCCTAACGTCTCCCATAACAGTTGTAACACTCCCTTATTATATTTGTTGGTGTGTCCGCTCGTTCGCGGATCTGAATAGCAGCCCAAATTAAGTAATTAATTAATGTGACCGTGTACCTAATGGGGCTGGCAATCGGATTGGACTGCTCAGGAGATGTTACATTCCATATTGTCCTTCGCAAATACTGTAATAATGTACTGTCTGGTGGCAAGAGAACAACAACATAGCTTCACTAATCAAGACCTATATTCTTATCAAAAACACAAAAATAAGGAGACAGCCACTGCCTTCGTCATACACTGTTAATAACGGCTAATCTCAGCACAGGTTTCTTCGTTATTCATAATCGTCACACGCAAAATCCAGTCACTGTAATCCAACACTGTAATCCAAATAATGCCGGCGTGGTAGACGCGGAATCTCAATAACGGCACATAAATATCACTGATCACCCTCTGTTGATTAAACTTCCTCACTTTCCCGTATAATACTAACACAAAGGGGTTAAACCGCGGCGATGGCCACTCCCTTTGTCGATAATTCATGAATCAACAACTGCTGGCTTCAGCCCAGCTCTCCGCCCGCCTCGCGGGAACCTCCAACACACACACTGCTCTGAACTGACTCTCGCTCTCGCGACCCAACACACTATCGATAGTTGCCCTGTCGACCTGTGTGAGCGCAAACTTAGTAGTAAGGACCTGCGGACCCCTTACATCCCCGCCCTCGAAAACTTCTTTAGAGCCGCAGGCGAAAAAGAATCGGCAAGGGAATTAAACATTGCTACATTTGAACAAAACACACAGTGTAAATAATGAAAGAAATTACAATTCATCAAAATAATCCCTCGACTCCGGTAGTGGGCTGCCTCCACAATAATTTCTACAAAAGGTTATTACATCTCACAAATATGGCATTGTCCAAATTACAATTTTTTTATCAAGCAGAAATAGTCCTCTCAAGTCCAATATTGAATGAAACACACCCCATACACTCAAAAATTATTACTTAAACACATGACATATGAATTACTACACTACAAAATAGTTGTTACAGATTTTATACCTATTCTCAGATAATCTTCGATAAGAAATATGCAATTCTATTGTAATACATCACAAAACACACTGTAAATAAACATTTCCCTTTTTAAATGTCCGTTTTGCAACTAAATGTCCTAAATATCTTAGCAGGTTTATTCGGGTCCTGGTAGCCCTCACTCTTGACCGGACCTCACCTGGAGTGTCATTCAGTTTTCTTCGGTTCCTCCACCTCTTCCTCTATAATCAGATGAATGATTAAAATGATTCCTTGGGTCATTACTTCCCTCTTCTATATGCATTGTGTCATTCATTCGACTATCCCATCTTCTCTCATGATCTCTTGGTTCTTCACTCCTTCTCCAATCATTTCTCCATTGCCGTTCACCGCCATGGTTCCTGTACCTATGACCGCCACCTCTTCCTCTATAATTAGACGAATTACCAAAATGATTCCTTGGGTCATTACTTCCCCCTCGGTTTTGATCATTAGGTTGACTGTGTCCCTGGGATCGAACAGATTCCAACTGTTCCAGTATCTCCATCAAGGCCTCCCTATTTTTAATTAGGCTCCCAGATACAGTTTCTTGCATTTTCTGATTCAATCTTCTTTTTATCGCAGATATCATTACGTTATCACTCAGGGGTTGTTCCAAGGTCTCGTTCAATTCCCACAAATGTTCGGCAAACTCTCTCAACATTCCCCTCCATGTACTAAGTGACTTGCGATGGAGTAGGTCCTCAATTGCTGCACATTGATGACTTGTGGACCAGTATTTTTTTAAGAATTCCTCTTCAAACTGATCGTAACTAGTAGTCCCTTCCTTCTTCCTGACTCCCCAAGTGAAGGCCTCACCTTCCATTCTATCTATTGCAAATTGAATCTTGTCTGAGTCCTTAAGATGTGCTGGGAAAACTCCTTTTAGCCATTTCATAAATATCATTGGGTGCAACCCTCCTTTCGGTCTAAATTTCTGCCCTGTATTACTTTGGACGCACCGATTATCACTGCTCATCAATGTAACGACCTTACTTTCCCCAACGGTTAAGGTGGCATTGCTAATTCGTTTATCGATTTCTTCTGTCTTGCTCTCCAATTGCTGCACTCTCTTGTTATCCTCTTCTCGTTGCATGGCTATAGCATTTCTCAGATTGACAGCCAGTTGGTTTTGCCTATCTCCTATCCCCTTAACAGCATCGTTGCATTGTTTCTGCATCTGCGTCACCTCGGCGATTCGATGATTGCAATTTGTTTCCACTTCGTTGATTCTTTCTTCCAATTCGGCTTTCGTTTCTTCAATATCGTCTTCTATCTTTCTTGTTAACTTTCCTTCCACCTTCTCCACGTCTCCCTGGACTTGGTCTATGCTCTTCTGTAGCTTCCTCTCTCTTTCGTCGATGTCCATCTTCAGTCGTTCTTGTAACTCCTGCATTTCCTTCTTCAAATTATATTCCATCTTCATTTGTGATGTTTTGATCTCTTGTAAATCTTCCTTTAGTGATTCGTTATTTTCTTGTAAACTTTTTAGCGATTCTTTTGTTTCTTGTGAACTCTTTTCCAACGATGCGCTAGTTTCTTGTAAACCCTTTAGTGATTCGTTAGTCTTCTTTATCAAGTCTACCAACATCGACCATCTATCAACATCCTCTGAAACTAGCCTAGCTCTCGTCATTTGTCCCGGTGTCTCGGGGTAATTAGTTGAATGTGCTGATGGGCTTCCTAATGACAATCCACAATCACTGAATCCTGAATCATCTCTGTCTTCCTGTCCTATCCCTTTCCTTTCAACTACTGCCTCACAGACCTGCTTATCTTCAGTAGACATGTTTGGTTTATTTTTAATACACAGCCAAGTAATACAAAATAACCTCTAGTCACCCAAAACACTCCTAATTACCATGAAACTAATCAAACAGCACCGGCAATCCTTTCAGTTAATCCCTAAAATGATACTACATGCATGAGTACTGAACATCATAACTCTCAAAAACCTATTAATTTCCAATAACACTTTCCACATACACAGTTTATGTAAAAACGTTTTAAACAAGATAATCACAACACTCACAAAATCTATAAATGTAAAATCCCCAAACAATTACCATTTAGACAGTGCAGTGTGCATAAACAAGTATGCAATATTTCAAGGTATGCTTCGCAAATTTTTCGGAAATTACTGCAATTGAGCACTTTTCCTAAAGTGAAATTCAGTTAAAAACTGTTTATTTATCGCGAAGACTGCACACTGCAATTTAATGTTATGTCAACCAGTCGTCTTCACTCACCAACCGACGTTACCGCTAGTCGCGATGTTTTGACGTTTGAGGTGGGCGTGGCGCTGTACTGTCGCTGGAGCTGGGTGAGGATGCGCTGCCGTGGCGAGTCGTCGTAGTTCTCCGTCGGCCGCTCCGTAGCTCTGCAGGCGGGCGTAGTCCGTAGTTTAGCCGCTAGGTGCCAGGACTGCGCTCGGTGTTTCGAAGTCGCGTCGCTCGCCGTGGTGGGATGTCGTGTGAAATCACCTTGCGGACCGAAACTCTTTGGCGCAACTGCTACACAGGTCTGCGTGACGTCACTCAACAATTGCGTCGCCACAACACATTATCGTCTGCATAACAGTTTATGGGTGCACACGAAGCTGTCCGATTTTCGCTGTTCAAAAGGCAATATGTCAAAATATTACTATTAAACACTTCTGTAAGGCTTTCGTGACGAATTCTTGGCTCGTTTTGCTATTTTAATGTTCACACGTGTCTTTCTTTAGTGTTCACTTTTCACAGTTTTTCGTGCGGATTTACGCGTTTGCACATTATACCACAGTTTATTGACACTATTGTTCTATTTAATATGGCAAGAAAAACAGTTTAGTCACAATCGTAAGATATTATTACTTCGTATTGTTCCAAAAAATGCACTGTTCCTTGTCGCGATTTTAAAGTTTATGCACTGTCCCGATCCAAATTGAAAAAAAAAAAAAATTCTCGCGTTAAACAAGGTAAATTATCTATTGTTCTTTACTATTCGTCCGAAAATTGCACTCGTCCTTTCACGGTAAGCCAAGGGTGTAACACTCCCTTATTATATTTGTTGGTGTGTCCGCTCGTTCGCGGATCTGAATAGCAGCCCAAATTAAGTAATTAATTAATGTGACCGTGTACCTAATGGGGCTGGCAATCGGATTGGACTGCTCAGGAGATGTTACATTCCATATTGTCCTTCGCAAATACTGTAATAATGTACTGTCTGGTGGCAAGAGAACAACAACATAGCTTCACTAATCAAGACCTATATTCTTATCAAAAACACAAAAATAAGGAGACAGCCACTGCCTTCGTCATACACTGTTAATAACGGATAATCTCAGCACAGGTTTCTTCGTTATTCATAATCGTCACACGCAAAATCCAGTCACTGTAATCCAACACTGTAATCCAAATAATGCCGGCGCGGTAGACGCGGAATCTCAATAACGGCACATAAATATCACTGATCACCCTCTGTTAATTAAACTTCCTCACTTTCCCGTATAATACTAACACAAAGGGGTTAAACCGCGGCGATGGCCAGTCCCTTTGTCGGTAATTCATGAATCAACAACTGCTGGCTTCAGCCCAGCTCTCCGCCCGCCTCGCGGGAACCTCCAACACACACACTGCTCTGAACTGACTCTCGCTCTCGCGACCCAACACACTATCGATAGTTGCCCTGTCGACCTGTGCTGATGCAAACTTAGTAGTAAGGGCCTGCGGACCCCTTACACAGTGCATTTGTTGGCGTCGTTTTCATCGCACCGTGACAGATGCGGAGCGCTTTATGCTGGCTTATGACCAGTTTAAATAGGGCGAATTTGCTTGTAGATCCATATGAGATTCTTGTGTAGATCAGGTAGGGACGAATAAGTGGTCTTTAAATGAGTTAGTTTAACATTGTGGTCAGCCATAACAAGGCAATATCCGTAATTGTTTGTAGAATATTTATTGTTGTTTCGCATTATTGTGTTACTCTTGCAACATATGGGCTCCGTATGAGTTTGTGTTCTATTTCGGAGCCAAAATACTTGACAGTTTTCTTGACTGGAAGTGAATAGGAACCTACTTTTATCTGTTTGGAGCCTGTACGTTTGTGTCTAGTGAATACACAAACGAAAGTCTTACTAGGAGATATTTCAAGCCAGTTATTTAGCAGCCAAGTTCTAAATTTTTCATCAATTGTCCTAATGTCTCGATGCACTGTTTTAATGTCTCTCCAGTTGCATAACTGCAGAAATCAGCAGCCAATTACAAGATCTTAGTGACGTCCGCCACTAAATCATGTGTAAGCCTACTGTATGTATTGAAAAGCAGTGGGAACAAAATAGAACCTTGTGGTAAGCCCTCACTAGTCATTTGACACCCTATTGTCGTGGGCCATTTCTAACGAAGATTTTTCTTGAGTTACCGCTTCTGACAGGGATGGAACGACTTCGACAGGGACCAATGTTCAGCCTCGTGAGGCCAATTGAGGAGGTACTTGTTTGCAAAGTCGTGTCTCAGAGGTGTGGAAAACGGACAATGGTGAGGAGAACGGTGCGCCAACCCATGCCCCCCCTTACAGCATTCAAATATGGCACCATGTGGCAACGCGTTATCTTCTTGAACTTAGGGTGATCCTGAAGCTACTTCCTTTAATACTTTTTTGAGTGACACGCACTTCCAGGATATTTGTATGTACTGACGAGAGAAAGTTAGTTTCTCAGTAGGAATACTTTTCTTTGGCACGTTTAGATCGATACTGAAGTATTGTGCATAAGCATTAATTACCTCGTCTCTTATTGGTCTCTTTCCCCTCCCTCTACCCATTTTGTGTATTCTGTACACTGTAAGATAAAGAAAGCGTTTCACTGGCCACATTACACAGATTTAAAGGGTGATCATAGAGTTTTTCCTTGAATACAAAGATTTATGTCTAAAGATCTGTACTAGATACAACTGTGAAGTCTTTGCAATCTGACTCACTATATTTTTATGCATAGCCTTCCACATATACTCCGTCTGTTACCCATAGAAGGTCTCGGCGACACTCAATTTCTCTCCGTGTGTTTGCCAACATGTCTTCCTTCACCGCCCTACACCATCCCCTATTCGTAGACCCTAGTGTAAGAGTTTTTACATCAGGAAATGGTGAACTGAACACTTTATCCTTAACGTAACCCCACAAAGAAGCCCAGAGTGGTATGTCTGGTATGTGAGGTGCTCGTGGTGTTGATCGTCTCTATTGGTCCATCTATCCGGAGAGGTTATATCCAAGAACTGACTAACAAACAACGTCCCAATGTGGCGATGCACCGTCATGTCGAAACAATACCCATGGCTGAATTTGTGTAACTGAGGTACGACGTAATGTTCCCCCATGTCTAGGTAAAGTGTTGCCGTAATGGCAGCTCAGTGAAAAAGAGTGATCCCTTAACAGTGTTGTGCAATAAGCCACATCATTCATTCTTGGGCTGTCCCGTATCATCTGACAATATGTGGAACTCTGACTCTCACATTATGACACTATGCCCGTTTACTTTCCTGGAGATGTGAAAAGTCGTTTCATCGGAAAAGAAAACTTTTTAAGGTATTCGTAGCCTGCTTCGATTCGACAAACATTTGGATCTATCATGCGGCTGGAGAGATTTCAGTATTTGGACGTTGTATGCATGGAAAAGCAGCCGTTTTGTGTAAAATATTCTCCAGAGTGTTCTGAGGTATGCCTGTTTCTCAGTAAACACAACGCTTCGATTCCTGCCGCCTGCGGTGAAGTGCTGTAATGTTGTACACACGGTACCAACTGCATCGTCTCTGTCTTCACTTTTACCGCTTCTCGCCTTGTCAGCAACTCTGTTAAACTCTTTAAACTTTTCAAACAATCCTTTGATGGTCCTTACATTCGGCAGATCTCGCACTCAGGAACTTCGGAACTATCGCAGAAGTGTAATAGGTGAGCGTGTTTCATGAAACTACAAAACACATTGCCTTTCTTGTGCATAGAAGCCATTGTGACGGCAAAACTTCTAAACTACGCTACTTTTAACAAGAGATAGAGAGAGAAAGAAGAAGAAATCAAATGCTGTCAGACCGTATGGAAAAGTGTATCCATAAAATCTTCATGAGTTAAGCTATACCTGCAACAAACCTCACATCTGTATCTAGCATAGTTCCTTAGAAATAAATTTTTGTAGTCTGGGAAATACTTTATTATCACCCTACTTTTACGTACTCTGAGACCGTTCATATCCGTAAGCTCTGCACGTATAGTTCAGTAAGACATTTTATAGGCACGTACCGGTATATGTAAGTCAGTAAAAACATTGCACACAATCTACTGTGATTTGATATTTAGAATCACCACGAAAATATTTTTTTCTCCTACACTAGCATTATCCTTTAGCATAAAACTAAGCCTAATTTTTCGTTTTTTCTGTTGTTTCAGGTAAGCCGCTGTGAAAGCTCAATGTTACGTCCTACCATGCCCATGTGCGGGGATCGAGTTCCTCACACAGTGACACTGATTCAAAGTAAGTTGGAAGTCTTTGTGCACATGGCATTTAACAGATGTAATCTGTTCCTACGGCTTCAGATACGCGAGCATGGCGATATATCACTGTCTGAACGCAAACACCATGAGAGAGGTCGCCAATCAACGCCACCTGTGATCACAAATATATCATTAACGAACCGATTGAAAACGACAGATTCGTCTCCAGGGTAGAGATCTTGAAAAACACAGGTATGACGCTAACCAAACCACTGGGATACAGAAAACGTTATTCTGGCCTGGTTCTACAGCTCTTGAAAAGAGACGTTATTCAGAGCAGACAGTATGAGTGCGGCGGTGTTCTTCACAGTTTTTGTTGGGTTTGTTCTCAGTTATGTGATGGGATCATCAAATGATATGAAACCTAGCAAATTTCATTTTGATGCTGAAAACATTATTCACAACACAAGACCGTGACATCGGAGCAATTTTGTGGGTGGGCCGTTGTCCCCAGTTGCATGGGCGAAGACGAGGTTGACATTTATACTACAAACAGAAAGTCATTAAGTTGCGTGGGTAAAATTGAGATACATTTATCCATCATATTTACATGTAGCTAAGGTGGCAAAGCCGGCCGCGGAGGTCTAGCGGTTCTGGCGCTGCAGTCCGGAACCGCGGGACTGCTACGGTCGCAGGTTCGAATCCTGCCTCGGGCATGGGTGTGTGTGATGTCCTTAGGTTAGTTAGGTTTAAGTAGTTCTAAGTTCTAGGGGACTTATGACCTAAGATGTTGAGTCCCATAGTGCTCAGAGCCATTTGAACCATTTGAACCATTTTTTTTAAGGTGGCAAAGGCGAACATTTAACTTCCTCAGATACATTTGCAGTTGTTCGCCTAACTGAATACTGGCTTTCGTTCACTGACTAGCGGCGTCAGGTAACCGACGACTAGCAGGAAAATACTCCAGTCAGAGCATAAAAAAGGAAAATACGAAACTTTTTAAAACACTGTGACAGGAAAGTGGTAAACCAACTACCTCAATCTTCATCCCACCTTCCTCACCAAACATTTTGGCATGCGAACATAGAGTCATTAGCCAGAACATTATGACCACCTAACTAAGAGCGGGAACGTCCCCCAAGGACACGTATAACAGCGGTGACGTGTCATTGCATGGAAGCAATGGGGTCTTGGTAGATCTCTGGTGGGAGTTTGCACCACATCTGCACACACAAGTCACCTAAATTTCGGGGAGGGTGGCGATGAGCTTTGACATTCCAAATGTGCTCGATCGAGTTCAGATTTGGCGTGCTGGGGGGCCATCACATCAATTGAAACTCGCCACTGTCTTCCTCACCCACTCCATCACACTCTTGGCCTTGATGAAAAATGCCACGCCCGTCGGGCAGCATGATCGTCATAAAGGGGTGTATGTGGTCCGTGGCCACTGGACCATGCTCCTTGGCCGTCATGGTGCCTTGCCGAGCTCCACCCCACCCCTGGATGCCCACATGAATGTTCCCCACAGCATAAGTAGCCGCCGCCAACTTGTCTCTGTCCCGCAGTACAGGTGTCAAGAAGCGGTTCCCCGGAGGGCGAGGATTCGCGCCTTCCCATCGGCATGATTAAGAAGTTATCAGTATTCATCAGACCATACAACGCTCTGCCACTGCGCCAACGTGCAGTGCCGATGGTCACGTGCTCATTGCAGTCGTAGTTGCCGATGTCGTGGTGTTAACATTGGCACGTGCATGGGTCGTCGGCTGCGGAGGACCGTCGTCAGGAGTGTTCGCTGCACTGTGTGTTCAGACACACTGGTACTCTGCCCAGAATTAAAGGCTGATGATAGTTCCGCCACAGTTCGCCTCCTGTCGTGTTTTGCTAATCTGTCCAACCTACGACGTCTGACATCTGTAATGTGAGATGGCCGGCCAACCCCACGACGTCTGGACGTCGTTTCACCTTTCTCGCCACGTGCTGAAGACACCACAGCACTCCTCGAACGCCCGACAAGTAGTGTAGTTTCCGAAATGCTCGTGCCGAACTTTCGGGCCATCACGATCTACCCTCGGTCGAACTCAGATAGCTCATGAACCTTCCCATTCTACACACGGACAGCGCACTCACTGATGCACCGTGCGTGTGTCTGACTAGCACTCATTCCTCGCTAGGTGACGCTGCTAGTTCCTGGATGGGTTTATATCGCTAGTAGGTCAGTGGTCATAATCTTCTGACTGATCAGTATATTCGCGATCTTTTGACAGGACATTCCAAATCCTATTATCCAGTCTTTGTGATTAAGCCTTCGTACTCAGCACCTCCCTCTCACTACCAATGTCTATATATGTCTCTCTTCCATATCTCATTTATCCTTCCATTGATTTACAGTATACTGAACAAAGCTCCAGGGCCCGATGGTATCCCTATCAGGTCCCACACTGAATTTGCGGCTGATTCAGCAGCTCTTCTAACTATAATCTGTCGTAGATCCCTCGAACAAAAAGCTGTGTCCAGTGCTTGGAAAAAGCACAGGTCACAGCCGTTTACAAGAAGGGTAGTGGAAGTGATGCACAAAATTACCTTCCAATACCTTTGGCATAGATTTGTTGTAGAATTTTAGAATGTGTTTTGAGCTGAAACATAATGAGGTATCTTGACTGAACGACCTCCTCCATGCCAACCATTACGGATTCAGAAAATATCGACGATGTTAAACGCAAAACGTGATTTTCTCACATGACACACTGGAAGCTTTCGATCAAGGCAGCCAGATAGATGCAGAATTTCTTGATTTCCAAAAGACATTTGATTCAGTACCACACCTACGCTTATTGTCAGAGGTACGATCCTATGGGTATTAAGTAAGATGTGTGACTAGATTGAGGACTTCTTGAAAGCATGTCATCTTGGATGGAGAGTCACCATCTGATGTAGAAGTAACTTCAGGTGTGCCGCAGGGAAGTGTGTTGGAATCCTTGCTGTTCATGTTGTACATCAGTGACCTTGTAGGCTATATTAGTAGTAACCTCAGACTTTTTGCAGATGATGCAGTTCTCAAAGATTAAGTACTGTCTGAAAGAAGCTGCATAAATATTCAGTCAGAGCTTGATAAGATTTCAAAGTGGCGCAAAGATTGATAAATGTAAAATTATGCCCTTCACAAAACTAAAAATCGTACTATCCTATTATTATAAAATCAATGTGCGACTGTTGGAATCGGACAACTGATACAAATACCTGGGTGTAACACTTTGTAAGGAAATGAAACGAAATGATCACATAGGCTGAGTTGTGGATCAGGCAGGGGGTAGACTTAGGTTTATTGGTAGAATACTGAGGAGATACAATCAGTCTACAAATGAGATTGCGTACAAATCACTCGTGCGACCGGTTGTAGAATATTGCTCAAGTGTTTGGGACCCATACCAAATAGGACTAACAGGGGATATTGAACGTATACAGAGAATGGCAGCACGAATGGTCACAGGTTTGTTTGATCCTTGCGAGAGTGTCACATACGTACTGAAGGAGCTGAACTGGAAGACTCTTGAAGATAGACCGTAAAGTAGCCCGACAAAGTCTTTAAAAAAGTTTCAGGAACTTTAAATGATGAGTCTCGGAATATACACTCCTGGAAATGGAAAAAAGAACACATTGACACCGGTGTGTCAGACCCACCATACTTGCTCCGGACACTGCGAGAGGGCTGTACAAGCAATGATCACACGCACGGCACAGCGGACACACCAGGAACCGCGGTGTTGGCCGTCGAATGGCGCTAGCTGCGCAGCATTTGTGCACCGCCGCCGTCAGTGTCAGCCAGTTTGCCGTGGCATACGGATCTCCATCGCAGTCTTTAACACTGGTAGCATGCCGCGACAGCGTGGACGTGAACCGTATGTGCAGTTGACGGACTTTGAGCGAGGGCGTATAGTGGGCATGCGGGAGGCCGGGTGGACGTACCGCCGAATTGCTCAACACGTGGGGCGTGAGGTCTCCACAGTACATCGATGTTGTCGCCAGTGGTCGGCGGAAGGTGCACGTGCCCGTCGACCTGGGACCGGACCGCAGCGACGCACGGATGCACGCCAAGACCGTAGGATCCTATGCAGTGCCGTAGGGGACCGCACCGCCACTTCCCAGCAAATTAGGGACACTGTTGCTCCTCGGGTATCGGCGAGGACCATTCGCAACCGTCTCCATGAAGCTGGGCTACGGTCCCGCACACCGTTAGGCCGTCTTCCGCTCACGCCCCAACATCGTGCAGCCCGCCTCCAGTGGTGTCGCGACAGGCGTGAATGGAGGGACGAATGGAGACGTATCGTCTTCAGCGATGAGAGTCGCTTCTGCCTTGGTGCCAATGATGGTCGTATGCGTGTTTGGCGCCGTGCAGGTGAGCGCCACAATCAGGACTGCATACGACCGAGGCACACAGGGCCAACACCCGGCATCATGGTGTGGGGAGCGATCTCCTACACTGGCCGTACACCACTGGTGATCGTCGAGGGGACACTGAATAGTGCACGGTACATCCAAACCGTCATCGAACCCATCGTTCTACCATTCCTAGACCGGCAAGGGAACTTGCTGTTCCAACAGGACAATGCACGTCCGCATGTATCCCGTGCCACCCAACGTGCTCTAGAAGGTGTAAGTCAACTACCCTGGCCAGCAAGATCTCCGGATCTGTCCCCCATTGAGCATGTTTGGGACTGGATGAAGCGTCGTCTCACGCGGTCTGCACGTCCAGCACGAACGCTGGTCCAACTGAGGCGCCAGGTGGAAATGGCAATGCAAGCCGTTCCACAGGACTACATCCAGCATCTCTACGATCGTCTCCATGGGAGAATAGCAGCCTGCATTGCTGCGAAAGGTGTATATACACTGTACTAGTGCCGACATTGTGCATGCTCTGTTGCCTGTGTCTATGTGCCTGTGGTTCTGTCAGTGTGATCATGTGATGTATCTGACCCCAGGAATGTGTCAATAAAGTTTCCCCTTCCTGGGACAATGAATTCACGGTGTTCTTATTTCAATTTCCAGGAGTGTACTTAGGGGTCATGAGGATAAGTTATTGCACGCACAGAGGCTTCAGTCAATCATTTTTACCGCGCTCCATGCGTGAATGGAACGCGAAGAAATCCTAATGACTGGTAAAATGGGATGTACCCTCTGCCATGCACCTCACGGGGGTTTGTAGAGTATAGATGCAGATGTAGAAATACCCCACTGCTACTGCCTCCTCTCTCAGATATACTGTCTTCTTTTGTCTTTCTTTATCAGTGCCATTGTCTTCACCATACAGCAACAGTTGTGATATTCTGAGGGGTCAAACGTACGCTTTGCCCATACCCACGTGTTTAGAATTTCAGTCGACAGTGTTGCCTCCCCTATACCTTCATGTCAAAGTTCGTCAGTCTAGGAAGGACCAGACCTCCCATGCCTATGTATGGTCTCCACTCATCAGTATTCTTCATTTCCCCTGTATCTTCTTTTCTCCCGCGACTTCTATCTCCATCTATCTCTTTTTCGCACTGTCTCTCATCGAATATCAACATCTCCTCTCTCTTCGGCTCCCATTCTATTTTCTTTATCCATCTCTCTTTCTTTTTGACTGCCAGTTTCTCTCACCCACTACAGAGTCGTTTACGGTCTGCGAAAACACTGCCGATTGAGCGTGCGCTTTGTGTGTGTGTGTGTGTGTGTGTGTGTTTGTGTTTATTAAACTGTGGTGTGACGTTCTACTACAAGAATCTTTTACGAGGGTAAATTCGGTTCATGGGAACAAAGATTTTCGGAGTGCTGAAGTTCAAATGACTGACATTTCCAGACTAACCAAGAACCATTTTGACTGCTTACAAGATGTTATTGGTTCAAATGGCTCTGAGCACTATGGGACTCAACATCTTAGGTCATAAGTCCCCTAGAACTTAGAACTACTTAAACCTAACTAACCTAAGGACATCACACACACCCATGCCCGAGGCAGGATTCGAACCTGCGACCGTAGCAGTCCCGCGGTTCCGGACTGCAGCAAGATGTTATTACTCTTACTCTCACTGGTAACGACTTACGGAGAGTAGTGAGCTTCTCTTCCAAAACTGGTTTACAAAGTGTTTTCGTAGTGATGAGACAATGTTTCAGTTGGTGATGGAGAAGAAGATATGTGTCTGTCCGAGGTGGAAAACCTGGTTGAAAGTTACGAAACCGACCATTGTCCGGGATATTGTACACATTTAGGATAGGCAGTCTCGAACAAGACGCAAACATTCATAGTGCGAGGATCTCCATTACAGCGTTATTTAAATTAGCGGACATCTGACGCTTGGCGGCCAAAGTTGCGAAGTTATCACAAGTACCGTCTTCACAGCAGTCCTCTTTCCTCAGGGATAGAAAATCTCTAGAAATTCATTATCTCCTATAAAAGTCACATATAATATTTGAAATATACGTTTGGCGTGGATATCTATAGCATCTTACGTTCTTTATTTAAATTAGGCGAGAGTTACGTAAACTTTTTTCTACAAATGGATGATGTGCGACGTCATACCTCGAAAACTGCAGAACCACTGAACTCACCGAAATACTTTTTTCATTTACTAGTAAAACAGCTTGCTTCTGATAACATAGTTCCAACATTGCGTATCGCATTACGTGTTTTTAAATTTCTGTCTACATAACAAGTAAGAACTTTAAACTCTCCATCTACTATAAAACACATAAAAATTCTGAAATTCTGTAAAGAACTCATTGAGGTAATACGTTATGCGATGTAGTAAGTGATGCATTTCGTGACATGACGCTGAAGCAACCCGCACTGGAGGAGAACAGAACAGACACCATTCATACAGATATACATACACTCCTGGAAATGGAAAAAAGAACACATTGACACCGGTGTGTCAGACCCACCATACTTGCTCCGGACACTGCGAGAGGGCTGTACAAGCAATTATCACACGCACGGCACAGCGGACACACCAGGAACCGCGGTGTTGGCCGTCGAATGGCGCTAGCTGCGCAGCATTTGTGCACCGCCGCCGTCAGTGTCAGCCAGTTTGCCGTGGCATACGGAGCTCCATCGCAGTCTTTAACACTGGTAGCATGCCGCGACAGCGTGGACGTGAACCGTATGTGCAGTTGACGGACTTTGAGCGAGGGCGTATAGTGGGCATGCGGGAGGCCGGGTGGACGTACCGCCGAATTGCTCAACACGTGGGGCGTGAGGTCTCCACAGTACATCGATGTTGTCGCCAGTGGTCGGCGGAAGGTGCACGTGCCCGTCGACCTGGGACCGGACCGCAGCGACGCACGGATGCACGCCAAGACCGTAGGATCCTACGCAGTGCCGTAGGGGACCGCACCGTCACTTCCCAGCAAATTAGGGACACTGTTGCTCCTCGGGTATCGGCGAGGACCATTCGCAACCGTCTCCATGAAGCTGGGCTACGGTCCCGCACACCGTTAGGCCGTCTTCCGCTCACGCCCCAACATCGTGCAGTCCGCCTCCAGTGGTGTCGCGACAGGCGTGAATGGAGGGACGAATGGAGACGTGTCGTCTTCAGCGATGAGAGTCGCTTCTGCCTTGATGCCAATGATGGTCGTATGCGTGTTTGGCGCCGTGCAGGTGAGCGCCACAATCAGGACTGCATACGACAGAGGCACACAGGGCCAACACCCGGCATCATGGTGTGGGGAGCGATCTCCTACACTAGCTGTACACCACTGGTGATCGTCGAGGGGACACTGAATAGTGCACGGTACATCCAAACCGTCATCGAACCCATCGTTCTACCATTCCTAGACCGGCAAGGGAACGTGCTGTTCCAACAGGACAATGCAAGTCCGCATGTATCCCGTGCCACCCAACGTGCTCTAGAAGGTGTAAGTCAACTACCCTGGCCAGCAAGATCTCCGGATCTGTCCCCCATTGAGCATGTTTGGGACTGGATGAAGCGTCGTCTCACGCGGTCTGCACGTCCAGCACGAACGCTGGTCCAACTGAGGCGCCAGGTGGAAATGGCATGGCAAGCCGTTCCACAGGACTACATCCAGCATCTCTACGATCGTCTCCATGGGAGAATAGCAGCCTGCATTGCTGCGAAAGGTGTATATACACTGTACTAGTGCCGACATTGTGCATGCTCTGTTGCCTGTGTCTATGTGCCTGTGGTTCTGTCAGTGTGATCATGTGATGTATCTGACCCCAGGAATGTGTCAATAAAGTTTCCCCTTCCTGGGACAATGAATTCACGGTGTTCTTATTTCAATTTCCAGGAGTGTATATGCGCCGTGAAAGCTAATACGATAATTCGGTGCAGAGCACTCTTTGACCGACCACGTTCGGGACTTCGCATGATGCGACGAGCAAAAAGAGCTAGGGGACGCTACTTTGACAGTGTGCAGGAAATGGGGATCAGGATTATGGGGGAAGGGGGGGGGGAGGAAGCGTGCCTGGCTAGTCCTTTCACTAGTGACTAACGACTGTGCCAAGCTTTCCTGTAACTGAGCTACGTCAGTACTGGGATATAGCCAACGTGCTTGATGTCCAAAAAGGCAATCTATGACTTTTATTCAGCAGAATCGGTCAACGACTGTGGTTGAAGGAAAGAATCGCACGTTGACTGGCGTGCCGTGTGGCGATCGGCGCGCGCTCCTTATCTTGCGACTGACGTCCAGTCTGGATGGTACCTTACGGTCAATGGGAAGCTAGAATGCCGTTCACGTCTTGACGGAATTCACCTTGCAAACATCCCGATGTGTGTCTCCTGTAATCTTCTGGACACAGACGAGCGTCACCTAGAGTGCGGGTCTGCAATAGATGTCTGGTTTTTTGTGTGACAGATGATGGCCCTAATTACCCGTACAACTCTTCATCAGATACTACCTCGCCTGCTCCTCTTTCGGGATTCCTTATACATCCCACAAAGACGAACTACTTGAAGCTGATTTGTAGAGACTTGGATCACTACTTGTTTGATGACGGCCAGAAAAATGTTCATGATTTTTGGCACCTCCTGAATGAAAGACGTTGTGCAATTGCCCGCAGTCCCAAATGCAGACAATTTTTCTCCAATTTTCTTTGTAGTGTCTTTCTTAACCGACCCCGAGTTGAGGCGTTACTGCAGTGAGGAGTTGATCCTCGCTTTTTCCACTATTGGCACTCGTTAATCTCTGGTTACTGAAATGTTCTTCTTATCAATATCAATTTACTGCAACACTCGTTGCCAATAAAATAAAAAATAATTAAAAATGAAAAAATAAAGATTGTCAGATTGATGTGCTTTGATCCTCTACTCTGCGTTCCCTACGCTTTCCTCAGTTCCTGGGGAACAGAACGGGCCACTGTCACCAGGCCATATGTTCCAACCCCTGCCAAACTTTGCCCCCACCCCTACTAAGCAGTAGACCTGGGTTCGAGTCACGGCCTTTGTAAAAAATTTCATTTGTTTCCAGTGAATTCCTTCATTGCCCGAATGCGGCAGAGATCGGAATTTCTTCGTTCTAAACATAGTCTATGTCTGGCCGCAAGGTCAAACACAGAAATGGTGCCCATTCTTTCGGTCATGTACCAAAGGACAGACACAACTCATATGCAAAGTAAATGTGCTGTCGCAACATTTTACACTGTGTAATCATGTGGTATTATTGTCATGTAGGTCGCCGTACTTGACATCACATTCGACCGTATGAATTTATAACGTAATGACAGGCGATAGTCTGGTGTTAGGGATAGCTAAAGCTTCTACCTAGGTTGCAAATTCTTTCAGTAGTGGAGGAAAGTAAGAGACATCGCTGTACTTTCAACTTAACCCCCTTGTACCCAGGAAGCACAAAGAAATTCTCTTTGCGTATGTATGTACTTCATCTTCAGAGCAGTTTAAAACGGGCCTTGCAACGCAACATAAAATTGCCGTAATATGTACAGATTAAACATTGTAGTTAATAACAATTATTTACATGGAATATTTCAAAGATCATATTTTTATCGCTGATATAATGTTTTCAAAACTGTTGAACATGTTTTCGTAGAAAACCTTTAAAACTGTATATTCGTTGGTATATTGTTCTTGGCGTTCAAAGATAATACTGAAACGCATGAAATTCACTAGGTGTTAATTTGCTGATGCTTGGTGTATTAAAATAAAATTATTATTATTACTTTTAGCCTCTTGCAGAAAGATCTGTTTATAGAACGAGCTATTTACTGGCCTACGTGGAAATGATTCAAATGGCTCTGAGCACTATGGGACTTAACTTCTGAGGTCATCAGTCCCCTATAACTTAGAACTACTTAAACCTAACTAACCTAAGGACAGCACACAAAACCCAGTCATCACGAGGCAGAGAAAATCCCTGACCCGGCCGGGAACCTACGTGGAAACAAAGACATATCTCGGTATTAGATGAGAGGAATTAAATAGAAGGACATTTGATTTTAGGTAGAGAATAAGGCAGTTACGTGTCGTTGCTACTGTCTTCAGTGAATTGCTAGAAAAATATCGCCATACTATTTTTCTTAAAGTGAATCTTAACATTCTGAGCAACTGATGACGTGCTCTTAAAATTTTTCCTGTATGAGTAACGCCGGAGTATGTTGACTTAAGTCGACATGAAGATTTAATTCATAAATAATATGCAGTCATGGATAAAGCTAATATGTTTACACTAGGAAACCAAAGTATGTCTGCATAAGAGATAGCTTGAATATATGCAGTACTGCAGTTCTGTTCAAGTCTGGTGGATCTACACATGTTTGCAGTAACACGTGACGCCCAAGGTCACGCAGGACAGTTGAAACTGATACAGGCTACTTTGACACCTGGGATAAGCGCGAAGACAGTGGAACTGATTACCAAACAGATGGACTCCAACCCCCTCCCACCCCCCCACCCCCTCTCAGGTATTACAATGAAAACAAATCATTGTAGTCGAGTTTACCCGCTCTGAGAAAACTGAACAGTACGTTACCTTTTCCGGTTTCCACAACAGACATTGCGCATGTACGATAATAACGTAGACGATCCCGTAAAAACTAGCACTGATAGTTTTCAGGACTAATGCAAACTGCGAATTATTTATAATTGCACTAATTCTGGAGGCTCCTACAGTTAAAGTGTGGATTATAAGTAAGAGTAAGCAGAAGATTGTATTTTCTGGCGCGATCTGGCAAAAAATCTGCCAAAGGGCGGAAAGCATTGAACACGCAAGAAATAAGATGACCACTCCGTGAATTCATCCTCCCACTTGTTTGGTTCGTGAAGAGGAATGCAACATTATTCTTTCAGATGAAGTCCGTAATTTACTTATTATTTCACATTCAAAGGCATAGACGCCATTAGAAAACAGTAGTTATCTGAGGTGACAATAACCATTCTGCTAATACTGGAGACTTGTGTGTAGAACTTCTTCGGCACTCATCCAAACTGTGCATTAATTTGTATTTTAAAATGCTTTCCGGGTACTTTTGCGCCAAAGCATGGAAGAATTATTTGATTTAACATTCCGAGCTCGGAATGGGGAAGCAAATCTTAAAGGAGCCATTCTGACATTTGCCTTAAACTATTTAAGGAAGCCACGGAAAACCTAAATCCGGGCGGCGCAACCGGAATTTGCGTCGTTACGCATGCGTGTCCAGTATCTCTTATACAATTGCTCCGACGTTTCTGCCATGAGACACTGAAAATTTCTTACGCTTTGTGGCTGATGCATGCTTTAAGTACGGATACTCATTTTTTTATCTGTGGAAGCAAAATCTCCGAGAAAAAGTGCGGAAGACTGCGCCGTCAACATACAGAGAACATTATCGCCAAATTCAACCAGCGTAGTTGAAAGGAACACAGAAACATGGAGCAGCAGCTGATGGACTGAGATTCGACACTGCTCCACCTGAAGAAAAATAGATAATTCAAAAAAATGGTTCAAATGGCTCTGAGCACTATGGGACTCAACTGCTGAGGTCATTAGTCCCCTAGAACTTAGAACTAGTTAAACCTAACTAACCTAAGGACATCACAAACATCCATGCCCGAGGCAGGATTCGAACCTGCGACCGTAGCGGTCTTGCGGTTCCAGACTGCAGCGCCTTTAACCGCACGGCCACTTCGGCCGGCATAGATGGTTCCATCGCTGTGTTACCCTGTCGGTTCTTACGTTGGTGTCTTATGTTGCACGTCCAACACACTTCAAAGGAAAGATGGGATCAGTCCTATAAAGTTTTATAAAATGTTTGTATGCTTTTATAAAGAATCTGTTTGTGATAAGATTTCACGCCAGAAAAATATATGTCATTTCTATGATGAGGCGAAGAAATGTATCAAAGGAGCATATAATCTGTAGACGTGAAAAGGAAACCTGAACTGATACATAAGCTTGCTGGAGAGATAAATGTTAAAAATCCCTGTTCGTGATCCCCAGAAAGCTTTACGGATGTGTTTCTGTGCGATTCTGTGATGTAATCGTATCAGATGTATGGTCTCGAAATCCGATCAGTGTCGGATAAACCGCAAGCTTAGCTCTCGCAAATTCGTAGTTTACGCCAGATGGTGTTGGCTGCAGTATGGCGTCGTAGATGGGAGGGTTCTTAACAAATGTGTGTGAAAAGACAAATGTATAAGAAAAGATTGTAAAGGCAACAACTGTAACATTTCGTCGACTAATTCTCGTGAACAATCGACGCTTACGTAGCATAGTTTCAGTGGACGTCACCAGTTCGCACACCTCTGACGCACTGCACTTTCGGTTATGTTAACGTGCTGTGCACTTGTCCCACTTGCTCGTGGTGGTCACGCCATGCTGGTATGCCGAGCCACGACAGGAGCAGTGCCACCTAAATTGGCTTTATCTGACCATTAGCTGCGCTGCGCTCGTATATTTGTCAGTGGGATCTAGATACCGCTTAAGGAACAACTGTAGCGCATCACGAGAAGCAGATAGCCGTAATCACCCGGAAAAGCCTCGCAGAGCAGATTCCTACCCCTCCCCCACTCTAACCTCTGTAACCTCCCCCTCAGTTATCGACCTTAATGACAGTGAAAAATGAAACCGCGTGTGCCTAATGGGAATTTTGGAAAAGCAATCGTCACCGAAGTTAATCTGTCGGTAAAGAGGGAGGAAAGGGTTACATCTAAATGAAAGGAAAAATGCAAATGAAACTGGTGGAAATTAATTTTGAAAAGGGGTAAAGTTAATAAAGAAAGTAAATGTGCGGCCGTTACGTTAACAATTAACTAGCGGTAATTAGATATTTGAGATTTGGGGGAAATCACGGTCGCCAGTCCTAAGGACAATTACTATAGTAACTGAAAAAGAAAAGTTATTACACATATAATTAGCACTAGAAGCGTGGCAACTGAAGGTTGACACGTGTAGTGTGAAAACTGAAAGTTTGTCAGAAGTAAGAAATTTCGCTACACTCTGACTTAATTTAGCAAAAGAATTAATAAAACCGGAAAATCGAAAGTTAATTTAGTGACTGAAGTTAATAGTGAGCTTTCTTTCTGAAGCACATCGAAATCCAGCAGAATACGGTTAGTCTTGGACTACCTCAACAATCATTTCAAAAGCAACTTGACTCTACGCAATTTAGAAACAAGAGATTTAACTTTGAACTTGAATTAAATGATTCTGAATAATTAACAATAGTAAAATTTAGTACGTTCCAAGCTGAGCTGCAGTCACAGGTAAGCTAAAATATGCTAACAAAACTCGCACTCTTAATTTGTGCTCGTGTAATCTAAATATTGTAGCCAGCTATGAATAACTGAACTTTGAAATTAAAGCAGTGAAATCTAATTATATTATTTTAATGCTGGCGTTTGAATTTCAACGACACTCGGGTTCATTTCGGAAAAGGAAAGGACCCTGCTTGGCAATACAATTGGGACAATGAGCAACAAAGGTTCATGTTAAGTTGCTGTAATTTTGCGAGGCAAATAGAACAATTTGAAAAGCTGAAGTCTGCCATACAGTTCTGAAACTTTACGTGCTTTTAGACTTCCTTGTTGGTTGATTGAAGGTTTGAAGCCGTCGATCGAGGAGGTGGCGACAGTCACTCATTGTCGGCCGTCGCTGTTGCAGAAGCTGGATGCTGGCGCGCCTTCTTCTCGACACGGTCACCAGGCGAAACGGGCTCCTGATGTGCGCCAGCTAATGCTTCCCGTCCGCGACACCATGTCAGAAACTATCATCGCAAGTCGAGCGCAATTACATGGTGCTAACCCCGAAAGCGCGGCAACTCGCGGGAGCGTCACACCACACACCTGCTCCACTCGCTACTCCAGCCAGACTCCAACTGCCCTGCTCGCGCTCCACGCGGCAGAGTTAACACTACCAAAGATCCTACACACTTTGATTCTTCACACGACCTATCGATGTAATCGTTCGATAGCAGTTTTCCCTAGGCAAGACCCAGCGTAAAAATACAAATAATATTTACGAAACAAACCAATTATACATCGACATAAATGCATAAATATATATATATATATATATATATATATATATATATACAAATAGTAAAACAATTACAATATACGAAGACACAGAAATGTTATATATTCAGGTAACAAAAATAAGGAAAACAAATTTATAGTACAATAAATGGAAGTAGGAGGATATGCATTTCCGGCGTTACACCTCCTCTCGCCGTGCTTCCGTTCCCATTCAGCACGCGTCTCGCATAACATTTTATTTCCACGTTCAGGATGGCATTTGTCATACAAGGGGATCTGCATGACAAAAGACGTGTTGCAGCCTGCGGCGTTGGCTTTGTGCGGAACACGTCACGGTTTGTAGCACAAAATGAGGTGACTAGAGGCGAAGTGTTAGCTCGGTAGGAAAGGTATGTCACGCCTAGCGAGCTGTCTGGACGGTGAATGGCAGTCACCTCGAGCTCGTCCAAGCAGTCGCTAAGTCAGAATGTCATCCAAGTAGGAAGGCTTTTGAGGTTAGTAGAACTTGGTGGGGTAAGGAACTTGCACGAGGGCAACAGACGTCAGACTCCAATACGTTGCACAAAAGCTTTATTCTGCTTAGAGAGCAAATAATGAAAGAAGCATAACGGAGCAAGTGCAGAGGCCATTTCAGAGACGAGTGTTTAGACAGACGCTCACTGACATAGCAAAGATGGTGCACCATGGAACTTTGTTACTTGCTGGCTCTTAGCTTGCTCGCACGTATATGACTCAGCTGACTTCTAACAATGGACTACTGCTCCAATACAACAGTCTCACTACTGGCTGAGGTAGATGTCAGACAATCAGTTCGGTACCAAGCATTGTACATCGAAGGAGTGTCAAGCAAAACTCCGATATAGTTTTCGCTGTGTTCTGTCGTCCAGAAGAGCGCGATTAAACTGTAAGTATTAAGAAACACCTTACCAATGGCGCACAGCAAAAGCTTAACTGTGATCATTATGTAATGTAGAGCTTCCGTGGAGCACAAGGCGGCTACACGGGTAGCAGGGTCTGTGTGGCATGGACTGGGTGGTTTCTTAAGTTAGAGGGTCTGGGGGAAACGCAAGTAGTGCTTCAGTCACAGACTGTGCAGGCTGAACACAGGAAGAACGTAGATACAGGAACCATTGGTATAACAGTTGTAAATTGTCGTAGCTGTGTTGGGAAAGTACCAGAGCTCCAAGCGCTAGTAGAAAGCAATGATGCTCAAATCGTTATAGGCACTGAAAGCTGATCGGATATAAGCTCAGCCGAAATGTTTGCGGAGAACCTAACAGTGTTGCGAAAGGATAGGCTAAACACGGATGGCGGTGGCGTGTTTGTTGCTGTCAGAAGTAGTTTAACTTGTCACGAAACTGAAATAGATACTTCCTGTGAGGTAGTATGGGCAGAGGTCGTTGTTGGCAATCGGAATAAAATAATAATTGGATCGTTTTACCGACCTCCCAGTTCAGATGATACAGTTGCTGAAAGGTTCAAAGAAAACTTGGGTTTGATTTCAAACACGTACCCGACTCATACGATAATAGTTGTTGGTGACTTTAATTCACCCTCGATATGTTGGCGAAAATACGTGTTTAATTCCAGAGGTACGCATAAAATATCATCCGAAATTGTGCTAAACGCATTCTCTGAAAATTATTTCGAGCAGTTAGTTCATGACCCCACGCGAATAGTAAACGGTTGTCAAAACACACTTGACCTCTTAGCAACAAATAATCCTGGGTTCATAACGAGCCTCAAAATAGATTCAGGGATTAGTGAACACAGGGTTGTCGTATCGAGATCGACTATTGTAATCCCCAAATCCTCCAAAAATAAACGAAAAATATATCTATTCAAAAAAGCAGATAAAAATTCCCATGACGCCTTCCTCTTAGACAATCTCCACTCATTCCAAATTAATCATATAAGTGTTGACCAGATGTTGCTTAAGTTCAAAGAAATAGTATCGGCAGCAATTGAGAGATTTATGCCAAAAAATTAACAAACGATGGAGCTGCTCTTCCTTGGTACACAAAACGGGTTAGAACACTGTTGCAGAAACAACTAAACAAACGTGCCGCATATAAACAGACGCAAAATCCCCAAGATTGGCCATCTTTTACAGAAGCTCTAAGTTAGAGCGGACTTCAATGCGAGATGCTTATAATAGTTTCCACAACGAAACGTTGTCTCGAAACCTGGCAGAAAATCCAAAGAGATTCAGGTCGTATGTGAAGTATGTTAGCGGCAAGAAACAATCAATGCCTTCTCTGCATGATAGCAATGGAGATACTATCGAAGACAGTGCCGCCAAAGCAGTGTTACTAAACACAGCCTTTCGAAATGCCTTCACAAAAGAAGACGAAGTAAATATTCCAGAATTCGAATCGAGAACAGCTGCCAACATGAGTAACGTAGAAGTAAATATCCTCGGAGTAGTAAGCAACTTAATCACTTAATAAAAGCAAGTTTTCTGGTCCAGACTGTATACCAATTAGGTTCTTTTCGGAGTACGTTAATGCATTAGCTCCATACTTAACAGTAATATACAACCATTCGCTCGAAAAATGGTTCAAATGGCTCTGAGCACTATGGGACTTAACATCTGAGGTCATCAGTCCCCTAGAACTTATAACTACTTAAACATAATGAACTTAAGAACATCACACACATCCTTGCTCGAGGCAGGATTCAAACTTGCGACCGTAGCGGTCGCGCGGTTCCAGACTGAAGCACCTAGAACCGCCAGGGCACACCGACCGGCCAAACCGTTTCCTCGACGAAAGATCCTTACCCAAAGACTGGAATGTTGCACAGGTCACTCCAATATTCAAGAAAGGTAGTAGGAGTAATTCACTTAACTACAGGCCCATATCGTTAACGTCGATATGCAGCAGGATTTTGAAACATATATTGTGTTCGAACATTATGAATTGCCTCGAAGGAAACTGTCTATTGACATACAGTCAACATGGGTTTATAATACATCGTTCTTGTGAAATACAACTAGCTCTTTATTCACATGAAGTGTTGAGTGCTATTGATAAGGGGTTTCAGATCTATTCCGTATTTCTGGATTTCCGGAAGGCTTTTGACACTGTATCACACAAGCAGCTTGTAGTGAAATTGCGTGCTTATGGAATATCATCTCAGTTATGTGAATGGATTTGCGACTTCCTGTCAGGGAGGTCGCAGTTCGTGGTAATTGAAGGAAAGTCATCGAGTAAAACAGAGGTGATTTCTGGCGTTCCCCACGATAGTGTTATAGGCCCTTTGCTTTTCCTCTATATAAACGATTTGGGAGACAATCTGAGCAGCCATCTTAGGTTGTTTGCAGATGACGCTGTTGTTTATCGACTAATAAAGTCATTAGAAGATGAAAACAAGTTGCAAAAAATTTAGAAAATATATCTGATTAGTGCGAAAATTGGCAGTTGACCCTAAATAGCCGGCCGCGGTGGTCTCGCGGTTCTAGGCGCGCAGTCCGGAACCGTGCGACTGCTACGGTCGCAGGTTCGAATCCTGCCTCGGGCATGGATGTGTGTGATGTCCTTAGGTTAGTTAGGTTTAAGTAGTTCTAAGTTCTAGGGGACTGATAACCACAGCAGTTGAGTCCCATAGTGCTCAGAGCCATTTTTTGACCCTAAATAACGTGAAAGTTTGAGGTAATGCACCTGAGTGCTAAAAGGAATCCGTTAAACTTTGTTTACACGATAAGTCAGTCTAACCTAAAGGCTGTAAATTCAACTAAATACCTAGGTATTACAACAACGAACAACTTAAATTGGAAGGAACACATAGAAAATGTTGTTGGGAAGCCTACCAAAGGCTGCGTTTTATTGGCAGGACACTGAGAAAATGTAACAGACCTACTAAGGAGACTGCCTACACTACTCTTGTCCGTCCTTTTTTAGAATACTGCTGCGCGGTGTGGGATCCTTACCAGATAGGACTGACGGAGTACATCGAGAAAGTCAAAGAAAGGCAGCACGTTTTATATTATCGCGAAATATGGGAGAGAGTGTCACAAAAATGATACAGGATTTGGGCTGGACATCATTAAAAGAAAGGCGTTTTTCGTTGCGAAGGAATCTTTTTACTAAATTCCAATCACCAACTTTCTCCTCCGAATGCGAGAATATTTTGTTGACACCGACCTACATAGGTAGAAACGATCACCACGATAAAATAAGGAAAATCAGAGCTCGTACGGCAAGATATAGGTGTTTGTTCTTTCCACGCGCTATAAGAGATTGGAATAATAGAGAACTGTGAAGGTGGTGAGATGAACCCTCTGCCAGGCACTTAAATGTGATTTGCAGAGTATCCATGTAGATGTAGATGTGTAGAAGTCAGTGGAGCATTAGTTTGCTGTTCCGAGGGTCTCGGCAGTCCCCTTTCTCTTCGTTTATTTGAAAGTAGCAAACCAATAGAATACATTTGTAGTTTCACGGAATAAACAAAAACAGTCGGAAGAGAATAATAAAGAAATAATTACATCACATGTGAGTCAGTATTAATATTAATAATAGTGATTATTATTGTGATTAGTATTACTGACATTACTATCATTACTCCTGGAACGACAAACTAACTCTCTACCGACTCCCCCCCTCCAGAGCTCTACACGACAGACGCTCACAATTACGATTTTCCTGCGCTACTTATTATTTACCGTATACGCACGTTATTCTGGACGACTCAGCACGTAGTACAAAATATAGTGGAGTTTTTGTTGATGCCCTGTCGATTTACGTTTGGTACTAATCTGACTGTATGACATCTGGAGGTTGGGTGCAAGGGAAGTCGCTCTGAATATATCGAGAATGAGAAAATGTATCGGTTGCCGTTTAGGTTAATTAATAGCCAGATATGATATAAGTGGGTTTTGTCGTTTATATTTGCCTAATTACGTCATTTATCTCTTTTTATTGTTATTTTTAATAGAACTGCGTACCAATGTTTCTGCCATTGGAAAGAACCCTCTAACACGGAGACCAGCTGGTAATCGGACTTATGTAATTTTTTATTTTTATGGTACGTGAAGTTCAGAACTCAAATATCAACTATCAAAAGCAGTTCGATCTCATTCTCGAAAATTCTCGAGAAAATCTACTATGAAGATTTCTGAGGAATCTTAATTCACTAAATATAAGGCGATTTTCATCCTTAGCTATGTAGGTTACTCGGTAGTAACGTTGTAAGAACACAACTACTGTCACTCGGTAGTGTTGCAGAATGGAAACTGGTTAGCCAATGGATCACTGGCTGGAATCTTGCTATGGTCTTTTATTTTCGTATTATTTCTTTCGTTCGTTTCGAATACCTACATCATTAAAATTAAAGATTTATCAAACGTATGCTAATTATCACAAATGTATTCGGATTTGTATGAAAAATGTACGTCTTCTTGTTTCTAATACAACAATGAGCGAGATGACGCAGTGGTTACCACACTGGACTTGCATTTAGGAGGACTACGGTTCAAACCCGCGTCCAGCCATACAGATTTAGGTTTTCCGTGATTTTCCTAAACCGCTCCAGGTAAATTCAGGGATGGTTTCTTTTTGTGATATCATAGTGCATCCACTGCCAATATAAATTCTCACTTATCTATATTTTATAAAAGTTTTAACAGAATTACAATGTTTTTTTAAATTAAAAATTATACTAACAGCCTCTTATAAAATATGGACAATTAAGAATTTACATTGGTAATTAGTGTGTATTTGGTGAATTTTATATTTAAATGAACAAAAAACGGACAAAAGCCATAGAGAGATTCAAACCAGCTATCCATCGCTTACCTATCTACAACATTGTCGAGTGAGCCACGGAGGACATCGCGAAAAGTTGTTCATATTCAGTTAATTGAAAGTCCTCGGAAATCTTCAAAGTCGTTTTTCCCCGTAAAATCGCCTTGTACTTAGTCGATTAAAGGTCCTCGCAAATCTTTAAAGTCAGTTCACTCGATAATTTTTTAGAATTGGTCTGAACTGCTTTGGGGATTGATATGTGAGCTCGTAACTTGACACACCATAAAAATAAAAAATTACAAAAATCCGGTTGCCAGATGGTATCCGTGTAAGAGAACTTCAGTGACATCACACGTGTGGATTTTAATCAAAGCTAACAGTGCGAAAATCCACGGTCCCGCTGTCAGGAGAACAGATACTACAAGCGTTTGCGTTAATGTACAAAGTGCAAGGAAAGACGGGTAACTTAGGTACGGTTCATGTGTTTATTACTACGAGTATCATATGAACTGATCAAAATTTTGACGTTGAGCATTGATACACTATGTGATAAAAAGTATCCGGACACCTGGCTGAAAATGACTTACAAGTTCGTGGCGCCTTCCATCGGTAATGCTGGAATTCAGTATGGTGTTAGCCCAACCTTAGCCTTGATGACAGCTTCCACTCTCGCAGGCATACGTTCAATTAGGTGCTGGAAGGTTTCTTGGAGAATGGCAGCCCATTCTTCACGGAGTGCTGCACTTAGGAGAGGTATCGATGTCGGTCGGTGAGGCTTGTAATTGTCGTGTATCCACTCCGCCACAGCCTATGCATTATGAACAGGTACTTGATCGTGTTGAAAGATGCGATCGCCATCTCTGAATTGCTCTTCAACAATGGGAAGCAAGAAGGTGCTTGAAACATCAATGTAGGTCTGTGCTGTGTGCCACGCAAAACAACAAACGGTGCAAGCCCCCTCCATGAAAAACACGACCACACCATAGCACCACCGCCTCCGAATTCTGCAGTTGGCACTACACACGCTGGCAGATGACGACCACCGGGAATTCGGCATACCTACACCCTACCATGGGATCACCACATTGTGTACTGTGATTCGTCACTCCACACAACGTTTTCCCACTGTTCAGTCATCCAGTGTTCACACTCCTTCACCAAGGGAGGCGTCGTTTGGCATTTACCGGCTTGATGTCTGGTTAATGAGCAGCCACTTGACCATGAAATCCAAGTTTTCTCACTTCCCACCTAACTGTCAAAGTACTTGCGGTGGATCATGATGCAGTCTGTAATTCCTGTGGAATGGTCTGGATAGATGTCTGCCTATTACACATTACGACCCTCGTCAACTGTCGGCGGTCTGTGTCAGTCAATAGAGAGGCCGGTCTGTATGCTTTTGTGCTGTACGTGTCCTTTCACGTTTCCACTTCACTATCACATCGGAAACAGAGGACCTAGTGATGTTTAGGAGCGTGGAAATCTCGCTTACAGACGTATGACACAAGTGGCACCCAGTCACCTGACCACTTTCGAAGTCCGTGAGTTCCGCTAGCGCCTAATTCTGCTCTCTCAGGATGTCTAATGACTACTGAGGTCGCTGATATGGAGTACCTGCAGCAAAGTTCACCTAATATGAAAACGTATGTTTCTACGGGCGTCCGGATACTTTTGATCACATAGTGTACGTTCTGTGAAGTGATTATGAAGTTGAAATTAATATGTTATTATCGCAACACTTCGGGAATCGTGTATGTGTGTGTGTGTGGTTGTTTTTCCTGGTACGCATTTTGTTGTAATTTTTCCTCGCAAATGAAAGTCCACACGTGTTAAGTGTAGTGAGCATGCTGGCCAGTTTGTGTTAGCCGTATAATCGATCCAGTGATCTCTAAATATTGTGTTAACGATATCCGTATTTGTCTTTTCGGAATGGGCGGTATGTCCGTCACGTTGGTACTACGTGGACTGTCATATCTCCAGTGGAATATCTTCCAATTACCGGATGCGAATATCTTTAGAGACTGTAGCATGTTGTTGCTATTTAGAGCGTTCAACAGAATAGTAGGTGCCCAAAATGTGATTATTGGAAAGCGTTCATCACACATTGCCAGACCATTTTCGACGTCTATTCACTTCTCGCAGCCAGAGTAGATTTTAAACCGGCCTGTAGAATACATTACGATGGTTGATTTGTCCACGGTTTGTAAGGGGTACTTCATCGATAAAAAAAATCTTCCATACAATCGCGACTTTCATTGAAACTATTCCAGGAGCTGTAACCGATTTTGAAAGTTATTCGCAGTACACTCCATTACGTGATGCCACTAGTGTGTTCAACATGCCGTGTAATGACACGTGAATGTTGTTACCATTGATGAAATTTTAATTGTATTTCTCTCATAAGTTGCTCTTCAGTTTCTTCAGTGTATTTTTTCTTCACTCTTCCAGTTTCTTTAACTTTTTCCCTAATGTTTGTAAAGACAGATTGTCATGATTTGACACGATTGGCTACTGTTTAGCATAAATCACACCACTTCTCTAAACGCAAACCATGTCCACTTTTCCGACTGTTGTATGTATTGTGAAAGTCTGAAAAACTGTGACAGCAAGTTGTCTGATAGCTAAAACTGCAGAACACAGTGTCATGGGCCTCAAAAGCACAGGTAAACATACGAAGTGTACCTGAGGCGTGTGTTTCCTTACATTTGTTAGAGCAGGGTGGTAGCTGGTTGGACTTCTTCTCTTAACAATGGAACACTGGTTTACGGCACAGCTACCTTGTTACAGTTTGATCAGGTTCCTTATATGATGCTGAATTTCACTTCGGAAGCCAAGGGACAGTAAAAAGTATCAGCTCTATGATAAAAATATGGCAGCTCTAAACGTTAAAAGTTTCAACATCATTGGAATAACAGAGACCTGAGACCAAAATATTAAAGCTAAACATTAAAATAATCTTAATATTATAAAAACATTTATTTCAACGGTGATCGGTTTCACTGTATTTGTAGACCATCTTCAGACATTTCTCTTAAATATAAGAGCATTTGCAGACTAAGGGGGATATCTAATGTCAAGTGTTGCGGGTAAAAGTATATGAAGGTAAGAAACAATTAAAAGCAAATGAACCCAATGGTGGCAGGCGGAGGTGGTGAACGTAGCGGTACCGTATGCTGAAAGACAAACGTGAGCTGGTGGAAAGAGAAAATGCAGATAAAAATACCCTCTCCACTATCCAAAAGTTTTAGCCATTTAATATCCGTTGAGTCCGCATCTCGTGGTCTCTCATTAGCGTTCTCGCTTCCCGAGCACGGGGTCCCGGGTTCGATTCCCGGTGGGGTTAGGGATTTCACCTGCCCCGAGATGACTGGGTGTTGTTGTGTTGTCTTCATCATCATCATCATTCATCCCCATTGCGGTCGGAGGAAGGGAACGGCTAACATTTCCATTAGGACCTTGCCTAGTACAGCGCTGCGTGTCTCCCGCATCGTTCCCCTACGCTCTGTCAAGAACCATGGGACTTCATTTCCATTCCAATATCCGTTGATAACTTGTATTGTACTGCTAATTCTGAATCTGTAATCTTTATTGCAGAAACTATATGTAATATGTAATGGATGCAATAGTGTATTTATTTCAGACTGCATATAATTGATTGTAATTATAATGCAAATATTGTAAATTGCTGAGTAATAGCCAAGGGAATTTTATTTTAATGTATCGATAGCAGCGACGAAATGGCAGTGGCTGTGCTATTGGTTATCTTTGCCGGCTGCTGTGGCCGAGTGGTTCTAGGCGCTTCAGTCCGGAACCGCGCGACCGCTATGGTCGCAGGTTCGAATCCTGCCTCGAGCATGGATGTGTGTCATGTCCTTAGGTTAGTTAGGTTTCAGTAGTTCTGAGTTTAAGGAGACTGATGACCTCAGATATTAAGTCCCATAGTGCTCAGAGCCATTTGAACCATTTGTTTATCTTTGCATACGGAGAGTCTCTGTCGCTTACGAGCAGAGTGGAAGCAGAGCAGCTTGGGTCATGAAACAGTGAGGAAGTGTTTGTTGGGCGCTTCCGCAGACACGGTGTGTAGCTATGATCGGGCCAGTGTATGTGCACCTACTTCGTTAACCCGCGAAAATTGGGAGCACAGTCGGAGTGGACGGGTGTAGGAACCTGCAGTTCTAACTATTGCTTGTCCCATAGTTATCCGTGGCTCTGGAAACGACTCGTGGTTCTCAACCAGCAGGAGCGCAGCACTGTCGTCGGCTACATTCTTCATCATCCCCACATCGTAAAATGTTAATTGACAGAGTGTAATTAATATTGTACAGGTATTGCGAAGTGGCATTTCTTACACAACGTTTGAATAAACTTTCTTGAATAATAACCTGCAATAGTTAAAACTTGTAGGGCACTTGTGTCGTCATTTTCCTTGGATATTATTACCAAGCAAATTCCCTTTCCTTTCCATGCAGTCACCGAGTGACGTAAAAATATGGAAATTGATTAACTATTTAATGCCAGTTTTGTTTGTATGCTAATAAAATGTTTCAGTCGAAGTTTTACTGCCCCAGTAACTGTTCATTCTCTTATTGCGCAACAGAGGCTTAACGGATTTGCGATTTTGAGTATTAACTTCACTCACTTAAAGTAACGTTAAGTTTGACTGGCCAAACTAATAACTAAAGATATAGCACAAATTAAGTTTGCGCAGTTTCATTTATTTAGCGTAGCGTGTGACTTCTGCGGGGGTGGTACGTACTTCTACTGTTATAAGTAAAGTCAGTTGCTCATTTGCTTAAAATAAATTCAGTTCAATCTTTCAATATTCAAAAGTAAATTTTTTGCATTTTTCTAAATTTTGCATTACATTATACTGCGATTACTGAAAGTCATTTTATACGTAACAAAGTTTCAGTTACAGCTAGCCACTTATTTAACCAGCAACTTCATTTAAGTTTACTTTCAATATTTAGTATTTCAGAATAAGTCACTGCAAGCTCAGTGCCTTCTGATTAATTTATTTCCTCTTGAACTGTTGTTTTGTGGAAAAGTGTGACAGCTTTCTGTTGACACGCCAATGATTCTTTGCTTAATTTTCTACGCCATTACCTATCTTACGATTTTGGATATTCATTTCCCTTGTGGGCTGGCGACCGTTTAATTATCCTTTTTTGTTAATCAGTTTTTTCATATTAAATATTACCTGTTACCCTTTTCCACCCTGTGTGGTTCGTACGCGACTGCACCAGTTCTACCATTTCAAAATGATCAGTATTTAAATTAGATTTAGAATAGATTCCTCCTTCAGAAGAATCTGTTGTGCACTTTCCTTTTAGTAATTGGCATTATTTTGCTTCGGAAACGATACCCTTGCATTGTATTGTATGTTAACCGGAGGCCTAGAAACGACTGAGATGCTCCGTCCCCGCCACAGCCGCAGTGGACCGCAACCCCACGACGAATACCGCAGTCCACTTCACCTCTCCGCCTCCCCACACCGAACTACTCTTGCAGGTTTATTGGGCGCTTCGGCGCCCGGTGGACCCCCCACCCCTCCCCGAGGGAACGTCTCACACCAGACTAGTGTAACCCCTATGTTTGCGTGGTAGAGTAATGGTGGTGTACGCGTACGTGTAGAACTTGTTTTTGCTGCAATCGCCAACATAGTGTAGCTGAGGCGGTATACAGGGAACCAGCTCGCACTCGCCAAGGCAGATGGAAAAACCGCCTAAAAACCATCCACAGACTGACCGGCTCACCGAACCTCGACACAAGTCCGCCGGGCGGATTCGTGCCGGGACCAGGCGCTCCTTCCCATTACGGGAAGCTGTGGGTTTGACTGCACGGCTAACTGGGTGGGCAACGATACCCTTATTCACAGTAAATTGACATCAAGCATATGTGATGACGGTGATTTATATCACAATCCAATAGGAAGATTAGGAAGGGGAAGGTTATAGTTTTATAACTCATCCTAAAGCTGTTCCATTGGGAATAGCGAGAGGAATTTGGGCAGGTCAGTCCATTTGAGGACTGTTACTGTCCACAAACCAGAGGGAGGCTACAGTCTCATAACTCATCCTGAAGCTATTCCATTGGGTATAGGTCGGGACTCTTAGTAGGTCAGTCCATTTGAGGACTGTTATTGTCCACAAACCGGAGGGAAGCTACAGTCTCATAACTTATCCTAAAGCTATTTCATTGGGTTTAGGTCAGGACTCTTGGTAGGTCAGTCCATTTGAGGCCGATTACCGTCCACAAACTGGAGGGAGGCTACAGTCTCATAACTTATCCTAAAGCTATTCGATTGGGTATAGGTCAGTCCATTTGAGAACTGTTACTGTCCACGAACCAGGGAGGTTACAGTTTCATAACTCATCTTAAGGCTATTCCATTGGGTATAGGTCAGGACTCTTGGTAGGCCAGTCCATTTAAAGACTGTTGCTGTCGACAAACCAGAGGGAGGCTACAGTCTCATAACTTATCCTAAAGCTATTCCATTGGGTATAGGTCACGCCTTGGTAGGTCAGTCCATTTGAGGACTGTTACTGTCCACAAACCAGAGGGAGGTTACAGTTTCATAACTCATCCTAAGGCTATTCCATTGGTTATAGGTCGGGACTGTGGGTAGGTCAGTCCATTTGAGAGCTGTTACTCCACACAAACCATTGCCTTACGCATATGCTGCTTTCCGACACGAGCAGTTTCCTGCCGTTGCAAACAATAATCGTCTCAGAACTGTTCCTCTGATGTATGCAGTACACAGTGCTGTAGAACTTGTCCATTTCCTTCCACATTTAGCGTTTTATTCAGCACGCTAAGGGTATCACTTCCTAACTGTGAGGCCCCCTCCCCCCAAATCAACCAACCGACCAGCATCCTAACTATGAATAACACTCTCTTACCGAAACACCACCCCCTACGTGCTTCACTATTGGCATTATACTAGAAATTCGCCAAACCTAAGCCCTTCCTTGGATTGCTGCAGGATACAGCGTGATTAATCACTCCAAATCGCTCGCTTTTAGTCATCCACTGTCAGGTGGTGTGACTCTTTACACCAAATCAAGCGTCGCTTAGCAGTGACTGCTTAAGGTAAAGGCTTATGTACTCCATTCTCTTAACGCTCTATGAAGAGTCACTGTGTTCGCCGCGTTTCTACTTCACAGTCACATCACCAACAACCGACCTGGGCAGCTTTAAATCCGTTGACATGTTCCTGATAGATCTGTTACTTAGGCGACACCCAGTGCCTAGTCGACGTTGGAAATCACTGAGCTCTCCTGGTCTACCAGTTCTGCTGTTACTGCTTCACTACTGTCAACACACTTCCCGCGACCCCTCACTTTTAATGACGGGTCAGCCTCTTTTGACATCCAGTGGTCAAAGCAACATTACGTCCAGATACTTTTGTGCAGAGAGCGTATAAGGTGCTGTAACTGCGGTTCGGAAGACGCCGCCCCGGCAGTATGCGTAAGGTGCGTTTACACCTGTGCACGTTGCTGCAAGTTGCCGTGCGCCCGTAGCTTGCTCCACACGGAAGTAGAGGCGCCCAGTGTGAAAACAGCTGTGAATCCAATCACTCGCACGCACTCGTTAATGTGTCTTCCGAAGAATCGAGTCCAAATCCACAGCAACTATAGCGTCTTCCATGTCTGCAGCGCCCCGCAGTACGAAGTGAGTCAGTGTATGTTGCTATACTCTCTTTTCTCTCTCTCTCTCTCTCTCTCTCTCTCTCTCTCTCTCTGTCAGCTTTATCTATTCGCGATTGATATTAAAAAAGTGATTGGTGAATTACTTACTCGTGCGTTTGCCAATATTCGTCTCAATAATTTCTTGCCTTCAGCGTACCGTGAGATTACACTTGCCATCTTCTACTGACTAATCTCATACCGAAGTAAGATTCTGGAGTAGAAACCGTTTTGTATTAGCGAGACAACGCACCTTTCGACAACGCGAGGGACGTTACATGGGGAGAACCTCGGTTAGATCTGAGGTGTCGCATTCTCATATTGCCGATCTGAATGCCAGCAAACATCCTTGGATGGTCTCAGTTCGCTCCAAAACCCAGAAACAACTAAACATCTGGGTTCAGCAGAAACCGAACACAGTCCGTTCGTCAGTGTACCAGATTTAAGCGGAATTTCATCCGTGAACATTAAATACTATTATAGGAGCAAAGTGAGAATGCGTTACTAGTACCTGACTCCTGTCTATGAAAAGGATGGCAATCGGCGATCGATTTAATTACTTAATTTCTGAGATATAAGGGAAATATTTTTCGGAAAATAAGTAACACATTGCGTAATACTAAATTTAAAATTAGCTTCTGCTGAGAAAATAGCTACAAATGAAAATAATTCACAGAACAAATCTAAAAAATACGACCACTCAAGAATATATAAAAATAAATGCAGCGGCTGTGACATGTTCCACGTCGTACAAACTAGGCGAAAATTTATCGCTCCACATTTATTATGCCTCTTCGAGAAAATCGACGCCTTACAGTAGATATAAGTCCTAATCCTTTTATTCTTCATAAAGTCTAAAACGGAAGCTGCGTGAGCATCTTGGAGGAACCAGAAATCTACAAGTATTTATCAAAAAATTCATATAATGTCTTCAAAGTACAAATAGAACTTAGAAATCAAAAATGTGTAGAGAACTTCGTCAAAATTTTTATTGCTGACTACTAAGTCAGTACAAAAGAAGTCCTAAATTTTACATATATTATAAATCGATGTTCATCAAAGGTGCGTAATGAGCCACACAATGACATACTTAACACACTCGGACAGCGTGTTGTAGCATACCACTGAGAGGTAAGTCGATAATATAACAGCCAGGCACAAATATTGTAATACGAAAGTGGATCATGATGGAAAAATAATATTCAAGATCGTATAACGTAATTAAAAAATTATTATACAGCCTAGCTACTATGAAGCTGTTATAGCTATGTCAATGCGCGCGCACATACACTCACACGCACGCACACACACACACAAACACACACACACACACACACACACACACACACACACACACACACACACACACGCACACTAGCTTGATTTTATCTAGGTACCGCTCGAGAATGAGCCCTCGCTCGAAACCGGTAGCAGTAAATAAAATGCAAACTGCTCTGGAGGATTCTAATTACAACAGTATGCATTCCTGAGGCTGCAAAAAAACATACAGACACAAATAGTCAATCGTAGAATTTGTAATTCTGTGTTACCCAAACTGTTTGCCTGTCTGCTAGCCTTTAATGTTTTGTAGTGCTTATGCTCTGTGATGTACGACGCACAAATCACGAGAGAACAATAACGATAGAGTGTTACGAGGCGCATACAATATTTAAATAGAAAGAGAATTGAGTAAGCCGAAATTGGCGTAGCTGTTACAAAATGGAGCACAGAGGTTTGCCCAGCTTCAGTACGACACATTATCGAATTACGTTAAGTACGTCATTGTTTGCCACATTATTTTAAGTCACAACTACCGACACGCACCACACAGCAGTCCTGTGTCGTACGTCCTTTCTTTACCCAGTTTAGGAGCCTGACACAGAACGTTTTCACGATTCAACTTGTGCGCATTTGTCAAATTTCAGGTGGGTTTTCTTTCGGCGTACATAAACAAGCGCCAGACATCCTTTGTAGACACCCAAAAAAAAAAAAAAGACTTCTTGCGATTTTTGGACACGATTTAGGTAGCATGACACGAGGAAGAAGGTACTATTACTCAACTTTAATACAAATAAATGACTAGTGGTGAGTGTTTTAAGTCTGGCTGATATTTCATCAAGATAGAGTACACCATCTTACGACTATGTAAAGCTTTCCAAGTTCGATATAGAGTTCTATGTTCCCTATTATCACTGCCATATACATTGAGACAAAAACTGGGCTCTTAATTACTATCATTCTTCTGGAAAAATTTTTTTCTCTCTATACCTTGTTATCATTCGGAGTATATGTATTATGTTCCTTTTAGCTTTTAGTTATATAAAATTCCTGGGACCCATAATCCACTACCTGGGTAATAATCTTTACAGACGAAATCGCTACATGCTCTAACTTTCCTTTATCATCATCCACAATACGAAATACACTCCTGGAAATGGAAAAAAGAACACATTGACACCGGTGTGTCAGACCCACCATACTTGCTCCGGACACTGCGAGAGGGCTGTACAAGCAATGATCACACGCACGGCACAGCGGACACACCAGGAACCGCGGTGTTGGCCGTCGAATGGAGCTAGCTGCGCAGCATTTGTGCACCGCCGCCGTCAGTGTCAGCCAGTTTGGCGTGCCATACGGAGCTCCATCGCAGTCTTTAACACTGGTAGCATGCCGCGACAGCGTGGACGTGAACCGTATGTGCAGTTGACGGACTTTGAGCGAGGGCGTATAGTGGGCATGCGGGAGGCCGGGTGGACGTACCGCCGAATTGCTCAACACGTGGGGCGTGAGATCTCCACAGTACATCGATGTTGTCGCCAGTGGACGGCGGAAGGTGCACGTGCCCGTCGACCTGGGACCGGACCGCAGCGACGCACGGGTGCACGCCAAGACCGTAGGATCCTACGCAGTGCCGTAGGGGACCGCACCGCCACTTCCCAGCAAATTAGGGACACTGTTGCTCCTGGGGTATCGGCGAGGACCATTCGCAACCGTCTCCATGAAGCTGGGCTACGGTCCCGCACACCGTTAGGCCGTCTTCCGCTCACGCCCCAACATCGTGCAGCCCGCCTCCAGTGGTGTCGCGACAGGCGTGAATGGAGGGACGAATGGAGACGTGTCGTCTTCAGCGATGAGAGTCGCTTCTGCCTTGGTGCCAATGATGGTCGTATGCGTGTTTGGCGCCGTGCAGGTGAGCGCCACAATCAGGACTGCATACGCCCGAGGCACACAGGGCCAACACCCGGCATCATGGTGTGGGGAGCGATCTCCTACACTGGCCGTACACCACAGGTGATCGTCGAGGGGACACTGAATAGTGCACGGTACATCCAAACCGTCATCGAACCCATCGCTCTACCATTCCTAGACCGGCAAGGGAACTTGCTGTTCCAACAGGACAATGCACGTCCGCATGTATCCCGTGCCACCCAACGTGCTCTAGAAGGTGTAAGTCAACTACCCTGGCCAGCAAGATCTCCGGATCTGTCCCCCATTGAGCATGTTTGGGACTGGATGAAGCGTCGTCTCACGCGGTCTGCACGTCTAGCACGAACGCTGGTCCAACTGAGGCGCCAGGTGGAAATGGCATGGCAAGCCGTTCCACAAGACTACATCCAGCATCTCTACGATCGTCTCCATGGGAGAATAGCAGCCTGCATTGCTGCGAAAGGTAGATATACTCTGTACTAGTGCCGACATTGTGCATCCTCTGTTGCCTGTGTCTATGTGCCTGTGGTTCTGTCAGTGTGATCATGTGATGTATCTGACCCCAGGAATGTGTCAATAAAGTTTCCCCTTCCTGGGACAATGAATTCACGGTGTTCTTATTTCAATTTCCAGGAGTGTATAATCCACCCTGAAATGTGGAAGTTCGCTGCGTGTGCGGACTCCGGCTACGGCTCATACATTCACAAAGGAAGAAAGGGAAGCTCTTTAATTACGTGACGTGTTTTCCAGCGACTGTGCGACCGTAATCTTTCGTTATTAATTTACTTCGCAAATTAAACTTCAGTTTAAGTTCTTCAGTGCCTCAGACTAGAAATCCAGAGGTCTGGAGTTCGTTCCCTGCATTATTTAGCACTGGAGGTACCTTACATCTCTGCTGCTTATCCTTTTGACTTTAATACGTAGTCAAAGGAGTTTCCTTGAATTTTAAGCCATGCTAGTTCATTAAAACCTTTCGTTATTGAGATCTATCACTTAACACATGACCAGCGATACTACTAACGAAGTGAGAGTGACTATTTGAAAAAAACTGAGGTTTAAGAGTAATCTAACATGATTGTAAAACCATAGCTGTTTTATTCACGAGTTGCTTTGCAACGTGTACTATATTAATTCTTAAATGTGCAGCTGTGTGGAACCAACGATGAGAAACTACTGGATTACACAAGGCAAATGATCGTGCTTGCATATTGCTATCTAATCGGAAAATACAGATTTCATCTCCAAATAGAAATGCACTAGCGGGGAAAGTGTATGCTTGCAATCACTTATATTCGCGATCCAGAACTAAGATTTCGAAATCCCCGGACGTCTGGGTAAAATAGGTTTATTTTTCCGGACACGAACAGTCCTTCGACTATATGTGTACAGATGGCGGAGTGGGGTGGGGCTGTGGATGCGATCGTCAATTGTTGGCAGCTTTTCATTGTTCTCAATAAAGAGGACTACAAAATTTGGATATCAGATAGCGTCTAAGCTTGCTTGAAGCTAAGTTTTTAATATAAAACGAACGAAACTACCTACGAGGCAGTCGTCATTTAGTGGATTTTAGATTAGATTTTCTAAAATCTATTTCCAATTAATCGAATTTCTCCGCACACAAAAAAGCTCCCGTTGTATAAAACCCACAGGACGCTCCCGGACGCCCTCAAAATCAGGACAGATCCTGGGAAACACGGATGTCTGGCAGCCATTGGGAAGTTGCGTACATAGAGAAAGTTCGCCATCTTCAGATTTAAACTACACAATGAGTTTGTTTAATGATGTTCAAATTCTACGCAAATGATAACGTAGATGGTAGTTATAAATTGTGAAATATTTGAAGTACAGTTAAATAATTGTATAGGATTCTGAGAAGAATCATTAGCTAAATAATTAATATTGTAGCCTCCACACTATTAATTAAATTACAATTCCCAATAGTAACGCATAGGTAATTTCAATAACACCATTAACAAAAGTAGCGACATTGTCCCTACTCGCCAATCTCCGTGACAAACTGAATAATCTTCACAATGATTTCGATTTACGAACCACCAGACAGACAACAGGAAACTTTTAAAACGCAAAATCATAATTCTTCTTCGTTTCTCAATATTGTAAATGAGTCAAATTTAACGGTCAATGTTTCAGTAATTGTTATTGTAGCTCTTGTTTTGTCCACATTGTGGCCCCCATTTTTGAGCACACTTTAAGGAAAGGTACTCGAATTTTAAAAAAAGCAGGATCTGTGACGCTGAGTAAGAAAATGATGATATCGTAAAGTGAGAATGTTACATAGAGAAACTTATTATTCGAGTCTCCATAACATAAAATTACTGGGAATACCTTTAGGAAATTCTGAAGCAATCTAATCCGAACAGTCTTCAGATTTGCAATGCAGCTGATTCGGCAAATTCGGCTTTCACGACAGTGTCCAGTCGGCTCCATTTATTAAGAGTGCATTCCAGCTAAGTGCGAACAGCTAGCTAAGTGCTAACAGCTTTCAAGCGGAATGTTGACAGGTAGGTGATGTATCATCAAATACTTTAGCAGAGTGGTGGTCAGGCTTTGTGGATTCATGGGTCCCTTGAAGTGAACATAAACACCCGTGGCTCGTTTCGCCGATGACATCTCAGTCGAAATGTGCGGTAAATAAACTTGCATTTCGAAAAACTAAATAAGAACAGTAAATTATGTATTAACTGTGGACATGATACAATTTTTACATCTTATTCTTGCAACGAAGTCAGTGGAAAGGATGAGCTTGCTTCTTCAAACCGCGGTACAAGAAAGCAAATTGCAAGTCGCGTCTCTTCTTCCATATTCAGTTGCGATCAGTATCTCGTATCGATGTATGCAAATGCTGAAAAACCTACTTTACAGAAGTAGGATGTTGCAAAAGGTGTGAAAACTCGTTGTATGTTACCTATTTATGGCTGCTCCTGCTGCATCGAGCACCAACAATTCAGGCACTGCTGAGGAAACAATGTTCGATTTCAATGTGAAGTCTGAAGAAATATCAAGAAATTGCTAACGTTGTTCAGTGGTGTGTGTGGTAGACGTTCTGTACTGAAGGGATCTTTGATCCCAGTTGTGATGTCTCAGGTTCGAATCCTGCCTCGGGCATGGGTGTGTGTGATTGCCTTAGGTTAGTTAGGTTTAAGTAGTTCTAAATTCTAGGGGACTGATGACCTCAGAATTTAAGTCACATAGTGCTCAGAGCCATTTGAACCAGTTGTGATGATCAGCTGCTTCAAGTACTTCAAAAAATATTCACTGAATGCAGTTAAATGATCCACAAACACAAACTCAGTTCTTCACACAACTGAACCTCAATGTCTTTTAAAATCGTGTCTAGGGTAGCTAAAAAGTAACGTACGTCTTTATCAACTAATTCTTTCTTCATAATACTAGTTTCTTTCTGGAGACTGAAAGTTTATCTGCCAGTTCCACAATGCAGGTCTCATTAACCTAAAGAGATACATCCAATGAAGAGACTTTTTCATAAATGTCATTAAGACATACTAGCTTCAAAACAAAGTCCCTGTCTGTCAACTTCTCGGAACTCAGATGTTTCTCTTGAACCAGGTGAGTTCGGCCACTGATTGAAGAACCTCATGCGGGACAGTGATCATGGTTTTTAATACCAGTTCTTTTCAGAGAGTAAAGCACTGTGTCAAAATGACGGCCTCCATTTGTACACACACCTACACTAGTTTGTCAACTAACGTAGTTTCCTTGCATAAAAGAGTGTAGTATTTCAAAGAATGGGCCTTGCTTTTGTTTCAAGAGCTATTTTCCTGCAGAAAAGAAGATCTTCATGAAATTTGTTGTCATGTATAAACTGACGTAACAAACTAGATGCGAATCAATGTGGTTGTCTGCAGCGTCACTCAACTGAATAGCAAAGTGACCATTACATTCTAGTTTTCAGCCACCTGATCAATCATATTGGCAACCATTTCGAGTAGCCAACGATTAATAGTGTTATCTTAAAAGGGCAATGAGTGAGGTATCTTGATTTTTTACACGGTAGACAATTTTCTAAAACGAAAGAAGAGACTCTGTAGGACTTTTACCTTGGTTAGTGATTTTTTTTCTAACCGGTTATTTCTTTTAACTAATGGATAAAGTATTCTCGTGGTTTTTTCAATAGGCTGCTGTGATTTAACTTCAAATGTCATTTCGGTTTGTTAGGAAGGAAGCGTTCAATAGCTAGGACTTTGCGACAAATGAAACAAAATGGTCGGTCTTCATTTCCAACAGTAATATACGTAAAACGGAAACCCAAGTTACTATCTTCATACTTTCCGCATTTTCATCTATTCACGTCTTTACAACTGCATGATGCGTTTGAAATACGACCTGTTCTTAATTTGAAACTTTTTCCCTGCTGACACGAGAACAGAAATGACAGAAGCATAAAATGATCTGCATTCGACAGTACTAACCTTCAAACTTATTTTAATTGAATAGAAACGAAATATACACGTAGTACGTCGTGACTGCCATCTACTACACTGCCATAATAAAAACACTTACTTGCCGGTCCGCGAGATATGACTACCAGCGCACAGTGTGTTCCTTTACTCGGAAAGCAAATGAACCAAATTATCATTTTTATTGAACCACTTCCCCTCCACTACTGTAAGACCACGACGCCCGTGGGAGCTAGTTATACTGTAGTTGCCTCCACTTTACGGTCACTATCTCACCCAGCGAGCATCGCATTAAGTCCACACTTGGGCGTGCGAAAAACTGGAGCACAAAGAAACTGAAAACGTAGCTGCAAAACTCAGTCCTAAGATAACATTATCACCACTGTCTGTTTTCTAACACCAGTAATATGCTAACTGTTCCCTAAGTTTCGTTGTATGAATTGGCCCTGTATGACTGTAATTCACATGTAATTACAATAGTTGTCGCAAACAATATTTCATGATGTACAGTGTGTAACGTTACGCATATTTAGGAGAGCTAATCGGCCGTCCAGTATCAGTACGAGGTAAGATGAAATTGTTGTACAACTGAACGCTAGCAGGCCAAAGGACTCAGTGCACGCCACGACAGGTCCTGCTAGACTTCCGGCAGAAGCCAGTCCTGGTCCAACACAAGTGCCGGAAACTGAAAAATGCCGGTACAGGGAATTTTATGGAGTATCGGACAAGATGAAAGATGGCTTCTTAAAGCTCTCTGAGAGTGTACCACACCCATTGTCATTGTTGTGTAATTATTTAATGAACAGTTTACTATTTACCTATAACTTTATTTAGATGTTGATTGCAAGTGCTGTTAAAAGACGGTGCTAATTTAAAAATGATTAATCGCAAGTGTTAGCGGACACCACAAGTGAAAAGAGAACCAAAAGATGCTTCTGTCAAGAGGCCATAATTGATTGTTTAAATAATATTTAACAACAACTGATTGTCATTTAACGTGAGGGAACCTGCATAAGAAAAGTAGCTTATTTCTTTGTGAACAATCCCTTATTTGTAATTATTGTGAATGATCAGAATGTGACCTAATATTTGGAAAATTTCTCCATTTTAGTGTTGTTGTAAGATATTATTTACTCCAGGAAGTGGTCAAGATGACGCAAATCACGTCTGTAGCTCGTAACAATGATGTACCAAGCATTTGTGTCAATTTGTTCCTCTCTATCTACATTATTCCGTGATTTATTCAGTTTTCAAATTTATACCGACTTTTTGATCACCCGGTATATATGATGGGGATGGCCTTCAGCCAACGGAAAAGCAGACATTAGCAGAACACTGCAGGAGCCAAGTAAAGTCGGAATTTTCGACTGAAGAACTCAAGGGAACGATTCTCGACACCTTATATCGAGTGCTGCAAGAAGCCAGACCTGCCTATGGTAATGTGCATTATTCAGCCTATAACACTATTTGCGCAGTGTGCTATACTTAGCTTTTGTAACAGTACCTTTCAACCTGTTACAAAGAACACACGTATAACACCTATGGGCTAAGATATGCCAAATATAACCTAAACGGGCAGTAAAGTGTTACCCTCTGGGAGGAATTTTGAATTTGACAGTGTATTACCTAACAGAATGAGGGTATCGGACATGAATATCGTATTGTTAGCAACTGGTAGAAAAAAGAAGAAACTAATTTTGTTAAAAGTTACAGTAACAGAATACTTGTAAATGAAATAATAAAACGGTCGCCAGCCTAATTAGGCATAATAATGTGGAAACATTATTTTGAATGAATTTATCTTTACTTGTATTAAAGAAACTTACACACAGATAAGGCAGCACATTATCACCACTGCCCACCGCGACGTTGGAAGCCACCTGGTGGCTTTGCGGGTACGTGACGCAGTGACAAAAGCATGTAAGCGAAGCAGACCCCGACGGGGGATCACCCTAGCGAAGATATGGGTTGCACATGGGGAACATCATTGAGATAATCGACCTTGACAAAAGGCAAATTATTATTACGCGGAGCCTGTGAATTAGTATCTCTAAAACGGCGAAGTTCGTCGATTGTTCACGCGCTACTGTCGTGATAACCTACGGAAAGAGGTAGAAAAATGAAACTACCATTAGGCGCTAAATGATTGGACGTCTATGAATCGTCACAGAACATGGGGTACTAAGGCCTTTCTGCTCTGTAAAGCAGGATAGGTGGCGATCTGTGGCATCTCTGTCGAAAGAGCACAGTGCTGACGCACAAGTGTTTCAGAGCACACCGGCGTCGTACACTGTGGAGCATAGGGCTGCCCAACATGATCACATGTTGACTCAACGACGTCGTCAGTCACAATTTCAGTGGCCACGGGACTATTGGGTTCGACCTTCGATAAATGGAAACGGGTCGGCTGTTCCTGTCAGTCACATTTTTGCTACAGTATATCGCTGGTCGTCTCCACAAATGCCGCTATCTGGGTTAACGGCGGACCGAAACGAGCAGCGCGTCACGGACGCAGGCTGGTTGATTGATTGATTGATTTGTCGGAGGGGACCTAACAGATAGGTCATCGGCCCCATCGGATTAGGGAAGGATGGGGAAGGAAATCGGCCATGCCTTTTCAAAGGAACCATCTCGGCATTTGCCTGATTTAGGGAAATGGAGAACCTAAATCAGGATGGCCGGACGCGGGTCGAACCCTCGTCCTCCCGAATGCGACTTCGGTGTTTGCGTCCCTTCATGCTTGATGTCCTCCACGACGGCAATGTCATCTTTCAGCAGTACAGTTGTCCGTCGCTCGGAGCCATAACCGTGCTACAGTCGTTCGTGGAGCCTTATAGTGAACTCACGTTGATGTCTCGGCTACCAAATTCGCCCGATGTGAGTCCAGTTGAACCCATCTGGATTTCCATCGCGCGCCATCACCACGTACGCAAATCAGAGGCACGTTATTTACGCAAATTACATGACCTGTGCTAGACGCCTAAAAACTACTAACAAACTGTCGGATTCCTGATACGCAGAATCTGTGAAGACGGACAAACAAGCTATTAAGCAAGTGGTAATAACGTTTTGGCTCATCAGGATACACAGCAAGAAAATAAATTCAATGGCAAACAGATTAAAATTTTGGTATCATAAAATGAGATATCAATCTATTAATTTTTATAAATATAATAGAAGATAATAAATCAAACATTACTTTACATCTCTGTTGTAGTAACACTATGTAGGTTGTTTGACTATTATAGATACAAAGGTTACAACGCAGTTATTGTCTAGGGCTACGTTTTGGACGATGTTCCTTAAGGTGAAAAGATGCATATGCGATACATGAATGAGATTGCTCCGGCACACTTTCATGTAGCTGTTCGGTAATACGCAGCACTAATCTTCGACAACAAGTGTATCAGTATCACGGTCTCACAGGTTCCGCGACTTGAACAGTATGAATTGTTTGTGTGGGGTTATTTAAAAGATTTGGTGTACTCCAGCCATGATAATGATGTCGACGAACTCTGAGGACGCTTTCCAGGTGATTGTTAATCCAATTGGGACACGATTGGGATTCTGGGACGTGTACGGCTATCAATGATGAGACGTGCTGAAGCCTACCCTCGTACAGACGATGGTCATGTATAACACCTGTTGTAATGTGCTTGTCCTCGAGAGTGTATCTACAGTTTGGATGCTAGGGGTCTTCGTTAGAAGGTGTACACGTACTACGACGTAATTTGTCGTATCGAGGAAACAGTTGGTTTCCCGACCTACGTTTATTAGGTTATTTGCTTGTTTCATCGTCTTCTACACGGCTTCTGAGTTTGTTTATACTGTAGTGAAACACCCTGTATAACACAACTTGAAAGTTCGGCCTAAATTTAAATAGTGTAAATGACTGTATTATCATGTGGTGACCTAAACTCTTTGCGCTACCCTCAGTTAACAGTGATTAATTTCACGTCTGTGATTTTGAGGCAGAAGAATGAAATTAAAGGAACAATGCTGTACTGATATACTCACCCTTTACCTTCAATGAAACATGAAAAATGCGGAATCAAGAAAATTAAATAAATATTATTATCTGACATTAGATACGGTTCTCATAAACATATAGTACCAATGTTGGTGGGCATCAAGTCTACATGAACACAGACTTAGATACTAGAAATACACGGACGCGCCCAGCCCATGCAACTAGCGTAATATTGCAAAGGACCAGACCCAAACACGTGTACGTCAGCTGTCGATTTGAAATACAGGATGGTTATATTTAAACTTCCGCTACTTGACAGAGCCACTATGAAAAACGCACCATAGTATGAAAATTCGCCGCGCGGGATTAGCCGAGCGGTCCTAGGTGCTGCAGTCATGGACTGTGCGGCTGGTCCCGGCGGAGGTTCGAGTCCTGCCTCGGGCATGGGTGTGTGTGTTTGTCCTTAGGGTAATTCAGGTTAAGCAGTGTGTAAGCGTAGGGACTGATGACATTAATCCCATAAGATTTCACAGACATTTGAACATTTATGAAAATTCACGGCAACATTTTTAAGGACATTTGGAATAGAGATAAATAAAATTCCATTGAAAGAAATACATTCCAATTTCTACACGAGAGGGCAAAATATGTTAATTGCGTACCGTTTTTGCGTTCTGGGTTACAAACATTGCTCATGTGACCAACATCTACATTCACGACAGCCTGGAAACTGCACTAGAGATTGCTGTCCTACTGCGCGAAACACCTCAGGTGGGATGTTGGCTGCCACCCTCTCTACGCTTGTGATCAATCTCCAACGTGTGATAATGTCTCGTTGATGAACCCGGCCCTTCACTGCTGGAAATATCTCTTGTTCTAATCTGGTGATCTTGGTGGTCGTGCAGTTTCGAATGATCGCCCAACCATTCGGTTTGCTCCAAATGTGTTACGGAATAGCCGAGTGCTCTCGCGAGAAATGCGTCGATACTCGGGAAGAGCAGCAGCGCTATTGCTGTTGCGTCGGTAAAACAACTTCAGGAGTAAAGCGCTGCTTACCTTGTCCAGACCTGTGTTGACTCTCTGCAGCTGTAACGCACGCTGATGCTTGTGTTTCAAACCTACTTCGCCGTACCAGTACCGGCACTTAATGGCAAGTTATTTCACTAATACTGCTACCAATGCAAATTCTGCAGTGTACAGTTTGAACATCATTCGTACAAAGATGGGTACCCATATGGTAAATAGCTTTCTGTGTACGAGGTGTGGCTAGAAAAAAACCGGACTAGTACTGGTGAAACAATAAAACGAATGCAATAAGGCTGAAAGTCGCTCCGCCTAGTGCTCGAGTTTCATCTGCCTCCTGCACTCAGTCTGCCCGTGGCGTCTCTTTTAAGTAGTTGACGTTTTGTCTGTGCGTCGGAAAATGTTGAGTGTACAGAAAGAACAGCGTGTTAACATCAAATTTTGTTTCAGACTAGGAAAATCTGCAAGTGAAACGTTTGTAATGTTACAACAAGTGTACGGCGATGATTGTTTATCGCGAAAACAAGTGTTTGAGTGGTTTAAACGATTTAAAGATGGCCGCGAAGACACCAGTGATGACACTCGCACTGGCAGACCATTGTCAGCAAAAACTGATGCAAACATTGAAAAAAATCGGTAAGCTTGTTCGACAAGATCGCCGTTTAACAATCAGAGCAGTGTCTGGGTTAACAGGAGTTGACAAGGAAAGTGTTAGGAAGATTCTTCATGAAAGTTTCAACATGAACAAAGTGTGTTCAAAAATGGTTCCAAAGTGTCTCACAATTGAACAGAAGGAACGGCGAAGAATGATTTGTTCTGACATCCTGGAAACTCCTGTTAACTCAGACACTGCTCTGATTGTTAAACGGCGATCTTGTCGAACAAGTTTACCGATTTTTTCAATGTTTGCATCAGTTTTTGCTGACAGTGGTCTGCCAGTGCGAGTGTCATCACTGGTGTCTTCGCGGCCATCTTTAAATCGATTAAACCACTCAAACACTTGTGTTCGCGGTAAACAATCATCGCCGTACACTTGTTGTAACATTACAAACGTTTCACTTGCAGATTTTCCTAGTTTGAAACAAAATTTGATGTTAACACGCTGTTCTTTCTGTACACTCAACATTTTCCGACGCACAGACAAAACGTCAACTACTTAAAACAGACGCCACGGGCAGACTGAGTGCAGGAGGCAGATGAAACTCGAGCAGTAGGCGGAGCGAGAGTCACGTGACAGGCCACGCGACTTTCAGCCTTATTGCATTCGTTTTATTGTTTCACCAGTACTAGTCCGGTTTTTTTCTAGCCACACCTCGTACACTGGTTCAGGTAGCGAAAATTTAATTACAACCGTCCTGTACTGCGAGGGCTTTGGTTCTTGGCCCATCAGATCAAAGCGCGTATGTGATAGCCGTGTGCGGAAGCCGTATAGCGTCGGTTTCGAAATCTGTTCTTTTCACAAAGTTATTTATTTATTACGTGACAAATCAGAATCTCAAAAATGGTTCAAATGGCTCTGAGCACTATGGGACTTAACATCTGAGGTCATCAGTCCCCCAGAACTTAGAACTACTTAAACCTAACTGACGTAAGGACATCACACACATACATGCCCGAGGCAGGATTCGAATCAGCGGCCGTAGCGGTCGCGCGGTTCCGGACTGAATCGCCTAGAACCGCTCGGCCACAACGGCCGGCTCAGAATCTCAGATACATGGCAAAGCACTGAATGAATGGAAGCGTATGTGACCGTTATTTCATCCAACCGTAGAAAATTTGTAGAGAGGGATGTGGAACAAACATTACATTTATATGTTGGTGCTGTTGGTTGGTTGATTCGGGGCAGTGGACCAAACAGCGAGGTCATCAATCCCATCGGATTATGGAAGGACTGGGAAGGAAGTCGGCAATGCCCTTCCACAGGAACCTTCCCAGCATTCACCTGAAGCGATTTAGGGAAATCACGGAAAACCTAAATCAGGATGGTCGGACGTGGATTCGAACCGTCGTCCTCCCGAATGCGAGTCCAGTGTGCTAACCCTCGCGGCACCTCGCTCGGTGGTGCTGTTGGAATAAGAGTGTTGTCGTAGATCGATTAATTACAATTTAAGACTGGAACCACATTTTATCTTAAAGAGAAAAGATTTACTATAGTACTTTCGCAAATGAGAGCTTGATTTTAAGTAGCAGTCTTTTTTTTTTAAATTTCGTTTTTGGCTGCACCTCACTTCGTTGCTAGATCACAAGATAGAGTGGTGAAGAAGCTGGTAATTGACGATTTTGCTCTGTCACACTTCTCGTCATGAGCTTGGTGTCTTGGGATTGCAGTTCCAGTGTGTGTCCAACGGGAAATACGGAGCACTGACGTATTTACGCATAATAAACCTTTTGTAGCATGTCCTCCTCTGTGACAACAGTGAAACTGTTTCAGTTCAGTGAGTGGTGCGACAAAGTCAGCTGTATGTACAAGCCTGATATAGTACACAGCCGTTGTTTCACCAACGGCCAACAGAATTGCGCCTGTTGCACACATGGAAACTGTCTAAGTTCATCCACGCATAAAAGCAGAGAGCACAGTACACACTTCACTCAATATTAATTGCTCTCTCTCTACAGTGCACACGATGCGATATACTTACTGATTTAAATGTTTTATCCGTGTGTTTACGCACTAAAACAAATACACTAGCCACATTAAACGTACAGTGCACACGATGCGATAAACTTACTGATTTACATGTTTTATCCGTGTGTTTACGCACTAAAACAAATACACTAGCCACATTAAACGTCAACAGTTAACGTTCTCCTCGCCAACGCCCTACCACTCGACTGTTTAGTGTCCATAGTCGGAAACCGGCTCTCTTGTAAGAAAGATATATACAGATACTTTGATATATTTATGCCCTTGTAATATTTGAACGTATTGATATTTGTTTCTAAGATTAGTAGTCAATAATGAAATGAAATAAAGGAAAATGTTACGTAGAGTCCCTAGAGCTATGCCTTTACGACGAGCTGTTGGTATAGGAAGAAGGAGAACGAAACGTCGACGAGTCCTAACGTGAAGCCTAAACTGATAATTCTAACAGACTAGAAACCATCGTACAGAAATGAATAACACTCATTAATGGGTTGGCTTATGTCGTGGTTCCGTTTTAACACATGAAAATTGTCTTTGATACGTGATCTGGATGTCTGGATGTGTAACTGCCACAGATAAAACCGAACAATGTCGGAACATTTCAAGTATTTATGCGCGTTGCATTGCACAGTACATCAAAGGTAAATGCTGCCTCAGCAAAGAACTCTCAATTTATTGTTTGCGCCGGCCACTGGTGGCCGAGCGGTTCTAGGCGTTTCAGTCTGGAACCGCGCGACCGCTACGGTCGTAGGTTCCAATCCTGCCTCGGGCATGGATGTGTGTGATGTCCTTAGGTTACTTAGGTTTAAGTAGTTCTGAGTTCTAGGGGACTGATGACCTCAGATGTTAAGTCTCATGGAGCTCAGAGCCATTTTTTTTTTTTTTTTTTTGTTGCTTGCAACTCGGCCCATCTTCCCATAACGTGACAGCCTTGTTTCACTGTACCTGATTCAATCGTACCTTTAGTCGCTCTCCGAGTTATTCGAGTTAAGTATGTCGTATTTCGTGAAAGAGTGTGTGATGTTAAAGCTTACATCCGTAAAGGGTCATTCCAGAAGAACCGCGAAATTATTAAAGTACGTAGCCAGAACTCCAGTAGTCTTGCTGAAAGTAGTGTTCAGAAGGTAATATCAGTTCGAACTGGTTGGAAATATTTTGCTGAAGATTGCTCATAACACGAAAAAAAAAAATCCGACTCAATGCGATCGCAGCAGACGAGGATTAAGCGTACATCTTGTCATTCTGTATTTAAGACCTTACAGCTGACACTTTACCGCGTTTCACGCCTTCATGCATTTCTTCCCTCTGGTCAAGAAAGGAGGTTTAAGTATGTCTAATGGTAGCTTAAATAGATTGTGGATGGTGAGCTTGAGCCAACACTGCATTTTATGAGTGATGAAACTTAGTTACACCTTTCTGACCACGAGAATAACTTGACTGATCGATACTGGTGCACAGAAAACCATCGGTATGTGCGTGAAATTGTACTTCATGAAAAAAAAAAAGAATATGGAAAATGTGCAATTTGGTCTTTGCATTCTGGTAGTCGAACAGAAGGCGCGGCGTTCATTATAATTACTTTAAATGCAGACGATTATCTTCGAGTGTTCGAGCACTTCTACTCACAGTTAAAAACACCATGAGAAGCAGCAAGATGTCTCCTATTCACGAAGCCTTCAAAGAAGAACGCACAGTAAACACCGGTTTGTGGCCTGCTTAGTAGCCGGACTTGTCTGCTTGTCTCTCTTAGTTAACGTGCATTCAAAATAAACAGTCGTCGAAAACAACCCTAATACAGTAGGCTACCTGAATGAAATGTTACGTGAAAGTACTGAAAGAATCACAGTTACAAGTCTACGCAAACAGAGTTTGAATGTTTTTAACATACGTCGTAATTCTGATATGTTGTAAGTTTTAAAATTATCTTGTAACGTTGGTTAAATTGTTTTTCAATGATGGAATATCGGTGCCGCTTTCATACTGTATTACGCATATCGTGCATGAGAGGCTAATATCTGCAATGACCGTTAGTAATTACTATTAAATCAATATTTATTGGTACAAGCTATGGAGATTATATCGTTGTAGCCTTCAGGATATCTGATGGTATAAGAGCTGCAGAATATGGGGACTGGTCGCTGGTTAAAATTTGTCTGAAGTATAGGGTGTAAGAGAGGAGAATGTGGAGGTTCGTGTTGCTACGTTTCGCATGCGGGTGGGTAACGGACAGAAAGCAAGACGATGTACGTGACATCCAGGATCTGGAGGGAGTGATAGTGTTTTAATGGAACGTAAATCCAAATCACACTTTGTAGAGGAATATGATTGATCAAGTCTTTACAGGTGTAAGATTCTCATATCCTATTTTTTCACACTATTTCACAAATGATTGGTTTTTGGCTATTACTTAAGGAAGTAGAGATTTGGTCTAGTGGAGATGTCTTCAGATAGCTAACCCTGATACCGAAGAGGAGGAGGAAACAAGATGCAAGGTGGAACTTCACGAATCGGTGGCTACAAAATCGATTAATATCTACTAAGGATTTGACAGAATGAGCCCATTTATCACTGTGTGGTTTCACCCCCTCTGACCCCTCTGACCTGTATACACTCACTGATACGTTTGGGAAGGGTGTCCTAAAGCCGTTGTATACTCTGCTGAAAGGTACTGGCACGCAGTTGTTGTAACTCGTTCTGGATATCCCCGATACTGATACCGCGATGGAATTGACATTAGAGCTCGTCCCACACGCGTTCTATCGGGGACAGATATGAGGAACTTACTGGCCACGGGACTACTACAGCAGCTTGCAAACAGTTTATAGAGACACTTGCCATGTGTGGACAAGCGTTGTCGTGTTGAAAATTGACACCATGATACTGTCGCATGAGAGTTAACACTTGAGGTAGCAGGATATCAGTGACGTCCCATTGTGTTGCCAAATTTCTCTCAGTCACTACCAGCCTAAAACTGAAGTCATTCCCGATGGCTCCCCACGCCGTGACTCTAGGAGTAACACCATCATGCATCTCCGAAATATTGGAAGAATGCCATCTCTATCCAGCACTCCGCCATCTGCTGGATAGCTGGGGTAGGACAGAATCGCGATTCATCACTGAACACAATGCGACACTATTCGATCAGGAATCCATGGTACTCAATCACGGAGGCAATCCAATGCAGCCGTTTGCGTTTGTCTATTAGTCTTTGACCAATGCTGCTAGATGAGTCAGAATGCAGCGTGGAGTCCATCACTTATTCTCCAATGGCAGGGACAAATGTGAACGGGTTACGATGTGCTTGCTGGTCGAACGTGGTCCACCAGGACCTTGATTACGTGTTGCCCTCACATTGTCATTCAGTCCGACATCGGGCCACTACCATATCCGAATGCCCCGAGCATGTAGATAATGTGCAGCGTTTGGGTTTTTGGCGGAAATAGCTGTAGCGGATTAGCAATCGATCTCCGACTGACAATGTTCTCTAGCAGATGACTCAAATGAAGATCTTCTGTCCCAGCCGTCGGACTTCAACTCTTCTGCAGGTGTTCCATAGCCTAGTAAGAAACTGGTTTACAAAAAGGACAGCAGGGAAACCACGGACAGTGTAAGTCGGGGTAATCTGGTGAAACATATATTCAGAAATGAACGCACAAATTCACTGTCATAAGTATTCGTAAGTTGTTACACAGCCGCTGAGTGAGCACACGTGCTGTAGGACAAGTTGAAAGTATACAATATCACACACAAACCCGTCTCCAGTATGAAGCACAGTCCCTTGAGAGAGCACAGGAATGAAATAGCGGTTGACACTATAACCAGAGAAACTAACCATGGGTGACGCTAACAGCAACAGGGATCGGTCAAACACTTTACTAAAGTCCGTGCTAGCCAGCAGCGTTAGTATCTGGCTGCACACACGTAGCACTAACGCAGTCGAAACCTTCTTAATTCAAGAGTGCTTCAGAAACATCCCGAGTGGTTTCCGGATGACTAAATCTAAGCAGTTTCCAGGGCAATGGGGAGCACTAGCCATTAAGTGGCGGTAACTTCCGTACACTGAACTTCGCGATGTTGATTCCTCTAGAAACTGCAACGGAATGGGCTGGAGTGCTGCTCTCCAGGTTATTTAAAGGCTCGGCACGCGGAAAGGCCCTCTTAGCCAATATAACAGGGTTGGGAGGTGAAACCGTTCTTGCTCTTCTGGCCGCCTGGAGTGGTAGTGGTCCGCCCTTCACGTTGGGTTCCCTGAGCTGGCGAGAATTCTCAGAAGGCGGGAGAACCGTGTGCCCCTCCCCGACCACGGGGCTCCAACGACTATTTGAAATAACAGCCAGAACAGCAAACTTTATTTCACCACCTTGGGCGTTTTCTATATCAATTAAACGAGGAATGCGAAAATTATCCTGCGCCCTCTAACCGATGGTCCTCTATATAGATAATATGTCGGTAGTGTCTATGGACTTGGGAAAATTGATTTAGTGGTATTAAGTCAATGATCAAGTTAGATGAATTTTTAATTAATTATTCGACTCGTGGGAGTTAGGTATCAGTTTACTCGTAGTTTTATGTGGAGTTCGAATCTGTGATCAGGATTAAAGGAATAATTTTATTTCTCTCTCTTCCATTGCGGTGAAGACTGGTCTGGACTGATGCTGTGGTCTTGCCATGTGCTTGACAGAGTCACTGCGTTATAACTGCATGATTCCACAAGCCGACTTCCAGGAGATCCACAATGAGGCCCCTTTCAAGTTCTCTCAGGTGCTGATAACGCTGTCTCACACGAGAAGGTGGCACCTCCGTACCCTTCACTGTGATCATTCAACATTTGACCCTTTTTGTGCCCCTTATATGCCTTACCAGGCCTTGTAAAAACATTAAACGCTCCCAACAATAATTCACTCAGGCCGACGATCTACTATTCACAAAGAATTGCGATTCCAATCATTTATAGACCCGCCGATGTTTTTTACGCACACGATGTTACACAGACATCCGATTGTGTCTTCTGGCTGTTTCACCTTTTTTTTTTTTTTATCAGGGCAGTGTACGTACAGGGTGTTTCAAAAATGACCGGTATATTTGAAACGGCAATAAAAACTAAACGAGCAGCGATAGAAATACACCGTTTGTTGCAATATGCTTGGGACAACAGTACATTTTCAGGCGGACAAACTTTCGAAATTACAGTAGTTACAATTTACAACAGATGGCGCTGCAAGTGATTTGAAAGATATAGAAGACAACGCAGTCTGTGGGTGCGCCATTCTGTACGTCGTCTTTCTGCTGTAAGCGTGTGCTGTTCACAACGTGCAAGTGTGCTGTAGACAACATGGTTTATTCCTTATAACAGAGGATTTTTCTTGTGTTGGAATTCCACCGCCTAGAACACAGTGTTGTTGCAACAAGACGAAGTTTTCAACGGAGGTTTAATGTAACCAAAGGACCGAAAAGCGATACAATAAAGGATCTGTTTGAAAAATTTCAACGGACTGGGAACGTGACGGATGAACGTGCTGGAAAGGTAGGGCGACCGAGTACGGCAACCACAGAGGGCAACGCGCAGCTAGTGCAGCAGGTGATCCAACAGCGGCCTCGGGTTTCCGTTCGCCGTGTTGCAGCTGCGGTCCAAATGACGCCAACGTCCACGTATCGTTTCATGCGCCAGAGTTTACACCTCTATCCATACAAAATTCAAACGCGGCAACCCCTCAGCGCCGCTACCATTGCTGCACGAGAGACATTCGCTAACGATATAGTGCACAGGATTGATGACGGCGATATGCATGTGGGCAGCATTTGGTTTACTGACGAAGCTTATTTTTACCTGGACGGCTTCGTCAATAAACAGAACTGGCGCATATGGGGAACCGAAAAGCCCCATGTTGCAGTCCCATCGTCCCTGCATCCTCAAAAAGTACTGGTCTGGGCCGCCATGTCTTCCAAAGGAATCATTGGCCCATTTTTCAGATCCGAAACGATTACTGCATCACGCTATCTGGACATTCTTCGTGAATTTGTGGCGGTACAAACTGCCTTAGACGACACTGCGAACACCTCGTGGTTTATGCAAGATGGTGCCCGGCCACATCGCACGGCCGACGTCTTTAATTTCCTAAATGAATATTTCGATGATCGTGTGACTGCTTTGGGCTATCCGAAACATACAGGAGGCGGCGTGGATTGGCCTCCCTATTCGCCAGACATGAACGCCTGTGACTTCATTCTGTGGGGACACTTGAAAGACCAGGTGTACCGCCAGAATCCAGAAACAATTGAACAGCTGAAGCAGTACATCTCATCTGCATGTGAAGCCATTCCGCCAGACACGTTGTCAATGGTTTCGAGTAATTTCATTCAGAGACTACGCCATATTATTGCTACCCATGGTGGATATGTGGAAAATATCGTACTGTAGAGTTTCCCAGACCGCAGCGCCATCTGTTGTTGAAAATTGTAACTACTGTAATTTCTAAAGTTTGTCTGCCTGAAAATGTACTGTTGTCCCAAGCATATTGCAACAAACGGTGTATTTCTATCGCTGCTCGTTTAGTTTTTATTGCCGTTTCAAATATACCGGTCATTTTTGAAACACCCTGTACGAAAAGAAAAAGGGTAAACACGCCTACAGTGACAGAGTATGGCAACCCGCTAGACGCCATTGTTTCGTTGTTGCACTAACTTTCAGGCGTGTAGTTCAGTTCGGTCGAACTTAATGGTCTGTCGCGAGCCAGTTTGGCTAACGCCGCTGTCTGACGGCTGGCTCTCTCGTGTGGTATTCAACAACCTCGTAAATCCGTAAATCTCGATTACTCTAAAATACTTGAGGAGCTCATTACGCTTGAATAGCCTCGATAACGTCAATGTCTGTAATACAATCGTGCACAAGTTGAGTGTAATTGGTGACCATTTGCGTATGTGCTTTCCTTGTAAACATACGGGGTCACTTATTGACTGACACCCTGAACCGCCTCTCTACGACGTTTATGGATGTGGATTCAATCCCTCCAAACTCTTTCGATCAACAAATTTTTCACTGCCATTCGAAAACTGTCTGTAGCGTTTTGTTAGACCGTGTATATTGGAATGTTACCGCTGGAATTCGGTGCTGGAGAGCGCTTATAGAGGGTAACAATTCCGTGAATGTGATCTGTCACTCGGATGTTCGTAATTATTTTTAACTTCAAAATTTTCTCTTTCTTCACTCATACCGCTCCTTGTCGCTGTGGTCCTGCTGTGCGTTACCACTCGTAGCTATATCGAACTTCTTCACCGTCTGTAGAAAAATGCTGTGATAATGACGATTATGTTTGCTACCCACAATCTACGAAGTCACGTACCACTTGTTTTCAAAATCCTTATTTATTTAACGGTCTCATTAACACCTTAACATAACAATTAAACATTCAATTTTATTCTCTTAAGAGTCAAACTCTTCTACACGGAGATCGTTAGTATCCCAAAGTAAATAAGTAAGTTAGTAATTTATTAAGTAATTCCATACAATTTTCTTTTGTTTTTCTTTTCCGGAAAAACACCCATTGCCGCTCAAACTCTTCTTTCTTTGGCGTCCATGGCAGCTCCAAGTCGCACTTCAAAGTGCAAGTGGCTCCTTCCCCACTAGTTAAGCATTTGGCCTCCGCCGCGTCTTGTGGCCATACGGTGCCTAAATTTGCGTTCGTATCTGCGCATGGATAAAACATGCGCGAACAGTATGCGATCTTCCCTCTACCACGGCTACCATAAATTAAGCTTTCTACACGACCATCTTTCATCAGCACAGTAGAAAGGAATTTGGACGTGTCGCTACTGTGAACAGCAACCTATACCATCACAATATTGTGTTCTCTTAAAGGCTTGCGCTTCGGTCTAAATGTGGTGCTACAACGGCGTTCCTCACGAACATGTATTAAATCCTCAACGTCACGATTGAATATGACGTAATTTAATCATCAGAGGGAGTGTGTTTGCGATTCCCTTCTCTGTGCGCTAGAAATGGCTCTTAACTATGTGTAGTGGAACAAGAAGACCTTAAATGGTTATGGTTGTGTCGCGCCACGTCTAATCAAAACAAAGACTCCCAAAAAATTTCACCGATTTGGCGCCTTCAGGTGACGTTCTTATCCCAGCTCGGAGGTAGAACATAGAACCTCTGTCCGCTGTATTAATAGGAGGCTATAATAGAACTACTAAGAATTACGCTGAGGCCCTGTCTTAATGAAGTTACGAAGTTTATAGGGATGATATGTGTTTTTGACTATGGACAAACAAAAAACTGGCCATCGATACAGTGTGGTAAAGCGTACGCCTACAAGAGTCACACGTTAATCTACAAATCATTCTTATTATTGAAAATTGTTATCATTGCGCACTGTTAAACACGGTACAAAGTATTGCTAATATTTCACAAATAAAATTACGTTTCTTCAGCTGAGGTATGGCCTGCATTGCTCGCAGTGTCGCGATCTTCGGCGAGCAATGCAATCCAATAAACCTCAGTGTTTGGACTCTCCACTGACAACTACACAACCTAGCACGAATCGCCTCACTAATTGATCATTCTGTGCGAAGCTGATGATAAGTTAAGTGATTTGGCTATTTCTAGTTACTCAAATGTTTTCAAAAACTGATAATAAAATGAAGTTATGAGTATCTAGCGATAACTCAGCATTAATAGGTTCTCCCCTATTATTATAAACAACTTCTGAATGAGAATCTAGCAATAACAGATTAAATAAAATGAGTTTTGACCCACTATCTGGAGGGTAATCTCTCCACATTTTAGAAAAGCAGCCAAATATATGATCGGTACAATTTCTCACGATGGATAGACCATCTGTCCTACATATCCAATTTCACTTTGTGACGTTACGCATCAGGTACTGCATCTTCACTCAATTGAAATGGAGACCAGAAGGCTATCGGATTTTTGCAATTTTTTTTGTGTTGATGATGCGTAAGGATCAGAACTTAATTATCGATTTTCCAAAGCGGTGCGACTCTAAAAAATACTCAACAAAATCGACAATGAAGTTTTCCGAGCATCTTTAGTATAATACGGAGGTAAATTGTTTCGACAGGCAACGTGGCTATCTGGTACAGCAATCTGTGGTACCGCACTCGACTGCCATGTTGGTGGCTTGGGTTCGGATCCTGGCCGATGCAAAAACAAGGAGCATTTCTGTGAAGCGTAAAATACATAAAGAGGCGAAAACATCGCTAGAGCTCAAGACTATTAATGGCTCGATCACTGTTCGAATCTTATTTCGGTCAATATTGTTTTAGTTTTCTCTGTTTAGTCTGAATGCCGTTCATCATTTCAATATAAAATTCATTAAACATATATGCTAACTAACACGTACAGAACTGTCATTTTTATGCGAAATTCTTGTCTTATTTTCTCTAACTAGTTGACAATCCCGGCAATACCTCGGCATTCATTTAGCCAATTTTCTATTAGAAAGAAAAACAAAACAGAAAAAGAACTGTGTATTAAAATATTGAAAATTTTCATTTTCACGTATTCGTAAAAAAACTTTTCAAATTATGGTTCAAATGGCTCTGAGCACTATGGGACTTAACATCTGGGGTCATCAGTCCCCTAGAACTTAGAACTACTTAAACCTAACTAACCTAAGGACATCAACACATCCATGCCCGAGGCAGGATTCGAACCTGCGACCGTAGCAGTCGCGCGTTTCCGGACTGAGCGCCTAGAACCGCTCGGCCACCGCGGCTGGCTTCAAATTATGCAACGGTCGTGTAAAGAAATGTATATAATGTCCAAATGTATAATTACAGTCTTCATGTCAACACCTCGTCATAGCTCTATAGATGGCTACTGTTTTCGCCTAAAGGCCATTGCTCTTCGTAGTTGAAAGCTGTCATAAGCGCTGCCAGGTGTCAGTGCGTTCCTTAAGTTTACTCGACTGTAGGTGTGCCTTAGCGGTAAAGAAACAAATCTGTTAAAACTTCATATATGAAGCTCCAGTTTTTCACTGGTCTTAGTGTTTATGACGCGATATCTCCTGATCTATGTGTCATACAATGAAACAATTTTGTAAGGACGTTATGCGGCATATGTGGATATTGTCTGCAAAATGTCTTCTGAATAGAATGATCAAAGGAGTAATAAGTTTAAACGGCACGTATAATGGAGCCATTTGACACGCATCTCAGTTTTTATATACGTTTGTCATATTTCGCGATCTATTTATGGCACCATAACTTAATTATGTGGGTGGATTTATCGGCATTTGTGGATACTTTCTGCGAAACTTATTACGAATGCAGTTAGTAGCAGAGAAGCAATAAATGTAAACGTCATGCATGACACGGCAGTTTTTCGCACATCTCATTGTTTATGACGTCATACCTCCTGAACTGTGATTGGAGACTAAAAAATGGTTCAAATGGCTCTGAGCACTATGGGACTTAACATCTGTGGTCATCAGTGCCCTAGAACTTAGAACTACTGAAACCTAACTTACCTAAGGACATCACACACATCCGTGCCCGAGGCAGGATTCGAATCTGCGACCGTAGCGGTCACGCGGTTCCTGACTGAAGCGCCTAGAACCGCACGGCCACACCGGCCGGCGATTGGTGACTGGTTCTTACCCTGACACCGATTGTTGCCTGACAGTAAGGGAAATCTATACCACGTTTGGTTGAAATCGGTCCATTGGTTTAGGTGTAGGTGTGGAATACACCCAAACACACACACACACACACACACACACACACACACACACACTCTCACATATGTATGGTTTACATATCACACACAAAAATCCAGTTTTCATTCCTAATATAGATTCTAAATTCCGATCTTTTGTATAAAATTGTTAATAAAGATTGTTTAATGTACAAAATAATTATTGCAAAGTAATTATTCAACTTTATGTACTTCATTCACCACTGAAATTCTCGTAAAACATGCACCTTTCTTTAAAAACTTAGCTTGGCTGGGACTCACACCCATTCCTCCAAACTTAACAGGCGAGCATTCTATCACAGAGCCCGCAGCCCACTGAAAAAAGGAAAACGTGAAAGTAGCTTTTGTAGGGAATTTTTGAGAGTAGCATGGAAGTGCCTTGAGGTATTGATATTTGGGATCTGAACTTCACGTAACTTAAATACTGGGTGATTAAAAAAGAACTTTACAAGTTGGGTATGAAGTAGAAATTCATTGAGATAACTTACAGAACCGGTAAATGTTCCGTTTTGTAGCAAACTATCTCAAGTTTGATTCACGTAGTGCACTAGTACCCCATTCCACCAACAGCAGTGCCAGCATAGTGCATAGTAAAAATGGCTACTTTCACTGTTGCGAGGCGTGCTCGTTATGTTTTGGTTTCATGAAACGAATCCTGGGAAAACTCTCGGTATAAATTCCGCGCTGAATAAATTAAGGAACCTCCAAGTTGTCCTACAGTTTACTTTCGCACAGGAACTTTGTTGATAGGGTTGTCCAGTGCGACATGATAAATCATCAGTTCTCCCGCATATTGATGATTATATCAAACATGTTAGGGAGAGCTTTGCCACTGTTCACAAAAATCAACGCGACGTGGGTCTCGCCGGTAGTGATTCCACAAATGACTGTTTGGCGAATACTACGTAGACGTTTACACTTGAAATCAAACTGATTCACAATGGCAGAGCACATTAATGAAGAAGATAAGGTTGGTCGTGGAGAATTCTGTGTGGAAATAATGCACAGGATAGAGGACGACGAACATCCTGAACACATCAATCTACAGCGACGTAACAAAATTTCATATCAGTGGCATGGTGGACACTGCAGAGTATGAGGTAGTGCAATTGCGCACGCATCCCTGGGACACGTTCGTAACAACCCCAAAGGCAATGTCTTTTGTGCCCTTAGTAAACTGTAAACGTAAGGCCCTTTCTTCCTCATGGAGAAAACTGCTACTGGTATAGTGCATCTGGATATGCTAGGAAACTTTTTATTTCCATAGATTGATGAAGATGACAGGGATGGGATGTTTTACTACCAGCAAGACGGTGCACCACCTCATTTCCTCACGGGAGTTCGAGGTTTCCTCGATTATCGCTTCCAAGGTCGGTGGATTGGTCGCGAAGAGTCAATCGCATGGCCACCTGGCTCCTCAGATTTGACACCACTAGGTTTCTTTCCTCTGAGTTTTCATTAAAGGCCGTGTGAACATTCCTCCACTACCAAAGAATTTAGCTGACCTGGAAAATCGAATCCACGCTCTCGTTGCACAAGTTACGCCCAGTTTACTGCACCGAGTGTGGGAAGAATTTGATTAGCGGTGAGATGTTTACCGTATCAGAAGCGATGGTCATATCGAACCAAAAGACACTTGACAATTTTATGTGAAACTTGAAGGTTGTTTGTTACAAAATGACACATCTGCCGATTCTGTATGGTATCTCAATAAATTTATGTTTAATTACAATGTTTTAAAGTCCTTTTTGACTCACCATGAATCAGGCGCGGCTCGTGATGAAACGCTCTGAGGTGGAATCGCTCCAAAACATACATTACTATAAATTTCCCAATAATGTACTATGAGTTAAATTTACCAGAACGCATTTCGCATATTTATCACACGGATTTAAATAATGCCGGTCAACTTTTTTTTGATGTCGGATATTAAACGATGTTTGTCGAAGAAGTAGTAGTTGCTCTTAAGGCTGCACCTTGTAATGCTGCTTAGCTCTATGCAGCAGATACTTGGAGACGTGGCTTCCACGAAATACAGCTTTTTTGCCCGTCCCGAAAGCTCTTGTGTTTCAGTTTAAGGGTGTCCTACCAACCCGCACACAATTTTCAAGTTTTGCTGCTTACATCAAAAGGGAACCACCAGAAATGATGAAATTTTGATGTCGAAACCTTGCCTCTGTATATTCTATTAGGCTTTGATGTGTCGTTAATCGACGTGTAGTAGTATCGTTTTGATGGTGTTTTAGATAGATTTTTGTTTCTGCCATTTGCTGCTCTATCCACAGTTGCCGTTAAGTTTGAAAATATCTCGCCAGAGTGCACTCCTGCACGGTAACATAAGTACCACCCCTAGCGAGAACTTCACGCGTGATTAGAGGCAGAAGCGAGCGAAATCTATCTCGTCCGTGAAATATTTCCCGGTACTTCAATTTCCTTGATTGTTGATTGCAAGTATTATGCATGTGAGTAGTGGGTTTTGCTTTCTTACCATTAACAGCACCATATCACGAGTTCGAAAACAACACAATATGAATTCAGTGTGCAACTTATCAGGTAAAATTTTGGGACATGCTGTTAAAATGAAACTGGAGGAGCTTGGTGCTTCCAGATGAAATCATGTACATAAATCAAGAGCAAAAGCTATGTAAATCCTGGCAAGGGTCAACATGCGTTTTTAACAGAGCACTGTACAATGCAGCGGAGTGGTTGTATGTGCTATTTCACTTTTAATGCGTTGCTCATGTCAGCCAATTACAGCCCAAGATCCATGATGTCAAAGAAACATCACTGTTGCGTCAAGCGAACTCGTAATCGCCGCAATTTGTGTTCGAGAAACATTGAACGTCTGAAATTTAGAAATGAAAATACCCAGAGCGTTAATCATGCAGCGAAGCTAGCATACACAGTATTAAAGATCTCTTCAAAACGCGTCTTTTAGTATATACGTAATTTGCTGTGGTATACTGTCGGGAAATATGACATTTTGGGATAAATAACGCACAGTATTTCACTGTCCGACTTATCTTAGAAGATAGGTTAAACACAAGCTAACCTAGATTTATAGCATTTGGTAGCATTTGTAGAATTATAGAAAGCTTTTGACCATGTTGACTGGTATACTCTTTTAAATTCTGAAGGTGGCATGGGTAAAATACAGGGAGTGAAAGGCTATTTACAACTTGTACAGAAACCAGACGGCAGTTATAAGCGGCGAGGGGCATGAAAGGGAAGCAGCGGTTGAGATGGGAGTGACACAGGACTGTTATTCAATCTGTACATTGAACAGGCAGTAAAAGAAGCCCAAGAAGATTTGGAGTACGAATTAAAATTCAGGAAACTAAATCAAACTTTGTCGTTTGCCGACGACATTATGATTCTGTCACAGACAGCAAAGGACTTGGAAAAGCAGATGAACGGCATGGACAGTGGTTTTAAAAGAGGATAGAAGATGAGCATCAACAAAATCCAAACAAGGATAACAGAATGTAGTCGAATTAAATCAGATAATGCTAAGGGAATCAAATTACGAAACGAGACACTTTAAGTAGTAGGCGAGCTTTGCTATTTAGGCAGCAAAATAACTTATGATGGCCGAAGCAGAGAGGATATAAAATGTAGACTGTGAATGGCAAGAAAGGCATTTCTGAAGAAGCGAAATCTGTTGACATGGAATATAGATTTAAGTTTTGGGTCTCTTTTCTGAAGATATTTGTCTGGAGTGTAGGCAGGTATTGAAGTGAAACATGGACGATAAACTGTTTGGATTAAAAGAGAATAGAAGCTTTCGAAATGTGGTGACACAGAAGAATACTGAAGATTAGATGAGTCGATCACGTAACTAATGAGCAAGTACTGAACAGAATTGGAGACACTACAAATTTGTGGCACAAATTAACCAAAAGGAGGGATCAGTTGATAGGGCAGATTGCGATACGTCAATGGATCACCAGTGAAGTATTTGGGGATAGTGTTGGGGATAAAAACCTTAGAGGTTATGAAACATCCCCTTTGAAAAATTGATGAACTACTGTGCTGATAAACCTCTTACGTTATTTGATTTTCAAACAGCTAAGCAGAACTGAACCTACTCACACATTTCTCTGTTTACTTGTTCTGATCAACACTAAACTGACACACAATAATTTTAGCGCAACGCATTCTGACTTTCAATAATTCCTACAAAAGAATGGCCCTGACGAACAATAACCTATACCTTTCATGAATCACTTATCTCACAAAAATCTTCGTTCCTCGAACTACTGTAATAGAGCAAGCGCCAATACTGCCAGCTAAATAAAAGATTCTAACTACTGAAGTCACTAACTACTCATAGGCGTACTTAGCAAATGAAAGATTTTGATAGGGAACAAACAATGTATTTACCTTAAGGGGCTCCGGAAAGGCTCAAAATCATGAAAAGTTCAATTTTTAATCTTTTGCGTTTTCTGAATCTGCAGACCTTTTAATAGATATATAATTTATTCAATTCCGAAGACTACAACTATTTTTAAATTTTTTTTGAAATGTGTTCTACATGGGCGTGACCCACTGTGGCGCTCTTAAACTGCTGTCAAATGGTGTTATTATTAACGTCCGTGTTCATCAGGTACATTTTAGTGATGTGAGATAAAGTATGTGTTGTGGCTAACTTGTGATGGTTCGATATATATCGCTGGTGTGATTGTCGATTGTTTCATGTTTATTTACTCTGTCGTTATCTCGAAAATATTCGTAATTAATTCTGTTTCTTGAGTCTCTGTTTTGTTGAAGTATAATATGAGTAAAAGTAAAGTTATTAGAAATCCTCTGAAGGCTTTTAAGAAAAGGAGAAATGTTGGAAAGCCAAAGGTATGTGTTATTACTGTAAACAATAAAGACGATGAAAATCCGCAACATAGCTTGTGTCCCAAAGAAGAAGACAGTTGGTGTAAATATAACAAAGGATTGCTAACTGGTGAAGTGTACACTCATAAGCATAGTCTGCCTCATGCAATAATGGAGGTGATAAAACCTATTTTCAGAGACTTAGCAGCACCTGAACTGTTGAAAAAGTGTATTCACGGAAAAACTCAAAACCCCAATGAAAGTGTAAATAGTGTTATATGGTCGAGAATCCCCAAGATTGTATTTGTTGGAATAGAAACACTTCACTTTGGTGTGTATGATGCTGTTGCGACTTTCAATGATGGCAACATTGTAAGGTGCAAGGTATTTAGAAATATGGGAATGAAGATAGGTTCTAACATGGTACAAGCGATGCTTGCTTTAGACAAGGAACGCCTTCGGGCTGCAGACAGGGCTGTAAAGAGTCTAGAAATACAAGCAAGAGTAAACAGGAGGAGGAACAAGAGGAAGCTGGAGGAGGAGTTTGCAGAGGATGAAGATAATCCATCCTATGGACATGGAATGCACTAAAAAGTTAATCCAATCTTTGTCGCTCGATTCCCAAAACTTTTACTTTCTCATACTAATTACATGTTTTCTAAGGATCTTCCAAACATATTTGTTTCAAACTTTCAGTAAATGTTACACAGTACCTTCTGCATAATTTAACACAGCCTTTTTCCAAAAAACTGTATATTTTTGAATATATAAATAAAAAATTGCAAAAAATATGTTGTGAATTTTCATTACAATTGAAAAAAATCATCTTTAATAACTGAACTAAAATTTTGTAAAATCCCTGTGTTAAGTTGTAGCCCATATTCCGATAAATAATCTGTAAAAAGTTCAACTTCCTACCTCAAATACTTTGTGAGGAAAGATGTAATTTATAAGCGTTATTTTAACATTGCAAGTATAGGGCGTTCCGGAGCCCCTTAATAGTGTTCAAAAGTCATAATATATGCATATCAGTTCATGGCATCCAGTCTTACAAATATACTCCTTCTGATGGACACACATCCAGATTATCCGCTCTCAAAACTCCGCCATCTCTCTCCCCACATCCACCACTGCTGGCGGCTCACCTCCAACTGCGCAACGCTACGCGCTGTTCACATCCAACTGACCAACACTACAATAGCAAAAATTCCAACAATGCAAACCAGCCACAGATTGCACACAGCACAGTCAGTGATTTTCATATAGAGCGCTACGTGGCGTTACCAACATAAAACCTAAACAGCCTACATACACTGGGTGCACCACTTAGCGCCTGAAACATCATCCTCCCTCATTCACCAAAAAAGAAGAAATTCTATGCAACCCCCTCTGCCGGGAAAGTAATGTGATAGTCTTCTGTGATTCTGACGGCGTCATTCTCATGGATGTGATGGGGTGCAAGTATGTCAATCATTAATTCAGAGGCATACGTGAAGATCTGAATAAACACAAGAACTGTTTCCGATGTGTTCGATCGGACAAGAATCCAGCAGAAATCTTGCTCCAACACGATAATGCACGTCCACACACAAGTCTGAGAACCCGGGAACACATCTCCAAATTTGGTTCGACATCATTGCCTCATCCACCATACAGTCCAGACCTGGCACCCTCGGACTTCCATCTACTTGGGTCGCTTAAAGATTCTCTACGGGGAGCACACTTTAAAGATAACGAGGGTGTCGGTCATGCAGTGAAAATATGGCTACGCCTACAGGACAAGAGCTTTTACCAGTAGCGAACACATGCTCTTCCACAATATTGGTGTACAGCCGTAGAGCTTGATGGAGACTACGTAAAGTAATAGGACGTGGACAAGACATTTTGACGTATGTTGTCACCAAATTCTGACTCTTAACAATAAATACGCTCTGAGAAAAGAAGTAGTGATTTACTTTTTGAACGACCCTCGTACATTATCGACTTACGGATTTGATTTTGCGCTTTGAGCACAGTTCAGTGTTACGTGTGAAACTGCTTCAGCAAATAGAAACTTGATGAACATCATACCAAAGGCAATATTGTTATTAACTAATCTAGGTGATTTTATAATCAAAGTTAAAACTGACATTCAGCTGCAGAACGTGAGCTTAGATGTTGACGGTGATACCCGACGACAAATTAAAACTCTATGCTCGGCGATTTTCCGTGCAAACACATTAAGTAATAATTCATGTTTAATCATACTTTCATCAGCACAACGCGATTTGCAGTAGGGTCACGGAACCTGAGCGCATATTGTGCAGCCTGCTGATAGAATTACAAGCGAGGGAAGTGGGACAAACCCTGAGTGTTTTGTTTAGTAGTGGTCGCAGCCATGCGTGGCTCCATGGACGGCGTGTTTGCACTCCACTGCTGTTACGATCCCACTCGTTGCCTGAAAGCCACCAAGGGGTGACGTCACATTGTGTCCAAGCCGAGTGGGTGTCGAGCGATGCCCGCGAGAATGACGTCACGGGCAACAATGTCCTGTTTACTGTACAGCTTGAGGGGATTACGTGTGCCGGCCGGTGTGGCCGTGCGGTTAAAGGCGCTTCAGTCTGGAACCGCGTGACCGCTACGGTCGCAGGTTCGAATCCTGCCTCGGGCATGGATGTGTGTGATGTCCTTAGGTTAGTTAGGTTTAATTAGTTCTAAGTTCTAGGCGACTGATGACCTCAGAAGTTAAGTCGCATAGTGCTCAGAGCCATTTGACTTTTTTGGGATTACGTGGCATTACCAACATAGAAGCGTAAACAGCCTACTTACAAGGTATACCAAGAGATGGATACAGTAAGCAGATTCAGAAAGATGTAGGTTTTTGTAGTTATTAAGAGATGAAGAACTTCGCACAGGATAGAGTAAAATGGAGAGCTGCATCAAATAACTCTTCGGACTGAACATCACAACATTAGATTTTATCTTGGAGTTAGCTTTGATGTTATTTAGTAGTAGCTTATGAAACGGAAAGGAGATACAGTATGTAAACGTTTGGGTAGAATGTCATACTGCTCCCCCCCCCCCCCCCCTCACCTCCAGCGTTCTGATATCTTGGTTGTAGTGATAGACTAATCTGTAACGTTGCCTGAGTTCTAGATTATTTTCGACCGATAAATGTCGCAGCCTTTTCAAATACCGAAAAGTCGAGCCGCGCCTGTTGTGTCTTAAAAAACACGGAAATCTGATTGCGTTCTGGCCTCCTTGTGGAGTGTGAATCGTGGGAGTAAAGCTTATAGTTCCAAGAGCCGGAAATGTTGCACTGTACCGCTGGACACGGCAGTAAGCAGAATTATAAATTGTGGCAGAGTTATAAAACTACGAGAGGCAATCCGGACATGAGAGAGGCATCGCGGCTGCCTCGGTAGGCGGGGCAGAGTGCTGTGAGGGTTGCCGCTCATTAGGAGCGGCCACGCGGAGTGCACGCTGCCGTAACCCGACTGAACGCCGGGCTTAGGCCACTCGCACCGGCTCGCGTCCCTAATTATTCCCGTTACTGGAGCCGGTGACCCTCGCTGCACTTTCGCTTTGCCGCCCTCCCGCCGCATTTGCTACGGCCGCCGCACGCCACCGGAATACAGTGCGCCACTTCCCTCTTGCGCCACCAGAATAAAGTGTGGCACTTTCCGTGTGGCCTGCGCTTGGTCTCTGTTTCTCGATCTTGTGACCTCTGCGGTGGAGGTTGCCATACATCTACATCTGCGTGGTTACTCCGCAATTCCCAATTAAGTGGCTGGCAGAGGGTTCATTTAACCACCTGTAAGCTGCTTCTCCAAAGTTCCACCCCTGAACGGGAAAAACGAACTTTTCGTACGGTGTCTGATTTCTCTTAGTTTATTGTAGTGATCATTTCTCACCACGTAGGTGGGTGCTAAAACAATATTTTTACACATTGAGGGAAAGTTGGTGATTCAAATATCATGAGAAGGTCCTGCCGCCGCGCGGGATTAGTCGAGTGGTCTGGGGCGCTGCAGTCATGGACTGTGCGGCTGGTTCCGGCGGATGTTCGAGTCCTCCCTTGGGCATGGGTGTGTGTGTTTGTTCTTAGGATAATTTAGGTTAAGTAGTGTGTAAGCTTAGGGACTGATGACCTTAGCAGTTAAGTCCCATAAGATTTCACACACATTTGAACATTTTCAAGGTCCTGCCGCTGTGAAAGATGCTTTTATTTTAATAACTGGCCCCCTAATTCGTGGACCATATCCGTGGCACTCATCCCCTATTTCGCTATAATACAAAACGAGCTGCACTTCTCTGAAGTTTTTCGATGTGCTCCGTCGATCCTGTTTGATACGGATCCCACAAGGTACAGTAATGCTCCAGGAGAAGGCAGTCTCTTTAGTAAACCTATTAAATTTTCTTAGTGTTCTGCCAATAAATCGCAGCCTTTGGTTTGATTTCCCCACAATATTATTCATGCGATCGTTCTAGTTTAAGTTATTCCCTAAGTATTTAGTTGAATTTGCAGCCTTTAGATTTGTGTGATTTATCGTGTAACTGAAATTTAGCGGGTTCTTTTTAGCTCGTATGGATGACTTCACACTTTTTATTGTTTGTAGTCAATTGCCACTTTTTGAACCATACAGATATTTTGTCTAATGTGTTCTGCATTGTGTTTTGATCATCTGATGACTTTATCCACTGAAGCACAAAAGGAACTGATATAGGCATGCGTATTCAAATAAAGAGATTTGTAAACAGGCAGTTTACGGCCCTGCGATCAGCAGCGTCTATATAAGACAACAAGAGTCTAGCGCAGTTGTTAGATCACTTACTGATGCTACAATGGCAAGTTATCAAGACTGAAGTGAGTCTGAACGTGGTGTTAGAGTCTACGCATGAGCGAGGGGACATAGCATCTCCGAGGTATCGATGAAATGGGGATTTTCCCGTACGACCATTTCATTAGTGTGCCGTGAATACCAGGAATCCGGTAAAAGATCAAACCTCCGCCATCACTACCAGAACGTTACCAACGACGACTGAAGAGGATCTTTCAGCGGTACAGAAGTGCAACACTTGCACAAACTGCTGTTGATTTCAACGCTGGGCCATCAACAAGTGTCAGCATGCGAACCGTTCGACGAAACATCAGTGATTTGGGCTTTACGAACCGAAGGCTCACTCGTGTAAACTTGATGACTGCACGACACAAAGCTTTACTCCTCGCCTGGGCCCGTTGACACCGACATTCAACTGTTGATAACTGGAAACAAGTTTCCTGGTCGTGCTAGTCTCGTTTCACATTGTATCCAGCGAATGAACTTATTTGTGTATGGAAACAACCTCACGAATCCATGGACTCTGCATGTCAGCAGGGGACTCTTCATGGTTGTGGAGGCTCTATAATGATGTGGAGCGTGTGCAGATGGAGTGAAATGGGGCTCCCGATACGTCTAGATACGACTCTGATAGGTGACGCGTGCGTAAGCATCTTGTTTGGCCATGTGTATTCATTAATGTCTATTGTGCATTCCGATTGACTTGGTCATTGCCCGCATCTCGTGGTCGTGCGGTAGCGTTCTCGCTTCCCATGCCCGGGTTCCCGGGTTCGATTCCCGGCGGGGTCAGGGATTTTCTCTGCCTCGTGATGGCTGGGTGTTGTGTGCTGTCCTTACGTTAGTTAGGTTTAAGTAGTTCTAAGTTCTAGGGGACTTATGACCACAGCAGTTGAGTCCCATAGTGCTCAGAGCCATTTTTGACTTGGTCATTCCAGCAGGACAATGCGACACCCAACACGTCCAGAATTGCTACATAGTGGCTTCAGGAATTCTCTTATGAGTTTTAACATATCCGCTGGCCACCAAACTCCCCAGACATTAATATTCTTGAGCATATCTGGGATGCCTTGCAAAGTGCTGTTTAGAAGGGGCCCCCACTCCCTCGTACTCTTACGCATTTATGGACAGCCCTGCAGGATTCGCTGTGACAGTTCCGTCCAGCACTGCTTCAGACATTTGTCAAGTCCATGCCACGTCGTGTTGCGGCGCCTCTGTGTGCTCGCGGGGGCCCTACACGATCTTAGACGGGTGTACCAGCTTCATTGAGTCTTTAGTCTAAGACGCATCATCTGCAAACAATCTCTGACGGCTGCTCAGACTGAGACGTTACTTCATGCGCCCGACATTTAATTAGAAGTCGCTTGTGAGGAACGGTGTCAAAAGCTTTCTGAAAATACGGAATCAATTTATCAATTTGACATCCCCTGTCCATAGCATTCTAGTAATGAGCTAGTTTTGTTTCACTAAAACAATATTTCCAGAATTCGTGTTGGCAATTTGTCAATAAATTGTTTTCTTCTACCGCAAATCGACGTTAGTGATATGGATCCGTAATTCAGCGGATTGCTCCCATTTTCTTTCTTGAGTAGTGGTGAAACTTCTGCAGCTTTCTAGACTTTGGGTATGGCTCTTTCTACTAGGGAATGGTTGCATTTGATTGCTAAGTATGGAGCTATTGTATCAGCATACTCTGAAAGAAACCTGACTGTTATACAATCTTGACCGGAAGTTGCCTTTCTTAAGTGTTTTAAGCTGCTTCGCTACACCGAAGATATCTACTTCTAAGTTACTCGTGTTGGCAGCTGTTCTTGATTTCAGTTCTGATGTATTTGTGTGAATTCCTAAGGGACCAAACTGCTGAGTTCGTCGGGCCCTATACTTAAACACTACTTAAACTAACTTATGCTAAGAACAACATGCAAACACCCATGCCCGAGGGAGGACTCGAACCTCCAGCGGGAGCGGCCGCGCAGTCCGTGACATGGCGCCTCAAACTGTGCAACCAGTCCGCGTGGTCTCTGGTATGTTTACTCCGTCCACTTCTGAAAAGGAATTTCGGAAAACAGTGTTCAGTAACTCTGCTTTAGTTTCATTGTCATCAATAACATAACCATTGTTATCGTACAGTGAATGTACTGAAAGCGTTTTGCCACTGCTGTGCTTTATATGCAACCAGAATCTGTTCGGGTTTTCCGCCAGATTTCGAGACAGAGCTATGTTGAGGAAGCTTTTAAAAGCATTTCGCGTTTAGGTTCGCTCTAAATTTTGAGCTTCTGTAAAACTTCACAAATGTCATGTTTTTTGCGTTCTTTTAAATTTATCATGTTTTTTTCGTTGTTTCTGCAATAGTGTTCTGATCTGTCTTGTGTACCTTTGGGGATCAATACCATCTCTTAGTAATTTATTTGTTATTTCAGTTGCCGTCGATAATATTTCTTTGAATTTAAACTACTGGCCTACGGTTACATAATCAGATTGGAAGGAGTGGAGTGTCTCACGAATGTAACAAGCGAATTTTCATCTGCTTTTTTCACTATATGCATTTTGCGTTCATTTTTGATGGGTTTTGTTGTTACAGTACTCGGTCTGCTGCATGGACAGCTGAAGGAAAGGATGACACGCAACCGTCGCTAAAACCTTATTTTCTGACAGCAACAGCCTTCGAACGATGATTGGGTTTATCTGCATTCCTTTGCTGTGTTTTAGAATATTTTCTTCGTCTCCAGCGTAATGGACAGAAAATAAAATGTGTCAAGCTATCCGAACGCAGCCTTGAAAAACGTGAGCTAATCCCACTGCATATCCAGGAGAACTGCGGGTTTAGAAGGTAGGAGATAGGTACTAGCGAAAGCGTAGTTCGGAATCGCCCCAGAATGATAGGATTGGCAACTGAGTTAACTTGAAGAAGTCTTCCCCTAATAACGGAAGACGCGACAAAAGCGGGTCGGTACGCAACAGCGAGGCGGAAAACCAACAAGGAAGGATCGCTGATGTTGGATGTAATACGGCCGCAACACAGAGTTAATTGCTACACACCGTGAGAACTGAGTGACAGCAGAATGACTTCATAGGGGGAGAGGGATGCCGTCATTGTGTTGACTATGCAGAGTGGAGTAACAAGGCGTAAGTTGGACGTAAGAACAGTCAGCAGAGAACTTGTGCTACAGAACACGTCCACCACTGTTTCTGAAAGGGAAAGTTGAGGCACCTTTCAGCTACATCTACATCTACATCTACATTTATACTCCGCAAGCCACCCAACGGTGTGTGGCGGAGGGCACTTTACGTGCCACTGTCATTACCTCCCTTTCCTGTTCCAGTCGCGTATGGTTCGCGGGAAGAACGACTGTCTGAAAGCCTCCGTGCGCGCTCTAATCTCTCTAATTTTACATTCGTGATCTCCTCGGGAGGTATAAGTAGGGGGAAGCAATATATTCGATACCTCATCCAGAAACGCACCCTCTCGAAACCTGGCGAGCAAGCTACACCGCGATGCAGAGCGCCTCTCTTGCAGAGTCTGCCACTTGAGTTTATTAAACATCTCCGTAACGCTATCACGGTTACCAAATAACCCTGTTACAAAACGCGCCGCTCTTCTTTGGATCTTCTCTATCTCCTCCGTCAACCCGATCTGGTACGGATCCCACACTGATGAGCAATACTCAAGTATAGGTCGAACGTCAGCTACAGCTGAAGCCTTCAGAAAGCTGACTGGTCACGGAATGCAAGCCAAGGGGTGTCATCGGCGACTCGCCTTAGCAATGCGCGTGGGACAGTTCATACACAAATATTAGAGCTATCCAGTGGCTCGATCTGCTGGTACGATGTTCGCAGCTGTCCATCCTGGAAGCTGGACCTATATTGGTCTGTCCTGTGTTCTTCAAGATCCTCTTCAGTCTCTGATGGAACAGCAAGTCCTACCTGGTGGACATTGCTACAGGAAGCAGCAGTACTGTCTTTCAAGTCAAGATTTATGGGGAACTGTGAGTGACAACAGCCAACAGATCTCCCGGTGGTCTAACCAGCGGGTCCAGGGAGCAATCGACAATCGTGATAAGATTTGCGTTCAGTGGTTCAGTGACCACTTCCACTAACCCCCCCCCCCCCCTCTTCCCGAGGGAGTACTTTGATGCTGCATACCTTATACATGTCGGAGGCCTGTGTATCGTAGCCTGGCTTCGCAGACTCTGTGCCTAGCCAATGGGTATTTACTTGGGCGTTGTTCTTGATGTCAACGAGAGCGTCCTGGTTACCCACTCCCCTTACCTGTAGTGTCTGACGCAACGCAGACAGTTCGGGTCGAGCTACAGCCAGTGACCCGTGACGTCGCTAGACGATGACAAGAACACGACAAATGCCATAACTCGATTTCCCAGAAACTTCGCTCAGTGTAAGAGAGATGAAAATTAGCGAATATGTGTCTCGGTTTATCAATAGATTTTAGTCCGTTTCTGAGGAAACGACGGCCAGAGTTTTCTAGGTACCTTTACGTGTCTTTCTAAGGGCAATAGTTGAAGCGAAGCGGTGGCACAGTGGTTAATGTTGCAGTTTCACACTTCTGCGCCTTGTGTTCGAAACGCGATGGTTACTTATATTTTTATTTTTGCTTTCCATTTGTCTATCCAAGCTTGTAGAAGATTACTACACAAATGTTTTCAAGTGCATATTGAACTAACATTGTCATTATTTGTCTACTAATTGTATGACTAGTAAATAAATTAAAAATAAATAAATGGAAAAGTTATCCGAAATTGTTTTCGGTGAGATTCCTGTAGATCAGCTGCAACCACCAGTTTTTGGAAAAGTGTTCCATTATGCATTGTGTGCCGCGAAATTATTACCAGCATGTGAAATCTTCAGCAATGTTAATGACGCTTCTTTCCCGAAGAAAAGTCGCTGTTTCAAACCTGCCAGCCGCTCTGGATTAGCCGAGCGGTCCAAGGCGCTGCAGTCATGGACTGTGCGGCTGGTCCCGGCGGAGGTTCGAGTGCTCCCTCGGGCATGGGTGTGAGAGTGTGTTTGTCCTTAGGATAATTTAGGTTAAGTAGTGTGTAAGCTTAATGACTGGTGACCTTCGTAGTTAAGTCCCATAAGGTTTCACACACATTTGAACATTTTTTTTGAACAAACCTGTCCTCGCACGATACTCGTCGTGTTCGGAATTTCTGTGTTTCCAATATTTCTGCTATCGCTGACATCCAAGGCAATGCATCAAATCTTCCTGAAGAATAAACATGAGAATTAAATATGAGAATCAAGAATTGAAATAACAATGAAACATAAGAATATGAGAATTTAAAGAGATTCTAACCCCTGAAATTTCCATACATACGTAATAAAAGTATGGCGCTTATTGTGCAATCCAGTTGTAATTTATCAAAGAATATAACGTCCTTGTATCCCCTAACTTAATAAAAAAGTTCGTGTAGTAACCTTCTGTGGGCACGGATAGATAAATTAAAAAGAAGCAATAAAATAAAATAAAATAAAAACAATAATCGGGTTTCGAGTAGGGGACGCAAAAAAAAAAAAATGACAGGCAGCGACGCTAGCCACTACTCTACCAGTGGACCTGAGCTTATAACACGCTAAAAGGCATCTAAATTACTTTGAAAACTGTGACATTCGTTTCCTTAGAAACGGGCATGGGATGTCGAGCCCCACTTCTGCCCGCTAATGGCGAGTGAGCTTTGAATGATGACAACCGTGTATTTTCCACCAATAAATGTTTGTTGGGTCAATGATGTTTTGCTAGCGCCTTCGGGCGTTGAAAAGGCCAACTGAGCCACTGCTCGCCTATACTCAAAGAATGTCGGTTCGGCCAGATGCTGAAGATGGCGACCTAAAACGTTCACCTAACACAGCAACTGACACTTATATCGCAGCAGCTGATGGTGGATTCTCAGGCATGCTTGGATATCTCAGTCGATAAGGGTTTCGAGTTCGAGTTCCAGTGTGACTCACAGTTAGAATCTTCCATGAAGTTCCACATCAGCGCACACTCACCACTGCAAAGCGAAAGATTCATACTGTAGTGTAGACTTTAAACACTGCTCACATTCTCGACTCGAAGTAGCGTCTGCCATCAAACCTGACGTGTGTTCCCGTTTCGGTTCAAGAGAACGAGAAAATGCAGCATACTTAACTATGTTCTTGATGATCTGATAGAAGTCGTAACGAAGTAATTAGTATACCCAGGTTTGCAGTCTCAGTTTTGCATCAACTTGTATGATGGGTTTGCTTACCACAGATAAAAATCCGGCTGTTGCTTTCAATTATCTTCATAATTTATTCAAGTTTTTTGTTCCACATATTTCTCAAAATTTCTTAAGGATCAACTTAAGTGCTGACATTGCGCCACACCACAGAAAAAGGAGAGTCTGGCTCTTACATCTCATCAGAGTCTCCCTGTTCCGTTCCGTGTGTCAAAACATGTCGCACTTGCTCCAAAGTCAAGATATCTTTTGCATTTTAATTTCTTGAACAACGATACTAATAATCATTTAAATTTATTACAGATATGAAGCTTGTGTTGGTAGTTCTAATATAGTACCTCCACTTCTTCGTAAAGCCCAGTGACTTTGAATTGTAGTGTAGAGTTTTTACTTATGACATGTCCAGGAATTTGATTTCGGTGGTTGTCGTTGTGATATCCGTAAAACCAAAGCTATAATTTAAATCTGACTATCTTTTAAACTAGACATTCCACGTTTTATATGTCTTTCACTGTTATAAAAATCCAAATGTGATGTTAACATCAGTAGGCCAATAGTGAGAATGAAAGGTGTCTCAGCATCTCGATCTGAGACACAGTTTACGCATTTAATATTTGGATTTTATGCCAACAGAACAGTTTTGATATTACCTAAGATGCATTGCGTTTACTCGGCGCTCTATGTTTTCCATTCAGATATAAATTCTTGAAAAATTATGATTTTTTTATAAATATTTTGAAGCTATGTGTTTCATCAGATTATGTACGAACTTGTATTCATTAGTAGTTTGGCAAGTTCTTCGGTTTTTTAGACAACGTATGGTCATCGTCGAACTAAATCAAATATTATCCACAGTTAAATTGCTTCTCAAGATGTTCTCTTTAGACAAGTATGTGTCGCAAACTTGGTTGTAATTAGTGGTTCGTCAGGGGCTTTTTTTCATTATTAGTCATTGAGTATGTAAATTGAACCTTATAAAAAAATAATTATTAATGTCAAAGACAGTTACGATGTGTATTCCTTCCTGTGCAGGTATTATATGCCGATCTATGATCGTGATAGCTTGTATTTTAGTATTCGATATACAGCAAACAGTATTGTAGTATCAGATACATGAGCCGGCCGGTGTATCCGAGCGGTTCTCTTCGCCTCGGTCTGGAACCGCGCGACCGCTATGGTCGCAGGTTCGAATCCTGTCTCGTGTGTGATGTCCTTAGGTTAGTTAGGTTTAAATATTTCCTAGTTCTAGGGGACTGATGACCTCAGATGTTAAGTCCCATAGTGCTCGGAGCCATTTGAACCATCAGATACATGACCTAATTCTAAGCTGTATTATAAGGTACATGGTCTAAAACATTTCTGATAACGTTGGTGTTGCGCTAAGGAGCGGTTCAGAACCTTTGTCACGGACCAACGCCAGGCTGCATATGCTTCACATGTTAACTGAGGGTCCAAAGCGACTGTGGGGTAAAGGTCAATTCTGCTCAATCGCTAAGGACTTCTGTGAAAGTGTGTGAGCTGTAGTCGGTCAGGACATTCCGCCGAATGATGATGATGAAGATGATGATGGTGATGACTCAGCTTTTGTATTAGTTGAAAACAGGGTGGTACTGTAGAGTCGAAAAGATAATGTGGTGAACCGCGTCTCGGAGGCGACTACTGAGGTGTTGGGCAATCAAGCTCCAACCGAGGACCGCTTTGTTCTCTGCTTACAGTGAGAGGTGCATAGTATTATGTCTTTTACTGGTTTATTGCTGGCGCAAAAAAATGTAGGGGTATACCCAAGCACTGCTGGGACAGAGCAAGGCTACGTTGCCGTCACAGGCCAGGCAGTTTTCAAGATTCCATTGCACAAATATTCCACTGAAAGAAACATTTGGACATGAACTACCTTGACAAGTCTAAAGCGGAATGTCATGAGCATTGTGTAGTCTTAACGAACTTTCTACAGTAAGGAAAATTCAGAAGTGTGTTGTCGATAGAAAAAGTGATAATCTGAAACACGCATCATTGGATGTTCACAAGATGGGCTCTCTTTGACTTCCAGTTTTACTCACATCTCCGTGCACAGCTTCAAATAGACGATGCAGTCTATACAGTGCCAAAATGTTAGACCAAGATATTATTTACATCAGTACACATTTTACTTTTCTAACCCACAAACATAGAATTTCTATCAGAGGGTGGAAAACTTTCGCCTTAAATTCGTTCGTTGATGGTTTTATTGATACCCTTCGACGCGCGTTTGTTGTAGGGCTGTTTGTATTTGCCTATGCACAAATTGCTAGAAATCTTATTACAATACAGAGAGGTGGCATTTTGTCATCGGGAGATAACTGTGACCTTGTTTTAATAATTTCAGAAGAAACTAAATTATCTTTGTTTGCTGCCAACTTCTATAGTATCTTACGTCTAATGATGGTCTATTTCAATCGTACCAAGTCTCCGTAAAATAAAAAGGTGATTTAAAGAATTATTTATTCATTAAAATGAATTTCTTTTTTGTTACACCATCCCAGGACTGATAACTATTCGATTTTGTTCCCTGCCCTCTTCAGTATCTGTACGTACTTTCCTCTGCGCTGCAGAATGTCTAAACAGATGCCTCTTATTTGTTTCAGAACTAGAACGGGTGACCAGCGGAGCGCGACCTCTGTCAGCCAACGGCAGCGCAACCACAAACAACCGAAACAACAACGAGGAACGTCGATTCGCTGACATCATCAAAGAGAAACCAATCAAAGTTACCGTCCGCGTGCTGGTACCAGTTAAGGAGCATCCCAAGGTACTGACAACGGCTCAAAGTAATCAGTGACAAGCCAAAGGCAACCACTATGCCCGTTTCTTGAGCTTACATCTCTTAAAAGTGCAATTCCGTACCTGTTTTGAATAACAGCTCAAGTATTTGACGTGTATGTTTGTTACGATCTTTTATTTCTTTTGCGATACGGACACTTATTTGAACTTTATCCGAATGTATGTGAATTTTAAAGAGACTGGCACAGCGGGTTGAGAGAGTTACTACTGCATATACCTCAGTAGTAGTGATCTGTCTACACTGCATTTGTGACTAAAGCGGAGTGACCGTTACTAGACAGGAGTTACCATGAAGAGATTAATGTGTTTTTAGTTTTGAACAAGTCCTGGTTCTTGAACGCGCTGGTCGGAGATCTGTGCGGCATATTTTTATGAGCGTATGCTTCATTTTACATTGTTCATTTGTAATGAAAAGTATTTTTATTTCGATATTCCCCCATAACAGTTGACACTGGCATGCATGTCATTTCAGTAACCGACAATGTAGCCCGCATCTCGTGGTCGTGCGGTAGCGTTCTCGCTTCCCACGCCCGGGTTCCCGGGTTCGATTCCCGGCGCGGTCAGGGATTTTCTCTGCCTCGTGATGGCTGGGTGTTGTGTGCTGTACTTAGGTTAGTTAGGTTTAAGTAGTTCTAAGTTCTAGGGGACTTATGACCACAGAAGTTGAGTCCCATAGTGCTCAGAGCCATTTGAACCATTTTTGACAATGTATGGAACGAACAGTTCCGACTCGACTGTATTTTTTTCATATGTACCTCAGTGGTTGATATCCGTAGAGTTCCAGAATGAAATTTTCACTCTGCAGCGGAGTGTGCGCTGATATGAAAATTCGTGGCGGATTAAAAACTGTGTGCCGGACCGAGACTCGAACTCGAAGGCAAAGGTCCCGAGTTCGAATCTCGGTCCGGCACACGATTTTAATCCGCCAGGAAGTTTCATCTGTAGAGCTCCTCTGTGAAAAACTCGGCTATTTACCGGAATCACACTTACAGCGGTTAATTCTTAACTATGGTCGTCGTTTACCCTGTGGTGATGTCGTGTTATCTGTGTAAAATGCTGTCATCCTTACATTACTCTGGGTATTTATGCCATAGTAATTATTTTAGATGTTAGTTTTTGATGTCGTTGAAGAACCACAGCCGTCATAAACTGCTGTTTTCAAAAGTCTTGATCACGACGAATTATTTCTTTTTAATTGTGAGAACCATTTTCAGTCTACAAGACTATCTTCAGAGCAAATGCTGTTAACTGTATACAGTAGTGTACAACGTGTGACAAAACTTATTCATCTAAAAACTAAGATAAAAACAACTTAGTTAAAAACTGAAATGATGTTTTACCAGACAAAGTGAGGCGCCGATACACGGAGCAGCTGTGAGTACCAACTCTTACCTGTCACCGACTGCTAACTACAAAGGGCGGTCAAAAAGTTTTCGTTCGAACGCAGTACAGTCTAGAATCTGTACGGCAAGCAAGTAATATCGCCTTGAGCAATGGCCCAATCATCCCACTGTTGCACGATGCTGAAGATACTCCTTTGAAAACACAGCCGGCCGGGGTGGTCGAGCGGTTCTAGGCGCCACAGTCTGGTACTGCGCTACCGCTGTGCTCGCTGGTTCGAATCCTGCCTCGGGCATGGATGTGTGTGATGTTCTTAGGTTAGTTAGGTTTAAGTAGTTCTAAGTTCTAGGGGACTGATGACCTCAGAAGTTAAGTCCCATAGTGCTCAGAGCCATTTGAACCATTTTGCTGCGTCAAAAAGTCCGTTCAGAGCCTTTCTTAAGGAACTGACGACGCGATAATCGCATGGGGAGGGATTATGACTTTAGGGCGGATTTTCGACTGTCCCCCACTTAAGTTGGCGTGACTTCTGCGTTATGACGTATGCACTAAGGCAACGTACGTTACCATGAACTTGGCGTGCCATTCCATAACTTCATGTTCCGATGGATGTCTACCGATGTTTGTACTTCAGCAGCAAAGAAAAGAATAACAGTACATTGGTCCCGTTTTTACTCTTTCGGTAATAAGGTCGTTGTAGTTCACGCATCCACACTGACCGCATGCACTTCGGAAAGACAGGAATGCCTTATTAATCCCTTTCCTACATATCGATGCTTCTGTATCTGCATCGGAGTTGCACTACGTCCACATATGCTGCAGGAACGCCCTCAAACTGGAAGTTTTTGATCGCCCTTTATAGTCATCGAAGGTCAGACGTTATAAATAGGCAGCTCCGTCCAACGTTCTCCAGTTGTTCCATAGTAAATGCGATTGTAGTTCGCAAATAGCGAGTGCGCAAACAGAAAAAAAAGCTTTTATATGAATTTCTCTAATTTTACTTTTGTCGGTAAATGTATTATCACATAGAATTTATCACGCAGTTTTATTGTGGATGGGTTTTAAGCTTTGAACGTCATCTACAGTTACGGATGTTGATGCTATACGTGTCACGTTTACATGCGCTGCAATTTTTGAGAGACGTTTATCGTATATCGGAAACCGTTTTAGCTGTCGTTTTCACAAGACAGGATTAAATCGATTTTACTAGCTCAATGACATGCCAGTTTACCAAATGTCAGTTGTTTTACACAAGAGTAATTGTAAACCAGTTGTTCAGATTAAGCGTCAGCGCGATGAAGTAAGGTTATTTGAACGTTCGTAATGTTATTAATGAAGATAAAATATATGATGTTGCGATTTTAAAGTTATCTTAAGGAGAAGGGAACAGAAAATTGTTCAAGATGATGTATTTAAAAGTCTTACCCATGCGGATTAATACTAACTGCACTGTTTTATTATACCCACGTAGATAATGCGCATTAAGAGGGAAAAATTTAATACGGTCATTAGTGAAATCTTATTAAGTAGCGACATTTTGGAGACTCCGAATGGCTAGAACAGTTCGTAACGATTTAAGACACTTTTTAATCCTGTGTACAGAGTTAGCAATGATTCATCGTCAACCACTTATTGTATACGAGAGTTTTGCCACTGAAAGCGAGAGTGGATAGAACACTTTACGAAATAGCCAACTACACAAAATTAAACGTGGTTGTCATACTGCTTTAGTAATTATCTCAAAAAAAACCTAATATACAAAAATCTATGAATAAGACAGGTTTGGAAATTACAGAATAACCCTCCCGTACGCCTAAAATAAATCGGGCAGCCGTAAGCTGAAACCTCTTTGGATAGGTAAAACTAAAAGCCTCAGATGTTCCAAGTATGTAAAAATTTCATCGTTACAACTCATTACAAGCATTCGAAGGATTCTTGGGTGACCTGCCACATTTTCACTAACTGGTTTCAAGAAGACTTTGTTAAGTCAGCTCTACTATTCCTTGATCACACTGTCCAGCTGATCCATCTGCTGATGTATTGCAGTCAGTAGATGGAAAAACAAAAATTTTCTTTGCCCAAAAACAGGATAGCATTAATTCAGCTTCTTTATCAGAGCATCATACGAGCTTTTAAAATTCACTATCGCCGTAAACTGATCAGTCAAGTAGTAAATTCCGAAAGGAAATGGAAATGTTCTTGAAATCTGTAAATCTGAAGAGTGTTGCACATCCAGTAGCCCAGGCGTGGCATTTCATCGTCCCAACCACTATTAGGAATTACTGGCCCAAGTGTTCCATTGAAGAAAATCCAACAAACGACAGCTGTAGCAACACAGTTTTCAACAGCAGTGACAATCATTGTGCATGTGAGTTCTGCAGTGCAATATCGGCCTTGAAGACTTGAACTGTTGGACAGCTGTTGACAACGAAGAACCGATTTCGGGGGTATAGAAGACTATGACATTATGATTATTGTTAGAAGTGAGTAGTGAAGCAGTCGAGGATGACGATAAGGAAGCTGAAGAAGGAAGTTTAGGTGATATTCACAGTACAAGTGAAATACTCCGTAATATGAGTAATGCTTTTATGGGAATGGAGCGACAAAATGACTGAACCGACTGAGTTGTAGCACCTGATGAGCATAAAACAATAGGCACTAAAGGAACTACGTGATATGATCCGTCAAAGAAAGTAGTCGACTAACGATGTACTGTAGCTTGCAGAAGGCGTTGAAAATTATCGTACAGTATTTGATAGGTGTACCTCGTAGACGGCATTGAAACTGGTATTATTATTTGGTCGACATTTGAATGTAGTTTTTGTTTACTTCCTATATCCTATTTGGTAAGTTTCTGAAATGTTTTGCCTCTGTTGTTGTTGTGGTCTTCAGTCCTGAGCTCTCCATGCTACTCTATCCTGTGCAAGCTTCTTCATCTCCCAGTACCTACTGCAACCTACATCCTTCTGAATCTGCTTAGTGTATTCATCTCTTGGTCTCCCTCTACGATTTTTACCCTCCACGCTGCCCTCCAATGCTAAATTTGTGATCCCTTGACGCCTCAAAACATGTCCTACCAACCGATCCCTTCTTCTAGTCAAGTTGTGCCACAAACTTCTCTTCTCCCCAATCCTATTCAATACCTCCTCATTAGTTACGTGATCTACCCACCTTATCTTCAGCATTCTTCTGTAGCACCACATTTCCAAAGCTTCTATTCTCTTCTTGTACAAACTAGTTATCGTCCATGTTTCACTTCCATACATGGCTACACTCCATACAAATACTTTCAGAAACGACTTCCTGACACTTAAATCTATACTCGACGTTAACAAATTTCTCTTCTTCAGAAACGATTTCCTTGCCATTGCCAGTCTACATTTTATATCCTCTCTACTTCGACCATCATCAGTTATTTTACTCCCTAAATAGCAAAACTCCTTTACTACTTTAAGTGTCTCATTTCCTAATGTAATTCCCTCAGCATCACCCGATTTAATTTGACTACATTCCATTATCCTCGTTTTGCTTTTGTTGATGTTCATCTTATATCCTCCTTTCAAGACACTGTCCATTCCGCTCAACTGCTTTTCCAAGTCCTTTGCTGTCTCTGACAGAATTACAATCTCATCGGCGAACCTCAAAGTTTTTACTTCTTCTCCACGAATTTTAATACCTACTCCGAATTTTTCTTTTGTTTCCTTTACTGCTTGCTAAATATACAGATTTTGCCTCTAATGATCTTTAAATTTAAGTACAGTATAATACCGTGTATACAACATTGTGTTATGTGTTCTCTATACGTTGACTCCCGATACCTTGTATTTACGCTAAACGCGGCAGTAAAGCATGCCACCCCGACTATTCTGTTGTATCGGACTTCTAACCTTAAAATATAAACATGCGTAATTGTCTCGTTGTTCGTGTATAAATGTTTGTCAGCAGTGACGGCCACATAGAAATCATGGCTCCACAGTTCCGTAGCTCCGAGACGAGAAAAACAAAAGGCTGCACATCATCACTAAAGGGAAGTATCGGGTCATCATCTGTTTTAGGCAGCTTTTGGAACAATTGCAACTGTTTGAGACCAATCCAGATGACTTTTTTAGCCGTCTGGAATTCGAAAGAGACAGCTGCAACATTTCCGTTGCCACCAAAAACGACTTACCACACGGTACTCCTCTTTAGTAACGATGTGCTCCGCTTTGTTTTGCATCGTCTACGATTTACGACACTGTGGCGCGATGATTTCTATGTGTACCGGCACTGCTCAGAAGTATGTGCACATAAACGGGAAGATAATCACCCAAGATTATTTTTTCGAAGGTAGCAATTAAAAGTTCACAACTACTGCTCCTAACCTCGATTTAATTTGCAGCAGAGGTTCCTGCGGGCGTGCTGCCTCGTGCTGTAGCAGCAGGCATTGTCCACGGTTTTAGAGGAGGACCACTTTACTAAATTGAGGGAGGTGGATCTGATGTCTAGTTTTGCATTGCCTGAGATGTAAACGCCACTACAGCTGCTGTGACTGACCGTGAATATTGGCTGTTAGCATAACGAGAACTCAGAGCGTATTAATTGTTGTGTCTTCCAAATCAAGCACTAGTTCCACATGCTTCGCGTCTATGGCTGGTGTGTTTCACTTATATTGACTGCTCCTGCATTTCATTGCTGATGGAAGCGACGATATTCTGGAATAAATTGTAAGTAGTATGCACAATTCCTTAGTTTTTATTACCCTGAACTGAAACAAACTAACACTGGGTTGCCAGTCTCTCATGAAATTCTAAACAATTTAAGAAATTTGTGAAAAAATGTAGACATATGCCTGCAAACTAATAAATTTTATCACTACTCTTCGTACAATTTCAAGGCCGAGTTTCAAACGGCATTTAAATATCATTCACTGACGAGAAATGAAAGTTAATGAAAAGAGCTACATTGATAGTACACGATATAAATCGACACTAAATAGATAAAACCTCTCAACAAGGACGTGAGTCGGTAATTTTAGTTACTTCACGATACTTAATTCCTGCACTAGGTTTAAATGTATGATCCACAACCTGCACATAAATAATGTTGTGTGCAAGATACAAGCTCTCGTTATTTCACCTGTACCGTATCCTCCCCTTCCAACGGAAGAGGCAACAGATGCATCATAGTATAAAATTTGAAATTGAAACACAGTTAAAGAACTAAAGCCAAAAAAATTGCTCCTGGATATTGTGCTGGAAAACTGGACAATTGATCCGATTGTTAGATGATAAAACAATAAAAATTCATATGAGCTCGTCAATTGTATGTATGAAACAAAAAAGATTCCCGAATATTTCCCAACTCAGGCCCTTTGCTTATACATAAAAGCTGTCTCATCAACCAAGCACAAAAGCTTTCGTACATTACTTGTATGTTAAGCCACAATATATCAACAAACTTAATCAAAATCTTACAGATGATCGATTGGGATTCAGGAAGGATAGTGGAAACAGGAAGAAAAAACTTGCTTAAGGACACTATTTAAAAAAAATTACAAGTAATATACCATCGATTCTAGGCGTTGTTGATGTAGGAAAGTATTTTGACGAAGTTCACTGATCTAAAATTATGAAAAAAATGTAAGTCATTTTACACGAACGAGACAGCAATTTTCAAGACAGAGAGGTACTGAGGATGTGATAAATAAATGTATGCTGATAGATTACGTTTACAAGGGGAATATAATAACAAATGCAAAGATTTCCATATCATATACCTGTATTTTGCAAATATGAGCACAATTTCCAAAAGACCACAGAAGGAAGGAATATTAAGAGTTCAACGTCCCGTCGACATCGAGGTAATTAGAGCTGGAGCACATACTCGTAATGTTTCAAGGGTGGGTCGTGCCCTTCCAAAGGATCGTATAAGAAATTAACAACATTTTTCAGAAATAAACATACTATGAAAGTAAATGAGAAGAATAATGAAATCCTTGTAATTAGTATAATGCCAGTTGCACAAGCGATAATGTAGACGGAGAGGCTCTGAAATAAGTAGCTGGCTTTAAATTTATAGATGACAAAATAGTCGAGGATGGTAGATCTTGTTGGGACAATAAACGTAGAAGAAGAAAAGGGATGTACTAACTACAATCAATATTAGCTTCAACGCTACGGCACAGTATGTGAAAATTTGCCCTTTATGTCTGAGAGAAAAAGGATAGTGTGGAGTCAGAACAAAAAAAAAACTTTTAGGAGATTGAAGTTTGGTATTAGAGAAAAGTCCTTGAGATTTCACGCCAGAACGACTAATGAATAAGTGTTCAGTGATACAGGAGAGAAACAGTCATTGTAGACATCTGTGAAGAAACGTTTGGACACCTGTATAAGCATTGTCATTATAGAGAGAAAATCACGGCAGGAAAGATGCCGTGGCAGAATGCGTGAGGAAGACCAAGGCTTCAGTACATGAAACAGATAACACAGGATCTAAATGTAACAAGGTGCAGTGATCTAAAGAAACGTGTGGAATATAATGAGAAATGGAGTGCGCGATGTGCTGCCGATGAACCTACGAACTGACTAAAACAGTAGCAAATGAACCTCTTCTTCTTTTACAACCTGTGGTCTTCTTCTGCAGAATTGGGTAACGTTAGTTAGTAGTGAATATGGAACTATATGAGGGAATCTTTCAAACCAGTAAAGCATTTGCGATGTTTTGATAAAGAGGACAAGTTATGATTACATCAGATCTTCCCGGTTTATAGAAGGAATTAAGGTAAATAGACGAAAAAGTTAGACTGGAAAAAGAATGATTCACGCATTATGACTTTTTTATGGCTGAGTCAGTGCTCCGTCTCAACATCGCCGGGACCCTGCACGCAAACCCTCTCTATTTTCCATAGATGGTCCAGGCAGCAGCCTCTCGCCACTGAAATGAAACTCATGTGCAGCATTCCAGTATAATGACTGTCTGTACCAGAAATTTGCAGAAATAGAGAGAATAGGTAGTAAGTTTCTGATAAAATGTGGTTGCCAGTGCCGAAAGTGTGTTTCGGCTCAAGCCATCCTAATTTGAATACGAAAATTCGTTAAACGAAAATGGATGGTGAAATTTAGCTGTCGTTAGTACTACCTAGTAGTCAGAGAGCATCTAATAGAGTTCTGCAACGCTCAGTGTTTGACCGCTCACGGCTCGCCTGTTGAAGGGGGGACCGAGCAGCTCGTGTCCGGTCCCATACGGCTCGGCTCGGTCACGTACTCGCCCCATGTCTGTTGTCCGGATTCCGGACACGCGGATAACCGAGCATGACCAGTCACCGCTGACGTTTCACCTCGCCTCACCCCGGCTCGCTGCACTGTACTGTACAAATCCAACGCCTCTCTCTCTCTCTCTCTCTCTCTCTCTCTCTCTCTCTCTCTCTCACACACACACACACATACACACACACACACACACACACACACACACAAACACAGTGTATTTATCTCTCTCTCTCTCTTTTAATACAAAAGTAACATTTCCAAGAACGGGTACGTGAGTCAGCTAAATTCATAAAGCATCTGGAAAGTAAAATGATATTTCAATACAATCGCGGATAGAAGACGAGTCTCATTTCCAAACGAAAAGATATATTTTTCCTTTCATTTATAAGAAACATTAAATAAGTGCTTTCCCTGTAATCTAGAAGACAACCATCTTCATAAAGAAAGCATACAAAGAACATTAAACATTTACAGACGTAAGTAACTTGTCATACTTTTCAATTGTTTGCAACATAAACAAAATTATAGTTATTGTTGATTAGCAGTAAATCACTAACGCGTTCCGGATTTGATTGGCTGCGGCAATTTGTTACTAACATGCCGGCTTTACTAAAGCACCTTTCACTAGGTGCGCTTGTTGCTGGGATACATAAAATACGTCTTGCATCTGCAGCCAAATCTGGCAGATCTGTTTCATGTCTGCTCCACCACTTTAAGATGTCATCATCATCTCCGGGTTGCATTTAAATGTACAGATCTACTTCAAAAATGGTTCAAATGGCCCTGAGCACTATGGGACTCAACATCTTAGGTCATAAGTCCCCTAAAACTTAGAACTACTTAAACATAACTAACCTAAGGACATCACACACACCCATGCCCGAGGCAGGATTCGAACCTGCGACCGTAGCAGTCCCTCGGTTCCGGACTGCAGCGCCAGAACCGCTAGACCACCGCGGCCGGCACAGATCTACTTCATCTGCTGCGGATGATCTGTTGTTCCTCCATTTCTTGAAACGATCTCTCTTCCTGGGTGGTGATGACACAGTACTTGAAGGATCTATGATAATAAATAAAAGAGACAAGTAATACAGAACTGATATGGAAAGCATCGAAACGTTCCCGTAAGAGACCGATGACCTCGCTGTTTGGTCTCTCCCCCTAAACAACCAGACCCCCGTCCCCACAAAAACGAGATGTTTTACGTTAATGAAATATTATACGAGTTACAACATTCCCGCTTCTCTATAATACACTTTCCACTAACTATGCAAAAACGATTATGTTAATGATTGCATGTTGTACCTGCGTACGTAGCACACATTGTCGCACATTGCTAAGAATTTCTTGCTTTTCACTTATTTCAAGCATATTAAGATCACGGAAGGACGGCCAAAGAAACGATCTTTGTGAGGTTTCCTGCAAATGTGTTTCTTTAGATGAGTGGTTCCCGACTGGAAAGACAATAAAGTGGAGCAGTTTATGCACGATACGTACCCAGTAGACGCACTGTTTTCATCTACAACCAACAGAAATGTACTCCATACTTGGCTTTTTAGACCTTCCCTTTTCTTTAATGTGTTAACATTGGTTTCAATCTTACGTCTTACTACACTGGCTTCCTCGCGCTGCTTGATTACAGAGACAGAGACACCACAAATGAGAAGCCGGTACTGGCTGCAGTGTCTCACGGATAATAACACGTGTAATGTGTTTGAAGTTACGTGCTACGTATTCGGTCACGGCTTCTATGCTCGGTCACAAGAACTAGTGCGGGCAGCCTATCCAGTTAGGGTGTGCTCGCCCCACCTCGTATTTTGTGCTCGCTTACTCGGTCATGCAGGACTCTAGCATCTAACTTCTTGGTCCATACACGAGCTGTAAACAGATTTTCCTTACGTGACTCAGATAGACGACTGACAAATGTAGTAGCCCACTCCTTTAAAAGACGAATGTCTCAGTGCAGTGTGAGCTAGTCGGACATTCACGAATGCACGTTTTTTTTCCAAGGAAAATACTGCTTTGTGTATTGTGTATTAAACTGGGGACCTAGAAAGGACAGCGATGATTCGTCCTGCCGTAGCCCTCAGTGGCTCAAACAACCCCCAATAAGCCACAGCACACAGCAGTCCACCCATCCCACCGCCACCCCACACCGAACCCAGGGTTATTCTGCGATTCGGCCGTAGAGGCAAAGGTGGAAAAATGGCCCCCTGCTGGTATTATGGGCCCCCTACATATTTGGAAGTACAGGCCACGAATTCTAGCGGAGAGCACATGAACTACTGAAACTAGTTGCCAAACTTCACGGTACAGTGCGAAGACGTAGTAGCTGTCATGGTTTGTGAGTAGTTGTGCTGTGAATTTTTTCGCTGTCATCAAAAGTTTGAAAGGTTAGTGTTTACTTGAATAAAACTCAAATTTCTAACTTGTTATTAGTAGAACTAAGGTAAGGTACGTATTTGGCTTGCTGTTGGGATACCGTTTTACGTTAATTAAGGTCGGTTGCGAACCAAACTAACCGTAGGCAAGATCGTTTTTCCCAAGATGGCGAGGGTGGATATATGGGCCCCTTTTGCTGCTGGTATTATGGGCCCCGTAAAATCAATCAGATTTTATGGGACCATTTACAAATATTGCTACACTTTATGTTTCAGATGCCTCGAACACATCTTGTACCCCCAAAAAAATCGAAACGGCAATCGTGGGACAAAGCAAATATGGCAAATGCTATTGTAGCTATTAAAGAGAAAAAAATGGGGTTGAAAAAAGCGGTTAAAGTGTACTCTGTCCCTCGTTCTGCGCTCCAAAGGCTTTCCACCGGATTTACAACAGGGACTTGAGGACGAACTGGTTAAATATCTTCTCATTATGGAATCCAAATTCTACAGCCTTACCAGACATGACGTCAGGCGCATGGCCTACCAGCTTTGCACAAGAAATAAAAAGTTGGTGTTTCTGTCCCTGATGTTGACGACGCTGTATGTCTATTTCTTGAAGAGATTTTTTCAAAGGACACAAAAGGTGAACTTTGGGTCCAGTGTATAGCCTGTGAGATGTGGGCTCAAAACGAATGCGCTGGATGCGAAAAAGATGCTTATGTGTGACTATTGTAAATAGGCTAGGCGTAGGCTGTGAAAATCATCCCACCAGTAGACTAATTAACAATGTTCAGAGTGAATCTTTCTTTCATTATACAGAAAAATTAAATAAAATTATATTTTTAAAATGTTTGTTTCTTTTTATTTCAAACTACCTAGGGGCCCATATTACCAGCACAAATTCTTGACGCAACAAAATGCAGAATATCAGGAAAAAAATAAAATTTTGTTTTAAATATTAAAAAGTTGTACCAAAACATGTCGTAACTATTGCAGGACATACTAGAGAAATGTTTTATGTTAATTTCAGGTGATTACACTAAAAATAAAAGGTGTTATATAAAAAAACAGAGTGGGGGCCCATTTATCCACCTTTACCTCTATTTGAACACCCCCCCCCCCTCCCCCGAAAACGTCTCATACCAGACGAGTGTAACCCCAAATGTTTGCGTGGTAGAGTATTTAAGGTGCACGCATACGTCGAAACAGTGTTTGAGCATCGATTACCAACCTAGTGTAACTGAGGCGGAATAAGGGGAAACAGCCTGCATTCGCTGAGATAGATGGAAAACCGCCTTGAAAACAATCCACAGGCTGGCTGCCCTGGGGACTGGGTGTTCGTGTTGCCCCCATCATTTCATCATCATCATGATTCGTGATGGTGACTAGATTGGACTGTGTAAAAAATTCAACAGTGGAAAAATTGGGACATTTGCGGGAGCTGATGTCCGCGCAGTTGAGCGCCCCACAAACCAGTCATCATCATCATCATCATCACCATCATCACAGACTGGCCGGCACATTGGACGTCGACAGTAATCCGCCTGGCGGATTCGTGCCAGGGACTGGCACATCTTCCCACTCGGGAAGCAGCGCGTTAGACTGCGCGGCTAGCCGGGTGGGCAAATACAGGTACAACAATACTTCTCTCATCTAACTGAATCGAAATGCAAAGGACAATAATCTGTCGGAATAATTATATTTGAGATATGTTTGTCAGGAATGAAACTGAAATTACAAGGCGAATTTGGATTTAGAACACTTGTGACGTTTTTAACCTAAAAATCATGTCAGGCCTCAGACAATCAGAAAATTCCTTATTGATTTTAATGGATAGCCTCCGTGCTGCATTTACACCATCTGACGAGTGTTGTGTAAAGCGTCATCTCCGTTCTTGCAGTCTTCCATATTCTCGATTTCATCAGTGGGGCTTCTGTGTTTATTTCACTTATCCCCGTTTAGAAGATAATATCAATGTTTTTGTCTTCTGTCAGCGTTCTTTCGTGAGCCGCAATTTCAGTTTGAAACAGATTCTTATCCGTTGCCTCCTATTTCGAGTAAATAGTGGTTGCCTATAAAGAAAAGGAAGTGTGCCGTGACTGACACGAGGGCTTAACAGACAAATTTACGTGAGCTGCAGATCGTCAACGGCAGATAAGTTTTGTGGTAATCCTCAAAACATGGGCGTTAGGCAGGAATAGAATTTCCCGAGAATTATGGGTTGGTTGGTTGTGTCTGTGACGATTGCTGAAAGCGGCAGTAACTGCGGGTGCTACCAGCTGTGTTTACGTGCGCCCACGATCTGATAACTGGTCCCGAGAGCTGTTGCACAGGCAGAACAGTTTATTTCTCACGCTTCGTAGAAGCGACGGGTCCAGCACGTTTCAGTCTGGAGGCGAAATCATTCCTCGCAAATAGGGTCATAGAGATAAAATACGTCCGATACTTTAAGTTCAAAACGAGTTCGTTGTTTCCCCTACGAAATTTCTCTTCAAACAAACTTCAGTTTATAACACTCCGAAACAACGCTGAATATAAGAATATAACTCTAATAGACGGAGCGTTCTTCGATTCTTGTGAAATGCCACTCCAGCGGAAATCTGGCTAGTAATGTCAATATTGACCTCACGTCAAACTCCAACCTTCTGTTACCGTCTATCCGTTATAGTAGATGTTTCTCTCAGATTACGAGGGGCTCGATGGAAGAGCTATTTTTCTTGGGTCGAAATTTATCACAAGATAGTAATAAAAGTTCGATAAGACTAACTACCTATTAAAAACAAAAAGATGAGACAGAAACGCGGTATCGAAGATACGATGGTGACCTGGTTACATGTAAGACAGGGTTTTACGTCCCTAATCTTCCCAGTTTAGTACCTGGATTCGTAACAGGGGTCTTCCGGACCCAGGAACTTTCTAAAAATTGTTCAAATGGCTCTGAGCATTATGGGACTTAACATCTGAGGTCATCAGTCCCCTAGAACTTAGAACTACTTAAACCTAACTAACCTAGAGACATCACACACATCCATGCCCGAGGAAGGGTTCGAACCTGCGACCGTAGAGATCGCGCGGTTCCAGACTGAAGCGCCTAGAACCGCTCGTCCACAGCGGCCGGCCCTAGTAATTACAGAACTAGTTCGAACTGTCGCTTTTAGTTGTTTGGTATTTCGTAGTACCTGTGAAGGGAGGACACTGTTTGCAACTGGATCCATTGTCGCTAGAAATGAGGTTCAAACCTCCGTGAAGGCATTCTCGCTATACCTTTCCCTATTACTTCTAAGTCATTTCAGACAAATACATAGCTGTTTCTTTCAACAGCGTCACTGTCCATTTTCGCACCTTCTTCCAACCCAGCCACTTTTTCCGCCTGTAATGAAGTGTGTATGAACTGGCCGTTAAATAAGGACAGTGCTTTCGTGGAAAAATCTGCAAAACCGCAAATAAAACCTTTTCGATGCCCTGGCATATGCGGAGATAGTAGATGAATTGACGCCATATGTTAAGAGGCTAAAATAACTGAGACTTCCTTCCAGCCGTGTAAAAAGTTGGGTATATCACAAGTGCTTCATGCACTACAATTGAATGATTGTAAGCAAACGTCCTTATTTCTAGAAAATACTGTATTCAGCTGTCGAACAATAACTTAACATTGGAGTTCCATCTCTAGCCGTCTGAATCGAATATGGTTGGAGATTTGTCGTTCACAAATGCAACATGACCTCTTATGAAATTTTATTACATTCTGTCGGTACAATATGGGCTCTGGTTCTCAGACGCGTGGAGTATTTCCCCGTATGCGTGGCGCTGGAACTCTCTCTCTGCAGCGGAGTGCACTCCCGTTCCGGTGATATTTTCCATTCGCAGGAGTAATGGTGCCGGTGATATCTTACGCGGCGATCTGAAGTTGAATTATGGAACCGCGAGAGCATCCATTACGTCAAATGGGAAAGTGCCCACGACTGATCGCGTTGCTACTTTCGCTCGCATGCGATAGTGGAAATGCATGCAGAATGCTCCTCTCCACCTCGAATGTTGTCAGGTGTTGTTTTCCATTTTCCCACATGTCATCTGCTGAAATATACCGCACTGTTTTCCGCTCACATTCACCTTTACAACTGGCTTCTGCTGCCGTTTCAAACTGCAATTGCACGTTTTCTCTCTACAGGATCACTAGGAAGATTACATCCAATATTCTGTCAACACTCGTACCCTTAGTTTGATTCTGCATTTTTTTCCATATCCATAGGATATCTGAATGTTTAAGCTCTTTGTGCACTTGAATTACAACATTTACATCTTTACAAGTACCAGATTTAATAGCATCTGTACGGAAACAAGAAAGAATATAGCCCTAAAAAGAAATAATAAGACGAAACGATACATACAACAGGAAAGTGCCTACTGTTAACTCATCTTCGCCCAGGCCAAATTGATAAAGATAGGAACTTCAAATTAGGAGGGGGTGTTGATCTTATACTGGAAGTGGCGCGAAAGAACGTATTTTTCGAAATCCCACCTCTGAGGAATGAAATAGGGGACGAAATTTTTTTGAAAATATGTCGCTATTAAGGCAGATTTGAAGCTATATGTATGAAAATTGGTATTTGTTTTCCCGGTTAGAAATAAATAAATACGTGTTTCAATATTTTTGGAAATTTAATCTTAAGTAGGTGAAATAGTGGATGAAGTTTTTTGAAGATAAATCACTGTTAAAGATCTGCTAAAGCATTTTTAAAGCTATATCAAGGTATTTGACTTGACTTAGTATTTGACTTCTGAGTTACAAATATAAAAATCTGTTGATCATTGGTCTTGGAAATTCAACTCATAAGGGTTGAAATAGGGGATGAAATGTTATTATGAAAATATTTCATTACGAAAGCATTTTTGAAAGTACATCCTTGAAAATTTGTATTTGGCTCCTCTGTTGGAAATAATAAAAATACGTGTTCCAGTGTTTTTTTGGTAAATCTATCCCTAACGTGGGGAAATTTTTTTTATAAAATACTTCATATATTAAAGTATACTTGAAACTAAATATATAAGAATTGGTATTTCACATCTAAATGAACATGCTTTACGGCATGAAAGTTTTTATGAAAATATGACTGCTGGCCGCTGTGGCCGAGCGGTTCTAGGCGCTTCAGTCCGGAACCGCGGTGCTGCTACGGTCGCAGGTTTGAATCCTGCCTCGGGCATGGATGTTTGTAATGTCCTTAGGTTAGTCAGGTTTAAGTAGTTCTAGGGGACTGATAACCTCAGATGTTAAGTCCCATAGTGCTTAGAGCCATTTGAAGCATTTGAAAATATCACCACAAGAACCCAAAGACAAATTTAGCAAAGGTCTCCAATTCCAGTTACCAGAATTGTTTTTTGGCCAGAAATACATCCGGAAAAGACCATGCTTCTACGGCCTTAATTAGCCTGAAAAGTATAAAAGATGTTTGAATTAGTGAACAACGTAAAAATTCGATTAAAGAGAAACAAAAGAATCTGTGCAGAGCACACTGTCTAGGCGAGCGACGAAGCGGGTTCTAAAATCAATGGCTCTGAGCACTATGGGACTTAACATCTGAGGTCATGAGTCCCCTAGAACTTAGAACTAATTAAACCTAACTAACCTAAGGACATCACCCGAGGCAGGATTCGAACCTGCGACCATAGCAGTCGCGCGGTTCGGGACTGTAGCGCCTAGAACCGCACGGCCACCGCAGCCTGCAGTTTAAATTCAGCCCAAGATTTTTTTCATCCATCCGGGGGTTCTAAGCTAGTGTTTACTAATTACATAAAAATTGAAGAAGCTGATAACGAAGGCATCGAAGAAGTTGCTCATATTTGTGTTCAGGGTAATTGAAACCAACTACTGGAGAAATAAAGTCGCAGAAATAAAGAGGAAAGTAAACGACACTTTTATGAAGATCCCCGTTATTCCGAAGAATCCTTGTCATGAGTTTTCTTTCGTCGTTTTTGGCACAGGCTACTGTTCCGACTTGGGTCTCGTTTCAGTCGTAAAGCTGTTAACCTACTTGTCACCCACAGCAACAGATAGGAATATATATGCCAATAGTTTATTTCTAAAACCACCCACGCTTTCTTTTTGACTTTCACCTTTAGCTTTGTTTATCAACCGACAGAGGGTTCAGTTCTCCCAGAAGAGGAAATGGCGCTTGGAGTTTAACGTTCCGTCGGCGACGAAATCATTATAGACTTAGAACAAACTATGTTTGCTATAAGGATAGGGAAGGACCTCCCAAAAGAACCTTCCCAGAATTCGCATTAAATGATTTACGGGAATCTCAGAAAACCTGAATTTGGATAATTAGACAGGGTTTTCAACTGATTTACTCCAGAATGTGAATCAAGTGTCGTAACACCGCGCCACCTCCCTCGTCTGCACCTCTCGAGGGCACGGCAGTCGACGCGACGATGGTGCAGGCCTCTGTAAGGACATCCCAACTAATGGTTGCCGTGATTTTCCTAAATCGAATAAGGCAAAAGCTGGGGTGGTTACGTTGAATAGGACACGGCTGTCTATATATTTCACCCTTCCTCAATACGAACTTGTGCTCTATCTCTAATCATGTCTTCGTCGACACGATGTTTTAAACCTGTACCGACCTGAGAATCATTTCCCTTCGAGATGAACAGACCAAAAAAAAAAATAGGAATTTATGTTTCCTTTGTAATCAAGTTGATACATCTGGGTGAAAACAAAAACACTACTATACAGTAAGGTGAAAAAAAGGTGGCGAGAGTATCACGTAGGCAGAGTATAAAAGGGCAGTGCATTGGAGCAGCTGTGATTTGTACACAGGCGATTCATAGGTATAGGTATCCGATGTGATTACGACTGCACAACGGGAATGAAAAGACTTTGAACGCGGAATAGTAATTGGAGATATACCCATAGGATATTCTATTTTGATTTTAGTTAGGGAATTCCATATTCCACAATGTCAAGAGTATGCCGAGAGTATCAAATTTCAGGCAGTACCTCTCACCACGTACAACGCAGTGATCGACGGCCTTCACTTAACGACCGAGAGCAGGAGCGTGTGCGTAGCGTTGTCAGTGCTAAGAAACAAACAACACTTCGTGAAATAACCGCAGAAATCAATGTGGGACTTACTACGAACGTATCCTTTAGGACAGTGTGGCGAAATTTGGCGTTAATGGGCTATTGCTGCAGACGACAGACAAGAGCTCCTATGCTGATAGTACGACACCGCCTGCAGCGCCACTCCTAGGCTTGTGACCACATCGTTTGGACCTCAGAGCCCTGGAGAACCAGATTTCATTTGGTAAAATGTAAATGTCATGTGACTACGGCCTCCCGTGGGATGACCGTACGCCGGGTGCAAGTCTTTTGAGTTGACGCCACTTCGGCGACCTGCCCATGTATAGGGATGAAATGATGATGATTAGGACAACACAACACCCAGTCCCTGAGCGGAGAAAATCTCCGACCCATCCAGGAATCGAACCCGGGCGCTTAGGATTGACATTCTGCCTCGCTGACCACTTTTTTTTCCCATTTTGTTCGTTTTCGTTCGTTGTATCTGCTCGGGGCGGACGTCGCAAGACACCCGTTACAGTACGTCGTTGATCAATCAACTCAGTTCTTTTTATTGTAGAGGGCAGCTAACACCACTCAGCTACCGGGTTCGGACATTTCATTTGGGAAGAACTGATGATAGGGTTCTACATCTACATCTACATCTACATCCATACTCCGCATGCCACCTGACGGTTTGTGGCGGAGGATACCCTGAGTACCTCTATCGGTTCTCCCTTCTATTCCAGTCTCGTATTGTTCGTGGAAAGAAGGATTGTCGGTATGCTTCTGTGTGGGCTCTAATCCCTCTGATTTTGTCCTCATGGTCTCTTCGCGAGATATACACTCCTGGAAATGGAAAAAAGAACACATTGACACCGGTGTGTCAGACCCACCATACTTGCTCCGGACACTGCGAGAGGGCTGTACAAGCAATGATCACACGCACGGCACAGCGGACACACCAGGAACCGCGGTGTTGGCCGTCGAATGGCGCTAGCTGCGCAGCATTTGTGCACCGCCGCCGTCAGTGTCAGCCAGTTTGCCGTGGCATACGGAGCTCCATCGCAGTCTTTAACACTGGTAGCATGCCGCGACAGCGTGGACGTGAACCGTATGTGCAGTTGACGGACTTTGAGCGAGGGCGTATAGTGGGCATGCGGGAGGCCGGGTGGACGTACCGCCGAATTGCTCAACACGTGGGGCGTGAGGTCTCCACAGTACATCGATGTTGTCGCCAGTGGTCGGCGGAAGGTGCACGTGCCCGTCGACCTGGGACCGGACCGCAACGACGCACGGATGCACGCCAAGACCGTAGGATCCTACGCAGTGCCGTAGGGGACCGCACCGCCACTTCCCAGCAAATTAGGGACACTGTTGCTCCTGGGGTATCGGCGAGGACCATTCGCAACCGTCTCCATGAAGCTGGGCTACGGTCCCGCACACCGTTAGGCCGTCTTCCGCTCACACCCCAACATCGTGCAGCCCGCCTCCAGTGGTGTCGCGACAGGCGTGAATGGAGGGACGAATGGAGACGTGTCGTCTTCAGAGATGAGAGTCGCTTCTGCCTTGGTGCCAATGATGGTCGTATGCGTGTTTGGCGCCGTGCAGGTGAGCGCCACAATCAGGACTGCATACGACCGAGGCACACAGGGCCAACACCCGGCATCATGGTGTGGGGAGCGATCTCCTACACTGGCCGTACACCACTGGTGATCGTCGAGGGGGCACTGAATAGTGCACGGTACATCCAAACCGTCATCGAACCCATCGTTCTACCATTCCTAGACCGGCAAGGGAACTTGCTGTTCCAACAGGACAATGCACGTCCGCATGTATCCCGTGCCACCCAACGTGCTCTAGAAGGTGTAAGTCAACTACCCTGGCCAGCAAGATCTCCGGATCTGTCCCCCATTGAGCATGTTTGGGATTGGATGAAGCGTCGTCTCACGCGGTCTGCACGTCCAGCACGAACGCTGGTCCAACTGAGGCGCCAGGTGGAAATGGCATGGCAAGCCGTTCCACAGGACTACATCCAGCATCTCTACGATCGTCTCCATGGGAGAATAGCAGCCTGCATTGCTGCGAAATGTGGATATACACTGTACTAGTGCCGACATTGTGCATGCTCTGTTGCCTGTGTCTATGTGCCTGTGGTTCTGTCAGTGTGATCATGTGATGTATCTGACCCCAGGAATGTGTCAATAAAGTTTCCCCTTCCTGGGACAATGAATTCACGGTGTTCTTATTTCAATTTCCAGGAGTGTAAGTAGGAGGGAGGAATATACTACTTGACTCTTCGGTGAAGGTATGTTCTCGAAACTTTAACAAAAGCCCGTACCGAGCTACTGAGCGTCTCTCCTGCAGAGTCTTCCACTGGAGTTTATCTATCATCTCCGTAACGCTTTCGCGATTATTAAATGATCCTGTAACGAAGCGCGCTGCTCTCCGTTGGATCTTCTCTATCTCTTCTATAATCCTAGCTGGTACGGATCCCACACTGTTGAGCAGTATTCAAGCAGTGGGCGAACAAGTGTACTGCAACCTACTTCCTTTGTTTTCGGATTGCATTTCCTTAGGATTCTTCCAATGAATCTCAGTCTGGCATCTGCTTTACCGACGATCAACTTTACCTGATCATTCCATTTTAAATCACTCCTAATGCGTACTCCCAGATAATTTATGGAATTAACTGCTTCCAGTTCCTGACCTGCTATTTTGTAGTTAAATGATAAGGGAACTATCTTTCTATGTATTCGCAGCACATTACACTTGTCTACATTGAGATTCAATTGCCATTCCCTGCACCATGCGTCTATTCGCTGCAGATCCTTCTGCATTTCAGTACAATTTTCCATTGTTACAACCTCTCGATACACCACAGCATCATCTGCAAAAAGCCTCAGTGAACTTCCGATGTCATCCACAAGGTCATTTATGTATATTGTGAATAGCAACGGTCCTATGACACTCCCCTGCGGCACACCTGAAATCACACTTACTTCGGAAGACTTCTCTCCATTGAGAATGACATGCTGCGTTCTGTTATCTAGGAACTCTTCAGTCCAATCACACAATTGGTCTGATAGTCCATATGCTCTAACTTTGTTCATTAAACGACTGTGGGGAACTGTATCGAACGCCTTGCGGAATTCAAGAAACACGGCATCTACCTGTGAACCCGTGTCTATGGCTCTCTGAGTCTCGTGGACGAATAGCGCGAGCTGGGTTTCACACGACCGTCTTTTTCGAAACCATGCTGATTCCTACAGAGTAGATTTCTAGTCTCCAGAAAAATCATTATAGTCGCCATACTCGAGTATGGTGACAGACCCCACAAAGCTATGGACCCAAGTAGTCAACAAGGCGCTGTGCCAGTGATGGTGGCTTCATGAGAGACTGCGTCCTCTGGACCAAATGAACTGATCATTGTACGAGGGCAGTTCAATAAGTAATGCAACACATTTTTTTCTGAAACAGGGGTTGTTTTATTCAGCATTGAAATACACCAGGTTATTCCCCAATCTTTTAGCTACACAACACTATTTTTCAACGTATTCTCCATTCAATGCTACGGCCTTACGCCACCTTGAAATGAGGGCCTGTATGCCTGCACGGTACCATTCCACTGGTCGATGTCGGAGCCAACGTCGTACTGCATCAATAACTTCTTCATCATCCGCGTAGTGCCTCCCACGGATTGCGTCCTATATTGGGCCAAACATATGGAAATCCGACGGTGCGAGATCGGGGCTGTAGGGTGCATGAGGAAGAACAGTCCACTGAAGTTTTGTGAGCTCCTCTCGGGTGCGAAGACTTGTGTGAGGTCTTGCGTTGTCACGAAGAAGGAGAAGTTCGTTCAGATTTTTGTGCCTACGAACACGCTGAAGTCGTTTCTTCAATTTCTGAAGAGTAGCACAATACACTTCAGAGTTGATCGTTTGACCATGGGGAAGGACATCGAACAGAATAACCCCTTCAGCGTCCCAGAAGACTGTAACCATGACTTTACCGGCTGAGGGTATGGCTTTAAACTTTTTCTTGGTAGGGGAGTGGGTGTGGTGCCACTCCATTGATTGCCGTTTTGTTTCAGGTTCGAAGTGATGAACCCATGTTTCATCGCCTGTAACTATCTTTGACAAGAAATTGTCACCCTCAGCCACATGACGAGCAAGCAACTCCGCACAGATGGTTCTCCTTTGCTCTTTATGGTGTTCGGTTAGACAACGAGGGACCCAGCGGGAACAAACCTTTGAATATCCCAACTGGTGAACAATTGTGACAGCACTACCAACAGAGATGTCAAGTTGAGCACTGAGTTGTTTGATGGTGATCCGTCGATCATCTCGAACGAGTGTGTTCGCACGCTCCGCCATTGCAGGAGTCACAGCTGTGCACGGCCGGCCCGCACGCGGGAGATCAGAGAGTCTTGCTTGACCTTGCGGCGATGATGACACACGCTTTGCCCAACGACTCACCGTGCTTTTGTCCACTGCGAGATCACCGTAGACATTCTGCAAGCGCCTATAAATATCTGAGATGCCCTGGTTTTCCGCCAAAAGAAACTCGATCACTGCCCGTTGTTTGCAACGCACATCCGTTACAAACGCCATTTTAACAGCTCCGTACAGTGCTGCCACCTGTCGGAAGTCAATGAAACTATACGAGACGAAGCGGGAATGTTTGATAATATTCCACAAGAAATTTCCGGTTTTTTCAACCAAAATTGGCCGAGAAAAAAAATGTGTTGCATTACTTATTGAACTGCCCTCGTACCATTCGTGCAATTCATATCCCCAAACAACTAAGGAGTTTTTATGCATTTTGCGATAGGTTTGAAGAACATTCTGGACAATTCGAGCGAACGATTGACCACTCAGACTGACATGAAACCCATCGAACATTTATGTGATATAATCGAGAGGTCAGTTCATGCACAAAATCCTGCACAGGCTACACTTCCGCAGTTTATGGACACCTATCGACGCACCATGGCACAATATTTCTGCAGAGGGTTTCCAACTAAGCCGAGAAAAAGGAGACCCGACATTGTGTTAGGAGGTATCCCATGACTTTTGTCACCTTAGTATATATATGTAGACCGCTTCACAGATTAAATAGTCCGAGATGAACTGAGATCTTCTTCACAGTGGTCTGCTAAGTGTTGAATGAAGAAGACATTTTTTCCACTTGGGCTGAAACATTGACTAAGAAAATAAAAAGGCTAGTGAAAGAAAAAATATGGTGGCGCAAAATGGGAATGTTCGAAAATTTAAAAATAGTAATTATTAATGTCTTGGTACTAAAACAACTAATTTCTTAGATGTTTTAAATTTTGATTTCACATTTGTGGAATGACTGGATTTTAAAACCTTAATTTCCCAAATTGTTAGATATTTAAGTCTCCGATTTTTTTCTCCTTATCTCTTTTTTATTAGCTTCGACAGTTTCCTTATTTTGTATTAGTTTTTATTTGTTGTGGTGGTGGTGGTCTACCGTCCGAAGAGTGGGTGACCTGTCCACACTAGTGTATTCTGTGTAAGCCTCTTCAGCTCTACGTAAGTACTGCAACCTACTTCCATTTGAATCCGTTTCCTGTAACCATATTTGATCACCTTACACCGGCCCCCATATTGCCAAGGTTGTTTCGACTAATTGGCAGACGTTTGGCTGGGAAGCCGTTACACATCCATCGTACAGTCCGGATTTCACCCCACTGGTGGTTGTCGATTTGTTCTGACGAAGAGATGCACGCCTAGGGAAAATCAGGCAACCGCATACATTTTCCTACGAAGGCGGGGACCGTCGTTTCTCATAGTGGTCTAAATGTATTAATAAATATGGTGGTTACCTTTGAAATAATAAACAGTTCACTTACACCACTTTTCAATCTGTCTCTTTTCCGTTTGACCCCCGTACGTTACATACTGCTGACAAGACTGGCTTGTTATGTTATTGTTTATCTCTCGTTTCCTAAGTTATAGTTTTCGAAAATATTATGGGGATATGTTGATTGTGAATGAGTTTTGTAAATTGATGAGTAGAAGGGGAGTTTTTGTATGTATATTGACTGTAGTTACTTTTTGACTGACTCCACTTTTCTACAGGATACGTTCTGTGTCACTGTTTAGCAGATATTTACCTGTTCCGCAATCATCGTATTTCATGTATTCTGGGAAGGGAATTTCGAATTTGTAATGAGAGTAGGCTTTGTGCGTGTGTGTGTGTCTGTGCCTTCGTCTTCTGATTTTTCTTTTACAGCCGAGAACAGGGTTCCACTGCTGGGTGCTATGCATCCATTCAATCCATTCTTTATTTCTTGTCCATCCCCTATGGCTTTTGCTCGTGGTTGTTGCATAGGTTGGTGTTTGTTTCTGTTCGGCTATGGTTCATGTCCTTTGTTCTCCAAATGTAAAATGACTGTTGTTACTTTTAAGTGTCCTATGTTCTAGAGCAGGGGTTCCCAACAAAAATTTCACGAGAACCCTCTCATCGAGCATGATTGGTACCTTGTCATATCACAGTTTCAAGTACCTAAAACAGCCAAATTAAGAGTATTTTTATACGTTTTCTATTTTTGGTACTTAGAAAAAACATTGAGATTTTCATTACTGAAAAAATATTGAGTTTAAAACTTTTTTCAATTTAGCCATCATTGTTATTGTTAAATTTTTTATTATTGCTCAAAATTTTTGTCTTCCTCTTCATCTGTAGGCCTTTCTCGTTTCAACGAACAACTTTTTAACCAACGGTCCATTTTTAATTACGTGAAATGTAGCATTCGCGAAAAACAACGCTTTACAAACACGACTGTTTTAATACAGAATATTGAGCGCCGGCCGAAGTGGCCGTGCGGTTAAAGGCGCTGCAGTCTGGAACCGCAAGACCGCTACGGTCGCAGGTTCGAATCCTGCCTCGGGCATGGATGTTTGTGATGTCCTTAGGTTAGTTAGGTTTAACTAGTTCTAAGTTCTAGGGGACTAATTACCTCAGCAGTTGAGTCCCATAGTGCTCAGAGCCATTTGAACCATTTGAACCAGAATATTGAAATGTAAACAACACGGTCTGTGAAATAACTGGCAATAAATTAACAATGGCCGATTGTCGTTTGAAATGCGAGTTTCTGTGTAAAGTGTCAGCTGGGAAGAGGCAGCGCGCGAAGTCTAACGACATACAGCAGAACTATTTGCCTCTATCGAATTCTAGTTTTGGGCTAGAGTGTGCTAGTGCCAGTTGGCTCTAGGAAGACCCTAGACGCAGAAGTCAGCGGTCGCTAAAGCTCTGCTCATGCAGGAAGGAGCCAAAACAAAAAATCTATTATCATAACAAATATATTTAATACATTTTTTATTCTAATAGCATCTTGCGGACCCCTCTGGCATAGCTCGCGGACCCCTGGGGTTCCACGGACCACCTGTTGGGAACCACTGTTCTAGTGTGTCCTTGGCACCTGTAGACAGGGAACCATTTAACACCTCTCTAGTCTTGTACGCCAAGTAGAAATCAGCCAGGACTCTCTCACTGGTTCACTGGCTTTCTCTGTGCTACGTTTTTAATGTGCTCAACAAATGTGGATGGGTGGCACTGAGGATGTTGCCGAGCGCGGGGTGAGGAAGGGGGGCAGGGGTCGTGAAACCTGTGGCCTGAAAAAGCATAAACACACTCCGCTGCTTCGGATCACGTTCAAAACACGTCGAATGGTTTTGAATGGTCCCTAGCGGCTCTACCATGTATCCGTGTCTACCAGAGCAAAAAACTGCGGTCGCCCTACAGCCCAAAGGCGTCAGTTCACATTTAGTTGGGTTTCAGACCCCACGTATCTTTAGAGTGGTACCTAATCGTCCAGAGGGAGTCGAACGTTATCAAGAGAAGAACAGTTTGTAACGGGACGTTGCTTATCACACTGCAGACTTGCGTTTTCGACAGCAAAATGTATAAGAAGGGACGCACCAAGGGGAAGGGTGGTTTGATTGGCCTCCTTTATGCCACCCCCTGAAGCCTTTACGTGTCAGTTCTGAGCGGCGGTGTGTGTGAAACGTTTTCCTTGGCCCGACATAAGAAAACCGCATGATTTCAACGCTGTACCTCTGTTTTCTAGCTTCCATGGTGGAAGTGTCCAAAGAAGGGGCTAAATGTGGGTAAGATGGGTCGCGGCTTCCTTACCATCATGTGACATGTCCTCTGTGGCGTTGGGCAGACTTTTGGTGCCAATACATCATTAATCCACCAGCGACTTCACATCAACTTCTGACCAGTGGCCTTTTTTTTGGAATGTGTCAACACCTTCCTATTTGGAGCGTCACCGATCCCGGCGATGACATCGCAGGGCGCCACGCTTTTGCATCGTTACAGGCAACTTTCAGCCACATTTCAAACATATACGTCGCAATAGGAAGTAATTACGGGGTTTAGAATAGTGTTGCGCAGTGTACTCTCATATACAAACTCAAATTTAGACGAAACCCTCGGTGTGCGTGTCCTGCTTACACTTACCGTTTTTTTTTTTTTTCAGTGTGTTGCCTATCCTGTGAACTGCTTTGTAGGTGACTGTGTGCCATCTGTTTGTTGTCGTCAGTGTTTCTTCTTCAGAAATGGTGTGTGTGTGTGTGTGTGTGTGTGTGTGTGTGTGTGTGTGTGTGTGTGTGTGTGCTTGTTGAATGTTAAGTGGAAGTTCATTCACATATATAAGGAATAGGAGAGGACATAAAACTGAACCTTGTGGGACACCCTTTGTGATTTCTCCCCAGTCACAAAGTTTTTTTACGTTTATAATATTGTCTGTATTCCTCAACACGACTCTCTCTCTCTCTCTCTCTCTCTCTCTCTCTCTGTGTGTGTGTGTGTGTGTGTGTGTGTGTGGCGTGTGTGATCGATAGAATGGAAAAGGCAATAGCACCTAATTGGTGTTGAGGATGGAGAGCGCGATATTCGGATTTCGGAGGATAGCAGCTGCTCCTTAAAGCGGACAATTGAGAGAGGAAACAGCGAGAAAACCCTCACCTATTCAGTAATGGTGTGTGTTCGCCTACAGGGCGGCTAAGACTAGCGGCGCTCGTGTTTTATTAATGGAGCGATAAGCAGCCGTCGCGACGGAGCGCCGTCCACCAACCACTTGCTGCTCCGCGCCGTCTCGTCTGCGCATGCGCGGAGCGCTTTATGGCCTCATTTACGAGGGGCAGTAAGGGCGCCTCAGCCAGCTGGCGCCCTTAGCGGCGGCAGCGGCCGGACTAAAGGGGAAGGGCGGCCCACCGCCCTAATGGTCGCCCAGAAACGTCTCCCTCCGTCTCTCTGTTCGGGATAGTGCAGTTTCACCGGAGCCGGCGAGACTGATGCTCGGCACGTCCGCCCGGGCCCGATGAGACAGTCCAGATAGAAGCAGCCGCGGGCGGTCGGAGGCGGTGCGATCTCCCTGCTGCCACGTCGGTTCGCACAAAGCTCTACTTTTTCAGAATATTCTTCTGCTCAAAGTTTATTGGTGCTGCAAGCTCACTACCAGCATCTATTATTATAATAAAGTCTGAACGGGCTTCGGCCCCAACTACGTCTAGAGTGCAGCCTTTCCTTCGCCCCGGCTCTAAAGGGTGGAAGATTGCGTGCCCATAACCCTGCGGCGGTTTTACCACCGGCAAAGATCACTTGTACCATCCTAGAAAAATTTAATTTTTATTAAACTTGTAATCTTACACAATACTGTTTCTAATCATACTTAACAAACAGAATGCAGAAAGTCGTTTTGAGCAATACAGACAACGTTGGAAACGTATATAATTTTAGTGACTGGGCAGAAATCACAAAGGGTGTCCCACAAGGTTCAGCTTTTTGCGCTCTCCTATTCCTTATATATGTGAATGAACTTCCACTTAATATTCAACAAGCAGGATTGCTACTTTTTGTAGACGATACTACTGTTATAATAAATCCCATTAGAGAGGAAGCAACAGAAGAGATTGTTAATGATGGTTTAGAAAGAATTATTAAGCGGTTATTTCAAAATCCGCCCACCCTAAATGTTTAGAAAACACACGATATACAGTTCTGTGCAGCAGATAGTCATTGCAACAACTGAAGTAGCACATGAACAGGAGTTAGTAAGTAGGATAGAATGCTCCAAATTTTTGGATGTTCATTCTCACGAAAACTTGAGCTGGAAGCTTCTCGAAAGTTTGTTCAACTACTTTTGCTCATCGTACAATTGATAGTATTGGAAACAAAAAAATCATCCTGATTACATGTTTTCCGTATTTCCTGGCAGTAATGTCACATGGAATAATTTTCCGGGTTACTCACCACTGAGAAAGAAAATACTGGTTGCCAAAAGCGAGAATTAAAAATAGTATGTGGTTCGTGGATATATGTTCCGCTTATGCAACTAACTGAATGCGGTTTGTTTATTGCCACACACAGTTTACAAAGTGCAAGTGAAGTATGCGATGTGTTGAACCAAATGTGAGTGAAAGAACTCCGGAAATCGGCCAACTGGTGCGTGGGGACTAATGAACACATGTACAGGACCACACAAATGGGCTAACAACACTGGGAATCGCCGCTGAAGATGCTTCATCAATAAAAGAAGAGAAACGCTTATGGCAATAAACAGACGGGCTTGAATTAATTGCATAGATGGAACATACGTCCACGTATTTTGAAGCAACTAAGGAACGACGGAAAAACATGACGATAATATGTGGTGTTCTCATGTGATCGTCACCATCAAGGAATTAGATATTTTACCTGTACCTCACAATTCGGGAATGAAATCCGTCATTAATAATCCACCACAATTTAAGAGGAATAGGGCTGTTCATCACAACAGAACTAGAGGAATAAATGTCTTTCCTTACTCAGTATTAAATCTACCTGTGGCACAGAGAGGAAATCGATATGGAACAACGAAAATAGTTAATTATTTACTCAATAATATGAAATGCCTGATAGGCAACGACGAAGATTGCAACTCTAGTCTAAAATCCTTTGTCCTGTACAACACCTTCATTTCCAAGGAGGAATTTTTATTTGTTAACTGGTAACCTATAAAAATTTAATAAAACTTGTCATGCATATCCAGTAAACTGATTCGTTCCTCACCATTTCGTTAAGAGTATCGTTCAGATGATCAACGGAACATGTTACTAGCCAACTCAGCTTGCTAGCAGGTTGGGTGGTCGTGGGTCCGTCGTGAATGAGTGAAACGAAGAAAATTCCCTTTACGTATCCAAGATAGCAGATGAGACCTCCTAGGTCAGAGTCGAACACTCCATTGTTTGACGAACACGGCTACAAATACCACTGTAATTCACAATAATTTAGGCATGAGACAAACAGACGAGTAGCAGCCTAACATCTGCAGATCGCATTTGTTGCTAACGTTGACACTGCGTCCTAACAAATACTATCACATTTAATTTCGCATAAAAGTTGTATACTATTAGCAAGGAGAAAATCTGAAACAAGGAGATGTCCGTGTCAAAATTCGTTTCTCTTCTGAATTTATTTTCGAAATTATGGTTAATTGTTGCTATCAGTGAGTCACACGCATTCTTTTTTAGAAGCCACATTCTAACCGTTTTGTGTGGTTAAGTCCATTATTAGTGACATGTATTCACGTTATATTCCGTAAGCCTCTTGACAGTGTGTGGCAGAGGGTACTTTCAGTTCCCCATTTTTCAGCTGCAGCCGCGAATGATCCACGGGAAGAACGATTGTTGGGAAGCCTCAGTGTGAGCTCGAATACCTATAATTTTGTCTTCATGGTCTTCTCACGAGGTGTACATAGGAGGAAGCAGCGAGTCCACTGCTTCTCTGAAACAAATATGCGTGAGGTCGGTATCCTAAATGAATTACTCACTGTCGTAAAATTGAAGGTAGAGATCCTTAGCTCGCTCTACAGTCACATTATTACCTTTAAGGGCACGCTGCTCTGCAAAAATCTTGATTGAATCCAACAAAATTTGATTTGTCCATAGTAACTCACAACTCTACAAACTCTTGGCGTATTTGGCATCATTGTGAATAAAATACTCATAAAATATTTAGCTTTGCTGAATACTCGCGATTTTGTTACGTGCCTGTCCCGTGTGCTGACCGTACAGCATAAATAAACTTGACTGACTCTGTCTCCAACGCGACCACGTGACTCACTCTCCAAGAGCGAAGATAAGATCTGAGCTAAGGGAAAAGGGCGGCGGGTGGTAAGGGAGGTGACCCTCGTGGCAGTCAAAGATGAAAGAGTTCTGAGCGCTCATGACAAATGTCTCTGGGTCCCCTTGCTGTCAGAAACAGGAACCGTGTAGAGAGTACTGCAGGTACCATAAGAAGAACTTGTTTGGAAACTGCAACTATCAGTGATTGATTAATGTTTCTGCTTATACTTATATTCACTAGTTACTACCGGCGACCCATCCATTAAATACGGTTCTCTATTTTTTTACAAAGCTGCTGTTTTGGTCTCTGCAGTGACGATTTAATCAGATGTACTTACGAAAGCTGTATAGATAATTTGTGTAGCTTGTTAATGATTTTATAGCATGCGGATCTTAAACTTTCTCGGCGAATCTCGATGATGAAGTCTTCTCGGGTAATCACGACTCCTCGACTCGGCTGATAAACCAAGAAGACTTCATTATCGATTGTATAGTATGGTTTCTCACTTAATTTGAAGGTGATGTCTGTTCTTACGAAATTGGTGACAATAGCAGAGGGGATTAACGCTCTTATTTCCTTTGGGATAAGATCTGTGGAAGTCCTTACAATCTTCTTCGCAGTAAAATGTAACCAGAAACTTGAAACTTCCTGATTGTTTAAGACAGAGTGGACTAGTGAGACTCGAACCAGGAACCTTTGCCTTTAGAGGGTAGTTGCTCTAGCTATTGAGCGATCTAGGCACGACTCACGACTCCCCATCGCACCTTTGCTTTCGCCAGCAACTCTCTCCCACTTTCTAAGCGAACACTCTGGTGCACAGTAAAAATTCATATTGAACTTCTAGCTTTATTGCTGTTAATGTTTGTGTACATCAGATAATTTCATGTACCGTCTCCTTTGAAGCAATACGATTCCGAAATACTGGAGACTGGTTAACACGATCATCTGCTTTGGACTGTCAATACTAGTCAATGAAGCGTGGTTCTTGTCAGTTCGAATTCACGAAGCTCTCTCTAGAGCAATGGTTCCCATCTGGGACTAATTATCCCTTGAGGGCAAAATGAAGTAATTACCTCGCTATTTTGTTAAGTGTGTAATACTGATTACACAAGTTACGAATAATTACTTTTTTAAAAAAAATACTAGCATGGACGTGTGACACAGTGTGGTGGAGATTACTGCTTGAGAAACGAATGTATGAACAGCATCCCTCCTCACATTGTCCGCCCACAAAACACAGACTTTTTACTATGCATCTATGACTATAGTACTGAAATATATATGCTCAAAAATTTCCTGAAAATGCATTTTCCAAGTTAAAGATAGTTCCCGAAGTGGATGAGAACTTGTTTCGTTACTCACTTCGTAAAAAATAAACGAACTGATTCACAGCACGATACAACAGTAACTACATTATTGATACTAGTTTGCTGCAAGACCTACACATTGTTGTTATTATTTTTATTGTTATTAGAAGTGATTGACAGCACGACACAACAGTAGCTACGCTGACGGAAAAAATAGCAACACCAAAGAATAATTAATGTGGAGTGCTGAAATTTCGGAAATGAATTTGTCTAGGTAACATATCTAAGTGATCAACATTCGAAGATCACGGGTCAATGTAAGTGGGAATAAGCCATTGCAAATGTGAAATACTGTTACATTAATGACGGGTCTAACCGCCAAAGCGTTGAATGCAAGCATGCAAACGTGCATGCATTGTGTTGTACAGGTGTCGCATGCCAATTTGTGGCATAGAGTTCCATACCTGCTACTCTTGGTCGGACAATACAGGGACTTCCTGGCGGATTAAAACTGTGAGCCGGACCGAGACTGGAACACGGAACCTTTGCCTTTCGCGCAAGTGCTCTACCTCTTGCCCGCAAAAGGCAAAGGTCCCGAATTGGAGTCTCGGTCCGGCCCACACTTTTAATCTGCCAGGAAGTTTCATATCAGCGCAGACTCCGCTGCAGATTGAAAATCTCATTCTGGATTACAGGAACCGTTGATGCTATTTCTGATGCTGTTTGTGAATGACGGTGCAATTGTTGACCGATGCTGTCCCATATGTGCTCGACTGTAGACAGATATGGTGATCGGGCAGACTAACGCAACATGTCTACACTCTGTCGAGCATCTAGAGCTACAACAGAAGTATGTGGACTAGCGTTATCTTGTTGGTAAACACCCACTGGAATGCTGTTCATGACTGGCAGCACAACAGGCCGAATCACCAGTTTGATGCACAGATTTGCAGTCAGGGTGCCAGTGATAACCACGGGTGTGGTGTTACTCGCGATATCACACCACAAACCATAACCCTTAGATGTAGATGTAGATGCAGTGTTTCTAGGACGCAACCTGGTTGGTTGCAGGCCCTCAACTGGCCTCCTTATAACCAACACACTGCCGTCACTGGCACAGAGGAAGAACCAACTCATCACAAAACACAAGGGAACTCCATTCTGACTTCCACTGAACTCTCACTTGTCACCACGGAAGTCCCAAATGGAGGTGGTCCGGGGTCACTGGAACGCACGCTGCAGGTCGTCTGGCTCGGACCTATCCTTGAAGTAACCAATTTGTAACACTTCTTTGCGTCAGTGCGATGACACCTACAGCTCCTAATGCTGCAGCAGATGCAGTGTGGTCCGCCGGAGCCATACGCCGAACACTATGGTCGTCCGTCTAGGTAGCGCCATGTGGCCATCCGGCACCCGGTCTTTTTGCGACCACGCATTTTCGCGACCACCGCAACCAGCATTCATCCACAGTGACTACGTTCCTGCCATGTATTTCTGTAGTATCGCAGGGGGAACATCCAGCTTCTTGTAGCTCTATTACATGAACTGGTTCAAACTCATTAAGGTATTGACAATGGCGTCTTTGTCGCTTTAGAGGAGTTATTGACTGACATAACTCACCACGTTCAATCTTAAAGGTAACTAACGTTCAGGTCCGCTACAGCGTGTGTTTAAAGCAAACCTGATTTGCGTCTTCATAGTTCCATTACTAGCGTCACTATGATGCGGCTGGCTCGAAATCTGGAAAGACATCATCTTTCAGATGTTGAAAAACGGCTGCCAACTTACGTTTATGTCGCGTAACTCCTTAGTGCCGTGATTTTTTTCCATCAGTGTATACTGCGGCTGCTGTATTTTTCTATGGCGTGTGCAGTATTATTATTATTGTCATTATTAGTGACTGTGGTCAGGCAGCACGCCCGGAGAGCCATGTGTATTGAAGCGCCGATTCGGGACAGGGAGGCGCTCCGGTATCGGATCGAATCCATAAACTACCGGGCTAGTACCCAAATCTCACCGCAGTTACACTAATAGCAAACATTTAATAAACCTTGGCTCACTTTCACGTGAATAAAACTACACGCAGACAATTGTTGGGGTACACATACTCCGTCCTGGGAGGTAATGGGTTGGCGACAGGAAGGGCATCCGGCCACCCCTTAAACTCAACATGGCAGGTCCATTAATAAGCATCCTGACCGTATGCCCATGAGGGACAAGGGCACTAGGAAAGAAGAAGAGTGGCAGTGCTCAGACCCAAAGCTCGAAAAATGGTTCAAATGGCTCTGAGCATTATGCGACTTAACTTCTGAGGTCATCAGTCGCCTAGAACTTAGAACTAATTGTACCTAACTAACCTAAGGACATCACATACATCCATGCCCGAGGCAGGATTCGAACCTGCGACCGTAGCGGTCGCTCGCCTCCAGACTGTAGCGCCTAGAACCGCACGGCCACTCCGGTCGGCCTCAGACCCAAAGCATTCGCAGCCAGATGTTATCTAATTACAGAAGTAAGCAGTTCAGCAGTCAAGTGATTTAGAAACAGTAAATAGATTGCACACAATTTAACTGGGCTGATTTTAAATGTAGTTGCCTGATATGTGTGAAGTGTCACTAGGGAAAAAGAGTGTTGAAGAGGAAGCATGTTTTGTAAAAGGTGATCAAAAAATACTGTTTAGCTAAGTTCTGGTATAGATTGGGTGAGCAGAGAAGTGGTAGTACTAGCTATTTTCTGACTGCACGAGAGGTGATGTCTTACGAAAACTGGGGACGACTGCTCTAGAGGGAAGTGTTAATGGCTTTTCGTAGAACATACAGGTGTGTATGAATTTACGAGTCTTGTAACGTTGTTACTTTATTTTGCTATGAAATCGGTGCTAATAAACGATAAAAGCGGGTTAAAAGCTGTGAGCTGTCTGGGGAAGTTAACCTTGCATTACTGCGCAACTCTTTCACCAGGTATCCAGTCTAGCTTACCAAATTCCCAACCAGACTAACATTAATTATAATCTTTTAATAGTCATACGAGAACCGGTGATATATATATATATATATATATATATATGTTATAATAAATTTCGAAATATAAACTGATTTATTTCTTGTTATTTAAATTCTCTTATATATATATACATATATATATATATATATATATATATATATATATATATATATATATATATATATTAAGAGAATTTAAATAACAAGAAATAAATCAGTTTATATTTCGAAATTTATTATAACATTTATCATTGAAATTTCAGCATATTAAACGTGAGTCGTAACTAAGCTGGTGCCTTATTTAGGATTGTGAAAATGTGAGATTGTAATCTTACGGAACACAACAAATATGGAGCCAAGATTGGGAGACTACATACAACACTGCATTCATAAAATAACACACAAAGAACGTTGAAACGTATGCAAGAGGAAATTAACCTCAACCAACCGATACAATTTTCACCCAAAGAAGTTACGCTCGTAGCACAATCCTGTCCGTCATGTAATTACGACACGCTGGTATACTAAATTCATACTAACTCTCTGTAAAATCTTCCCGAAAAGAATAGCTTCACGTGCTCAACTTGGTTTACACAAAGAGTGTAACTCCACAATAATTTTGATAATTAAAATAAATTAGATCGAAAAGCAATTTACAAAAGGAAAACCTCGAACTGGTTACTAACGTCTTACTATTAACCTGATGGGTCAAACAATTGTATAAGCACGTGGTACTGGTCTCGCAAAGTACACCCCACATGGGTTGAACATAAAGAAAAGTTGCTATATTGGAAAATATTGTCAAGACGAGACGTTATAATCTCACGCACATTCGCATTTAAGATTGATGATCTTAGTTAGAGTTACTGATCAACACGTGGTTCCACTTTACTCACAAAGTAGTGACAAAGCAACTACCGGAAGATATTCTGAACTTCACACGCGAATTACACTGCGTTGCAATTTAAGATAACATTAGATATTTTAGAGCTAAACCTGAAATAAAGGTGATTAAATTTTCAGTTAGGCTGAACTTAAGAAATCCATTGTCCTACGGACTTAGCAGACACGCGCTTAGCCGGAGATCTTACCACTTCAGACGCTCGCCACGGACAGACTGACCTGCGCTCCTACCGAGCGTGCTTCCCAGATACAAACGGAAGTGACCAGAGAGACAGCTTCCTATGCCAACATGACAAGGGACGGACAGAAACATGCCAAGAATGGAAACCTCTCTGCTTTTAGAAAGCGTAGCTACCTGTTCCGAAGTTGGTCCTACTGTTCTCTAGCAGACAGGCTTGTCTGCTACCCTCAAGCATGCAACTAGAAACACATTTGCTCATTCATCCTCTCACACAGAAGGGAAGGGGGATGACAGTATCTTATCATATACCGTATATAAAAGAAAGCGGATGTAGGTTCCGTATGAGAATGTGTGACGTGAATTACATACACTCCTGGAAATGGAAAAAAGAACACATTGACACCGGTGTGTCAGACCCACCATACTTGCTCCGGACACTGCGAGAGGGCTGTACAAGCACAGCGGACACACCAGGAACCGCGGCGTTGGCCGTCGAATGGCGCTAGCTGCGCAGCATTTGTGCACCGCCGCCGTCAGTGTCAGCCAGTTTGCCGTGGCATACGGAGCTCCATCGCAGTCTTTAACACTGGTAGCATGCCGCGACAGCGTGGACGCGAACCGTATGTGCGGTTGACGGACTTTGAGCGAGGGCGTATAGTGGGCATGCGGGAGGCCGGGTGGACGTACCGCCGAATTGCTCAACACGTGGGGCGGGAGGTCTCCACAGTACATTGATGTTGTCGCCAGTGGTCGGCGGAAGGTGCACGTGCCCGTCGACCTGGGACCGGACCGCAGCGACGCACGGATGCACGCCAAGACCGTAGGATCCTACGCAGTGCCGTAGGGGACCGCACCTCCACTTCCCAGCAAATTAGGGACACTGTTGCTCCTGGGGTATCGGCGAGGACCATTCGCAACCGTCTCCATGAAGCTGGGCTACGGTCCCGCACACCGTTAGGCCGTCTTCCGCTCACGCCCCAACATCGTGCAGCCCGCCTCCAGTGGTGTCGCGACAGGCGTGAATGGAGGGACGAATGGAGACGTGTCGTCTTCAGCGATGAGAGTCGCTTCTGCCTTGGTGCCAATGATGGTCGTATGCGTGTTTGGCGCCGTGCAGGTGAGCGCCACAATCAGGACTGCATACGACCGAGGCACACAGGGCCAACACCCGGCATCATGGTGTGGGGAGCGATCTCCTACACTGGCCGTACACCACTGGTGATCGTCGAGGGGACACTCAATAGTGCACGGTACATCCAAACCGTCATCGAACCCATCGTTCTACCATTCCTAGACCGGCAAGGGTACTTGCTGTTCCAACAGGACAATGCACGTCCGCATGTATCCCGTGCCACCCAACGTGCTCTAGAAGGTGTAAGTCAACTACCCTGGCCAGCAAGATCTGTCCCCCATTGAGCATGTTTGGGACTGGATGAAGCGTCGTCTCACGCGGTCTGCACGTCCAGCACGAACGCTGGTCCAACTGAGGCGCCAGGTGGAAATGGCATGGCAAGCCGTTCCACAGGACTACATCCAGCATCTCTACTATCGTCTCCATGGGAGAATAGCAGCCTGCATTGCTGCGAAAGGTGGATATACACTGTACTAGTGCCGACATTGTGCATGCTCTGTTGCCTGTGTCTATGTGCCTGTGGTTCTGTCAGTGTGATCATGTGATGTATCTGACCCCAGGAATGTGTCAATAAAGTTTCCCCTTCCTGGGACAATGAATTCACGGTGTTCTTATTTCAATTTCCAGGAGTGTAGAAACTGGACAGAAACTGAATGAAGGCGTTGAAGTGCCTTCCGAAGGGTCGCAGTTATGCCTCGTTTTGAGTGAAACGATGCGTCAAGTGTGCCGACGATAAATGAGTTAAACCTACAGCGGTTGAAGACCGCCGTTCAAGACGAACGTACCTCTGTCGTGTTGTGGGTGTGTGCTTCGTGCCATGACTTGTGCACCCCGATTCGGGTTACGTGAACATGGACCAGGATGATTATTGTAACATTCGCGATTACTAAATGTTGCCATTTCTTCTACTCATTCGTAATGATTTTGTTCTGGGCACATTCTTCTTCTTAGACGACAGAAACCGTTTTGACGGAGCTGCGTGTATGTGTTCTTAGTTTTACGATCACTCACGCAGGCAATCGCTCCTCGACTAGCTGTCAATATCAGCCGATCTTAATCCAATACAAAGTGTATGCGTCTTTTTGCAGCAAGGGGTGAAAAGTAGCGATCCACAAGCCATAGTTTGGTAGTTCTCCGCGATTTTACCGTTGATGGCTGGCTTTAGCTGGATACGGCATTGGTGTACAAGGAGGAGCTGGGTGATCCTCTTAATAGCTATATTGAGGCCATTATCAAAGCGTGATGTCTCTTGGGCAGTGATATACTTTTTATCAGCTATGCTTACACGCACTGAAGAGAGACGAAGTCACGACGAAAAGGAATTTAGGGTACTTGAAGAATCGAATGTGTCCTTAAGCATCTTTGGTACAGCGCAGCGGCTTATCTGACGGGGATGCCCAGTAGTTCTAGAAGGTAAATATTGGTGCCTGGAGATCGTTTGGCGCGAAAATGACCCAGTCATGCCTGAGCAAACTTGCAGGGTACGCGGAGGGAGATTGTTCTCTACATACCGCACGTCAAAAAGTGGGTTAGTTTTGTGATATTGCGGAATATTGTTAGGAGAATTGCAGCATGCTTGCAGAGCAGATCCCGAATGTATGAAAGTGAAATATTTAGTGGAAAGAATATTGGAAATGACAAAAAGCGACTATTACACGTATGTGTGTGTGAACCAAGCGCAAATTTTTGCGATCATAGATTTAAATTTCGTATCGGGGGAATTGTTACGTAATGAAGTGACGATAGCACAGTAATTAATCGGCAATGATAAACTCATACAAGCTCGAGATAAATGAATCACTGTAACTGTACAGAGATTACAATCAGAATAAATAGGGACGTGTTATGTGAATTTAAAGTGGGCTAAATTAATTTTGCCGTCCAAAAGTGTTCACATATTACAGTGTCTTCATTATTATTATAAAATAATTGAAGGGGATTAACTACAGAACAGTGTGAGAGAATAGACAGGGCATGATATGTAGCCTCAAAGTCAGAACTTTAGTTATTTGTACACGTACCTTACGAGCAAGTTCGCCCTCTAAAACTGGATACTTACGACTGTGCGATGTGTTATTTTCCAACCAGCCCCAGTATAGGAAGTAATAATCATCTATAAGAACAATAAATATAGGGGGCAGCTTGCTGAAATTAGAACAGATGCGTGCCTGCTGATAATACAACAAAAATATCGCATGTAGATCGAACACAGCGAAGAGTGTACTACAAGTAAATGGTAAAGTTGACGAATTTTATGGCAGATGAAAATAGCCACTGAATAAGGAGCAAAATGAATAAACAGATGATTAAAAACGGCTAGAGGTAGTTTTTGTCCCTGACTAGGGTTTTCAAAACGACGATTGCAATGTGTTTTTACCAGGAAATCCTCAATCACTGTGTGCTGCTAGGCGTGACTTATGGAAGTTGCATACGTACTTTTAATGCGAGAAGGAGATGAAAACTGAGCATTGCCCAGCGGTCAAAGGACAGATGCATTTACGAATTGTTAGGATTGATACGGAAGCAAAGAAACAGATCAAGGAATTGTCAGTAGTGGATGACTATCGAAACGAGTTAGAAATGGGTAGGGCACGTAGTCAGGCAAGTCGATGACAGATGAGCTACGAAGCTCTTCGCTCGTTTCCAAATGGTAAGCAATGAACGAGATGACGCTCTAGAGAGAGGATAGTGGATGACATTATAAAACGTGCACATCTAGCATCACGCACTGCGCGCTTACGGTCTGTCCCATGACATATGCGGTTGGATAGAAAGTTTTCTAACAAACCGAGAGCAGTATGTCGTCCTGAATGGGGTGACTTCAACAGAAAAAAGCGTAAATTCAGGTGTGCCCCAGGGCGTAATAGATCCGCTGCTTTTTACGATTCACATAAACGATCTGGTTGATGGTATTTGCCGATGATGCTGTAGTCTACAGGAAAATAGTATCACACGAAAGTTGTGAACAAATCAATGAGTATTTGCAGAAAATAAATGCGTGGTGTAATGCCTGGGAGCTATCTCTCAATGTTAGTAAGTGTAAACTTCTGCGTATAACTAGGCGCAAATCCCCATCAATGTACGAGTACGAAATAAATGCCCAGTCTTTGCAAGCGGTAACATCCGTCAAGTATTTGGGTGTGACTGTTCGAAACGATCTCAAAAGGAATGATCAAATTACACAAGTTACGGGCAAGGCGAACTCTAGATTGCTGTTTATTGGCAGAATCCTGAAGCGATGCAGTCCTTTAACAAAGGAAATTGCTTACAATACGTTAGTTCGTCCAGTCTTAGAGTATTGTTCTTCTGTATGGGACCCTTACCAGAGCAGGAAGATTCGTGACTGGTACATTTAGCCATCGCGAGAGCGTTACAGATCTCATAGAAAGTTTGATGTGGGATACACTTGCAGATAGACGGCGCGCTAAACGGAAGAGGCTGCTCGCTAAATTCCGAAATTCGATCTTCGCCGAGGATGTAGAGCATATATTACTACCACCAACTTTCAAATCGCGAAATTATCACCACTCAAAGATTAGGGTTACTAGAGCTCGTACTGAGGCGTTGAGATAGTCGTTTTTCCCTCGTGCGATCCGCGAGTTGAATAGAGGGAGGGAAATAGGACTTTGGCGCGAATTATGCCCTCCGCCACACACCGCTTGATGGCTAGCAGAGTATATATGTAGATGTAGGTGTAGATGTAGATGTAGATGCATGTAGCACAGGAATTTAACCCATTGGGAAGTCTAAAAGAGGCCTCATTCCAGCAGTACTTATCAGATGTATGATGATGACGATGAGGAGATGGTTCAAATGGCTCTGAGCACTATGGGACTTAACATCTGAGGTCATCAGTCCCCTAGAACTTAGAACTACTTAAACCCAACTAACCTAAGGACATCACACACATCCATGCCCGAGGCAGGATTCGAACCTGCGACCGTAGCTGTCGCGCGGTTCCAGACTGAAGCGCCTAGAACCGCTCGGCCACTGCGGCCGGCGATGAGGAGATGAATTATATTGTTATTGTGGGGCAGAGTATGTACAGAGAAGTCATCTACACTGATTTGCTTCTCCGTGCCTCCAGCTGTTATCATGCTTCACAGCGTGAGGCTGTGGTAAGTGCATGGTGGTTACTTGAGCCAGTGTAGACGGAAGACCATTTGCCTTACGGGTGCCCAAATTTATAGGAATGATGTCCAGACTAAGTGTTGCAGGATGTTCGTTGTTAATATAGTGTCATTTCTTGCTGTTAGCCGCCAGTACTGGTACGGCGACGTATAGTTTAAACACAAGCTTCAGTACTTATTACAGCTGCACATAGTCAAAATGGTTGTGAACAAGAGGAGAATGACTTTACTCGTATAGCTGTGTTACCAAAACAACAAAAACAATGCTGCTACTCTTCATGAATATCGACACATTGGAAGAATACGGAGAGGTTCTTTTTCTTCTCCAGTTTTGAAGAACGTGGTTCGGTAGTTCGAATCAACTGGCGACTTGTGAATTGCTCCCGGGAGAGCAGCTGCGCCAAAGATTGTTGAAGAAATTATTGTTGCCATGGCTGAGAATGGTAGATGCAATGTGCGGCTTCAGGTAGTGCACAAGCTGAACCTTCCATGGCCCACCGTTAAGAAAGTGCTGGGGACCATAGTGATTGGGTACCTCTAGTGCTCTTCCAGGTTGTCTTCGCTGTAGATGATCGTCACATTGAGCAACTTCTGTAACGTGGGAGGTAAGCATGGTACGCAATTAACAAACATTACCCTCTTAAGAGGAAATTTAAAGGTGTTTCTCTCAATAGTTTATTAGTTATCTCTCTTCCGCATGTTTTTAGTAAAATTTCCTGTTTATTTCAATGGTTTATTCGTTGCTTCTCTTCAGCATGTCGTTACAAAAATTTCCACAAAGTTTCATTATCCTACGGTCATTCGTTTTTCATGGGCAACCTCTCAAGCAGTGAAAGTTCAATCATATCTACCCTGTACAGTGGTCCACATGGCCCGCGCAATATCTGACCAAGCCTACCAAGGAAGCTCAAACAGAATACGTTGGGAAGGATTAGACAGTGTGGTATCGGTCTTACGCCAACAAAATATCGAACTAAATCGGGAAAATCTTGGCTCTATATAACATTAAATGCGTTCCCCATCCGTCTCCAAAACGCATGCACTGCTAGGTAAGTGAAAGATGACTTGGGATTCCGTAAAGCGAAGCCTAACTTATTCCATGCAGATGTGGTAAGGCATACATCGGCCGGACTGTGATGGCAGTAGAGGAAAGGAGCCACGAACACATGTTGTACACTGAACCTAAGAAACCAACAATATCTGCGGTGCAGAACATTGCATAGCTTCAGGGGACTCAATGAAATACGAAGGAGCGGCAGTGCTGAGATAGACTTCGTCATTTTCGGATTGTGTTGTATAGGAGGCTCGTGAGACACGAGTGGCCGACCGACTCATCAGTAGTGACATTGGCTTCACTCCCAATAAAGCGCAGGATTCAGCGTTCGGCCAAGAGAATTCACGACGGCGGTCGAGTGAGAGTTCCGTGCCCAACGGGGGCGGCAGAAGACCTGAGGGAATGGAGTTCGGCCTCAGTTGTCAACAATCGAGTCCCTGCACCACTCCACAAGACGCCGCGTACGGCGGGGTAGTGGGGAAAGGGATGTGGAGCGATAAGAGTACAAAGGAGGCGCGATATAGCGCAGACTCCCGTTCTACAGGTATCTCCTGAAGATGGTGGCAAGGTACGCTACCGAAATATCATGTTCCGTAAGCGATTGCACCACGAGGGACACCCGAAAAAATAAAAATACGTTAATTTTCATTTACCTTAAATTTTAATTTACCTTAAATTTTTTCAACTCTTATAAATAATACTCATTAATAAGGGGTGAAGTTCCGTGATCTTTCTAGCATAGAGTGTTATCTGGGCTTTTTTTAATATATGGTATTGAAATTCCGTAATAAGTGTACGAACATATTATTCCACTAACAACTTTTTCATATTATCTGATAGATACTACTAAGTTATAACAAATTCACATTACTGCTGTAGTTTTTGGTGGGTACTTGCCGTCTTTCCTGCATAAGAAGTGATATATCTGTAGAAATAATGTATCAACAATTTAGATTTAAAAAAAATATATTTGTACTTTTTCTGATCATTTTTTGCAGTAATAGTTTTAGAAACAAGGCCAAGAGAATGTGGAACGGCTAGCAAGGTTCTGGGGAAACATCTTCCCCCCTTTACTTTATTCACTTTATTTGAACAGACCCAAAATTTTTCAATGAGAAACCATTTGGAGTGTTTTAAGAAATGTAATCACAGGGTTTAAAGAATTAAATAAAATCTCCTAGCATATACCACAGGCCTACTCAAGCGCTTGAGAAAGGTTTGGAGATCTTAAAAGAAGTGTTAACTACTTAATAAAATATATATATATATATATATATATATATATATATATGAGTTTTCAAAATCCTTTAGAACTTCCAGTGATTCCAATATGTTTAGCAATAAACAAGCACCACGATATTTTTTTAAAGAAAAGGTATTAACCAATTAAGAAAAACAGCCCTTTAAGGGACACCCCCAGCCTGCTTCCAAGGAAAGCTTCCAATTACGTATAACTACTTTAAAATACTAAAACTGAGTGATTCCAGTATACTTAATAAAATCTTACAGTCTGTTCAATTAAACAAACAACAGGTAAATTCTTAAGCTATTAACCATTTGAAAAACAACCTTGAGAGGCACCTCCAACCTGTGCTTTCAGGGGAAGCTTCTAATTATGTATAATTCCCTTAAAATATTAAAATCTCAGTGATTCCAACATATTTAATAATATCTTACATTTCCTTTCAGTTAGACATACAACAGGAAAATTCTTAAAATATTAACCATCTAAAAGGAAATACAGCCATACGAGAGACGATTCTGCAGACGCGTATAAACTGCTTTAGGTAACACTTGATTTTGCGAGCCATTTGCAGAGCCGTTGTCGCTCGGTTATCGCTGGTCCGGCCGTCCTTCTAACCCATCAGACCGGCGTCGACTTCTGCAAGGCGTGGTCCTCAAGCCTGAAAACTAGAACACACTAAGGCGCGTGTTAGCGGTCGGTTCCATACCACTTGTCCAGAACTGTTTTTAATAAATACACATGGGAGGTGAATGTAAGTCCGGTGCGAGATAGCACAGTGACTTTGTGAAACCACACTCAGTATGGAAGCACCGAGATACCAGGGCCTCAAAAGGCAACTGGTAGAAAACAAGGCTCGCAACCCCCACATGGCCATGTGTTGTTGTTGTGGTCTTCAGTCCTGAGACTGGTTTGATGCAGCTCTCCATGCTACTCTATCCTGTGCAAGCTTTTTCATCTCCCAGTACCTACTGCAACCTACATCCTTTTGAATCTGCTTAGTGTATTCATCTCTTGGTCTCCCTCTACGATTTTTACCCTCCACGCTGCCCTCCAATACTAAATTGGTGATCCCTTGATGCCTCAGAACATGTCCTACCAACCGATCCCTTCTTCTGGTTACGTTGTGCCACAAACTTCTCTTCTCCCCGATCCTATTCAATACTTCCTCATTAGTTATGTGATCTACCCATCTAATCTTCAGCATTCATCTGTAGCACCACATTTCGAAAGCTTCTATTCTCTTCTTGTCCAAACTATTTATCGTCCATGTTTCACTTCCATACATGGCTACACTCCATACAAATACTTTCAGAAATGACTTCCTGACACTTAAATCTATACTCGATGTTAACAAATTTCTCTTCTTCAGAAACGCTTTCCTTGCCATTGCCAGTCTACATTTTATGTCCTCTCTACTTCGACCATCATCAGTTATTTTGCTCCCCAAATAGCAAAACTCCTTTACTACTTTAAGTGTCTCATTTCCTAATCTAATTCCCTCAGCATCACCCGACTTAATTCGACTGCATTCCATTATCCTTGTTTTCATTTTGTTGATATTCATCTTATATCCTCCTTTCAAGACACTGTCCATTCCGTTCAACTGCTCTTCCAAGTCCTTTGCTGTCTCTGACAGAATTACAATGTCATCGGCGAACCTCAAAGTTTTTATTTCTTCTCCATGAATTTTAATACCTACTCCGAATTTTTCTTTTGTTTCCTTTACTGCTTGCTCAGTATACAGATTGAACAACATCGGGGAGAGGCTACAACCCTGTCTCACTCCCTTCGTAACTGCTGCTTCCCTTTTATGTCCCTCGACTCTCATAACTGCCATCTGGTTTCTGTACAAATTGTTAATAGCCTTTCGCTCCCTGTATTTTACCCCTGCCACCTTTAGAATTTGAAAGAGAGTATTCCAGTCAACATTGTCAAAAGCTTTCTCTAAGTCTACAAATGCTAGAAACGTAGGTTTGCCTTTCCTTAATTTTTCTTCTAAGATAAGTCGTAAGGTCAGTATTGCCTCACGTGTTCCAGTATTTCTACGGAATCCAAACTGATCTTCCCCGAGGTTGGCTTCTACTAGTTTTTCCATTCGTCTGTAAAGAATTCGTGTTAGTATTTTGCAGCTGTGGCTTATTAAACTGATTGTTCGGTAATTCTCACATCTGTCAACACCTGCTTTCTTTGGGATTGGAATTATTATATTCTTCTTTAAGTCTGAGGGTATTTTGCCTGTTTCATACATCTTGCTCACCAGATGGCAGAGTTTTGTCAGGACTGGCTCTCCCAAGGCCGTCAGTAGTTCCAATGGAATGTTGTCTACTCCGGGGGCCTTGTTTCGACTCAGATCTTTCAGTGCTCTGTCAAACTCTTCACGCAGTATCATATCTCCCATTTCATCTTCATCTACATCCTCTTCCATTTCCATAAAATTGTCCTCAAGTACATCGCCCTTGTATAGACCCTCTATATACTCCTTCCACCTTTCTGCTTTCCCTTCTTTGCCATATCGAACCAAAAACACATGAGGGACTCTACGGAAACCCAGAACAAATCAAGAGGTGGCCGACGGACGGAAAGGTTAAACCAGACAGCCGCCCAACTTCGGTCATTTCCGGAGAAGACAGTACCCTTCACAGATCAAGGCTGGAGTTTAAGGATACACACTGTAATGGTTCTTTATTTACGTGACCATTACGGCTCTCCTACCCGAGTTCTCGATACCAGTAATATCGTACTTCGTACAAATGGCTCCGAGTACTATGGGACTTAACATCTATGGTCATCAGTCCCCTAGAACTTAGAACAACTTAAACCTAACTAGTCTAAGGACATCACACAACACCCAGTCATCACGAGGCAGAGAAAATCCCTGACCCCGTCGGGAATCGAACCGGGGAACCAGGGCGCGGGAAGCAAGAACGCTACCGCACGACCACGAGCTGCGGACAATATCGTACTACTTTTCTACGAAGTAACAGACATATTTTTGTGACAATATTCACATTTGGTTTGATTAATGTATAGGTACTCCGATGTATCGATATATTACAGTGATATGGTTCTTGTGTGTATTCATTTCTGTGAGACTGTAATAATCTTTGACTTACTTGTAACCGTTTTGGCGCGAATGCGCACAGAGCAGACTTTGTTTCACTTTTCAGAAGTTAAGTTGTTATTTCGCTTTGTAAAAGAACAGTCAAGTCTTGTGTTTGGTTAAAGTGGAAATTAAATATATGAAGGTTGATACAAAACTGTTTTCTTGATGATGTGACAATTAAGAAGAAGTATATGTGAGTCTACAAGAAGTTTTATAAAAATGTGGATCGTGAACACCAAGTCAAAAATTATTTCTATCATGCCATTGTTCTGATCTAGGATTGTTTGAACATTAAGAATTTCCTGAAAAACGCATTTGTTAGGTCTTCAAATATTGCTAAAATACAGATCTGGACCTTCTAACAGTCTAAGTGGAATCTCCCTAGAATCAACAAGATGAGCCGTAACAACTTCGACGAAATCTACGTGGGAATCCATTCAAGATGTGAGACAAAATTAATGACTTTTTTACAGTGACTTCATTATTTCCATTCTGACGATACCATCCACAGTCAATAATTTTTTGTTGCCCGAAAAAGCGAACATATGCTGCGTGAGCAACATTATTAATCTGATTTCTAACCTACTTTGCAAGTGGTGGTAGTGTTAGAACACCCATTACCTCTACGATGGCAGGAACTATCTGGAATAGAACACCGGGTGGCCTTCGGATTAACTGAATTAATATGAAACAGCTACCACCAAGGCAACACTATTCGCCGGCCTTGGTGACCGAGCGGTTCTAGGCGCTTCAGTCCGGAATTGTGCTGCTGCTACGGTCGCAGGTTCGAACCCTGCCTCGGGCAATGATGTGTGTGATGTCCTTAGGTTAGTTAGGTTTAAGTAGTTTTAGGAGACCTATGACCTCAGATGTTAAGCCCCATAGCGCTCATAGCCATTTGAACCGACACTATTCGGGGTCATTCTTTTGGGAATTCAGCTAAGCCGTCAGATTTCTGTAACTAGCATCAAAGTTCATCTCCGGGATCACAGTAATACAGACACTTCACCAAATATCACAAGTTAAAGAAGGTCACTAAGTAGTTGAAAAACGATCAGGGGAGACGATGACCCCCTTCAGCCAAACGAAAACTTGTGGTCCTGGAAACCGATGGGGCCGCCTCTTGCCTGTTCTGGCGGTCGCGCGCTAACCCCCGCTGCGACTTCCGTCCGGCCACATCCGCTACACCCAGCTACCTTGCATTCGTCACTCTGTCCGCCGTACTGCCGATCGCGCCCTCTCTCATCGAGCGTTACGGAAATCGAGCTGCCTCTGCAAAGCCAGCGCCTCCACCAGAACAGGAACATCTCACAAGGGAACCTCCCCATCGCACCCCCCTCAGATTTAGTTATAAGTTGGCACAGTGGATAGGCCTTGAAAAACTGAACACAGATCAATTGAGAAAACAGGAAGAAGTTGTGTGGAACTGTGAAAAAATAATCAAAATATACTAACTGAGTAGTCCATGGGCAACATAAGCAACATCATGGATAGCGTGAGCTCAGGAGCGCCGTGGTCCCGTGGTAGCGTGAGCAGCTGCAGAATGAGAGGTCCTTGGTTCAAGTCTTCCCTCGAGTGAAAAGTTTACTTTCTTTATTTTTGCATAGTTATGATCTGTCCGTTCGTTCATTGACGTCTCTGTTCACTGTAATAAGTTTAGTGTCTGTGTTTTGCGATCGCATCACAAAACCGTGCGATTAGTAGACAAAAGGACGTGCCTCTCCAATGGGAACCGAAAACATTTGATCGCAAGGTCATAGGTCAACCGATTCCTCCACAGGAAAACACATCTGATATATTCTATACGACACTGGTGACGGCATGTGCGTCACACGACAGGAATATGTTGTCGACCCACCTAACTTGTACACTTGGCGAATGGGTAAAAAGATTCTTCTACCTTGCCCGATTTAGGTTTTCTTGTGGATGTGATAATCACTCCAAAAAAGTGATGAAAACATAAGAGTTTGTCACACAAACTGAAAATAAAAAATTAAACTTCTCACTCGATGGAAGATTTGAACCAAGGACCTCTCGTTCCGCAGCTGCTCACGTTACCACGAGACCACGGCGCTCCTGAGCTGATAGTGTCATAGATGTTGCATATCTTACCCATGGAGTACTCAGTTTGTAAACTTGGCTTATTTTTTCACAGTTCCACACATCTTCTTCCTGTTTTCTTAATTGATCTGTGTTCAGTTTTTCCAGGCCTATCCACTGTGCCAACTTATAACTAAATCTGAGGGGGTTGCGATGGGGAGGTTCCCTTGTCAGAAGCGCACAAACGAAGGACAGACAGACCCCGGGAATTCGAAGGCAGCTGAGCCGCACGTGTGGATGATATTCATGTCTCCACATTGTCGTTAACCCTAACAGGTGCTGTGAATTTTCGTGTTGTGTTCCTGGGGAAGAGATCACGAGCCTATTATTTGATGAGGCAGGTTCAATAAATCACCAAAAGAATCATACACTGGCTGGCACACATGCTCATTATTTCAGTTCTTCGATCTGATCAGTAACCCTCGCACCACCCTGTTTGCAAATCTGTTTCTCTGTGTTCTAATCTGCGAAAGCAGTGAATACGTGCTCTGTAACTGTTTCGAAAGTGAAATCATTGTCATTTCATTTATGAGCACGGCAGCCAATATTGGTGATAGCAATAATGATAATAATACTGGAAATAATTTAAGCACTCCGTCTTCAGGCCACGAGTGGCCTACTGGGACCATCCGACCGCCGCGTCATTCTCAGTGGAAGATGCGGATAGGAGGCGCGTGTGGTCAGCACACCGCTCTCCCGGTCGTTATGATGGTATTCTTGACCGAAGCCGCTACTATTCGGTCGAGTTGCTCCTCAATTGGCATCACGAGGCTGAGTGCACCCCGAAAAATGGCAACAGCGCATGGCCGCCTGGATGGTCACCCATCCAAGTGCCGACCACGCCCGACAGCGCTTAACTTATGTGATCTCACGGGAACCGGTGTATCCACTGCGGCAAGGTCGTTGCCCACAATGAAAATAATTACTATTAAATACTGCCCACGGTGGACTCAGAAGGATATTGTAAACAAATATTGAAACAATAACATAGTAGAGGAATATTTGCAGAAGACATCCTCCACTTATACTTCATCCTTATTTTTATTCCGCAGCAATCGCGTTCATTGATTGACTGAACGCAGTTGATCCGAGACAGCTGCAACAGAAAACCATGAAATGTGGAAAATTTTCTTTATTATAGCACGTCGCCTATAAAAATGAAGTGCCAGTCGGAAGTCTCTGGCTGTGAGACAGTCCTTCTGCTTATTAAATGAAAAAGTGTCGCCTTTGCATGACAACATCGTGAAATAAATTGAAGCCAATTTGTACTGTGCTGGGGCACAATATTCGCAAAAGCTGTATGTGTTCCAAGTAAAGTAATATTGTGTGGTAACGGACGAGGAAAATTTTGCGGAGCGGAAGGGCGGTCGGAGGGTAAGCGTGAAATAGGGAAGGAACGCGCTGCGCGCAATCAGTAGCAAAATGTGCCAGTGTTTGTAGAGGCACGGCTATCCGAACAGAATTAAGATCGCTGTAAATATTTGTTTCTTTTCATCAAAAATTACGCTTTACTTGACAGTTTATGTCACATTAACAGAGCTGCAGTGTTCCCTCAGAACTCGCACGTAAGACGGAAAATTGGGCCAGTTACGAGATTGCCCTTCGTTCTCGTTGAGACAGAATCCGTAGGGTACAACGGGGCTATTCCACTCGTTTCAGGCTGTATGTAATATGACAAGAAACGTTTTGAGAAAATCAGTCAATGTGATACTATTTGATAATTTAATTGTGAATGCGTTCCAATACATAGAAGGTGGAGATTCGTTTACAAGAACAAAGTATTAAACAACCATCTGAAGAAGGCCGAAATCACAATATACCAAAGTGGGAGGTCTAGTCTGCCCAGTCATGGGGCTGTTCCACCCAGTATATTTCAGAGTATAATTCACAAGCATTTACCACAAGTAAACATTTTTCGTCCGTTTGCACCCACACACACATCGTCAAACCATGCTGCAGATTGCTGGTACTGTATCGAGTCTCACGTCCTGACCGATTCTGACGAATAATATTTCTGAAGCCAAAAGCAATAAGGTGTGTTTTCATTATCGTCTTCAATTACAGTTGCCTGTAAGTTATCATCCGACTCACTCAGTTGACGATGACTTTTCTTGCTTGCATTACCTTTGCTTCCTTTCTCCGTTTTAGTCTGCATTTAGCACTCGTCGCTTCGTAATTTGTGTCTGAGGTCAAATTCTTCGGTTCTGTTCCTACCTTTTTTGACGTCCTTTGGGATATTCATTTTGCTGGGGTGGAAATGATTACATTCAAAGGAGAAGTCTTCTGATGCATGGAGGAAGAGGGTCCTGGCAAGGGGGTTCAGATCGCAGCTGGGAACATTGAGGCATCTCCGGAAGGGGACATGATGACACATTTGAAATGTCTGCCAGGAAATGAACTGACGGGAGAAACTTGACTTCGGAAGCAAGTAACAGATTTAAACGTGAGCAATCCAGTGCATTTAAATATTTCAACATCACTTCCAACGGTGGCAGCTTTATTCCAAGCTGTGGAAAACAGTTCTCCGAAGTTAAACTTGTTGATTACACCTCCCTGCGTCAAATGCATGTAATTTGTTGCAGTATGATGGTAGAAAACTTTCATTGGTTTGAATACTGATCTATACAGACGCTGAACGGCGTGTGTGGTGTGAGGTTGAAGGCAGAGCATCTCTACGTCATTCTGACGACAGTACTCCAGACAGTGGAGACAAGAATGAGAACTATTCCCATCCAGAATTAGAGGACACTTTCCAGGTGAGCGTTGCTTCTGAAAGTGTTAGAGCCACTTTAGAAAAACATTTTCGTTCACATGCAGAGAATCAGACATGAACCCACTTTTGGGGATTTTTATACACCTCTCTAAATCGAACACCTTTTAAGATAGTAAAGGGAGGAATAAAAACGCCACTACCACTACAGCAAGCTGTAATAGTGACATTTTCCCCCTCTCCATGTTTGTTATCTTCACTGCTGCCCTGGTACCTTTAGCCCTCACTTTTTTTGGTGGGGAATTATTAAGGGGCAAACTCGTCTCAACGACATTAAAGATGAGATGAGGCTTATTACAAATTCCAGTCTGCTCAAAAAAAAATTCTGATAAACATCGAAAAACTCAGTCACTGCCTGCTTTTCGTCCCCTTCGCTCTTGCTTTTGACCAGTCCTGTGATTTTCGGAGTGAAAAATCACTATGCCTTTGCATAAACCCAGTAAACCAGTCTTTACCAGCAGTCATGTGTTCCATGGTCCAGGGACGCTTGATGTTATTCATCGTTGCATACGTGAATACGGCTCTTCGATTTTGTTCAGGAGTGCAGGAAAAACCCCTTGCAGCTACGCCTTTCAACCTAGAACTTAAATCATCCTCTTCTTCTGGCTGAGTATAGTCGGACGATCAGCTGGTCTATGAAGTTTCTTTGCTCCCATTGACGAATGACGTTTTGAAATAGTTACCCGATCTCTAAGTGTCGAATAAGGAATTTTGAACAACACAACAGCTCGTTTCATGCTCACGTCTCCGACTATAACACTTGTTACTGCAGCCGGCCGTGGTGGCCGAGCGGTTCTAGATGCTCCAGTCCGGAACCGCATTGTTGCTACGGTCGCAGGTTCGAATCCTGCCTCGGGCATGGATGTGTGTGTTGTCCTTAGGTTTAAGTAGTTCTAAGTCTAGGGGACTGATGACATCAGCCGGCCGGAGTGGCCGTGCGGTTCTAGGCGCTACAGTCTGGAGCCGAGCCACCGCTACGGTCGCAGGTTCGAATCCTGCCTCGGGCATGGATGTATGTGATGTCCTTAGGTTAGTTAGGTTTAATTAGTTCTAAGTTCCAGGCGACTGATGACCTCAGAAGTTAAGTTGCATAGTGCTCAGAGCCATTTGAACCATCTGATGACCTCAGATGTTGAGTCCCATAGTGCTCAGAGCCATTTGAACCATTTGAACTTGTTACTGCATGTTTAATTTCTTTCTCGGACCATGAAACGCTTGGCTTTTTCCTTTTGTATGTACGGACTATCTGGAAAGAAACCAAGAAAACGCGTTCTCTAGAAATTCGTATTAAACATCGACGAAACTAATACTTTGACCGAGCGGAAATAGTCCATCGTGTACCAGGCAAAATAACCCTATTTGCAGACATTTCGGAAGACGCACTAAATCCGACTATTTTGGAAAAACCCTGCAGTGTCTAAGGTTTCGCTTTATTATTCGTGGTACACCTTAATTTGTTACGGTGTATTCTTTAACTACGGCAATAATCTATCACAATGCGCTTACCTCTAAAGTTTGTTCTTCTGTCCTGTCAATACTGTACGGCCATACTATAAGCACATGCGGCGACACAGAGATACTGGCGCACACTGCAGGCCAACTCTACGAGAAACTAACGCACTATTAAAACATTTCCTGTTTAAGGTGGATTAGCCCCGTGAGCGGAATAGCCCCGCTATACCCTACGGCCGTACGCCTAACCTGTCCACAAGGTAGTCTAACAAGTGAAACCCTGGGAAACAGATTCCATTTATTGTTCCTTGTGGTCTCTGAAACATCGTAATCTATCCTGCTCGCAACTCTGAATCAAGAAATCGATAGGCATATTGATTAACCAAGACAGACAGTTTAGACGTAGATAAACAGGAAGAACTGTGCCGCACTTATTATATCGGGAACAGTCCAAATGGGTCTCGGCAGGTGGAACATATTTCATACCAAAGATTTATAAATGTCTTTGAGCAAACTAGTAATTTCCATTGAAATCGGAGAAAAAGAGCGTGTTATTATTGGAGTAAGGGTATACATTCGTTATTGAGGGATAAGGAACAATATTTTTTTCTTTATTCCGACCGAAGAGCGTCAGAAAAAAAAAGTCCAACTCAAGTGAAAATGTGAATACAAGCGCTCAAGACATAATACGTACAGGACATCAAGATCCTTTTCCATCATCATATGTTCATTGAAACAGTGACTTTGAAGAGTGGCAGCAATACACAGAGAGGTCATCTGTCACATAGACCTTGGTTAAGGAAGTTAATAAAGTGTAAATGGTACTAAGAACGCAAATAAAATTAAGAACCTTTAATTTTATTTCAGATAACTTTGAAGCTTGTACAGACTCTTATAGCGGAAAGTCACGTAGCTGATACTCAGTTTTTGACTGTTCAGCTGACGATGATCTCTTCATTGCATTTAAAGATGCGCCCGAGAGTTTCAGAGTGCATTATGTCCTCCGACCACTCTACTAAATGATGAACGCGGTTTTTCTATAATAAGATGAGTCGTAAAGTGACAGAGCGCTCGCAGTCCCAGAATGAACCGAGGACAGATGCCGCATTCTCCCGTTCGCAATTCTAAACACAGTGCGCTCTTCTGAACAGCACTGAGAATGTAGACTTAATTTTATCTCCATTACACAGGCGGCTGTACGAAGTGCTTTCGTGTGGTCAAAAAATAATATGGAGAATAAGGAATCTGGAGAAAAATTTGCAAGTCGTAACGGTAGTGCTTGATTGTTTTGTGCGCATCAATTCCATGATGCAGTACAAGGACTCTCAAATGTACGGAACCTTGATATTTTGTTTAGCAAATAAGTTATCAATTCATGTATTAAAAAAATCGCATAGCGGTTCTTGTATATTCTCGAGACTAAAGTCAGACGAAGACTAGATTTTAATGCGGCTTCTCTAAAAAATTGTTCAAATGGCTCTGAGCACTATGCGACTTAACTTCTGAGGTCATCAGTCGCCTAGAAGTTAGAAATAATTAAACCTAACTAACCCAAGGACATCACACACATCCATGCCCGAGGCAGGATTCGAACCAGCGACCGTAGCAGTCGCTCGATCCCAGACTGTAGCGCCTAGAACCGCACGGCCACTCCGGCCAGATCTTCTCTAAAATTACAAATGGTTCAAATGGCTCTGAGCACTATGCGACTTAACTTCTGAGGTCATCAGTCGCCTAGAACTTAGAACTAATTGAACCTAACTAACATAAGGACATCACACACATCCATGCCCGAGGCAGGATTCGAACCTGCGACCGTAGCGGTCGCTCGGTTCTAGACTGTAGCGCCCAGAACCGCACGGCCACGCACACGTCGGCCGGCCTAAAATTACACTTTTTAATTTTCACCTATCAGGTGGTGAATGTCAAAATGATTCCTTTGTATGATGGATGACGCCATGACTTCTAGAATGTCTCTATGTGGGAATACCGGCGGTTAGGAACAGTCATCCAATGGTAACCTAACAAATCTGTTTCGTTAGATTCGCTTATAACAGTGGCATAGCATTTTTTTTTCATTTGGTCCGGTAATAAAAAGTAGAATCAACGACAAAGCTATGCTGCATTCTTGCTCAAACTGAGCCTTTAAATAGGACATCTTAGCTCAAGCTCTTTCTTGCCAGTCCTACGAAGCAGGCACACACTTGAGTTCGCGTTGTGTGTTTAGTGACCATCACAGTGGACCTCGTCGTGGACAACTTAACTTCAGACGCCTTGTATTGATGTTGGGCAACTCACTCACACGGAGGGTTCGGAAGAACCATTGATACAGATGACAAATTTTACCGCTCTCAAGACATAAATTACCTTCATGATTTACGCGATTGGAAGATGGACTAACGGCTTATTGTTTGCTGCAAAAAAGCGATATTTCAGTGCCTACCGGCTAGGCAACATGCCCTCTACTTTTACGTTCGCTTTTCATTTCCTGGATTCCCACTCCTTCCCCCTCCACCAAAAAAACTCATCTAAAGCGTCTTTCAATGCAGCAGAAAACATTCACTATGTACCGTATTTTTAATTTAGGGCAGTTACTCCTTGAAACACGATAACGAGAGTAGGTTGCGCGGACGATTTCGTCGACTGTTCATGGACTCAGTACGGCTTTGATTTGTTGTTGCTGTCGTATTTATTCGGCATGAAAGTATTTGTAGATGGCATTACCGGACTACTTACACCTGAGACCCTCGTATCACTTATAATGTGCCAGAGTGAGTATGTTTTAGATTACCACTCGATAGTGTTCTATAGTGAAGCACTGGATACAACAGTTAACATTTTTTGTCAATCGTTATTTAACATTGCGTGCGAGTACAAATATTCCACTGAAATTAAAAATATAATGTTTTTGCTATTACAGCTCGAGTAATGCGACGTAAAATTAATATCTCAAAAACAATATGTGTTGATTGTGTTTTATAGCGTACTTCATGATGCAATAAGAAACTAGCAAAAGAAAATTGTACTTTTCCTACGAGGAATCTTGTAAAAACGATAAGAATCAAAATACTTTTGTAATTAGTACGAAATTTAATATCGTTTGTAATAAATTGTTCAAAAAAGGGATATTAACTAACACTGGTAAAAATACTAACTTTTTACAAAGATTTTGGTTCTGTCAAATGTATTTCGTACTTTTGCAAACCGTAATGTCATACTTAAACTTTTGCAGTATGATAACTTTCAATTGTAAGTCTGAAGAACTATGAATTTAAACAGTATTATCAAATATTTTCATTGCTATAAATATATAAAAATACTCCGGCACTCACCACTATAATGCAGTTCTGCTAGTTCTGCTTAGTTCACGTTTTGAGTTCTTTGCAGTTCTGTTCTGTGTGTGTTTCATTTTTTCTTTATTGAAAAAACGTTGCCTAATTACACAGAAATGTTAAGAGAGTGACTCAATAAATACATATGTCGCAAACTGCGACAGACACATCAAAACCGCGTGTAACAGTCACAAATTTATTTTCTGTTTCAACATACTCCTCTTGTAAACTTAAATACTTATCCCAACGTTGGACAAAGCGTGAAAAACCAGCAGAATTCTCATTTTACTAGTGACTTCTGAGGATATAACAGATTTATTTGGTTCCTTAAATTTATGCAATCCGAAAGATGATGTGTCCTGGGGTTTCCGAAGTTCCGCTGGACGGGGAAACAATGTGCCATCACTGGATAAGCGGCCAGGACTCTCCTTGTCTGTGACTTTTTCTTGTTCGTTGCTTTATTCTTGTATCCAGTCGAACACAAATTACCACGAAATACAGTTCTAACCCTACATGGGACGAATTTCGTAACTGATGTGATTAACAATTGACCGCAGAATACTCGTATTATGTTTTGGTTATCTTCTACGCGACGTGTGGTGCCACCTTCTAGATAAAAATAGGCGCGAAAATGAAAAAGAGATGCGGTATGCTATGGATCACAGCGATCCATTAGCAATTTCCTTTGCTATCGTGAGACTCAAAGCATTGGAGATATGCATCGTAATGATCACCTGCTGACGAAAATATAAGCTGATCACAGATGCTAAAATTTATGGCTCATGTGTATTCCAGGTCGAAAGCAATGAAACTATTTTCAAGGTACCTGGGAGGGCTGTATCGACACACATACATATTAAACAACTAAAATATTGTTGTAACTTCACTTTTGTGTTGACAACAAAAGCCGAGGTGTTGCTGTTATGTCAGTGTGAACAGGGGCGCTACTCCCAACCAACAGTATCCGACATGCATGCCTATCAAGCACAACTACTGAAATGACTACAAATTCTATTTCCAAAACACGCATTTACTGAACAGCGCAGATACTAACTTCCGGATGTTGTTGTAGAATAATCCTCAACTGTGTGAGTTCAGCTCCTAGACACAGCCGTGGTTGTGTCGTGTGATCTCGATGGTCAGCGGATCCTTCTTCGGAAAGGTCAGCTGCGATGAACTGTTACTGCGACTGCTACTAGAATTCCCACTGGGTCTTTTCTACAACTCTGCAGGAACTCTGTCCGTTAAGTTATAGACCGCAGTTTGTACCACAGTGTGAAGTGATAGTAAGCTCCACTCTATTTTTACACATGATACGTGACGTGAGACATAGTTCCCGTTCTGTCAACGACCTCTGTTGTAGACCGCTAGACTTTGCTGGCTGAGTCGGTCAGCCTGGCTAGTAGGCTGTCCCGGTTATCTCATGTTGTTAGAGGGACGACTACCTAGTAGGGGTTGCGACTCGCAGTCACAAAACATCAATTTGGCTTCCCATCGTCTATTAAGATCAGTACTACGAACGACCCAACATTTTCAGTGGCGTCGCGTGCTCGTAACTGACTAATACAGAATTTGGCATCTGATGGTCTTCGTAGAAGCGTGTGGTGGTGGAAAGATATCAATGTAAAACTCAGACATGAAGTCACACAGGTTCATCAGGGAAGTGGCTCTGTCATGTTTAACCCGTTGTGATATACGTTTATGAACCACCTCTCATCCCTATAGCTATATGAGATTGCGTGCCTGCTAGCGGAACAGCGTATTATAGAAAATTCGATAGCTGTACAGCATCGGGAGAGGATCCTTCAATCTATTGCCTACCCTGCAGTCAACATTTCGGTGAAGTTCATCTGCTAAGATGATGATAGTAAAAAGTAATTTCGTATGGCTGAATGACAGAGTGTAAGTCTTTCAACTGGACATCGCTTCGGCGACTTGCGCGTGTGTGCGTGTGTTTGTAATCTACCTCAGTTGTCAGGCTAGGGAAAGATTGTAAAGTTATTTGTCCGTCGCTGACATAGAAGACCGCAAACCTTCTTTCCTTCCCGTCTGGGCAAGCTGTACAGTGACTGGAGTACATGTAAAGCGTGCTGGGACAGGGTAAATCCTAGCTACAATGAAGTCGATAATTCGATTGTAATACTGGTATTTTAATTTGATATCCCACACAACTGAGAACATTTACAAAAAAAAAAAAAAATGAATTTCTTTGTCCACCCACACATTCCTGAGAATGGTACATTAACAATTTGCAATTACGCGCCCCTATTACATTGATAAATACTCGGCACCTCGCAAGGATAACTACTAGATCAAGAATATTAGGTAAGCTGTTGGAAGTGGTTAAGCATTGGTGAAAATCTCGCTCTGAACACACAAAGAGCTCTAACCGCAGCCGGCCGCAGTGGCCGTGCGGTTCTAGGCGCTGTAGTCTGGAACCGCGAGACCGCTACGGTCGCAGGTTCGAATCCTGCCTCGGGCATGGATGTGTGTGATGTCCTTAGGTTAGTTAGTTTTAACTAGTTATAAGTTCTAGGGGACTAATGACCTCAGAAGTTGAGTCGCATAGTGCTTGGAGCCATTTGAACCATTTGAAGCTCTAACCGCAGAACTCTGTACGGAACACGCGTTGGTACAGTGCTGCGATAAAGACCGTATATCTCCCTTCGAAGACGATGGCCAAGACGCCGTCTCCAAGTCCGTACCGCTCGATGGCTGAAGGCGAAGTCCTCTCTCTCCTCAACTCTCCCGTCTCACACGTGTACGAAAACGCGGCGGAAGAATACCCCGTTTCGGCCAATGTCGAACGCTCTATCATCGTCAAAATCCTTCCAAGGCATTTCTGAGATCTGTCCAATGATCGAGTACGTCATATCGCCCCTAGGCAAACGAAATTCCCGTCTTCGCCACGTGTTGCCCAGCACAGGTGGCTCCGGATGCAGGGCTATCCCCAGAAGCACCGTATTGTCCCGCGTTTCCGGTGACCGCTACCTGCCGCCCACGGCGGCCCGGCGAGCTACGACCAGCTGCAGACTTTATATTCCACATTTCTCAACTTCCGACACTTTTCACCAACAGCTTAAGTTAGTGACTTAATCATCCAGACATGCAGGCAATACCGCTCGAGAGTGCCTCATATGTATCATAATTCAATAGAGTCATGATCTGATGCCCTTGCCAGTCCCTTTATTATTAATAGCAATGTTGGTAAGCTAACGCGTAAGTTCCCATGTCCTGGCACCTTACAAGGCGACTACAGTTTAACGCCCAGGACAAACCACCTTTCATTCCCAGTAACTCTTCACATCACTGAGCGGTGAAGACTGCATTAAAAGCAGACTGAAAATTTCCGTGGTCCGACCGGGATATTGTCTCGCGACCTCTCGGTTTCCAAGCATGCTCTTCACCACTAGACCATATGAGGGTTCGCCTGTAGCGACAGTCATGATTTATTTTTAATACACAGTAAGACAAAAAAAAATCGACGAACCAAGAAAGAAGCATCCGAATGGGACAGATCGACAGGGATCGCGTACATGTTCAGGAAAACAAACGAGTTTGATTTCAGGAAAGATTAGCAGATTTATTCTACAGCAGGACCTTCACAAACTGAGGAGTCAGTAACGCGTTGGTCAACATCTGGCCCTTGTGCAAGCAATTATTAGGCTTGATGTTGACTGCTGGAGTTGTTGGGTGGCCTCCAGACGTATATAGTGAGAAATTCTGTCCTATTTCAGAGTTAGATCGTCAAATTCACGAGCTGGTTGAAAGATTCTGCCCATGATGCTCCAAATGTCTCCAACTGAGGAGAGATCCGATGATGTTGCTGGCCAAGGTAGGCTTTGGCAAGCATGAAGACAAGCAGAAGAAACTGTCGTTGCGTGCGACTGGGCATTACCTTGCTTAAATGTAAGTGCAGGATTGTTTGCGATGATGAGCAACCAAATTAGGCTTAAAATACCGTCGACGTACCGCTTTACTGTAAGCGTGCCGTGAATTACAACTAAAGGAGTCCTTCTATGGAATGAAATAGCAACCCAGACCATCACACCTGCTTGTCGGGCCGTATGGCAGACGGTAGTCGGGTGGGTATCCAGCAGTGTCCTGGGTGTCTTCAGACAACTCTTCGCTGTGGGCTCAGTTCGAAGGACAATTTTGTTCCTGCCAATAAGATTCCAGGCCAAGTGCGTCCGAGAAACGGCAAATGGGCTTGTAGGTGCACGGAGGTCAACAGCAAACAGCGCAAGGGGCACCGTGAACTCAGCCCCCTTTGTGTCAGTCGCCTATTAATAGTCCTTGAGCTTACTGAAGTTTCATTTGCACATCTAGTCGATGACCATGATGAATCCGGGTCTCTTAGTGGCCCACTGATGATTGCTACGTGCTGTTGTTCAGTCATCTCTCAAACTCGACCGCTTCCTTCTTGACATTGTGTTCAGAAATGGTCCACCCATTCCGGTCAACATTGTCGAATAATGTTATCCCTCGTATTGAAATATCGAGCGAATCACCGATTAGTCCAACCGGCTACTTTGAGCCCAACTACACATCCTCTGTCAAATGTTGATATCTGCCTAAGTTGTTCACGCGTCTGTCTGGGAGGCGTAGTTACTGTCAAACTGAATATGCGGAACGAAATTTGCAAAGACTTTGTGCACTGGTATCGACATGTCCCGTGTTTACCATCCTTGGCAGCTGCGAGGTGAAATTACATTGCAACTACACATATTGATCCATCGCTCGCCAAAGTTTACAATATTGCGTTTTATCACAATGCCTGGATGAACATGAACTTGTCATCAATTTTCATATCTCCTTTGTGTTGCGTCATTTCTTCCTTGTCTTTGGCTGTATTTGAGTACTCGATCTGGTTCACAGAGTTTTTAATGACGCAGCTGCCGAAACGCCGAGGAATTATCAGTGTGGGTGATTTTCTGTGTGTTTAACTCATTGAAACTGTTTCGGACTGTTGTGATGGCTCGAGCTACGCTGTCCGTACTGTGGCTGGTGGACTGAATAGCCAGTCATTAACAGCGATCTCTGCGGTATCGACGGCATTGAAGAACCACACGCTTGCGATGGCTGAAAAAATGGTACGTGAATATAACGTCGTATTAACAGAGTCTTGAGCGAAGTCTTGAATTGTAATGTATGTTCGCGGTAGCCCAGAATTACTTGATACTATTTTAAAATGGATTTAACCATAATTAACGGTACCTAAGGAAAATCTGGGGGCAACGTCTGTAAAAAAAGAGCTATATATTTCCAATGATTTAAAGTGTTTATCGACTTGTGGTTGGTAATTGAACTCTGCTGAAGTGTGTTAATCGCTGTCTTTGCTGATTTTAAGTCATGACTGATCAGTTGTATTAGTTTTGCGTGATAAAATATCGACAGGAAGGTGACAGTTTCTCTATACTAAGAACAATTGCAATTGTGTAACACTTAGTGTACAAGGCTTCCTGCAGATTTGCAGGACTTAGTCATGTGATTTTTGTCTCGTGTCCCGGTTATGATACTATTTCTTGAAGGCTTATGCCGTTGATGCGTTATTAACTGACATTTAATGATATTACTGATGTGTTTGTGATACATTTTAATTGCACCAGAAAAAATTGTCTCGAAACGCATACTGCAAGTTTGACAGAAAACAACTGAGTGTACCATAATGAATACGGTGCTGCCACATCGACTGTTGATATAGAGCGTGTCGTCAAAATTACGTTACGTTTTCAGGAAGTCTTGTGAAATGAGTGTTACCCGTTGCAATTTTTAGCATCACTGTAGTTACAATATCATTGGAATCTGAGTTTAAAGAGTCATATAATTCAAATATTTCGGAGTTTCTTAACCAATATAGTTAGAGTTTATTAGAGAATTTAGCCAGGACCCCTCCTGTGTGACATGTTCTTGGTTCGATGACAATATCTAGATGCATCCAAGTTCCTGTGGACCGTTGGTGGATTGTAGCTTAAATCATCCAGAATAAGCTAGAGCTACACGATGGAAAAAAGGCACAACCGCCAGCCCAGACATTCAGTATGACAATGCTCGAGTAGAGCATGCTCACCATCCCCAAGGAGGTAGGAATTAGTCGATGGAATGCATTACCGTAGCCGCTTCCATGAACGCTTGCATGGGACCAGTCGGCGAACCGCCCTCAAACACTGGAGCACCTCATGAGGGCAGCCGTTGAATACTGGGACAGGCTGGGTCGCTACGTTTCCACCATGTTGTAAACGGCACGCGGAGGGAATCGAACCATGTTACAACGTGCGGGAGAAGGAATAGATTAATGAATGTTAGCAAATGGCAGATTTCGATTTCTCGGTTGCACGAAGTCGATCAGGCTGCCTTTTTATTTCTGTTATTGTTTATTTCTATTTAACAGAAAATAAGACTTGTTCTTACATTCTTTTCTCCTCTCCTAATACAACAGACGTTCGCAGAACAATTTTTGAGTTGTTTGTATTAAAATCTGCACCACGTTTGGATGTCACACTGAGAAGGTAACTCGGAGACGATTCAAGTGAAATATTACTTTTTCCGTCACATTTTTCGCGGAATCACGCTATCACGAAAACCCGAGGGAGGATGGTGTTGCGTAGAATTCTGTCAGCTTTAGAGATGTGGGCCGGGATAGGAAAAAAGCCCCTGCTTTCTGTCTCTGCCACACGGAGGTCGATTGAAACCGAATGCATGGGACACGGACTTCGTTCTGGCTATTGGCTGTCACCAGCGCTAAAACAAGCGCGGAGAAAGAGTGCTACTCCGACTGGACGTCCCGTCCATTTGGTCGCTCGCAGTGCGGAAAGCAGAGCTCGACGTTGTTTTATCATATGGCTGTATGGCTCTCGCGGTGAGAAGGTTTTAGCTCTGTAGAGCACATACCCATCATGGCTCTACATTTCGTTCTAAACTAGTATGGACACTAAGGTTTTTTTCCGTACATTCCCTGTCTCACAATCGTTTTTCCTTTTTTAAATTTCATTTTTGTCAGTTTGCTATTCGCAAGTTGACATAGCGGCGTAAGCTTTTAATTCCATTTTAGGCAAAGCAGATAAAATGGATGCAACTTTTTTATTATGATATGCATGGATATGTTCATTAGCATACTGAATTCATTTAACGTAGAAATAATTATACAGTTGTGCTGTTCTGATTTGCAACCTTGAAAGTGGTTTGATACGAATCTACTCGCTAGTCTATCCTGTACAGATACCTTCTTCTTTGCACAACTACCGCAATCTACAACGTTTTGAACCTGCCTATTGTATTCAAGCCCTGGTCTCCATTTGGAGATCTTTACCAACTCACATCCCTCAATTGCCTAACAGGCGATTTCTTAATGTATGAGGGTGTGTCGTTTCAACCAAACATTTGCTTTAGTCCAGTCGTGCCACAAATTTCTTTTTCTCTCAGTTCGATTCAGTACCTTCTAGTTAGTTATTCTATCTACCCATAAGACATTTAGCATTATTCTGTAGCATAAAAAGCTTTTTATGCTACCCAAGCTCGACTCAAGCCCCGTCCTCATAGCTTTAATTCTGCTAGTATCCCGTCTCCTACCTTCCAAACTTCACAGAAGCTCTTCTGCGAACCTTGGAGAACTAACACTCCTGGAAGGAAGGATATAGTGGAGACATGGCTTATCCACAGCCTGGGGAAAAGCTGTACTGAACTGGTAAAAACGACCCTGACATGCATTAGACGTGGTCTAGTGGATATGCTACGGCATTGCTCCACTTGTTAGCGACATTTAATGAACTGGAAATGTGTCAGGAAGAGAACCATTTATAACACTGACACACGGCTCTGGGCTGCCTCAGAGCTGTTCCATAGACAAAAACCTGTATGGTCCACTGTGACGCGGCTACTCGGAAACTATGCAAACAATATTACGAACGCAAACTTTGAAGACAACATCATCACATTTCAAGTTTACATATAAAACTCCTATTGGCGAATGAAGCGGTTCTCGAACGTCAAAAAGAATTTCGAAAAACACATTGACGATTACATTTGAAAAAAATGTGCAGTTATCTGTAGCCCCAAAACTAACGTTCTGGGATTTGATTGATGCGAAACTGTCTATTCTGAAGTTTTCAGTTTGTCATGCGCTTTCACGATAGAAACCACAGGAAAGGTGGCTTGGCTGGCCGGAGTGGCCGAGCGGTTCTAGGCGGTACACTCTGCAATCACGCGACCGCCCGCTACGGACGCAGGTTCGAATCCTGCCTCGGGCATGGATGTGTGTGATGTCCTTAGGTTAGTTAGGTTTAAGTAGTTCTAATTTCTAGGGGACTGATGACCTCAGTAGTTAAGTCCCATAGTTCTCAGAGCCCTTTGAACCCCCTTTGCTAGATATAATTATATTTATTTTAATTAACCAACTTTGGGTTCTTGGTGAAACATTGTAAATTAACTAAACAAACACAGTTTTTGCCTTGTTTCACAATTTTGTTATTAATGTTATTGCACAACCTAGGTTTCGGGTTATAAGTCCATTTTCAAGTACATTACTGATTCCCAAATACGATAATGCACAGATAAACATGATGACAAGGCCAAGACAATCATCTCAACTTCTTAAGGTATCGATCTATAGCTTAATGTACTATCCCTATGTCCCAAGAAGACATTGACGAGGAACTTAACACAATACAAACGATAGCCACAAATAACGAATTTAACCTCAACATCATTGATAAAATTTCAGGTGAAAAGATTAAGAACCAAGTCAGGTCTCTACTGTCCCCAATGAAAAACACAGACAAACGGAAGAGAAATGGGGCAGATTACCTTTAATAGGGAAAATATGGAATAGTATAAGTAACACTTTGAAGGCAAAACGTTTGTCTGTGTTTTTCTATGTCCCCCAGACAATAGGTAGTTGCGTGTTCAATTCAAAAGAAAAACAACCATCCATCAGAAAAAGTGGGATTTATAAAATCAACTGCCGTGAGTGTCAGTCATACTACACTGGACAGACGGGGATGTAAATCTGTACCACGCTTAAAGAACACCACAGAATCTGGAGATTGAAGAAGCCTATTTCAGCCTTTGTTGACATTGCCTGAACAATAACCACAAATACATAATAGATGTAGACACAGAGTAAAAGGGGGCCAAACTCAGCCAATTAGAAATTAAGAGACAGATATGTGTATCCTCACAACTATTATTAAACGAGCAAACCCAATTCAACTATTCACCTATTTTAGATGAGATCAGAAACCCAGGATAGAAGCAAAACTTTGGGCCCCAATCCATCGTAGTTAACAACTTCTTGGCTAATGCATAATTTTAGTCCTGTCATTTTAGTGTAATCACTGAATTGTGTAATAATGTATGTAATAGCTCATTGACGTAATTGTACATTAAGCTGTGGAGCGCTACATTAAGAAGTTGAGATGATTATCTTTGCCTTGTCATCATGTTTATCTGTGCATTATCATCTTTGGGAATCAGTAATGTACTTGAAAATGGACTTATAAACCGAAACTTAAGTTGCACAGTAGCAGTAATAAAAAAGTTGTGAAACAAGGCAAAAACAGTATTTGTTTAGTTAATTATACTTAAGTAAACTTTTCCTTTCCTTTTTTGGTGTGGGTACATCAACCTGAGAGAATCTTAGATATAATGGAAAACAGCAAATTTGGTGGTACACAACATCATAAACAGTCTGACGATGAATGTGTCTGTTCGAAAACGGCAACGGAGCTGTTTGTTCTTAATAACTAGCATTATTGAGAGCGGCTGATAGCTTTTTTTACTCTTTTTTTTTACTCTTTACTCTTTAGTAAAAATTACCCTCTGTTTTTACACAGTCACGGTCTTCGACAAAATAGCATGCTGTATTACTGTCACGAGGGCAGTTGAGAGGACAATAGAAATATGTTATGCATACGGTACTTGTAAAGCGATGAGTAATACAATAATAATGACAGATTCTCAAGCGAACATTACCGTATCTTTGCGGCAAACGCGCAAAATGTTTCGACCTCAGAACGAGACTTCGTCAAAACGCTCGCGAATAAGGACCCTTACACAGACAGTCATACGTAATGGCACGATTCAGGGCGAGCCACACAGTTTCGCGAACAAGTAAAGTCTGTGTGAAGCAGCCTAATAAAGCAAGCTGTTGTACTCTTCAGACACCTATCGGATGCAACCTGTACTTGCACGCCAGAGCATATAGACAGACGATCAGGAATGCAGAAACGCATCGCTCGTGTGTTCTCGAGCAGACTATGTGCCGTTTAGTGGATCAGTGCTTGTATAAAATTGTACAATGAGCAACAGTGCTTGTAGAAACTGTGATACAAACATTGTTTGAAGACTGAGAGACCTAAGATAATTTGCTTGTGTTTTGCAAACCATTTTTCATCAAAGCCAAACAGCGTTTTGTTGGGGAAATAGAAGCTAAGCGTATGGGATCCATTTTGAAAAGAATTCAAGAAGATATATGACTGTAAGGGTAGAGACAGGGCTGTCGACGAAACTTATAAGTTTTTGGTACCACGATTTTCTTTCATTTGACGTGGATCATGAGCTCCCAAGCGCAGGTTGCTCTAATGGATAGTTTGTGCTTGTAGAGTTTTGAGATTGCGCACAGCTCACAAAACTGACTCGTTGCTTTGCAATTGCAACGGATCTGAAAATGTTCTGAACGAAGCTCATAATCGTAAAGAAAACTGCGGCAATACAGTGGTATAAAAATATTAGAAAAATGACTACGTTCTTGTGAATTCATCTCCACTTGGCATCGTGTCAAACTTTCATAAAAGTTCTTGCTGACTGTGAAGGTAATGAAAATATTACGATAAAAGTGGGCAGCTTTCTGGCACTTTCAGCAGTTTTTGTAACATCACCTAATAAAAATATATAGTGAGACATTACGTACTGAGACATTTAATTCCTGCATACACGGAATTTTGCAATTTTATTCTTTAATTTTGATAGCAATACAGTTTTTTGTGCAATGAGATATTTTGAAAATGGAACGTTAATTCGTGTTATCAATACGCAATTTGTAAGAAATGAGTCTCACTTACATAGCGCTGTTGTATGTAGTACTGTAATCATAAAAGTCATTAGAGATGGAACACAAGCTCGGCAGGATGGAAAGGAAATCGGCCGTGCCCTGTCCTGGGAATCATAGCGGCAATCGCCTTAAATGATTTAGGGAAATCACGGAAAGTCTAAATCTGGATGGTCGGGCTCGGATTCGAACCGTCATCCTCGCGAATGCGAATCCAGTGCACTAGCCACTGCACCATATCACTCGGTACTCAAATGAGATTCTGTGGTTATTCGTTAGGTTGTGTTCGGCACTACCAGATATTTCTGTATTTCTGTACATAATGTGGCGCTGATGTCCGATACAGTGATGAGAAACATATACATATACCGAAGAACAAACATACAAAAATGTAGAAACCCTGCGAGAAATGCATGTTTGAACATAGATGCGTATCCTAGCCAAGCCTGCAGGTGACTTTATTGTGTCTGACCAACAACCGCAGCTGTGCGTGCCTTCAACAAGTTGCAAGTGTCCATCGTGGTTGGGACAGTGATCTATGCACATGTCATAACGTCGGTCAATTTGAACGCGAGAAAATTATTGGTGTTCGTATGGTGGTCGCTTCCGTAACCAAGGTAGCCGAGATGTCTGATGTGTCAAGAGGCACTATATGGAAGATTCATACCGCGTACAGAGAAAGGGGAGAAAAATGTTTGAAATGGCTATGAGCACTATGGGACTTAACTGCTGAGGTCATCAGTCCCCTAAAATTTAGAACTACTTAAACCTGACTAACCTAAGGACATCACACACATCCATGCCCGAGGCAGGATTCGAACCTGCGACCGTAGCGGTCGCGGGGTTCCAAACCATAGCGCCTAGAACCGCTCGGCCACTCCGGCCGGCAAAGGGGAGAAAACACCATCCGCTAAGTTACAACGCGGACGGAAGTGTGTGTTGAGTGGCCGGACGGAAGGCCATTGAAGATGATTTTGAGGTAGAGTAAGAGGGAGATAGCTGCAGAAAGTGACTGAACAGCTGAATGTCGCATTCCCGATCCCTGTCGACACCGAAACTACAGTGAGTGAGCACCATTAGCAAGGAACAGCAGGGCGAACTGGAAATCAAAAACCATACATCAGCGAAGCAAATGCCAGTAACAGGGGAACTTGGCGCCGAAGCCACAAACCTGGACATTGGGGTAGTGGAAGTAAGTCATTTGGAGGAATGAGTCTTGTTTCATGCTGTTTTTAACTTCCAGCGGTATTTATGTTTGACGTATGCCATTTCATGTCTACAATGCAGACAGCTTGCTGCCAAGGGTGCACCAAGGAGGGCGTCCGGCTATGATCGTGGTATTCCACTGCTCCCAAAAATTCTGCGAAGAAGATCACTTTACTGCCAAGGACTATGTGCCCATTTTGATTTTGGTTGATCAGGTCCATCCCAAGATATACTGTTTGTTCCCCAGTGGTAATGCTATGTTCCAAGCGATAGGGACCCTGTTCACACAGCTCATATCGTCTGGCACTTTTTTTTTTTTTTTTGGTCTTGGAATTATCTCATCTCCCCTGTCACCAGAGCTCAGCATTATTCCGCCTTTGTGGTCTACATCAGAGAGAACGATAGGTGATCGACGTTCGCTTCTACACTTACACCTGCTTCTACATCTACGTAGATTCACAGCGAGCCACCGTACAGTGCGTGACAGAGAGTACCACGTACCAGTACTAGTCACTTCCTTTCCTGTTAAACTCGCAAATACAGCGAGGGAAAAACGACAGTCTATATGCCTCCTAATGGGCCCTAATTTCTCGTATCTTATCTTCGTGATCCTTAAGCACAGTGTATGTTCACCGCAGCAGAATCGTTCGGCATTCAGCTTCAAATGCAGGTTCTCTAAATCTTGTTTTTGGAAATAACGTCGCCTTCCCTCCTAGGATTCCCATCTGAGTTCCCAAAACATCTCCGTAACTCTTACGAGTTGTTCGAAGCTACCGGTAACAAATCTAGCAACATGTCTCTAAATTGCTTCGATGTCTTCCTTCAATCAGACCTGGTATGGATCCCCAACTCTCGAGCATAGTCAAGAATTGGTCGCACTAATGTCCTATATGCGGTCTTCTTTACACGTGAACCACTTTTTCCTAAAAGTCTCCCAATAAACCTAATCGACCATTCACCTCCCCCACCGTAGTTCTCACATGCTTGTTTCATTTCATATCGTTTTGCAACGTTATCCCCAGATATTTAAACTACTTGACTGTATCAAGCAAGACACTACTAATACTGTATTCGAACGTTACAGATTTGCTCGTCTTACTCATCAGCATGAACTTAAATTTTTCCACATTTAGAGGTAGCTACTAGTCATCAGACCAACTGGAAATTTTGTCTAAATCGCTTTATACCTTTTTACAGTCACTCAACTTCGACAACTTACCGTAGACCACAGCATCATCAGCAAACGACCACAGATTGCTGCCCTACTTGTTTGCCAAATCATTTATGTAAACAGTGAACAACAGCGGTTCTGCCACACCACCCTGGTGCACTCCTGACGAAACCCTTGTCTCCGATGAACCTTCATCACCGTCTCCTGAAATCGCCGCTATTTTGCAAGAAGAATGGTATGAGATTCCCTTCCCGTACGAGAACGACTGAAAGCCGTTTTGAATTACAATAGCCTTCTATACCGTATTAGGCACGCCAAGGAGTTGTGTTTTTGGTGTTTCCATATTCCAGTCCCTTTATGAGTTATTCTGTTTGTATTACAGCAATCTGTTTACTTTTTCGCTATTTCGTATTGCAATGCAGTGGCTATGGAGTACGCACAGTACTTGTTAGACGTGCTTTAGTAGCAACAGACACTAAATTGGCGCCTTACTGCAAGCCAGCACGCGTACCACGCGACTTTGAGGTACAGCGCGGAAGCTCCGAACGTGGTCGATAGTGTCTCGTTATGTCAAGCACCCGAAACGCAGCGGTGGCAGTCGCACAGCGATGGGATGGCGCGCTTCTGCAAACAGCGGCTTGCGTTTGTGCGGGCTCCCGGGACTAATTCGCGCGGTCGTAACGCGAGAGACAAAGGGTCGCTCGCCATTGGTCGAAAATTCCGTGTCGTTCGGCGGGAAAGAGCCTGCACAATGCTATCGTGCAAACAAAGATTTATTCGGCCTAATGAGCCTGCCGTGGACGGCCGTTCGTGACGAAACAGAGGGCATCGGCAATTAAACGAATTCCTGCGAGCTGCGGTACGCTGTTAGAATTACAATTAGCGGACATCTAGCGTTGCAAATACAGATACTTCGAGAGTTCAAATCTCCTTCTCTCCAGACCTTCTAGTAAAGAATACATAGACCAGAAATTTTGGCATTTCAGGTTCGTTTCTTTCTGTTAAACGTGTTAGAGAAAAACCAGACAGAGTGAAAGATAATGAAATAGCTCAAATGGCTTAGAAAACTTTATGCAACGCACATTCATGCTCACAAACAATCAAATTCCTTCCCTTTACCACCTTTAGATGAGATTCTGTTCGAAACTAAGATTCTATAGATCATGGTACTTCTTGCTCACTTTTTATATTACATTGCTACCTGAGTATAATTTACTCTAAAGAGCATCTGACAGGCGCTACATCTGTTGTGTTGGGTAAGAGGCACCGACGGTACGTAAGAATTGGACGCGTGCAATCATGTTAAAAAGTGGATTGTAAGTTATAGATTCCCATATTACAAATTAACAAATGTAACAACTGCTTTTGAGAAAATCCCAGGTTTGTTTTAACATCGGATCATGATAAAATATGTTAATGAAACGGGTAAAGGAAACCGATAATTTTTATTCGATGTACCACGCACTGTACAGTGGTTTGTGAAATATACTTGTATATACTGATATGGAACAGAATTCAAATGCATAATACAAAGGCCTTCATCTACAAAGTGTGTTACATGTTCCAAGAATCATTAGCCCGATTTCTGTCGAAGTGATGTGAACTTTGTATGATATGAATGTCCGTCGAAATGATACGAATTTTATGTTTATGGATATTGTGTAGTATGAACCGTGTGTAACAGAATTTTGTGTACTGTCACGTTTCGTAATGTGAATTTCGAGTAATGTGGCTCTTACATCGCCTGTATATGACCGACAGGGGGGGCGGGGGGGGGGGGGGAGGAGGAGTAGCGATGGTGCCCCAAATTCCGTGTGGCTGGTCTATGTGACACTGTGCTCTTTGGCGTATTCTAAACGTCTCCGCAGCGCTTATTGGTGACGGGTTATATGACACTGGTAATGGCTAATTGTCCCACGGGTGGAAACATTACTCTCGATTGCGCCGAGGGTGATATTTGAGAGGACTGGGATACGTTACACGACTCTAATTTCCCATTCCTACAACCCTGCGTTCTGCATACACTCGTGACAGTCGTCAGCAATATAGCAATATTCGTCTGAAATACTGGAGGCGTAAGCGAAAGAATGGTATCCAGTGGGAAAGCTTTCAGCAGGCAAAGAATCCCTCGGACAGACTTCCCCACGTTAATTTTTTGTCACGCATTGGGCTGTGTAGCGTGTTAAGACTTATACTTCTGACGATCTGTGTTAGATCTTACGTGTTATTCTTATTCGAACCAATTATCGTCATCTCATTGCCTATTGTGTATGTATTCAATTTCAGACACATTGGTAACTGAGTCTTTTAAAGTTACACCACATTTGGTTGCACTTTGATCGTATAGTAGCACTAACGGTTGATACTGAACTGCCTTATATCGACTAGGAAAATTACACATAGTATTCATTTACTTATTACTTTCTTCTAGCCTGTAAGCTAGGCAGACGAACTGACTTTGATTGACCCGTAACGTAACAAAAGAGTACGGTACAACTTGCTTTTAACTGGATATACTGTCAGAAATATTGCTCCGTGGTTAAACAGCAACAAAACGAAAAGAAAACGTCGATGCACTAAAAAGTCTTTCGCGATAGAGTAGTGCCTGTATTGTAAATATGTCCGTATCGTAAAGTAACATACCGTTACTGTAAGTGAAAGTTTAAAAACTGTAGAAAACGTATTACAGTACTGCATTGACGCGCAATTGATTCATTTTGTGCAGCAAAATCTCTTGTAGGGAAAATTTTGTAGTTTAAGTCAGACTCATGAACGTTACACAATTGAACATGGAGCAGCTTAAGCTCTTTACCTCAGTTTACAAATTTCGGGACAAATTCATTGGGAGCTGTTTCGCCAGCAGACAGCTTGTCGCTGGAATTAATTACATTTCGAATGCCATGTCGCTTTTTTCCACCAACATACCAGCTTTCACTCGCAGTAAACTTCTCATTTTCAGTGTCTCCCGCTAATTTTTCATAAAAATCCATGCCTCTTCTTTGATTATTGGTCGAGATAAAGCAGTTCATTTTCTTATCTCCTACTGAAACTACACCGACAAACCATTGTCTAGAGTTTCACTTTTGGGATTCTTCCAAGTCTTGCATAATTTCAGTTCTTTCTCATCATCAGCCGCCATTGTGAGACTTAAAGAGTTTTCCTAATCTTTCTCCAGGCTGTAGTTATTGTTATGCCGGCCGAGACATACTTCTCTTGCATTATTCCGGACAGATGCGTCTTTATCTAACCTTACAAATACTTTGTTTCTCCGATGAAGACAGCGTTACATGTTTGCATTTAGTTGATGCCGTAATTTAGTTTTACACACTTCGAAGCCACATTAGGAAAGTTATACTGTGACTATATGGCAAAAAGAATTATGTTCATCCGAAGTGTAGAAGGAATATGGAAGTGCTCTGCTATACTAAACCCCATCGTGACGTTACTGATTTTGTTATTTACAATGGTAGACTGCATTTCACTGTACAAAGCTGCAATACACGGCGCTCCACTGCACTACGCTATACTAATGTTCTTGGTATCGGACACAACACATTATTTCGTCATCTTGTCTGGATTCTTACGAATTGGCGCGTTGAGACCTTGCTCAGGATTCACAGGGGCTGTGCTGCTGTGCCACCCAAGGTGTAGAGGTCTGGAGATGACTGTCCGGCTAGCAGAAAAACCTTTCATGATCCTCCGCGAGACCCACTTCCTCACTGCTTCCGGAATCTCGTTGCAGTTGTTTGTCCTGCCATCACGTGTCACGTTGTCATGATGTAGGGCCTATTCCTGGTTGTCTCTCACCATGTAGCTTTGCAGTTCGGAAGCTGATGTTTTGGGAGTCTGCAAGATCAACTTGTTAAACAGTTCCTCAATCCTTATCGTGTTATAGACAGGGGTATTACCAAAATAAATGCAGAGGGCCGTGCATGTTGTTGTTGTTGTGGTCTTCAGTCCTGAGACTGGTTTGATGCAGCTCTCCATGCTACTCTATCCTGTGCTAGCTTCTTCATCTCCCAGTACCTACTGCAACCTACATCCTTCTGAATCTGCTTAGTGTATTGATCTCTTGGTCTCCCTCTACGATATTTACCCTCCACGCTGCCCTCCAATGCTAAATTTGTGATCCCTTGATGCCTCAAAACATGTCCTACCAACCGATTCCTTCTTCTAGTCAAGTTGTGCCACAAACTTCTCTTCTCCCCAATCCTATTCAATACCTCCTCATTAGTTACGTGATCTACCCACCTTATCTTCAGCATTCTTCTGTAGCACCACATTTCGAAAGCTTCTATTCTCTTCTTGTCCAAACTGGTTATCGTCCATGTTTCACTTCCATACATGGCTACACTCCATACAAATACTTTCAGAAGCGACTTCCTGTCACTTAAATCTATACTCGATGTTAACAAATTTCTCTTCTTCAGAAACGATTTCCTTGCCATTGCCAGTCTACATTTTATATCCTCTCTACTTCGACCATCATCAGTTATTTTACTCCCTAAATAGCAAAACTCCTTTACTACTTTAAGTGTCTCATTTCCTAATCTAATCCCCTCAGCATCACCCGATTTAATTTGACTACATTCCATTATCCTCGTTTTGCTTTTGTTGGTGTTCATCTTATATCATCCTTTCAAGACACTGTCCATTCCGTTCAACTGCTCTTCCAAGTCCTTTGCTGTCTCTGACAGAATTACAATGTCATCGGCGAACCTCAAAGTTTTTACTTCTTCTCCATGAATTTTAATACCTACTCCGAATTTTTCTTTTGTTTCCTTTACTGCTTGCTCAATATACAGATTGAATAACATCGGAGAGAGGCTACAACCCTGTCTCACTCCTTTCCCAATCACTGCTTCCCTTTCATGCCCCTCAACTCTTATAACTGCCATCTGGTTTCTGTACAAATTGTAAATAGCCTTTCGCTCCCTGTATTTTACCCCTGCCACCTTCAGAATTTGAAAGAGAGTATTCCAGTTAACGTTGTCAAAAGCTTTCTCTAAGTCTACAAATGCTAGAAACGTAGGTTAGCCTTTTCTTAATCTTTCTTCTAAGATATGTCGTAAGGTTAGTATTGCCTCACGTGTTCCAACATTTCTACGGAATCCAAACTGATCTTCCCCGAGGTCCGCTTCTACTAGTTTTTCCATTCGTCTGTAAAGAATTCGCGTTAGTATTTAGCAGCTGTGACTTATTAAACTGATAGTTCGGTAATTTTCATATCTGTCAACACCTGCTTTCTTTGGTATTGGAATTATTATATTCTTCTTGAAGTCTGTGGGTATTTCACCTGTGCATGTTAGCACGCTGATTCCGGCATTCAGGGAGGTGTGCCGTCCCTTCGTCGAATATGTCCGGTGGAGTAACGACGAATGCTGGTGTGCGGGCCAGCGAGGATCTGATGTTAAGGCGGCTTTCTACTTCCGACTAGGTGACTACGGGGCTGATGCCCAGTAATACCCACCTTAGTTACACGAGACGCAAACATTTCAAACATTCTGGCGTTTTAAGGTGGGATAACACTAGACGGAGACATGTGACTGGCGTACATACATTATATCACTCACAAGTGTAGATGACCGTGCCGACCGTGAGATACTCGTACGTAGAATAAGAATAAGAAGATTGCTGTGTTACCAAAGACGCTCCTGTCATGGTATGTAATACACAGAAGATCCAAAGAAACTGGTACACCTGCCTAATATCATGTAGGGCACCGTCGAGCACGCAGAAGTGCCGCAACACGACGTGGCATAGACTCGACTAATTTCTAAAGTAGTGCTGGAGGGAAGTGACGCCATGAATCTTGCAGGCTGTCCATAAATTCGTAAGAGTACGAGGGGGTGGAGACCTCTTCTGAACAGCACGTTGAAAGGCGTCCCAGATATGCTCAATAGTATTGTCTAGGGAGTTTGTTGGCCAGCGGAAGTGTTCAAATTCAGGACAGTGTTCCTGGAGCCACTCTGTAGCAATTCTGGACGAGTTGGGTGTCGCATTGTCCTCCTGGAATTGCCCAAGTCCGTCAGAATGCACAATGGACATGAACGGATGCAGGTGATCAGACAGTAGGCTTTCGTACGTGTCACCTGTCATAGTTGTATCTAGATGTGTCAGGTGTCCCATATCACTCCAACTGCACTCGCCCCACACCATTACAGAGCCTTCACCTGCTTGGACAGTCCACTGCTGATATGCAGAGTCCGTGGATTCATGAGGTTGTCTCCACACCCGTATACGTCCATCCGTTCGATACAATTTGAAACGATACTCGTCCGACCAGGCAATATGTTTCCAGTCATCATCAATCCAATGTTAGTGTTGATGGGCACAGGCGAGGCGTGAAGCTTTGTGTCGTGCAGTCATCAAGGGTGCACGAGTGGGCACTCAGCTTTTGAAACTGAATGAAAGTAAATGAAATAACCGTCCCGTTACATGTCCCTAAGGGTTCTGTAATACAAAAACATAGAAATATGGAAAATGGTATTTACTTTTTATTAAAATTGCGTAATTCCTTGTTTAACATTCATTCTCAATTGAGCGTAATGTAGATTGTTTTACAATCAGTACACCGTGTTAACGATAAACAAACGCAAAAATGGAAAACTGTTTTCAGGAACAGATCGATAACTAAATGAAGAAGATCCAAGAAAGATATTAAAAATATGTTTAAAAAACTTTTCCTTTTTGTGTTCGCTCAGATCGAAGCACGAAGACAATAATCAAGTCCGTACATGCTGGCGTACTCGGACAACTGATGTTAGTGACCGAAAACGCGCAACTATGCGCCCGCTGATGCCTTCTCACCACACGCCTCTACCGCGACTAAGAATATAATTATATCTCAGCCCGCAGAGCACTGTGAACTTTTTTTCATATTGCACTTGATTTCCGATCAGTATAGCATCAGTAGAAAGAAAATTAAATACGTTGCCTTTGAAACCCCTGACACTTTTATTATGATTTTGGGGGTCACCACAATAGGCAATCAGCGATGCGTTAGGGGCACGACTGACTACGTCATATCACTGTCGATAATAGTACTGCTTTACTGTCTGCGATGGGATAACCGGTGGATGTAGTAGGACGATATGACAGTAGTGACTAGAAAAAGTACACTCATGCTCATAAATTAAGGATAATCCTTGATGTGTCGGCAGCTGGGCCAACACCTTGTAGATAGAGGTGGCTTAAAAGGCACGCTAGACTAACGCAGACGGGCGTGAAGTACTGGAACAGGATACGTAATTAATGCTATAAAGAAAAGTACGTAGCTGGTATAATACTTATCTTTAATCAATCATTGTGGTACATCGCACAAAGGAGACTTTAATTACAATCACTGTAAGGCTAATGGCGCCTTGCTAGTTTGTAGCCATTAACTTAGCTGAAGGCTATTCTGTCTCTCGGCTAATGAGAGAGAAAGGCTTCGTACGTCTAGTCGCTAGCTCTGTCGTCCGTACAACTGGGCTGAGTTCGAGTCAGTCTCTCGAGACCTGCCTTGTGGTGGCGCTAGGTTTGCGACACGCGGGTCCGACATGTACTACAGGACCGCGGCCGATTTAAGCTACCACCTAGCACGTGTGGTGTCTGGCTGTGACACCACAATCCTGATACATGGTGGAACAACGCTCTGGTGGGCTGTTTGCAGGTTGAAATCACCTCGGGGTATGACCATACGCTGGCAGCAATCCACATACGCAGAGGTGCGTTGGTGCATGTCAGAGTACGGTGCAGTGAGTAACTGTGCAGACGTTTTCAGACGTGCTAATGGTGTCTGTGAGTTGAAAATGGCCCAACGAACACATATTGATGACGTTATGAGGGGTAGAATACGAGGGCGACTGGAGTTTGGTCAGCCACAGCAGGTCGTAGCACGGGCCCTCCGTGTGCCACAAAGTGTGATCTCAAGATTATGGCAACGATTCTAGCAGACAGGACACGAGTCCACGCGCTGCAGTACGGGACGTCCACAGTGTAAAACACCACACGAAAACCGATATCTCACCATCAGCGCGCGCAGACGGCCACGGAGTGCTGCAGGTAGCCTTCCTTAGGACCTTACTGCAGCCACTGGAACAGTTGTCTCCAGACACACAGTCTACAGACGACTGAACTGACGTTGTTTATTCGCTCGGAGACCTGCAAGGTGCATTCCACTGATCCCTGGCCACAGGAGAGCCCGTAAAGCCTGGTGTCAAGAACACATTACATGGTCATTGGAACAGTCGTCCCAGGTTATGTTCACGGACGAGTCGAGGTATAGTCTGAACAGTGATTTTTCCTGGTTTTCATCTGGCGTGAACCAGGAACCAGATACCAACCCCTTAAAGTCCTTGAAAGGGGCCTGTATGGAGGACCTGGTTTGAAGGTGTGGGGTTGGATTATGATTGGTGCACGTACACCCGTGCATGTCTTTGACAGAGGACCTGTAACAGGTCAGGTGTATTGGGACGTCATTTTGCACCAGTATGTCCGCCTTTTCAGGGGTGCAGTGGGTCCACCTTCCTCCTGATTGATGATAACGCACGGCCCCACCCAGCTGCCACCGTGGAGGAGTACCTTGAAACAGAAGATATCAGGCGAATGGAGTGGCCTGCCTGTCCTCCAGACCTAAACCCCATCGACCACGTCTGGGATGCTCTCGGTCGACGTATCGTTGCACGTCTACAAACCCCTACGACACTTCACGAGCTGCGACAGGCAGTGTTGCAAGATTGGGAGACTATACCCCAGCAGCTGCTCGACCACCTGATCCAGAGTATGCCAACCCGTTGTGCGACCTGTGTAGGTGTGCATGGTGACCATATCACATATTGATTTCGGGGTACATGCGCAGGAAACAGTGTCGTTTTGTAGCACATGTGTTTCGGGAGGGGTTCCTCAACTTATCATCAATACCGTGGACTTACAGATCTGTGTCGTGTGTGTTGCCTATGCGCCAGTTTTATGTAGTGCGCGTTGTGTGGCACCACATTCTGCAATTATCCTTGATTTATGAACATGAGTGTAGCTTTGACCAAGGGCGTTATCTGACTGGTGGTGGTATGCTAGCTGTGCTGTAAACAAATAAATAGCAATCAGTTATGGAATGATCGCCTCCGTATTCGAATGGTTAACGTCTCTGGCTTTGATTCGACTTCCGGTAGCTGCTCAGATTTTTTCTGGACTAGACAGATCTGAAACGGGGTAGGCTCAGCATTATGAGGTACAATGAGGAGCAATTTGAATAAAGCAAAAGTGGCATTATCAGGATTCATCTATTGACAGTAACGGCTGGATGGATTGGCGACTCGCTGTCAAATGCCCCACGATCGTAGATCGCTCCACATACTGCCCTGCAGACAGCACTTGGCCAGTTGAAACTGGCCTAAGGCCTATGGCATATGATATTCGCGTTTAATATGGAATGCTAACAAAAATGGCGTGTGCTTAGGCTAAAAGGTGGCACCCCACCTAAACACTTGGGGACTCTGAGATGGCAACCTGCGTCACTTAAACCAAGTTGTTAAAGAAACTTCAAGAATAAAAAGACTGAAGAAAGCGACAACTCTATATCTAGCTTCAGTTAGGTTGAACAAATTTGTCTATAATTTTACGGCACTAAATCTGTTTTTCAGCAGCTTTATGCCCAGACAGCAGTGAGAATCGAAGGACAAACTTCACCTTTCGACCTGAACCGAAGCCGTGCGCCTGTCGGGCGTTGAGCAACTTTTACAGCTGCGAAAGGCGTTCGTGCTCGGCTTTACTGTGAATGAAGTAAGATATATCCGCAAAGTAATAAAATTCTGCACAACTTTTTATGGTCAGCGGGTCGCTATGAGAGAGAGAGAATTGCAGCGCTTTGGAACATAAAATCGTTCCCCAGAGGCAGCTTTTTCACACAGACGTATCGATCCTGTTGAATAAGGTATTTTTATGTTGCGCTTCTTATATATTTCATCATTCCAGACTAAACGTATTTTGCGGGGAAGCGTGGGGACTGTGCTTGCAGCGATGCCCAGGTTTCCTGTCTATCTGCAAGGTATAGATCCAACATTGGCGAAGCAGATAACTCCTTCAGCAACCGAGCGTTACTCAGTTTACGTAGTTTTATAGTACGAGGACGTACTGCGTACTATTACTGACCAGTCGTATAAAGTCAGACAGTTTTTACAGCACTCTGCTAAAATAAAACTCCCTAACAGGTTGTTTGTAACGTTTGCCGCACGAGTGGATGTATTCAGATAACTGATAAGACTTAACTCTGGTATGTACATGAATTCCGACAAAAATTTGCACACGGCCATGTATTGCTCTGAACAGCATTTATAAAACACGTCTGTTTATGTCTTCACCTTAGCCTGTGGCTTTATGGGGTGGTATGATTACCTTCCAGTGTTAGTGGCAGAGCTAGTAATAAAATTCTGCACAACTTTTTATGGTCAGCTGGTCCCTATGACAGAGAGAGAGAGAGAGAGAGAGAGAGAGAATTGCAGTGTTTTGGCACATAAAATCGTTCCCCAGAGGTAGGTTTTTCACACAGACATATCGATCCTCTTAAATAAGAACCGTGGACCGCAAATCGCTCATAGTAACTACACAAGGACCGCATGAAGAAAAATGTACTTTATCAGTTCGCATTATTTGTTTCACAAATATTCATCTTATTTAACACATGTAGTTGCGTTGATGTTTCTTTTTTTATTATAGAAAAAATTTTTACACAATTTAATTTGTAGCATGAGAGACAACTGATTTCGCAAATGCTTTGTTGTTTGACACAATGTTTGTCATAGTGAGATTCAGAATTGACTCTAAATTGTCATTCGACAAGTAGTCAATGTTAAATATGGAAAAAAACCGTACATATATAAATTGACAAAAGGGGCGCTAGTAAAAAAGAATTGCAAGAATGAGAGGTAACAGTTGGCCCACCCTCAAATCACAGTCAGGTGGTGGGCAGACCATGTAACACCCCAGCTCCGGACAAAAGCTGTGTTCCCCATCTGTCAGCAGCTAGTGATGTACGATGTGGAATTGAGAAGTTTTCAAAATTTTTTCTGTGTCGATCCTTGCTATTTATAGTCTGCAGGACTTCGGTGACCTAATAATCAGTCAGTTCAGGCCTGAAGATAATGTATTGAGTCACAGACACTGGTTGCAGTATACTAAAGTAACATCAGAACGACGGCTGCAGGTGTTTCTTTCTATTACATTTTCCATAATTTTCCAAATCGCTTAACTGAGGCGAGGCGATGGCGCAAGCCCGATATTCAGCTAGTCAGATGTGGAAAACCGCCTAAAACCACAGCCAGGCTGCCCAGCTCACCAGCCCGTGTCGTTAATCTGCTGGGTGGATTCGATTCGCAGCAACTGCCTCTCCCCGAATCGCAGAAGCAGTGTCTAACATGCATGGTTAACAGGTGGGTGATCCTTTGTAGGCCATGAACAAAAATTGTCAAGAGATATGTACACACGGCATCCGGGTGTCATATCAAGATGAAAAACTATTTTATGGGTCAGTGCTGTGACATTAACAGGTATTCCACTTAGGATACTAGTAATATGCTTCACTCATTTTAGTTTCTTAGGTGTTTTATTTAGTACTTTGTATCTTTATGGTAATTATCACAGGGCGTTGTGGTGTAGAAGGGGAGGGAGGCGGAGTTCAAAAAATGGCTCTGAGCACTATGGGACTTAACATCTATGGTCATCAGTCCCCTAGAACTTAGAACTACTTAAACCTAACTAACCTAAGGACAGCACACAACACCCAGTCATCACGAGGCAGAGAAAATCCCTGATCCCGCCGGGAATCGATCCCGGGAACCCGGGCGTGGGGGTGGCGGAGTAAGAAGTAATTTTATGACATGAGAGAGGAAAAGGTTTGCATTATAATTTGGTAATTATATTATACAATTTTTTAAAGAATAATTATCACTATTAGGTTAAAATCTCATATAAAGCAGATCATCATGACCAGCAGCAGACACAACTATTAGACAGCAACTCCTGGACAAATATCTCGTCTAGTCTTTTCCACCGATTGTCATTTATAGCGATGAGCGTCCATGCTAGTTCAGCATTACCTCACCAGACAAAACATTACTCACCTGCAGGCGGAATCATTCTAATGCCATGTAACACTGACTATAGTTTTGACAACAGACTCAGTTTGGTGAGGAAGACAGTGCAGAAGTTTTTCACGAATTGCATACCTAGCCGAAACAACTGACTCATGATTTCATCCCATAGAGCAGTGGTCGTCAAGCGTTTTTTCTTAAAAGCTAATAATGACTCTGTAGGGCGACACTTCGGACCGCATAGGAAGGACAGGGGAAGCGGAGGGATTAAGTGGCCACTAAAAGAGAACTTCAGTTTTCACCAAACCATCGTTATTGACAGAAGCTTACCAATTATACAATTTGAATCTCCATGTTATAAAGTATCACACAAAATATTTTTAAATTGAGAAGAAAATAATATACAGGAACTACGTAATTTTTCTTAAGGCTTAAATAGTGACCAGCTTTCCGTACCTTTGTTGGTAATGTGGTCAGTGCCATCGCAAAATGATTCATTGTCTTTCTTCTGATTTCCAGGCACATTTTCTGCGCATTTTGATGGACTGGTATCTGATACAATACCACTGCGCTTGCAGCAGTCAACTTTCAATCAGGATTTTGTTTTAGCCAAATATAACAAAACAGAGACAGTTTTAAATAATATAACTTGCTTAGTTCAAAATTGTCACAAATGGATAGAATGGCGGATGATAGCTTTGTATATACAAGTGTATAAAGTCAGTTTTGTCTGTTGTATTATGTGCGTTTTTGGAAGTAACTGACCTGCATTGGCGTAAACACTTTGGCCCCCTTTCCTGACGAATGGTGTGGCCACTTTTCCCTATCGGACGCCATGTCGGTATTACCGGAGAAGCTATCGAGCAGAAATAAACAGCTGGGAACTACATCTGTAGACCAAAAGACGTTGTTTAAAGATTGATACTGCAAAAAAAAAAATTCAACTCCATAAAACTAAAGTTACAAGATGATGATGATGTCGTGTGGCTAGGGCCTCCCGTCGGGTAGACCGTTCGCCTGGTGCAAGTCTTTTGAGTTGACTCCACTTCGGCGACTTGCTCGTCGATGGGGATGAAATGATGACGATCAGCACAACACAACACCCAGCCCCTGAGCGGAGAAAATCTCCGACCCAGCCGGGAATCGAACCCGGGCCCTTCGGACTGACAGTCCGTCGCCCTGACCACTCATCTACCGGGGGCGGACAAGTTACAAGAAAATATAAATGACCTAGCTTGCATCAGACGACTCAAAACCAAGAAAGTTTTACTAAAAATTACCGAATAAGCTTCCTTTCACTGACAACAACGGTGGCGTATCATATATTAGAACTAGTGTGGCAATTTCTCGGCAGGCAAAAAAAAAAAAAAAAAAAAAAAGGTTCAAATGGCTCTGAGCACTATGGGACTCAACTGCTGTGGTTATCAGTCCCCTAGAACTTAGAACTACTTAAACCTAACTAACCTAAAGACATCACACACATCCATGCCCGAGGCAGGATTCGAACCTGCGACCGTAGCAGTCGCACGGTTCCGGACTGCGCGCTTAGAACCGCGAGACCACCGCGGCCGGCTCGGCAGGCAGGAGCGCTATTCAGGGCAAAAGTAGGCAATGGCCAGTTTTCCGATCCTTGGTACTTTACCACACCTTCCCACATCGGTCTGATTACTAAGTGATAACCTATATAAATTAATACGTTGCATTAATTAATAACAGTAGTTGCAATATGAGACACCAGACACGGTCACAAATATGTACTAACTTTTCTAATGTCATTACGCTTCTAATCTCTGAGTTGTATAAATTTGATTTCATGTTATTTACTATAAACATATTGAAAATTCCTCTTTGTATGTAAAGAACGACTGTGCTGGTAAACTTCTACGTTATTTGATACAGAAACAGCTGAGTAAAACTGAACGTACTCGGACAGTTCTCTCTTTACTTATTCTAATCATTACTAAACTGACACAATATTTTTAGCGCAACGCAATCTGACTCTCAATAAACCCTACAAAACAATGGCCCTGACTAACAACAACCTATACCTTTCATGAATCAATTACCTCACAAAAATTTTCGTTACTGGAACTACTGCAATACAGCTAGCGCCAATACTGCCAGCTAAATAAAAGATTCTAACTATTGACGGCATTAACTACAGATAGGCATAGTTAACAAATGAAAGATTTTGATAGAGAACAAACAATATATTTACCTTAATAGTGTTCAAAAGTCATCTTATATATCCAGTCTTACAAATTTCCTTTTTCTGACGGACACACGTCCAGATCGTCCGCTCATAGTAACCTCTCAAAACTCCGCCATCTCTCTCCCCACATCCACCATTGCTGGCGGCTCACCTCCAACTGCCCAACGCTACGCGCTGTTCACATTCAGCTGCCCAACACTGCATTATCGAACATTCCAACAATGAGTCCAACCAGCCACAGGCTGCACACAGCACAGTCAGCGATTTTCATACAGAGCACTAAGCGGTGTTACCAACATAAAAACCTAAACAGCCTACTTACAATATACCACATTTGAAGATGACCGTCTCTATAACGCGCATTCACTAATCCACGTTACTGCCGTCTGAAATTTATGCCATAGGGGCTGATCTGTGAGAGATGCGCACACTCATTAATTGTCAGTATTGGAAGAGAAATAATAAAATATCCCCACTCTGACATCTATTAACCCCGCTATTTACTACTGGGCCCCTGAGTTAAGAGCTAAACTAAGCTCAAGGCCGAATCCACCAAACACCAATTAAAACGAAGCACCTCTTAAAATCTTACTCTCTGTGTAAGTATTTTTGTTTCGTACAGCTCTGAACGTTAGTTGACGCTTTGGGTTCTGAAGTTGGTTGCTAGAAGCATGTTGTTACAAAATATGTCTAAGAATCTGGGGCTGCATGAACACTTCATTTGGTCCACTTGCTGCCTGCCGCCCGCAGTGCGACGACCACTGCCGTAGAGCTACCATATGGCTGGGATGCTGACTGCAACGTTTCAGCTATTGTTTCTGTGATGGTTCAAATGGCTCTGAGCACTATGGGACTCAACTGCTGCGGTCATAAGTCCCCTAGAACTTAGAACTACTTAAACCTAACTAACCTAAGGACATCACACACATCCATGCCCAAGACAGGATTCGAACCTGCGACCGTAGCGGTCGTGCGGTTCCAGACTGTAGCGCCTTTAACCGCTCGGCCACTCCGGCCGGCTGTTTCTGTGATTTGGATGATGTAGTGGGCAGTCGATTTGCGGTATGTTACTGAGTGATTTTCAAAGCAGTAATCTACACACGAAGCCACATCAGCATGGCTTTGAAACCTTTGACGACGGGTTTGTGCACAGCATATTCATCATGAACACATAGAAGAGAGAAGAATGTTGAAATAAACATACTGGTTCAAGTTAACAGTAACCCGAATTGTTCGGTCATCAAAACCTCAGACAATCGTAACTGCTGGTTAAATGTTGTATTAGGCGGTAATATGATACATTAGTAAAAAAGTCAGAAAGTACCAGGTGATCAAAAAGTCAGCATAAATTTGGAAACTGAATAAATCACGGAATAATGTAGTTAGAGAGGTACAAACTGACGCACATGCTTGGAATGACATGGGGTTTTATTAGAACGAAAAAAATACAAAAGTTCAATCAATGTCCGACAGATGGCGCTTCATCAGAGCAGAATAACAATAATTAGCATAACAAAGTAAGACAAAGCAAAGATGATGTTCTTTACAGGAAATTCTCAATCTGTCCACCATCATTCCTCAACAATAGCTGTAGTCGAGGAATAATGTTGTGAACAGCAATGTAAAGCATGTCCGGAGTTATGGTGAGGCATTGGCGTCGGATGTTGTCTTTCAGCATCCCTAGAGATGTCGGTCGATCACGATACACTTGCGACTTCGGGTAACCCCAAAGCCAATAATCTCACGGACTGAGATCTGGGGACCTGGGAGGCCAAGCATAACGAAAGTGGCGGCTGAGCACACAATCATCACCAAACGACGCGCGCAAGAGATCTTTCACGCGTCTGGCAATATGGGATGGAGCGCCATCCTGCATTAACATCGTACGTTCCAGCAGGTGTTTATCAGCCAGGCTGTAGATGATGCGATTCTGTAGCATATCGGCGTACCTCTCAACCGTCACGGTATCAGTTACAAAACCAGAATCACGCCTTTCCTCGAAGAAATAAGGCCCGATAACGGTAGATGTGGTAAATCCAACCCATACCGTGACTTTCTCGTCGTGCAGTGGAGTTTCCACGACAGTTCTAGGATAATCGGTAGCCCAAATTCTGCAGTTCTGGGCGTTGACTGACCCTCGTAGCGTGAAACGAGCTTCGTCGGTCCACAACACGTTACTCAACCAATCGTCATCTTCCGCCATCATTTGAAGCACCGACACCGCAAATGCCTTCCGCTTCACTATATCGCCAAGTAACAGTTCATGATGCCGATGAATTTTGTACGGGTAGCATCGGAGGGTACGCCTAAGTGCCAACCAAACAGTAGTGTATGGAATGCCCGTGCGACATACGACTGCACGAGCGCTGACTTCCCCGTGCATATGACGAACCCACTACAGTCGCCATTTCTTCCTGAACTGTCTCAGCAGCATTACGCCTTGTGCTCAGTCGGCCACTATGGGGTCTATAGTCTAAACAACCCGTGGCTTCGAACTTCGAAATCATTCTCGCCACAGCTGCATTTGTCAACGGACCTTTACCCATTCAAATCCCCTTCCTATGGCGATAGGATCGTAGCGCTAAACTAGCACATTCCCCATTAAGGTAATACAGCTTCACCAAGAGCGCCTTTTCAGGTAACGTCAACATGCTACAACTGCTGGCGCATCTGATTCTCTCTCTCATTGCAGCTGCTTTATACACGATTATCATGCGCAGTCACTGACGTTTTGCTGTCCAGCGCCATCTGTCGGACGTTTTGTTAACTTAGTTTTTTTGTTCTAATAAAACCTCATGCCATTCCAAGCATGTGTGTCAATTTTTACCTCTCTATGTACATTATTCCGTCGTTTATTCAGTTTTCAAATTTATACTGACTTTTTGATCACCCGGTACAACGAATCTCTTGTGTAAAAGTAGAATACCACATACAAGGAAAAAAACAGGTTACTGTACACACTCTTTATCCCTTCCACAGCAGCACCACCGTATTATTCAGTGCAGAAGAAGAGGCACTACATAGCAGAGCATTAAAACACAACAGCATTGCTCCACTGGAGCAACAGAACCAAGAAAAACTCATCACCGCTCTTGACAAGCAAAATGACAGAAAAGCAGACTGCCACAAAATCAACGAAAGAGAAGGTCATGAAACCACTTCTTGCATACAAAAAAAGAGAATAAGTCTTCACACATAGTATTAATACTGAATTCGATGCAAACAATACATTAACTGTAAAATATGACAAACGCAATACAGCTATAATCGTAAATAAAATACCATAATGACATAAAACTTTAGACTTCTTCCAGACCAGTGACATGACCATGCAACTTTGTATAACAATTACGCAAAGGAATAACGACATTAGTGACTAGTGGGCATGCGCATGAACAGAGGAACAACGTCAGTAGTGTGTGGATAAGTTGAGAACTTGGGTCGGTCAGGAACGTGTCCTGATGGCCGAGGCGGTAAGGCAACTGTTTGAGAGAAACTGAAAAATACGGATTTGAGTCCTGGTCCGACACCGATTTTCAGCTATCAACACTGACTTCTTTCAATGTCCACTAGCAGCTAATGGCGTCATTCCTAGGATTAGTAGCAGAAATAATTAAGTTCCCAACTGCAGAATCCCTAAGGAGATTAAATACATTGCAAGTAACATTTACTTCCTATTCACCATTCAAGGAGCAAGGTACAGTGCAGCAGTGGGCCCCCAGGCTTACTCTATCAGGTCACAATCAAAAACGACAAACATGGAATCCCTTTCAGACCTGTACTGATCGCTGGTAACAGTTCAACACTATCTACATCTATATGAATGCTCTGCGATTAACAATCAAGCGCCCCGCAGAGGATTCGTCGAAGCAATTTCAAGCTATTTCTCTACCATGTCACTCTCGAGCAGCGCGTGGGAAAAACGAACGCTTAAATCTCTTGAAGCTCTGATTTCTCTTATTTTATTACGATGATCTTGCCTCCCTTTGTAGTTGGCCCCCAACAAAATATTTTCTCACTCTGAGGAGAAAGTTGGTGATTGAAATTTCATGCCGCAACAAAAAAACCCTTTGTTTTAATGATAGCCAACCCGGTTCACGTATCATATCCGCTGCCCTGTGTTCCCTAGTTCACGGCAGTACAATACGAACTGCTCATCTTTGAACTTTTTCGATGTCCTCCATCGATCCTATATGATGCGAATCCCACAGTGCACAGCAGTACTCCAGAAGAGTACATACAAGCGTAGTGTAACCAATCTCTTTAGAGGACCTGTGGCATTTTCTGCCCATAAATCGTAATCTTTCGTTTGCTGTACGCGTAACATTGTCTTTGTAATCGTTCCAGGTTAAGTTATTCATAATTTTAATCCATAAGTCTTCAGTCGAGTTTACAGCCTTTAGATATGTGTAAATTATAGTGCAACCGTTATTTAGCGCATTCCTTTTGGTACTCGTGTTGATGGCTTCACACATTTCATTATTTGGAGTCAACTGCCACTTTTCGCAATATACAGATATCTTGTCTACATGGTTTTGTAATTATTTTATCATATGATGACTTTGTAAGAGGGTAAATGACAGTATCATCTCCCAACAATCTAAGAATGCTACTCCGATTGTCTCCTAAATCGTTTACATAGGTCAGTTACAACAGAGAGCTTGTAACACTTCCTTGGGGAACACCAGATACTACCTCTGCTTTACTGGGTGATTTTCCGCCAATTTCTACGAACTGTGAGATTTCTGACAAGAGATCACGAATACACTCTCACAACTGAGACGATCCTTCATAGTCACGCAATTCGATTAGAAGTTGCTTGTGAGGTACGAATATGGAATCAGTTTCACACCCCCTGTCAATAACATTCATTACTTCGTAAGAATAAAGAGCTAGTGTTGTTTCACAAGAACGGTATTTTCTGAATTCGTGTTGGCTGTTTTCCAAAAAATATTTTTCTTCCGGATAACTCATAATGTTCGAGCATAGTATATCTTCTAAAATCCTACTGGATATCGACGTTAGCGACTGGCGTCGGTTATTTTATGGGCTGCTTCTATATCCCTTCTTGGATATTGGTGTGACTTGTGCAACTTTCCAATCTTCAGGTAAAGATCTTTCATGGAGCGATCGGTTGTATTTGATTGATAAATATGGAGCTATTATATCAGAATATTCTGAGAGGAAGACCTTACTTTTCTTGTGTGATTGAAGCTGTTACACCGAGGATTTCTACTTCTAAGTTACGCACGGTGGCAGTTATTCCTGTTTCGAATGCTGGAATATTTATTTCGTCTTCTGTATTAAAGGAATACGGGGAAACCGTATTTAGTAAGTCTGCTTTAGTGGCACTGTCATCATCGACATCACCATTGTTATCTCGCTGATAAGGTATTGACTGCGTCTTTCCGTTTGTCTACATTACATACGATCAGAATCTCTTCGTATCTTCTGCCAGCTTTCGAGACACAGTTTCGTTGTGGAAAGCATTAAAAGCATCTCGCACTGTGGTTCGCTCTATATTTCGAGATTCTGAAAAAATTCGGCAAACTTGAGGGTATTACGTTCTTTTATAATTGTAATGATTTTTCCGTCACTTCTACAACAGTATTCTGACCTGTTTTATGTACCATGGGTATCAGTAACATCTCTCAACAATTTATTTGGAACTATATCTCTCAATAGCCAACGAGGCTATTTCTATGAACTTTAACCACATCTGGAACTCATCAAAAAGCTCTTAAGCATTCTTAAACAGTCATGCATACTCAGTAACAAGAGAAAACTCATAAATAAAGCATAGTTTACAAAATGTGTCAAATATATTAAAATTTCTATTGGGTCGACACTCGCCTCATTTGACGTACAAAACCCGTATTCTTCGGTACCAGTTGACCCTACATTAAGGATTATTAACGCCACCCTAGAAAAACACAAAAGCTCTATCCTACACATTGTACCCGGAACTAATTGATCTAAAAGAATTGGCAAATTCATACAACAATCAAACAATAATCTCTACAAGAAAACAGAGTCTTGCAATGGAAACCAACCTTTCTCGATCACTAGTTGAAATATTTATAAACAAATGGAAAAACAACCATTTCCTACTACAGATGCGTAGCTGATACCATCATTTTCATCAGTGGCACGGAACATGGTATCGGTGAATTAAACCAAACAGAATCCAAGAAAATAAGAAGTTCATGGTTGAGCTTCAAGTAGATTACAGCATAAACATTGTAGACCAGACTACTAGAATTATGAAAAGTAGACATCAATTTGATATTCATTAGAAACCTGCCACAAGACACCTGTCATTCATAGCACCTCTCGTAATTCAAGAGTGCCAGCGTTCTGATACGTGGTCAGCACAGGAATCGAACTGCCACTTTCTGAATTTAAATACAAGCAAGAAATGGAAATATTAAAACAATAGGAATGGGAATAATAAAACAATAAAACAGTCGTTGAAAATGTCTGCAGCAGCTACACAATGGACACACTGGGACAATCTACAACAGCGAAATTTAAACGCAAAGCTTTGTTTCACTACTGACAAGAAAAGATGCAGCAGTTTCCTCGTAGCACCAATACTAGAAACCCACACCATATAGGTGTACAGAAAATGCGGACTATGAGATCAGATTCAAGAAACATGTAGCAACACTAAGAAACGAAAAATACCACACATTAGCTGTAGCGATCCACCTACATGAAACTAAGCACTACGTTAATAGGCAAAAAACCACACATCTCTCAAATACTTCAAATATAGGAACTCCAAATAGAAAAACCCTGAGTCCATTCTAAATGACTAAAGTGACAACATTTGCAACAATATCATCTGTGTTTTTAACTGTAACTTACATTGTTAAATTTACATACAGGTATGTATGCGCGCACGTACACACACACACACACACACACACACACACACACACACACACACTTTATGAATATAACATAACAAAGAACTAGCTTTTTTACATATAAAATTTGCCTCTATTGACAATATCATTGCTTTATACGTTCTTTACACGTAACGTTTGTAACATGCTAGTCTGATTGCATAAACATGTATGAACTATTAAGCTCTGAAAATATGAGAAAGAAATATGTGACCGAATTAGCTACTAGACGGCTCGAGAGGTTGCCTCAAAGTCGGAACAGGACATATTCATGCAGTATTAATTTACATAAATCCACCTGATGATGGAGATTTATGCCTGTGAAATGTTTCGTGGAAATAAGTCAATTGTAACTGGTAACAGAAACTTTTGTTTCATTCGTTACAACCTTTAGTTCGTTACTTCATTTTTCAAGTTAATTTTTAACATATTGTAATAACATGAGTCCACTGTTCCTCTTATTCTCGTTTTCTGGTTTTTTTCTGAGTCTAGTAAAATACTGTATTTCAAAATCAGTTTCAGAAAATTCTACCCCAGTTCCCCAGCAGTTCTTCATACCACTAAAAGATGTTCGTCGCAGAAACATCTTTAACGTACAGTGTGTATTGGCCATCTAAATTACTCCGTGCACAGCTGACTGCTTTCATTATTTATGCTGTGTTGTCCCAAATTTTGGTATAAATCCCAAAGAAAATTCGCCTTTACACTATTTACAGTACCCATCCTGATTGCTATACTGTTAATTAAATTCAGTACTTCTTGTAAATGGTTATTAATTTTCGCCAGACTTTTACAAGTAATATTTGTTGTCCTTTTCCTCCGCTGATGTTATACACCAGTTTCAAATTGTTTCACCGATGCTCATGCCATGAAATTAATTCCCCCTTTAGATTTGGGTATTCGGAGTTACTACGAGTACTGCCAATTGTTCCTACGTCACTGTGCTGAATTCATCTTTGAATTCCACACTGCGTCCCTGATATCTCGGTTTCACTGTCGAACGTGCAATGTGAGACCTAAAATATGTGGTTTAATCACTTAAGAGGGCTCCTGAATTCGGCTTTGGTGTAGAGCACATTTAACAGTCGCTTTTGTGTGTCAAAAAGGCACTGTGCATGTCTGTGGTGATCGTGTATGTGTGCCGGGATAAATGGAATTTTCCTGTCTAGGTCGGTTCACATTGGCAAGCATGAATAGGCGGTCCTTTGTTTTCTATCAATCACCACGTTTGTTCATCAGGCGTCGTCGTTAATCTGTTTTTGCAGCGTAAGTGGCTTCCAATTTGTTTCCTTCAGCGCTTAGCAAATAAAGCGCTCTGATTGTGCGCCAGTGTGCTGGTCCATTAGGCGTGCTTCACAGTTCAGGAGCTACTGCTGTAGTTTGATGTTGCATCATCATTGAGAAATTCACTTAGGAGTTAAATATGAAAAGTACAATCATTTCCGGTAATGTTACTACCACTGCTGTGTAGAAGTAATGGAAATAGTATTAGTAATTAGTAGTAGCAGAAGTGTCATTGTTATTACTGGCCGAAAGAAGTAATGTCAGCCTAACGGAACAGTTGAATAGAACTTAAAATGTATCAAATACGAAATTATAAAGCAAGGTTTGTTTCGTAGCATCAAGTCGAATGACTTGTGCTGTGATGTACGTCCATCTAGCGAGAAAAACTGCCAAAAATAGATGTAGATTATGTGCAATCGACCTTAGAGGAAGGTTTACCTCTCTAGACATATGACTTCAACAATTTGCGAAATATGTAGCAAGTATTGAACGCTGTGGCTCGTCATAACTACAGTATCTGATGCTAGACAAGTTTTGGACGATGTAATTGATCACTTAATCACTGATAGCCACTGTTACTATATTTATTAGGCAGTACATTACTGTAGAAATAATTTCATGATGAATAGTGAGCACGTGTGTGTGTGTTTTCATCCATATTAATATTTTGCATGAGTGACTGTGGGACAGACTGAAAAAGAGCTAGTGACGCTCTCCTTTCTTTCTCATCGCACGGTGTCAATCGTAGATCTCCCGTCATGTGGCTCACTGTGACCAGTCCTTGTGCGGTACAGTATTTAGATTCAACAGTTATGAATGACTATGGAAGTAATAGGAATTGGTACCTAGTGCCAGCGTTGAAGTTAACCCTTGCCAACAGCACCGAAGATTTCGTCCATATTAATGCCCAATCCAAGAGACGAATCACCACCGTCATGATGATACGACGCAGCGGTTATGGATTTTTGCGACTTCGGCTGCATAGGAAGGTGCAACTTAAGAAAGAGTAACGAATTTATGTAAGTATCCAAAAGTTACGCTTAATCAGGAAGTCAGAGCATAATCAATGAACTGGGTGACAGGAGAGTTCTGGTTTAATAACAAGGCATTTGGCACGCAGAAATATTACGTAATATAGATGTAGAAGAGTTGTGGACCGAAAATACCGAAAGAAAACAATCTGTCGCACAAAAACAGGCTTTAAGGTAGACGGTCTTGTTCTCCATGACGCTATTATAGACCTGTACTGGCAGTTGGATCCATTCCTGAGAAAGAGTTCAAGAGTTCCCGCCGAGGTACGGTGGTTCATGGGCTGCAGCTAGTCTCCGCGGCCATTCTAGGCATCTCCTGCGGGACTACGTTTCAAAAATCTCTCTGGCTAGTACACGAGGAGGAAATCTATTCATATAAGAAATTCGTCTAGGCAGCAGGTCATCGCCGACGCCCAATAATGTCTATAGTGAGGAAGTTTGGTCAAATCGCACCTCTCAAAGACGTATGTGCGTTGTACTAAAAGCTTTCAGTGTCACTGCACGCTGACAGAAGTTATCTGTCCGCCAACGACGTTGCGACGCACTGTACTCCAGCCACTATGATGACACCCGAGGCCATACACTACCCATTCGGTCTGTTACCACGATGTTCCTCAGGTTGTTCCACCGACCACGTTCAATATACACGTAGGTTTGATGAGAATGATTTCGAGAAATGAAGAGCACTTTACTCCGCCTATTCGTGTTTCAATCTGAGTATTATTAATACATAATAAAATATCTGCAGAAATTCTACAGTTTTACTACAGTCTACATGTCAGAGCCCCAGAGAAGTTGATAAGTACCCTAGACATCGGTAACAGTGTCTCGTTCGCAACGGTGCTGACGTGGGCATGTTTACCGTGTAGTGTTACGCAGCTCGTTGTATTTTGACGTGAAGTTTCCAGAGAATACCGGCCCTTACGTGAAGGACTGCCCAGAAAAAAGTACTCTTTGATGTAATGGTGTGCTTCGCTAACTCCACGCTGGGCCCCAAAATATGTACTGGTTACTCTCGAACGCGCCGTTCTGGGAATGAAATTAAGTTGCGAACCTCCTGTCGTAACAGCCGTTTCAATGATCCCAGAATTTAAACCAACAAGGATGAAATTCACATAGTTAATAACTATTTACACGAAAGAAAAACGCTATTAGCGAACGACATACAATAAACATACCAACACATTTTTTACTGACGAATCGACCACCTAGGATCACGCTACGAATTCATTCTCTCCTGTTTGTCCGGACTTTCGTGTGTTTGCAGAACTCCTACATGAGGTTGCTATACTGCTGCTTTTGCTCTTCCGTCCATATCATTTACGTCTTTGTAGTTCGTCTTTCGATTTGAAACTCTCCCAAATTTTGCTTTCTGTTTCGAGACATGTACCTTTCTAGAATGAGGGCTTGCTCGGTGCTGGACCTTCTAGGTCTTCCCCAGCTCTCATAATCTACAATTTGGTGGTGTTTTTGTTCCAGAGGTGATTAAATGTTTCTCTAGCTCTTCTACCCTTGTCCATACTGTATAGATGTCCAAGAAGCACCAGTCTCCCTTTCCTCATGATCTCACAGATGCTCTTCACATTCTGATAGACATTTATGTTGCTCCGAAGATTCCAGCCGGCCTTAATCTCGATAGCACCGATGATTTTTCGTAGAATTCCCCGATCTCCAGCTTCTCTAACTTGTAGTTCATAGAGAGACATTCACTGAATTACAGGCATTCCGTTTTGACCACAATATTACCGTGTTTTAGTTCGACATTCCAGGAGATATAGATTTTATTGTAAGAAATTTTTTGTCAGCCCATATAGTCTTCCAATTTTTGAGATCCAGTCGTCAATCTCGACTCTCTAGTCCATTCTTTGGGTTCAGTACATCTATCGATAGAAACTGAATCTCTGTACAATCATCTTGTTGTCCGTATATTTGTCCGTCTATTACGACCCCTTTTCCTTTAGAGGTATTAAGTTGATATTTATGTCAAATACTGGTTTCTACGGACCCTTGGCAAAGCGAAAAAATTTAAGCTTCTAAGTCAATGTAATCATAAGATACGGCCATTTATGTCACATACGTGGGGGAGTTGGAAAATAAATTTCCCCTGTCAACTGTGGTCAGAATTGTGTGTGAAATGAAAAAAAAAAGAATGAGACATTAAATATAAGACATACCTTTATTTTTCTGCATAATTTCCAAGTACATTGAGACATTTGTCGTACCGCTTTATAAGCTTCAAAAAGCCTTCCAGGAAAAATTCAGGGCGTTGCATGCGGAAGAAGCGTTGAACGGCTTGTTTGACGTCAGCATTGCTGCCAAAGCGCCTTCCACCGAGAGTGTTCTTCAAAGCAGGAAACAGATAGAAGTCACTCTGTGCGAGATCGGGACTGTAAGGCGGATGGTGTAGGCGCTCCCCACCAAGAGTTGCAATATCGTTTTTTATTGCAGTCGACGTGTGTGGTCTCGCGTTGTCATCCAACTGCAGAACGCCAGATCTGAGAAGACCAGGCCACTTTTTCCGAATCACCTCTTTCAATTTCGACAGAGTGGTACAGTACCGCGCAGAACTGATGGTTGCATCCTTCAGAAAGTCCAGCAGCAAAACTCCTTTGGCGTCCCAGAAAACGGTGAGTAGCAGTTTACCTGCAGACGGAGTGCTTTTGAACTTCTTTCGGACAGGTGATGACGGATGTTTCCACTCCATGGATGCGGCCTTCGAATCGGGCTTGTAGTGGTGGACCCACGTTTCATCCCCCGTCACAATCCGGATCAGAAGGTCATTGCCAGATTCATGGTAACGCACGAGCTGTTCCAGGCTGAACGCCATGCGTTGTGTGTCGGGGTCAGTTGGCGGGGCACCCATCGCGCTGACACCTTCCTGTATCGAAGAATGTCGTGGATGATATTGTGAGCTTGCTCATGTCCGATTCCAAGTTCTGCCGCAACTCCATCGATGACGATACGCCGGTTCGCTTTAATCATGTCATCCACTTTTCTGACTATTGCATATGTAGTGGCCGTGCGCGTACGTCCATGTTTCGGTATGTCCTGCACTTACTGACGTCCATCACTGAATTGCTGACACCATCTCCGCACCATTTGCCTCGACATCACTCCTGACCCATACACCTCAACAAGGTTCAAAAATGGTTCAAATGGCTCTGAGCACTATGGGACTCAACTGCTGAGGTCATTAGTCCCCTAGAACTTAGAACTAGTTAAACCTAACTAACCTAAGGACATCACAAACATCCATGCCCGAGGCAGGATTCGAACCTGCGACCGTAGCGGTCTTGCGGTTCCAGACTGCAGCGCCTTTAACCGCACGGCCACTTCGGCCGGCTCAACAAGACAGTTATGAATTTCTGTGCCTGATACTCCACGTGTCCATTCATAGCGGATAGCAGCTCTCACTTCCGCCTTCGACCACGACTCCAAAACGCACCTTCTATCCATAGCTCCGGGAAAAGACTGAGCAGCTGGCCTCCGCTTTGCGCATGCACTGCAACAGCGCCATCCGCTTGATCGCGGCCGACCTCTACCCAATGGTGTATCGGTGTCTTGCAAGTGCTCGTCCACCTGCCGTGTCGTCTTTCGCCCATATCACACAACTCTGCCCACAGTCGACAGGGGAAACTTATTTTCCAGCTCCCCCTCATATTTCGATACTCGCAAACCCACTAGTCAAAACCTATAGACGAACTGTCTACATACAGAACGACTCCGTGATGATTTACATACTTTCAGGGTGACTGAACAGGGTGGATTACCAATTCGAAGTACGAAAACGACCAAGTATAAAGTTACAAGCGAAAATCGTTCTGATACGTCTGACAGTGGACCTCTTCTGCTGCAATATCTTTGCTGTCCATCTTTTGGTAGAAGATAGTGTGGACAAGAACAAGAAAAAAATTGGTCAGTAAACGTTGGCTCTAAAATGCATACGTTAAGAACTAAGGGCGCTTCCTCAATAGAGGAAATGAGTTTCACAGTCTAAAAAAAGATGAGCAACTGCTCATAGGCCCTTAAGTTAGTGACTTTACAACCCATGATTACTGGACATTTTTTCTTATTTTGGTCCATACTGCACCTCCCAAAATATGGAAAGCAAAGAGCTTGCAGTAGAAGATATCCACTAGCAGATGTATCAGAACGATTTTCTCTTGAGCTTTCGACTCTGTTGTTTCCAGACCAGGGTCCCTTACCCCACATTGATACATTTACCCTTCTCCATCATCCTTGACAGTCTGTGACGTCATCACGGAATCACCCTGTACGTAATAAACTTTGTACGAAACCTCCAAACCTCGAGACCGATTGTCTTGCACGATCTCACCAAGGTACTTGAATTTCTTCCTAGGAACTTGGGTCAGTTTTATAATTCATAATGAATCAGAGCTTTTCTATCGAGATTGTCATCCCATTCTGCCGGCGGCCCCTTGTAGGTGGTTCATCTGGATTGTCACTCCTCTTTGGTTTTCCGAGAGCATCAATCATCTGGCAAGGCCTTATTATTATGTATTTTCAGTGCTTTACTAGTAACGCCTGATAGCTCTTAGTAGTGGCGTAACCAGTGTGTGGCAGCTGCCTCTTGAGCAAGGTCAGACTAGAGGCCTGGGAGGAGTGTTGGCCATTAGCGGCCAGCGTCCAGCGTCGACGCCTCATCGGCGCCAGCGAGCTGGCTTTTTGGCGCGCGCTCATGCGGCAGCGCCAGACGCGCTCACTGGAGGGAAAAATTGCCAATCGCGCCGGACGTGGATGGGTAGCGCGCTAACTGCCTAGCGACCGCGCGTCACTGGCCTACGTGGACGCCCACAGTCTCGCGAGTCTTGCGGTGAAAGTAAAAGCCAAGCACGCAGCTACACCACACTGGCAAGTAGGGGGCCATCATCTCATCGATTAACAAACAAGCAGCAGTCCGCTCTTATTGTTACGAGTCAACAACGTTTCCTAAGTCAACGGGCTCGATATTTTTCTAGGACTGTTACGCGCAAGAGGTAGCGCTTTCCAAGCGCGCAGCTCTACATACGTAACAATACAGGGCGTATAAACCCTTCGCGACAAACCTCTGGGGGTGAGAGGGGGAGTGACAGATCACGTCATGAGGAACAATTTTTTTGTTAGAGGCAAAACCTTCTCTGACGCCTTCTGGCGAAACCAGATGTCGTTTAAGGACTAGTTTTGCCCCTGAGAAACAACAGGGCGTAGGCACTCTCCGGCATTCGTATGCAATGCGTGTTGTCTATCATTCAGTTATCCGTTCCGCGTGAAATGCGGTAGTTTGAGCAAAACAGAAATTCTTGAATCGCTTCTAAAATACACCACGAAGGAATTACTCGAATGGAATGGAAATCGTAGATGTTATGTACAGGTAAATAAATGATTACAAATCCGGAAAAAATGAACGATTTCTTTAAGAGAAAGAGCTTCACAAAATGAGCAAGTCAGTAACACGTTGGTCCACCTATGGTGGCCTGGCGCCCATTCATATAGTTGTTGGTTGTCCTCCTGAGGTATATCGTGTGAAATTTCGTCCATTTGGCACGTAAGGTAATCAAAATCCCGAGATGGTGGTGGAGGGCCCTCCACATAATACTCCAAACGTTCTCAACTGGAGGAAGATCCAGTGACCATGCTGGCCGAGGTGGAAGTTTGGCAAGCACGGAGAGGTGCAAGAAAGACTCTCACCATGTGCGGAAGGGCATTATCTTGCTCAAATGTAATCTCACGATGGCTTTGCATGAAGGGCAACAAATGCGGCGCAGAATATCGGTGATGTACTGCTGTGCCATAAGGGCTCCGCGGATGACAACCAAAGAAAAGAAATGGCACCACAGACAACCACTCCTTGTTCTCGGGCTGGGGATTCTCTAGACATATCTTCGCTGGTGATAGGCGCTCATTTCGAAGTGGGTCTCATCAATAAAGACAGTTCTGTACCAGTCTATGAGATTCCAGCACGGAGATCTTCCTGGAGACACCACGTAAGGTGATGGGGTACCCGCCTGACTGTAACCAGCCATATCGCCCAGCAGCCAGGAGTGATGTTCTCGGGAGCCATTTCTTTTCATATCAGTACACCTTTGGTTGTCATCCGCGTCACCCTTACCTCACAGCGGTATGTCAATGAAATTCTACTCCCAATTTTGTGGCTCTTCAAGGCAAGCCAACCTGGACTTACATTTCAGCAACATGATGGCTGTACACAGAGGGCGAGAGTTTATACTACTTGTCTTCGTGCTTTCCAAACCCTACCATGACCATCAAACTGCGAACTTTTGGAGCAATTTAGGCATGGAAATCCAACGAGCTCAGGTTTTTGACGAGTTGACGACCCAATTGGGCGGAATGTAAGTCGAATGAGTGACTGAGAATGGGCAATTGGGAGTAGATGCGCTTGAGAGACTTACACCGATGGACTAGTTGGTGTGAGCGAGTTGGAGACAGGGGAGCTTGTGGGAGCGAGAGGTGAGTTGCATGTTAAAAAGAGCGCAAATATTTTCGTATAATAAAATTTCTTCGTAAGTTTTGAAACGGGCTGAGGGAGATAGCGTGACGTAGCCGGTGCCCAGCTTTCTAATCAGACTCTGTTAAACAGAAGCATATTCGCCTTCTTTTGTTCTCCAATAGGAGCATTTTTCCATTGGTTATGTATGTTTGTATTCGCTGTGTCAACCTCCGTTCCGATGTCATTATGGTCAATAATTGTCTGGACAGGTGCCTTTGATCTCTTTACTGATTTTAGCAAAACTTGTTTGCAGTTTCGTCGACGCCACTTAATGTGGTTGGGCTCACATTTGGGCGAAGTGCTACTTTTGATTCCTGATACGGCTCTACATGTCTCGTCACTCATTCTGATGTTCGTGTCTATTCTAGATTCTAGAACGTTAAGAGAATCATCTGTTTGTTTCATCGTTAGTATTTATATTTCTTGATTTGTAATTGAACAAGCCGGAGTGGTATAATTACACTATAGATCTAAAATTCTGCCTCACATTTAAATTGATTCACAAAGACTAATAAATTTCATTTATGAGTGCAGAAAAAATGTTTTGGAAAAAATTAATTGCTTTCATAATCTGATAAAACGCATTTCCATAATTTTTTCCCAAGCGGAGGCGTCGCGTGTTACAAGAGATTTGTGAGCCGCACAGCTTTTCGTAACAACGTAATAATTATCCAAGTCTTATAATGACGCTGAGAAGGTCGCGGAATAATTAATAGCCCCTTATATTTGCGTGAGACTTCTTGTAAGGCAATTATCCGCTTCTGCAGTCACAGATTTCAGAGTAGGGCATCAATGAGGGCGCTACAAACAGAAATGAATTTCCTATTATATTGTGTCACGGCGGTTTTAGGCGCTTCAGTCCAGAACCGCGTTGCTGCTACGGTCGCAGGTTCGAATCCTGCCTCGGGCATGGATGTGTGTGATGTTCTTAGGTTAGTTAGGTTTAAGTAGTTCTAAGTCTAGACGACTGATAACCTCAGGTGTTAAGTCCCATATTGCTTAGTGCCATTTGAACCATTTTTACTACTGCACTTAAGCGTGGAGTCAACAGTACATCAAAAGAAGACTGAACTAATTATTTATGTACTTAATGAGGTCCAAATCGCTGCTTTTCCTTTCTTTTTGTGTGAGTCATCCGTCTCTGGCAACAAAATCACAACTTATGTACGAAGATCTGTGGCGACTACGCAGTATTCTGGCAAGCAACATGCTTGCTATATTCATATCGTAATGGGGAAAAGAGGACGATTACAAAATATGAAGGAAAAGAGAAATATTATGTGGTTACGTCGCAGTATTGCCTTCTCGGAAGTCACAGTAGCAGTGATGCTGCGGTATTTTTCATTCTTTTATTGACGAACACCTTACTTCACGTACGTCCTAATTTGAACCTTCTGCCAACTGAAAGAGACATTAGAAATTCTTTCTACAGCCCATAGTAAACAAAAGAACCAAGGTTCAACCATGCGCCCATCTTAGTGTAAATGTGTACTGCCTCGAAGCCGCTTTTGGCTTTCCATCGTAAATCGTATATCACGTGATTCATGCATGTCATTTCGCCTTTATGACGAATCTAGTTGTCTTCTCTCAACCTCTGATAATCGGTCACCGGCCTAATGTTGAAACGTCCCCTTTGAAAAATTATACACGACTGTCCTTAAACTGACACACAATATTTTTAGCGCAACGCAATCTGACTTTCAAAAAATCCCTACGAAAGAATGGCCCTGACTAACATTAACCTATACCTTTCACAAATCACTTACCTCACAAAAATCTTCGTTACTGGAACTACTGCAATACAGCGAGCGCCACTAATGCCAGCTAAATAAAAGATTCAAACTACGGAAGGCACTAACTACTGATAGGCATAGTTAGCAAATGAAAGATTTTAATAGAGAACAAACAATGTATTTACCTTAATAGTGTTGAAAAATCATAATATACATGGGAGTTCATGACATCCAGTCTTAAAAATTTCCAAACTCCGCCATTTCTCTCCCCACATCCACCACTGCTGGCGGCTCACCTCCAACTGCGCAACGCTACGCGCTGTTCACATCCAGCTGCCGCTGCCCAACACTACAATGGCAGACAACAATGCAAACTAGCCACAGACCGCACACAGCACAGCCAGTGATTTTCATACAGAGCGCTACGTAACATTGCCAATAAGAAAACATAAACAGCCTACTTACAATGTTAAATACGCAGTTATCTGGTATTTAAAGCCGAGCTCAGTGGACTACAATATTGCTGTTTAGCCTATTATTACTTCATAGAAAACTACTAATCGAACGACGTATACAGAATACGACAAGTTACTTTTTGAATTGTGGGGTTTATTGCGGAACGTAACGTCTGTAATTTGGTTCAACAAGTGTCCAACTATCGTCTCAGTCGACTAAAGGATTTCGTTGCACTTATTTTGTGTTCTATTGAAATTATTATTATTATTATTATTATTATTATCCTCGTTTTTCACAAAAGAGATTATATTCTTGAGTGTAGTCAAGTCTACCTCAAGTTGCTTCCAGCTAACCGAGGACTGGATCTGGTGGATTAAGTGATTTTACAGTATTTTACTCTAGATATGGGTGATTCCGAACTGTCTGACATAACCTAAAACATTGTGTTTAAGGCACCCTGGGATTGTAGAGACAGTACTCTTCAAAGGCCAAGGCATGTACCATTGTTGCAATTTCAATGTTTGTTTCTCGCTCACTTATACAGCCAAAGGCTGTAATTATACAATTGCAGTTAATGAAATTGCATCTGTTGTCGTATACCCTAACTGAACCCACAGTCGTATTTTAAACTGCCTACGTTATCATTTGTGATGGATGCCCCGGTAAATATGATAAATGGCCTCGTGGTTCCTCATATATTGCGTTTCTCCAAATTTTTTTGGCCCAAACTAGGCAGACACTAGTGAATCTCAAACTGTCTTCACATGAGAAGCCAAAGGCCTAAAAGCTAATATTTCACGCGGAACGTGATGCGTGAAATTCACGTGTGTCATGAAATTCTAATGTTTCGTAATCATCAATGCCTACCACTTTGAAGTTGTTAATGCTTCCTTGAAAAACAACAGAAAATCGTCTCTTTTGCATCCGGTGCAGTTTGCTACTGTTTACAGTTGGTTGCCGAAGGTGCAGAATTACCCTCTACCAGGACTTGTAAAAATCCATTTTATGTTGGATACAACATGGAAAGTCGTTAGAACGCACAGAGAAAAGTTGCGAAAGAGGCATCCTGCGAATTGAATGAAGTGTATTGTCTAACCAAGATTCTCGCGAAAGAATTATTCGCATTATAGAATTTGAGTACACGGTTTTAAAGCATATGAATATCAGCAGTATTCTACAATAACATTCCGTGTGACTCCAAGAGCCTTGTCTCCATCTATAGTACCGAGCGAGGTGGCGCAGTGGTTAGCACACTGGACTCACATTCGGGAGGACGACGGTTCAAACCCGTCTCCGGCCATCCTGGTTTAGGTTTTCCGTGATTTCCCTAAATCGCTGCAGGCAAATGCCGGGATGGTTCCTTTGAAAGGGCACGGCCGATTTCCTTCCCCATCCTTCCCTCGCCCGAGCTTGCGCTCCGTCTCTAATGACCTCGTTGTCGACGGGACGTTAAACACTAATCTCCTCCTCCTCCTCCTCCATCTATAGTCAATATCTGCATGTAAAATTGCACGTTTCGTCCAAATACAAGCAGTAGTTGATTTGATGTTATGTTGCTTTCACTTCGGTACTGGAGTACAGGGGCATGTGTCTTTCTGCTGCGAGCCGGGCCATGGTGATATTATGGGAAACGACATGACAGATGTAGCAGGTAAGTAGGCGCTTCACGATAGTCAGTTGAGTGTGCTACTCCCTTCACTCCACGACCTCACTATTCCAGAAGGTAGATTGGAATGAGGTATATGAATGATGGAGAAGAAATTTTATAGCTTCACCAGGAGTCAGAAGTAGTATTTCGACGCACTGCGAGGCCAACCACATCAATCGGCATTGAAGAAACCACAAACAAGATATGGTTAAATGGATCAAAGCCATTTGTCCAGACACTCAGTGACGATAATGGAAACGAAATGGAGGCTGAATGAGATACTAGAAACATACTAAATCCCTTTTTCGAAAAAAAAAATTCTCTCAGGCAGCTCGTACTACAGTTATTCCTTTCAGTCGTCACACTAATGTGGAAATGGGGAGAAGAGTGGTTGGAAATGACAGCCAGTAAGATACGCCTAGGAAAGTCAGTACCTCCTTACTGCCACGCAGACGGAATGAAGTCTTTCTCACTCGTCTGTACAATAAATTACCGAAAGAGATCAAAGAAATTGCAAAAGTACGCGTATTTAAAAAGGAAGCTAAAAAGTACCTGTTATGCAATACGTTTTGTACATTGAAGGATTACTGAGATAAAACAGAGTAGGTGTTTGATAAAAAAATGTTATACAAACAAATAATAATAATTATTATTATAAACATCCAACATTCCACATAACACCTTTATTTTATGTTTTTTTCCTTCATTTTTCCTTTCTAGAAATACTGACCCCCAAGCTATGCATAGCACAATACTAACACCTCTTCCTCTTTCTGAGCTCAACATCTCACTCATTATGGAGGGATGCTGACACAGTTTTTCGGAATAGATAATGGGAAGTTGCGGTACAGAAAATGGCCCAGAGATCACCAGTGTGTGTATGTGTGTGTGTGTGTGTGTGTGTGTGTGTAGTGAGTGAAGTGTTAGGAAACAATGTGGGTATAGTGTGTGCAGTGACTGATTGATAGTGAGTGAACAGTGTGGCATTACATTATTTAATAAGTTATTTGTAAAAAAAGTATTGTGTACCAGGAGTAAATCTAATGATTGTCTGTAACTAGAAGTCGGTAAATATATGTGTATACGAATTAGCTTATTTTAAATTGGTCTTAACTTGTAAATAATTTGTCATGTGCTATATCCTTGTAAAAAAGGTCTACGTGTGAATAAAGCTACTACTGCTACTACTCTTCGCGTAGAACACGTCCCTATGCACACAGCTTCTTATCCGGGCGAAAGGACCCACCTGTGTGTGGTACTTGTGGCGTACATATCAGAGTGTGTCACATTTTAGTAGACTGTTTTGTATTCAAACAAGATTGCAGCAGCTAATTTACCTACAGATTTAGCCTTCTACTTTAGCGGACAATGAGATGAATGCGGTACAACTTTTAAGATTCTGTGAGATGTCCGCCACGTTCCCTGAAATTTTGGGCAGAAGTTTTTAATGTGTTATCAGACTGGCTGGCTGATCCATGGTTTTTGAAGTGGTCATCCAGCCACATATCACTGTGAAATTGTGTAAGCCTTAACCGTATATTACCTGTGTTTTAATCGACAGTTTTAGAACATCTGACCTTACTTACATTACATTTAGGGAAGTGTGATTGTGCGGGTGACATTGATTGACACTGGGAGAGAATAAGTTCCGTTTTATGTAAGATTAACGATTACTTGTTTTACAAAATTTTCTCTGTTTTAGCCATATTTGTTCGTTCTAAGTTTAGTAACGGCGCCGATAAGCTCGTCATTGAGCGCCCAGTAATCATGAACATACACACACACACACACACACACACACACACACAGCCGGTCGGTGTGGCTGAACGGTTCTATGCGCTTCAGTCTGAAACCGCGCGACCGCTTCCGTCGCAGGTTCGAATCCTGCCTCTGGCATGGATGTGTGTGATGTCTTTAGGTTAGTTAGGTTTAAGTAGTTTTAAATTCTAGGGGACTGACGACCTCAATTGTTGAGTCCCATAGTACTCAGAGCTATTTGAACCCTTTTGAACCACACACACACACACCCACACACACACACACACACACACACACACACACACACCGTACAGGGTTATTCGCTAAGTTTATTTTATGACAGCCAACAGTCCTTCTATCCCTCGTAAGTGGACGGCCGTTGTCGTGGCTATGAGAATGCATGTGTGGGCGTATTCGGTGGAGAAATTGAGCAGAGAATTTTGCAATTACTGGCATATCACTCATCATTCTTACTATCCACTTAGTTAACAAAATAAAACAAAAAAGTTCCTTAACTGTTTCCAAAACTTGTATGATGACGTGTCGGAAAATATCTGACAAACTGACTTAAGTGTGAATGATATGAACGAAGTACCCTACCGTTCGTGGTGCAGGTAAGCTGACGTGGGAGTTACGTCTACTAGTAGACCTGCGCACCAGTGTTACGTAGCTCTGTCTTTTCCACCTTGCACGAATTTACCTTGCGAAGTAATTCGCTCAGTGGAGGTAGAGAAAGTCAGGAGCGCCTTCGGAAGCGTTAACGGACTTTGGAAAAGTTTCTTTGCGGCTAATTAGGCTCGGATTCACAGCCGACCGACTCTTGAGAATTCAACACCTCTGCGGTCCTCCGCTTCGGGGCAAATCACGATGCTACCTACGGACTTGAAAAAAAAAACGTTAATGAAAAGGTTACAACAGATATCAAGGGCAGAAATGTCAAGTGTAACAAGAAGGAAAGAAAATTGGTCTTTAACCACCCTCCGACTTCGATGTCATTAGAGATGGGGTACATTGTTAAAAAATCGACCGTGTCCGTTTCAAAAGATACGTTCCGAAATTCGGTTTAAGCCGTTTAAATAAATGACTAAATCTCTTTAAATGACTCCATCTCTATTGCTGGACAGGGTTTTGGATGACGTTTCTTCTGAACAAGCTACAAAGTGTTAACTCCTGTGCCACATAGTTTGGTGATTGTAAGTGGAACCAGTAATACGACTGCGAATCAGTCACCAAAGTAACCGCCAAAGTTGTACTTCGTATGGGTTAAACTCACATAACTTGCCTCGCGGTGACATAATATATACTTGGTGCAGATCTCTGAGACCGGGAGTAGTAAACGTTTATTTACCTACGGCCCACTGTGGTGTTCTGTTAGTAATAAAATTTTCGAACTGTTCAGTTTAGCCGGCCGAAGTGGCCGCGCGGTTCTGGCGCTGCAGTCGGGAACCGCGAGACCGCTACGGTCGCGGGTTCGAATCCTGCCTCGGGCATGGATGTGTGTGATGTCCTTAGGTTAGTTAGGGTTAACTAGTTCTAAGTTCTAGGGGACTAATGACCTCAGCAGTTGAGTCCCATAGTGCTCAGAGCCATTTGAACCATTTGTTCAGTTTATAAAGCACGGAAGAATTTGACTTTATAAAATTCTGCAAGCATAGTTACAATCAAGTAAAACTTACAATAAAAATTACTTAACAAGTTCTTTGTAACAACATCCTATGAAAACCTAAAGAAAATGTTTTCAAAAGTCCTACTGCCTATCATGGAAGCTAGAATGATGTTTAGTTTGTGGGGCGCTCAACTGCGCGGTCATCAGAGACATCCAAAGGCCCAATTTTTATACAGTCCATTTTTTTCCACAATACAATCTAGTCATTGTCACAAATGATGATGATGAAATGATGAGGACAACACAGACAGCCAGTCCCCAGGCAGAGAAAATCCCCAACCCGATCTGGAATCGAACCCGACACCCCGTGATCCCGAGGCTAGACCCCGAGCTGAGGGCCTAAGCTAGAATGCCCACTAGTGGGCGGTAAGGACACGGTTGACTAACACTGTTCGAAACGATGGAAAAATGTCTGCTTAGGGTTTCCGGCTCACAGCACAGCTGGCTTCAGTTAATAATATCCCAGGCGCTTTTAACAATTTTAATTATTACGCTGTTTACAAGTACATATTTCAGCGAGAAATATGTTTAGTTTATGGAAAAAACGGTTTCAAATTGTCAGCAATGACGGGAACTTATATTTTCACATGAGTGATCGAAGAAATAAAAAAGAAAATATTTCCTTTCCGCATTTGTGTTATTGACGTACTGTACTTTACCCAAGATTGTGTAAAGCTATTTTAGTTTGGCGAGGTTGTGACGCTCTCAGAGTTCACAATAGCCGGTGTATTTGGTTCCCTGTGGCTCTTTTGCGACAACAGTAGGGAATTTTTGCATGTTAAAATGAGGTATGTAAGTGAAAACGAGTTTTTCCATGGATGCACTGCCACCAAGAGGCAGAACGTCTCCTATCGTCTTTGTAGCAGTCGTTGATGAATTACCCTCACTACGTCAAGTGTCTGTTGAACCTTATTCATAATTTTCTCTTATAGATAAACAGTTCAGAGACTATCAAAACTCAACATATAACGTTGTGCCTCTTGCTGCCGCTCTAGCTGTGTTATATCTGTATTGTAACGTTCACCACCATCTCAGATTATTGTTAATTAAGACTCAGATGTCGTTACTAGTAACAGTCGACTAAATATTTAATTTATGACTGTAGCTCAAATGAATAATTAAGAGATAAAGAATTGGAAGAGTGACAAAAAGATGAATGAATAGAGAAGCGTTAATTTATACAGTGAAATCATCACTTTCTCTTCCGTCTCTAAATCATGTGACAAAAGCAAGAACAAAAGCCATATTAAATCATTTAACGCAGGAAAGGCGAATCACAATAACGACTAATTTAGGGAACACACATATCGGCACTGTTTCTACTATAAGACGCATTTAACCTTGTAGACAAACAGGTGGACCCGAGGGTACATGACGATCCAAAGGAAAACACGGCATGTTACGTAATACAATGACTGCTTACCGTGGTTAAAACATCTTGGAAGATTATAAAAATAAAAATGGTCAGTAATATCTGCGTAGGGGGCAATCCTGAGACAGTCGAAGTGAGAAATGACGAGCGTTTATGAGCTTATGTCGTCACTGGAGATAAAGTGCTTTGGCTTGTAGTTAGGGGTGTTTTGTTCGGTCGCGACGCATCAAACGCGGATGGGGAAAAGCATTGTTTGGTTCAACAACAAAAATGCTATTAGTCGATCTCGAGCCCTTGAAGCAGGAGCGTCAGTTAGAGTTTCATCCCTCTGAGGATTTAGCTTCCCTAAGGAACCATTGCTTACTACTATTCGGATTAAAGAAAGTTGAATTGAATGAACCAAAGCATCGGTCCGGTAATGTTAGTATCCATGATAATGTAAGTAAATCGAACACCGCAAACTGTATGCTTGTGGAAACTAACTAAATAATGCTCTAGCTCCTACCGATGAGGGTAATATTTCTTACTCTTTCATACAACATGTATTAAACAACACTTGAATATTAAATAGTTATAAATCAAATTGCATATCAAATCTGTAACCAGTTCTTTACCATCTATAAGAGACGATCAAAAAATTCCGTTTGTGGGCGTTGCTGTAGCTGATACGCAACATAGCGCTACTCAGATGCTGGTATATAAGCACCGATATATAGGCAAGGGATAGGTGTGGTACTCGTTTCTTACCGATGTGCCTGCGGTAAATACGGGAAGGTGACCTATAGCCACGTTATTACCAAATGCTTTCAAACGAGACCAAGGTGCTGTTATACTTGTCTTTGTCGTCGAAAGGCAAACACTGGTAGAATCAACTGGGGAGTGAGGAATGTATATAGGGGAATATATCTGTAAAAAACACCGTTGTGGAAGGAACGGTCCACCAAGTTAATGATGATGCACGACACCATATCGCAAATGACGCAACGCAGAAGCCGCCCCAATTCAGGTAGGAGACACTCGAGGACCGCTCTCAGAAAGACCTCGAAAGGCCGACGATTTCTGTCGGGCGGGGACGTGCAGCAGGCAGTTATGGAATTGATCACGCACAAGGACACGGTGTTTTACCAAACGGGTGTGTTCACCCTGGTGCTTCGGTAAGATGATTACCTCAATGATCACAGTGATTTTGCCTGACAGGCATACCAATTCTGGACTGTTCGACCTTCGAACAAGAACGTTTTGAGCGTCCTTCATAGAAATGTCATGTATCAATAAAATGGGTTTGTTGTTGTGGCCTTTAGTCCCAGGACTGGTTTGGAGAAGTTCTGCATGGTGCTGTAGTCCGTAAAAGCTCTTCATCTCTAGCTGTTGCAACCAACAACCACTTCAGTTTGCTTACTGTAGTCAATCCCTGGCGATATCAGCAGATCCCATATTTTACTCAAACTGAAATGTAAAATTTTTTTCCCAAATTCATTTCAGTACCTCTTTATCAGCAATTCGATCTATCTGTCTAATCCTCATGTTGCAAAATGGGATAACATTTCAGCAATTTCGTAGAAAAAGCAGTACTTTGACCAAAGGGGCTACCTAAGACGATTTTTAGCTCAAATACAATTCTGTCATAAGTCAGGGGAACAGCTGTTACTATAAATGGGATACATCGAAGGAAAGGCAGTGTTTATCATACCAACAGATATAGAACCTTAGAGGGTAACTGCAGATATAATTTGTAATATTCCCTCAAAATTAGTTTGCAGTAATGAAACTTTGTTCGGTACAACTGCAGCTGGAATATAATGACTCTTAGTGCAAAGACTTTCAAAATTACAAGCGTGATAAATATTGCCATTTGGAAGGTATTGCCACGACAACGAAATCTTACTCCTACACTATGAATTTCACTCCAGTGAAATCAACGGGAAGCTTATACTGGAAGATCAGCGTTTATTCATTGCAGAACGAAAAATAGTGGTATACCGAAATTAAGATGGCTATCGTCTCTGTAAAGAAAAACTGTGAAAAGTTCAGAACTCGATTTTCAGGAACAGTCGCTGAGAGAAAGTACATCGTACTAAGAGTGACTGCCTGCGGTTACAATGACACGTCATTCAAAAACCCATAGCCGATTGTTTGGCTGTGACGCCTCATCAGCATACAGGAAAAGTTTGTTCCCGCTCTTTTTCTGCAGTAGCGATTAACATTCGCGAGCATTATTCCGTTGCTACAGTGATCATACACGGTTCAGTCATATTAACGTGACCGGCTGTCAAAAGCCCGAATAACCACCTTTTGCAGCGCAGACCACTCCGTGTAGCAAAAGAGTCTGTGAGGTTCTGGAAACTACCGGCAAAGATGTGGAACAATGCTGACTCCAGTGCAGTGATGCCGCTAGGTTTCTCCCTTGGGAATAAGTGAAGCGAACGGTCCGATCGAGGTGGCCCCACAGATTCACGTTTCACGCCGTACACCAAAGACCATCTGTCCGATGGAGCATAAAACGTGATTTATTTGAAAAGGTCACCTGCCGATCTCTCGGTGGACGTCCAGTTGCGTCACTGGGATGCAAATTTCAGCCTTCGTCACAGATGAACAGCAGTGCAGTGGTGCCTGCTGCCGTGGTCCACACGCAGCATCGTTGAGTAAACGGCCGTTGAGGAGACACAGCTGGTAGCCTCTTCGTTCATCTGGGCGCCCAGTTGTTCGAACACGTCATCCTGGAAACTGAACGAACATAAAGAGTGGGAAAAATGTAACTGGCCAGGAAAAAAAACCATGCGCCTTAAGACAGGCATCTCAGCTTACATCGTCCTTACCCTGAGCAGATAATTTAATCTGGGTCGCCTATCTTAAGGCTCATCATATAGCTTCCGAGCCAGTTATATTTTGCCGAAAGTATATAATGCCGCTATAGCAAATGTACCTGAGTCAGAAGGGTATTATAGGCTGCTAGATGAATGACACTTCAGCTCTGATATACTAGTTTTCCTCCATGACCCTATTGTCAATCTACACTCCTGGAAATGGAAAAAAGAACACATTGACACCGGTGTGTCAGACCCACCATACTTGCTCCGGACACTGCGAGAGGGCTGTACAAGCAATGATCACACGCACGGCACAGCGGACACACCAGGAACCGCGGTGTTGGCCGTCGAATGGCGCTAGCTGCGCAGCATTTGTGCACCGCCGCCGTCAGTGTAAGCCAGTTTGCCGTGGCATACGGAGCTCCATCGCAGTCTTTAACACTGGTAGCATGCCGCGACAGCGTGGACGTGAACCGTATGTGCAGTTGACGGACTTTGAGCGAGGGCGTATAGTGGGCATGCGGGAGGCCGGGTGGACGTACCGCCGAATTGCTCAACACGTGGGGCGTGAGGTCTCCACAGTACATCGATGTTGTCGCCAGTGGTCGGCGGAAGGTGCACGTGCCCGTCGACCTGGGACCGGACCGCAGCGACGCACGGATGCACGCCAAGACCGTAGGATCCTACGCAGTGCCGTAGGGGACCGCACCGCCACTTCCCAGCAAATTAGGGACACTGTTGCTCCTGGGGTATCGGCGAGGACCATTCGCAACCGTCTCCATGAAGCTGGGCTACGGTCCCGCACACCGTTAGGCCGTCTTCCGCTCACGCCCCAACATCCTGCAGCCCGCCTCCAGTGGTGTCGCGACAGGCGTGAATGGAGGGACGAATGGAGACGTGTCTTCTTCAGCGATGAGAGTCGCTTCTGCCTTGGTGCCAATGATGGTCGTATGCGTGTTTGGCGCCGTGCAGGTGAGCGCCACAATCAGGACTGCATACGACCGAGGCACACAGGGCCAACACCCGGCATCATGGTGTGGGGAGCGATCTCCTACACTGGCCGTACACCACTGGTGATCGTCGAGGGGACACTGAATAGTGCACGGTACATCCAAACCGTCATCGAACCCATCGTTCTACCATTCCTAGACCGGCAAGGGAACTTGCTGTTCCAACAGGACAATGCACGTCCGCATGTATCCCGTGCCACCCAACGTGCTCTAGAAGGTGTAAGTCAACTACCCTGGCCAGCAAGATCTCCGGATCTGTCCCCCATTGAGCATGTTTGGGACTGGATGAAGCGTCGTCTCACGCGGTCTGCACGTCCAGCACGAAGGCTGGTCCAACTGAGGCGCCAGGTGGAAATGGCATGGCAAGCTGTTCCACAGGACTACATCCAGCATCTCTACGATCGTCTCCATGGGAGAATAGCAGCCTGCATTGCTGTGAAAGGTGGATATACACTGTACTAGTGCCGACATTGTGCATGCTCTGTTGCCTGTGTCTATGTGCCTGTGGTTCTGTCAGTGTGACCATGTGATGTATCTGACCCCAGTAATGTGTCAATAAAGTTTCCCCTTCCTGGGACAATGAATTCACGGTATTCTTATTTCAATTTCCAGGAGTGTATAACAGGGTTATAAAAATTCTCTTGAGACCCGATGATACGGCTGGGATCGATGCACACTTAGGTGCGTTATGGATGCTAACTTCAGCATGATACTACCCAGTTAGAGGTAGACTGCTGTACTGCCAACCCGATGACCGGCTGCTGCTTTAAGAGTCGCCGGGCGCTACATTTACAGCTCCGGAACTGCTGTCGGCCAATACTAGAGATATTGCCGGCTACCAGCATGAAGACTCATGACAACGGCCACAGCGTGTGTTGGTGGGCCGATAGGCTACTTCAAATGCCGCTCCTGTTTTCTTCTTTGAGATAATATGGGTGACTACCAATTACGCGGATTTATGTAAACATTATGCGATCCACTACGAATTTCTCTCCTGTGCCTACCTCTTCATCTCAGACTCCCACTTGCAACCTATGTCCTCAAAGATTTGCTAAATATTTAAATGTCTGTTTCCCTATACAGATTTTACCCTCTCAAATGGTTCAAATGGCTCTGAGCACTATATGACTTAACTTCTGAGGTCATCAGTCGCCTAGAACTTAGAACTAATTAAACCTAAGGACCTCACACACATCCATGCCCGAGGCAGGATTCGAACCTGCGACCGTAGCGGTCGCCCGGCTCCAGATTGTAGCGCCTAGAACCGCACGGCCACTCCGGCCGCCTTTTACCCTCTACAGCTCCCTCTAGTACCATGGAAGTTATTCCCCGATGTCTTAACAGATGACCTACCATCCTGTCCATTCTTCTTGTCAACGTTTACCGCCGATTCTGCCGAGGACCTCCTCATTGCTTACCTTATCAGTCCACACAATTTCCAACAATCTCCTGTCGCACCGTATTTCATATGCTTCGATTCTCTTCTGTTCCGGTTTTCACAAAGTCCGCGCTTCACTACCATGAAATGCTGTGCTGCAAACAGACATTCTTAGGAATTTCTTGGTCTGCTTTTGACGTCCTCCTTGCTCCGTTCGTTATAGGTTATTTTGCTGCATATGAAGGATAATTCCTTAACTTCACCTACTTAGTAATCATCAGTCTCGATGTCAACTTTCTCACTGTTCTCATTTCTGCTACTTCTCATTACTTTCGTCTTTCTTCCATTTACTCTCAAACCGCATTGTGTACTTACTAGACTGTTCATTCCATTCAGAAGATCCGGCAGTTTTTCATCACTTCCTCTCAGTAATGTCATCAGCGAATTTTATCGTTAATCTCTTTTCACTTTGAATTGTAATTCCACTGTTGAACCTTTCTTTTACTTCCGACATTGCTTCTTCGACGTACAGATTTAACAATTGGGGCGAAAGATTACATCCATGTCTTACACACTTTGTTCGCAGCTCGTGGTCTTGCGGTAGCGTTCTCGCTTCCCTCGCACGGGGTCCCGGGCTCGATTTCCGACGGGGTAAGGGGTTTTTCCTGCCTCTAGATGACTGGGTGTTGTGGTGTCGTCTTCTTCATCATCATCATCATCATTCATCCCCATTACGGTAGGAGGAAGGCAATGGCAAACCACCTCCACTAGGACCTTGCCTAGTACAGCGGTGCGGGTCTCCCGCATCGTCCCGTACGCTCCTCGGAGGATGGGACCCCATCATCATTACAACATTACACTCTTTGTAATCCGAGTACTCTGCTCTTGGTATTCCACGCTTATTCTACCGTCTTGGATCTTCTACATATTGTATATTACCAGCCTTTCCCTATGGCCTATCCCTGTTTTTCTGAGAATTTCGAACATCTTACACCATTTGACATCGTCGAAGTTTTTTTTCCGGGTCGACAGATCCTATGAGCGTGTCTTGATTTTTCTTTAGTCTTGCTTCCATTATCGATCACAATGTCGCAATTGCCTCTCTGATGCCTTTACCTTTTCTGATGCGAAATGATCGTCACGTAACACATGTTCAGTTTTGCTTTCCATTCTTCTGTATATTATTCTTGTCAGCAACTGGACGCTTGAGCTCTTGAGACGATTGTGCGATAAATATCGGATTTATCAACTCTTTCACTTTTCAAAATTGGCTGGATGATGTTTTCCCGAAAGTCGAGTGGTATACCGCCAGACTTGTGCATGTGTCTGTTGTATTCCATTAAATGTGTATTAACACATGGTCTCAGTGAATTCAGGATGAGACATATAAGACAAGTCACTCCAAATGCAGGATGTTACTGGTACAAACGAAAGAAGCTAACGCAGACAATGAAACAACCAAATTATTATAATAAACATAGGTTCCGAAAACGATAGTTCTCGCTATACGACGTATGCACGTGCAGCCATATCTACATCTACATCCATACGGTGTGTGGCGGAGGGTACCTTGAGTATTTCTATCGGTTCTCCCTTCTATTCCAGTCTCGCGATGTTCGTGGAAAGAAAGATTGTTTGTATGACTGTGTGTGGGGTCTAATCTCTCTGATTTTATCCTCATGGTCTCTTCGCGAGATATACGTAGGAGGGAGCAGTATACTGTTTGACTCCTCGGTGAAGGTATGTTCTCGAAACTTCAACAAAAGCCCGTACCGAGGTACTGAGCGTCTCTCTTGCAGACTCTTCCACTGGAGTCTCCGTAAAGCTTTCGCGATTACTAAATGGTCCTGTAACGAAGCGCGCTGCTCTCCTTTGGATCATCTGTATCTCGACCCTATCTGGTACGGATCCCACACCGGTGAGCAGTATTCAAGCAGTGAGCGAACAAGTTTACTGTAACCTACTTCCTTTGTTTTCGGACTGCATTTCCTTAGGATTCTTCCAATGAATCTCAGTCAGGCGTCTGCTTTACCGACGATTAATTTTATATGGTCAAATGGTTCAAATGGCTCTGAACACTATGGGACTTAACATCTGTGGTCATCAGTCCCCTAGAACTTAGAACTACTTAAACCTAACTAACCTAAGGACATCACACACATCCATGCCCGAGGCAGGATTCGAACCTGCGACCGTAGCGGTCTCGCGGTTCCAGACTGAAGCGCCTAGAACCGCACGGCCACACCGGCCGACTTATATGGTCATCCCATTTTATGGTCATCCCATTTTAAATCACTCCTAATGCCTACTCCCAGATAATTTATGGAATTAACTGCTTCCAGTTGCCGACCTGCTATATTGTAGCTAAATGATAAAGGATATTTCTTTCTATGTATTCGCAGCACATTACACTTGTCTACATTGAGAATCAATTGCCATTCCCTGCACCATGCGTCAATTCGTTGCAGATCCTCCTGCATTTCAGTACATTTTTCCATTGTTACAACCTCTCGATCTACTACAGCATCATCCGCAAAAAGCCTCAGTGAACTTCCGATGTTTTAAAACACTGTTAATGTGAAAGGCTACATTTATGCTTTAGCTTCGCTTTGGACGATATTCTTCAGGGTGAAAAGGTGCCTGTGTGTTAAATGCGTGATCCTGCACCGACACATTGTTTGTATTGTTTCGGGAAGCAACCTGAGCCAAACATTAGGAGCAGGTATCTCTTGCGCTACAGTCTCGTCCCCCGTTCTGCGTCTATCATTGTTGCCGCTGCCACAGATCAAACAAGACTGACTTGATTGTCCTGTTACTACGGAGGAGAGCTGTGCAGATAAGAGATGAAAGCGGGATGCAAATTACTGGCTTTGACACGACATTGTTTGTAGCGTACCTCGTGGTGCTGTCAAGCGTTGCTGATTACTAGGTTAGTCATGCATTGTTGCAACCGTGCGCCGGAAATTGCTGCAGTGTAAACAGTTTACTTGTTGTATTTCGCTGCACTTTGTTGTTCTCGGCGCACCTGTTCGCACAGATAATAAGGTTTGTTTATCTCCCTCTGCAATTTCATGTGTGTGTGTGTGTGTGTGTGTGTGTGTGTGTGTGTGTTGAGACAGGGAGAGAGAGAGAGAGAGAGAGAGAGAGAGTGAGAGAGAGTGAGAGTGAGAGAGAGAGTGAGAGTGAGAGAGAGAGAGAGAGAGAGAGAGAGAGAGATGAATGGATAAAAGCGGCAAGTGTCTTCTGCATCGTGGAGTTGCGGAGGAGCGACATTTGTTGTAGGGGTAGTCTTCAAAGAGAAGTAGTCTGCTTCAATTGACGGAATACGCTATTGAATATATGAGAAAGTGTTCTTACGGTTTCTTTCAAATCGGAACCAAAAGTCTTATCCAGTTTTATGGTAACAAGATAGATGGTGTTGCTGGTGCCGTCCGTTGTAGCCGACTGGTTCAAGGCGCTTCAGTCCGTAACCACACTGCTGCTACGGTCGTGGGTTTGAATCCTGCCTCGGGCATGGATGTTTGTGATGTCCTTGGGTCACTTAGGTTCAAGTAGTTCTAAGTCTAGGGGACTGATGACCTCAGATGTTAAGTCCCATAGTGCTTAGAGCCATTTGAACCATTTTTGGTGTTGCTGGTGCAACGTAAATCCTTCGTATGATTTCCCCGGACTTCTTTACACGTCATGAATACTAGTTATTTTCTGTATCATTACTGTTTATTTTTTATCTAAAGGTAGAGTTAAGTCATTTGTGAAATTGAAACTTTCTGGCAGAATACCACTCTCTACCGGACCGTGTCCCGAACCTGGAGCCTTTCACAGGGAGATGTTCACCGACTGAGCTATACCGTCATAACCCACAATCCTCACTCCCATCTATTTTTCTGCCAGTGCGTTCTGTTTTCGAAACTTTACAGGAGCTCTCCTGCATACGCCGGTAGATAACCATACGTGGAAAGAAGGATGTTTGTTTTCAGAACGTAGTTGCGCTCTGCAGCGAAGTCGGCACTGATATGAAACATCCTGGTGGATAAGGAAACCCCTAAAACTTCACAGAAATTCTACTGCATGACTTACGGGTCTAGCACTAATGGTAGAGAGGATATTACGGAGAAATGGGTTAGCCACAACCGTATCTCCGTAATATCCTTTCTTCCGGAAGTGCTAGTCCCGTAAGGAGGAGAAATTCTGTGAAGTTTGGGACGTTGTAGCGCGGTTCGTGAAATGTGCTATGGTACGTCAGTTGATAGAAGACTTGCCCGTGAATGGCAGCGGACCCGGCTTCGAGTTCCGGTCTGGCACACAGTTTTAATCTGCCAGATAATAATTTCCACAGTGACATAATTTTCAGGTGCACTTAGTGGTATATGTGGATACTGTCTGCAAAATGTTTTGCGAGTAGAGTTAGTAGTAAGGAGGAAATAAAATTACCTCACTCGGCATTTTCACGCATCTCAGTGTGTATGACGCCAAATCTCCTTAAAAAAAAAAAAAAAAAAAAAAAAAAAAAGGCTCTGAGCACTATAGGACTTAACATCTGAGGTCATCAGTCCCCTAGAACTTAGAACTACTTAAGCCTAACTAACCTAAGGTCATCACACACATCCATGCCCAAGGCAGGATTCGAACCTCCGACCGTAGCGGTCGCACGGTTCCAGACTGAAGCGCCTAAAACCGCTCGGCCACACTGGCCGGCCAAATCTCCTCAACTATGCGTTGTACAGTGATGTAATTTGGCAGGTCGATTCAGCCGTATAATGTCGATGCTGGCAGCAAAATATGTTACGAATAGGGTTAGTAGTAAAGAAGTAATGAATTAATATACACTCTCTGATGCAGCAGCTTCATGAGCACCAAAAGCATAGTACGAAAATAAAATTTTTCGCTTTCACCGTTTTGTAGCGGGTGTCAGCGAGAAAGGTTTCCGTAAAAGTTAGTAATTATTTGTAAAGTTCGTTGAAAGTCACAAACTGCTCCCATTTTCAAATAGTGGATGAATATCGTCTGAGCATCTGTGCACGGTTAGTTACGCTTCTGTTTCACCCCCACCGTAGCACTTTTGAGAGATATAGGGTTCACATCCCCACAGTACATCTGTCCACATAGTAAGTGATCTGTGTACCACAATGGACTGAAATTGTTCCAGTTGTGTAGAAAGAGTCACCTAACATTACCGCTGGATATATTTCGTAAACCACATCAAATACTGACGAATCGATATATATACTCCTGGAAATTGAAATAAGAACACCGTGAATTCATTGTCCCAGGAAGGGGAAACTTTATTGACACATTCCTGGGGTCAGATACATCACATGATCACACTGACAGAACCACAGGCACATAGACACAGGCAACAGAGCATGCGCAATGTCGGCACTAGTACAGTGTATATCCACCTTTCGCAGCAATGCAGGCTGCTATTCTCCCATGGAGACGATCGTAGAGATGCTGGATGTAGTCCTGTGGAACGGCTTGCCATGCCATTTCCACCTGGCGCCTCAGTTGGACCAGCGTTCGTGCTGGACGTGCAGACCGCGTGAGACGACGCTTCATCCAGTCCCAAACATGCTCAATGGGGGACAGCTCCGGAGATCTTGCTGGCCAGGGTAGTTGACTTACACCTTCTAGAGCACGTTGGGTGGCACGGGATACATGCGGACGTGCATTGTCCTGTTGGAACAGCAAGTTCCCTTGCCGGTCTAGGAATGGTAGAACGATGGGTTCGATGACGGTTTGGATGTACCGTGCACTATTCAGTGTCCCCTCGACGATCACCAGTGGTGTACGGCCAGTGTAGGAGATCGCTCCCCACACCATGATGCCAGGTGTTGGCCCTGTGTGCCTCGGTCGTATGCAGTCCTGATTGTGGCGCTCACCTGCACGGCGCCAAACACGCATACGACCATCATTGGCACCAAGGCAGAAGCGACTCTCATCGCTGAAGGCGACACGTCTCCATTCGTCCCTCCATTCACGCCTGTCGCGACACCACTGGAGGCGGGCTGCACGATGTTGGGGCGTGAGCGGAAGACGGCCTAACGGTGTGCGGGACCGTAGCTCAGCTTCATGGAGACGGTTGCGAATGGTCCTCGCCGATACCCCAGGAGCAACAGTGTCCCTAATTTGCTGGGAAGTGGCGGTGCGGTCCCCTACGGCACTGCGTAGGATCCTACGGTCTTGGCGTGCATCCGTGCGTCGCTGCGGTCCGGTCCCAGGTCGACGGGCACGTGCACCTTCCGCCGACCACTGGCGACAACATCGATGTACTGTGGAGACCTCACGCCCCACGTGTTGAGCAATTCGGCGGTACGTCCACCCGTCCTCCCGCATGCCCACTATACGCCCTCGCTCAAAGTCCGTCAACTGCACATACGGTTCACGTCCACGCTGTCGCGGCATGCTACCAGTGTTAAAGACTGCGATGGAGCTCCGTATGCCACGGCAAACTGGCTGACACTGACGGCGGCGGTGCACAAATGCTGCGCAGCTAGCGCCATTCGACGGCCAACACCGCGGTTCCTGGTGTGTCCGCTGTGCCGTGCGTGTGATCATTGCTTGTACAGCCCTCTCGCAGTGTCCGGAGCAAGTATGGTGGGTCTGACACACCGGTGTCAATGTGTTCTTTTTTCCATTTCCAGGAGTATATATATATATATATATATATATATATATATATATATATATATATATATATATATACGCCAGCCGCGGTGGCCGAGCGGCTCTAGGCGCTTCAGTCCGGAACCGCGTGACTGCTACTGTCGCAGGTTCGAATCCTGCCTCGGGCATGGATGTGTTTGATGTCCTTAGGTTAGTTAGGTTTAAGTAGCTCTAAGTTCTAGGGTACTGATGACCTCAGATGTTAAGTCCCATAATTCTCAGAGCCTTTATGGTATAAGGGGCAGTGAAATGAAAACTTGACAGATAGGAAAATAAGTAAGGAAACTGTTTATTATTTCAAAAAAGAAATCTCCTTAACTGTTAACACATACATTCAAGTGTGGGAGAAGACGGTCAGTGCCTTAATGGAAAAACGTTTGTGGTATGTTCAAAAATGTGTGTGAAATCTTATGGGACTTAACTGCTAAGGTCATCAGTCCCTAAGCTTACACACTAATTAATCTAAATTATCCTAAGGACAAACACAGACGCCCATGCCCGAGGGAGGACTCGAACCTCCGCCGGGACCAGCCGCTGTTGCGTATGAAACCATGATTTTAGCCAGGAACGCCCCTCTTCGTCCGAAGGGAATCGGCGGCTGAGAATTGCTTTTGTTTTCTTCAGGGCTCCAAAAATGTGCAAATCGCATGCGAAGGGAGTGAGGCTGGCGCGCCTGTTGCCAAGGTTGTTTCGATACGCCGCAGAAGTTTAGATGGGAAGCGCTTACACATATTGCACACGGTCCTGATCGCCCTGCCTGTGATATCTGTAGGTTTGGAGCTCTGAAGAAAGACATTCGGTGCCAACGATTTGCTTCGCAAAGAGATGCAGCCTGGGTACAATCACGGTTCCGTAGGCAGCCGCAAATTTTTTTCACGGAGTTATTGACCGACTTAACAGCGGGATAAATGTATTAACAGTTTTGGCGATTAATTCTGAAATAATAGACATTTTGTTTACTTTTTTCCCATGTGTCTCGTTTTCATTTGACTGCCGTTTATGCCTGGAGATATAGAATATAGGTTAATATTTCTAATGAATTCAATTATATTAATGATGTGGGAACCCGGCTGTTTACTGCGAGCCATTTCTAAATTTACATCTACATCGACATCTACACAGACACACCGCAAGCCACGGTGCGGTGCGTGGCGATGGGTACCCTGTACCACTACTAGTTATTTGTTTTCCTGTTCCACTCGAAAATACTGCGAGGTAACAATGACTATCTATCTGCTTCCTTATGAGCCCTAATTTTTCGTAACTTATCTTCGTGGTCCTCTCGCGCAATGTATGTTGGCATCAGCAGAATCGTTTGGCAGTTAGCTTCAAACACTCGTTCTCGAAATTTTCTCAATAGTGTTTGTCGAAAAGAACGTCGCCTTCCTTCCAGGGTTTCCCACTTGAGTTCCCGAAGCATCTCCGTAACACTTACGTTTTGTTCGAACCTAATGGTAACAAATCTAGCATCCCGCCTCTGATTGGCTTCGATGTCTTCCTTCAATCCGACCTGGTAAGAATTCCGAACGCTTGAGCAGTACTCAAGAATTGGTTGCATCAACGCCCTATCTGCGGTCTCCTTTACTCTTTCCTAAAATTTTCCCAATAACGAGCGGTCTGAGGCGCTGCAGTCATGGACTGTGCGGCTGGTCCCGGCGGAGGTTCGAGTCCTCCCTCGGGCATGGGTGTGTGTGTTTGTCTTGTTTGTCCTTAGGCTAGTTTGGGTTAAGTAGAGTGTAAGCTCAGGGACTGATGACCTTAGCAGTTAAGTCCCATAAGATTTCACACGCATTTCAACAATTTTTGAATCTCCCAATAAATGAACCTTCCATACCACAGTTCTCACATCCTCATTCCATTTCATATCGCCTTGCAATGTTACGCCCAGATATTTAAGCGTCTTCACTGTGTCAAGCATAACACTAGTAATGCTGTATCCGAACATTACAGGTTTGTTAATCCTACTCGTCCGCATTAACTTACATTTTTGTACATTTAGGTATAGTTGCCATTCTTCACACCAACTGGATATTTTATCTAAGTCGTCTTGCATCATACTACAGTCACCCAACTTCTACACTTTACCGTACACCATTAGCAAACAACGTTTGATTGCTGGGCACCATGTTCACCAAATTTTTATGTATATAGAGAACAACGGCGGTCCTATCACACATCACTGGGCACTCTTGACGACAACCTTGTCCTTGATGAACACTCGCCGTCGAGTACAACGTACTGGGTTCTATTACTTATGACGTCTTCGAGCCACTCACATACCTGTGAACTTATTCCATATGCATGTACCTTCGTTAACAGCCTGCAATGGGGTAACGTGTCAAATGATTTCCGGAAATCTAGAAATATGGAATCTGCCTGTTGCCCTTCATCCATAGTTCGCAGTATATCGTGTGAGAAAAGGGCGAGCTGAGTTTGCAAGAGCGATGCTTTCTAAGACCATGCTGATTCGTGACATAAGCTTCTCTATCACATGAGTTTTTACCATATTCGAACTGAGAATATGTTCAAAGATTCTGTAGCAAACCGAAGTTATGGATATTGGTCTGTAATTATACGCGTCTGTTCTTTTACCCTTTAATACACTGGACTCACCTGCGCTTTATTCCAGTCGCTTGGGACTTTGTGTTGGGCGAGAGACTCACAACAAATGTAGGCAAGGTAAGGGGCAAGTGCCGTAGAGTAATTTTTGTGAAATCGAATAGGGATTCCATCCGGACTTAATGATTTATTTACTTTCAGATCTTTCAATTGTTTCTCTACGCCAGATGTGCTTAGTACTACGTCGTCCACACTTGAGCCTGTCCGGTGGTCAAATGACGGTGTGTTTCCAGAATAAGATTTTCACTCTGCAGCGGAGTGTGCGCAGATATGAAACTTCCTGGCAGATTAAAACTGTGTGCCAGACCGAGACTCGAACTAGGGACCTTTGACTTTCGCGGGCAAGTGCTCTACCAACTGAGCTACCCAAGCACGACTCACGCCCCGTCCTCACAGCTGTACTTCCGCCAGTACCTCGCCTCCTACCTTCCAAACTTTACAGAAGCTCTGCTGTTTTCATATCACCGCGCCCTCCGCTGCAGAGTGAAAATCTCATTCTGGAAACATCCCCCAGGCTGTGGCTAAGCCATGTCTCCGCAATATCCTTTCTTTCAGGAGTGTTAGTTCTGCAAGGTTCGCAGGAGGGCTTCTGTAAAGTTTGGAAGGTAGGGGGCGAGGTACTGGCAGAAGTGGAGCTGTGAGGACGGGGCGTGAGTCGTCCTTGGGTAGCTCAGTTCGTAAAGCACTTGCCCGCGATAGGCAAAGGTCCCGAGTTCGAGTCTCGATCTGGCACACAGTTTTAAGCTGCCAGGAAGTTTCGACGGTGTGTTTGTACGATTATCCCATGTGCGCGGTTTCTTGAATATGACATTTAAAACTTAGGCTTTCGTTTTGCTATCTTCAACTGCCACACCAGACGGATCAACGAGTGCCTGAATGGAATTCTTAGACCCGCTTGCCTTTTTTGTATAAGACCAGAATTTTCTCGGATCCTCTGCCGGGTCTTTTGCTAAGGTGTGACGGTGGTACTATAGTGTCATTATGATTTTGAAAGAGACGATGTTAAGAATGTGATTCAGAAAATTGTGATACAAGGCACTGAATCGTTATTAATACCAGAACATACAAAGAACCAATGGAAAGTATCATGAACTAAGTGAGAAATAATACATCAGTTGGATGACTGACATAGAAAAGAAAATATTGACTGCTAAGGAAGGCAGGTTGTCGCAAGATATTGTGGCCGGATGGCTCTAGAGATACTCGGGTAATATTACAAGGACTTACATGTGCGAAGGGCTTACGACAAGCCTCAGTTCTCCTCCATCGGCACCATTGTGTAATCCATACTGCAATGGCAGAACCACGTGCCAGGGAGTGCATACTGGGAACGAAAGTCCTGCAGCGTCATTGATAGCAGAATATGGACAGAGAGGCAGTGGCAGACATTCGTTGGACTGCCATCTGAAAGCGGCTGTAGTTAGTGAGACCACTTGTTCCTCCTCATAGACTCAAGCAGGAAACCGCTCCGTTTCCAAGTGTCCTACACTAAACCTTCAACCGAACCAAATTGCGTGGTCAAATAATCTGCTATGCTTACTCGCATTTGTTCGTCTGTGGTACTGCACCAGCCATCAGGGTGTGGCGTTACGAACTCGGGTCTTGCTCTAGCTCGTGTTGTTGACTTTACGTTCACCCACCAATGAATTCCCCGTATTCTGTGGTCCGGATTGTCGTGTTCCGATGCCATATGTTTGTGGCTAGTTACCTTCGACTTGCTATGTTCCAATGGCGTCTTTGATCTCCTTGTTCCCCTTGTAACCCTGCAGCAGCATTTACGTAGCTTATACTATGAAATACCAAATTTGGTTTATTACGTAGTATGCCCCAACAGAACAAATAGTCCTGTCGCGAAAAAGCCACTTGTAACACTACGCTACTGCGCACGATACTTATTAAAGCCTGTACTATGGTAAGTTGACGGGCTTCACCTTATAAGAAAGGATTTTGTTATATATGTTGACCGCGTGTACCTGAATGGAGGCAAAATCAGACTTTCACCCACTCAGTAACAACAGTGAGACGTCGAGCAAGTCTGAAGTGCAACTACACGTTAGGACGGACAAGAAACGACACAGCAGATGCTGCCGAATTGTTAATAATACGGTCGCCAGTCTAATTAGGCATTAACTGAGTTTCTTCCCAGTACAAGTTGATGTATGTTCATACAAAACAACACGTAATGACACTGCATACTATGGTAAATTTTAGAACCAGAAAATCTACTGAACTAATAATTTCACTTTCTGTACTAATATGAACAAGCCATAAATACACAACAATACACTATAATGTTTACTACAAACTTCGTACTGTCTATTGATTTGATTAAAATCGGGCATAGGTTACCCTAGAAACAGCACTTTCGAAACACACATACAATGTCAATTTTGAAAAAGGTAAAACACTAATAAATTTTGGTTTTATATTGACTTTAACTTTGCTGGTCATATCAGTTCAGTACACTTCAGAATTTAAATGAATAGAAAAGAAAAAAAGGGGGGGGGACCCTGAAACTGTTATGATCACTGTATTGAATATATTGATTAAAGGATTCATTAAACACCCGAGATTTCCAATAGGTGAGTTACTACCCTTTTTAGCCTATTTCCTGCTCATTTAATTACTATTTTATCTGCCTCAAATAATTAAACTTCATTACTAAACCAATTTCAACATTATCTTCCAACTTTGCCAGACCTATATATTCATTAACAACAAAGTTCTTTAAACATCGTTCTAATATAAATAGGTCAGCAGGTAAGTATTATTAACATAAACTTTAAATCTTCATTTCGGGACACTCGGATTGCACAACATGTGGAAAGGACCCTGTTTAGGTTAGTGATGAGGATGATTAAATGATAGGACAGTTCTGGTAAAAGTTAAGTTGTTATCGAACAGTCAGGAACAAAAGTAACACTGGTCCACACGAATACAGTACTAAAAGATTCAACCTGTTCGTATCGATGCGGCGGTTGGCGGGCGGCGAGATGGCGAGGCGCACAGCACACATACAATCACAGCTATGGCTCTTGACGTATCGGCACTTTGTTTCTTCTTAGCGTCGCAATACTTTTCCATTTAGAGCCTATGGAATATAGCCATGCTGTATAGTCGTCGGAAACGGCACATCCGAGGCTCAATGAAATCACGTTTTCCAGGAGAGCCTCCTCGATCCAGAGCGTGTTTCTCAGACCGATGCCCAACTCCGACTACTACTGCTGAGCCCGTTATGCCGTGCCGCGCCCGTGTGCATTTTCCCGCGCTCGCCTGCCATCCACCTTTTACCGCTCCCCTACAGACAGGGTATTCACCAAAGGTTTTGCATTCCACATATCCTAATACATTGCCTACGTATGGACCAGACGCACAATTACAACTTTAACATCTTACAACAGATTCAACATTTCTTACATTTCCATTTTGTTATAATATTGCTTGCAATTTGACATAAACATTAATCTTCACATCGAAAATTGTTTATAGTTTCCTCAACACAATGACATGAAAAGAAAAAGAAATGAAATCAGAACATCGATTACACTAATTTACCAAAATCAGAAGAAACAATTCTTATATGTACAGTTGTTGTTGTTACACCCTCTCCGCAGTCGTGTTCGAAAGACCGTCCTTTCTTGTGCCAAATGGACGACAAACTGCTGAGACAGATATGCTATGACCTCTGCCGACTAACTGACAACGATAGGTTTCCAGAAAAACCACTTCTTGTCGTAGCGGTGCGTTCTTTTTCCCACGCACTACGGTTAGTACACAGTGCCTGATCTAGTGACTGGAATTTTGTCAGACTCAAACAAAATAGACTGTATACTAAAACAGACATTTAGCATCTCAGACACACTTTTATTGAAGAATCACGGAACTGTTACTTCCATAGGTGCTTTAAACGCCAGCTGAGAAAAGGGAGCGTGAGAGAATAAAACTTGTAAAACAAAAACTGTGTCTGTCTGACTAAGAACAATAGAACCTGGCAAGAGCTACCATCCAAGGTTACAGATGAAGGTAATCAGCTATTTCGATGGCAGAAGATAATGAAAATCTGAACGGCATAGAATGTGTAGGAATTTTTTTTCAACGGGAATCTAAATGTAGTCGAGATGCAACACTTACGGTAGACCAACTGTGCTTTGATGGCATCTAGTTCAGGGCAAGAGTGAATCTGCAGCGCCTGTACAACACAGAAGTGATTGCAAACGCGTCAGTTCTCGATGTTTCGTATGTGTTCTTCTGAAACTCAAATTCTCGTGTTTAACTCCACTGACGATACTGCAGTAGTTGAATTAAGATATCAGTCTGACAAGTGACAATGGAGCACACAAAATCCGTGATTTTCCTAGTGTATAATTAACCCACGTCGGTCTCTGACAGCCTAAGCAGACTATCGTAATCTGAGGAGTCAGCAACTTGTGTCAGGGTAGGTATCTCGGTATCAATTATGTATCGGACAAGAAAGATAAGATATTTAGGAATTTTACGTTGGGGACCATTAACACACAATGAGGAAGGTTAGAAAATCAAAAGTCTTGGAATAAATGAAGGAGGATGGAATTGGCGTACTAACACAGCAGGAAACGTATCAAGGATGAAAATACGATTGAGTCAGAAAGCCATGTAAAATGAGAGGAAGATAAACTCTCAGGATCATGCAACGGCCTTTTATTGAAGGTAAAATCTTTTACGTGATTCGGATCAGACATATTTTTCTTCAACTGCTTTCCCAAACGTGGCGCTTCGATTCCTCTGCTGGTATCTTCTTCAGCAGTTTTCAGGTGTTCCTGGGTGGCTGTGCATTGCCACCAGGACAGTATTCAACTACCCTGGGACACAGACGAAGATCCCAGCAGAACAGAGTCGCAGAAACTTCGAGTTTGCAGAAAAAGTTGAAGAGGAATACGATGCAGAGAGTACTCACACAAAATATTTCACTTCCAATGACAAAAGCCACTTCCGCCTACAGACTTGAACAGCGTTTCATGTTTCTGAATTTTCAGTCCGTGTTAACGAAGGTCTAACGAACGAAATGGCGAGCAAGTGCCTTTGCGGCCTGTCGCATAAGTGTTGAAGTGATACAGTATATGTGCCCGTAGCTTAGTGTAGTCGCTCCAGAAAGCGCCCGTCATCTACGTGACGCCTTGGCCAACGCGGAGCTAGAGGCTTGAAAAGTACGGCCATTGCGCAGACATCTTTCACAGCATCTGCAGCAGACGAGGCAGAAACCGCAACGAGTCCCGCGAAACGTGCGTGCAATAAGAGTGCTACGACCCGGAGCCGCCGTCTCATACATAACCCATGTGCCGCTGCATTTGCATGCGTGGGCCCCTGCAGAAAAGCCAGCTCGCCGCTTGCATCACAAAATACTGACATTTTCTGTATTGTGTGCCGCAAAAAGGAAACGCGTTTGTTTCCTCTTAATTGCCGTTGTTTTCATTTCTATACGACGACCTGTGTAGCGTTGATGTACCCCTTAGATACAACCGTTTCTATTTAAACTGTTTCCTTTCTTGCGCAATTGTTACAAATATTGTAGCAGAGACTAGACAAAAACGAAGAAAATGATGCCGTATTCAATTCTGTCTTTACAGTGAGATGCTGTAGTCGGTACGAAACTGGGCCCTTATTTTGAAATATACTGTTTCTAAAGTCCACTTATTCTCTCAGCTTGAGACTATTCCTGTCTCCACTACATTTCAAGGAAATGTTTCTCAGCTGTGATGCTTCGTGCAGCAAGGCCGTTAGTTTAATCCACTGTTGTGCAGACGCGGAAGTGCCTGGGGTCTAATTGCCTCGGTTTCAGTGGGACGTTATTACGCCTTATTGTCTCCCTACGCTGTAGCGTCTTTCGGCTTGCCATGCGTCTGTGGCATGAAGCATCAAACCACGTTTTCTGTCATTCTTAGTTGATAAAGAATCCAAGAAACCAAATACCTTATGTAGCCCACATTTTCCATGGTTTCCTTTTATTCTGTATCGTACATGTACAAACGATTTCGTACCTTCGTATTGTCTAGAAAATTAAGTCCTTTCCCTTTTTACGAATATGCGTACTGTCAGGTTTTTGGTATAATACTGTATTATGTCTGCTCGGGTGTTAATCTTTAATTGTCCTTGTCCTACTTACCTGCACGGAATAAAAATGTTAACTCAGTTTTTCGCCGAACAAATGACGGCAAAAAATAAAATTAAACTGTCTCTCGGAACAATACTAACATGTTTAGCTATTAATTTGACAAAACGTTTTATCTTACAGGATGGCACACTTTCACTTTGTGTTTAGTACAACCATTTGAACGCACTGGAGTGGTTGGTCTTGCTGATATGGTAGAACATGGCTAGCATGGGACAAGGATGAAAGAAAGACTTATATGAGTTAACATTAAAGAGCAGTTCCCCAGTGAGTGTAAGTAGAGAAGCTTACGGCCAGATCCAAACTTCCCTATTTTATCGTTAAAAAAAATTTTCAAATGTGTGTGAAATCTTATGGGACTTAACTGCTAAGGTCATCAGTCCCTAAGCTTACACACTACTTAACCTAAATTATCCTAAGGACAAACACACACACCCATGCCCGAGGGAGCACTCGAACCTCCGCCGGGACCAGCCACACAGTCCAGGACTGCAGCACCCTAGACCGCTCGGCTAATGTCTAATCCCGCGCGGCTTTTATCGTTCATGTGTTACAACTGTCACCCGTACACATTATGCAATTCCTTTATAGGGGGGGGGGGGGACATTTTAATTGAAAGTCGCTGCCTGGTATCGGTGGATAAATGCGATACTGCAGTACCAGTGTTGTTGACAAGAACGATGCAATGTTTCGTGGGACACACACATGGAAATTTGGGTTCACATGGTTTAAATGGCTCTAAGCAATATGGGACTTAACATCTGAGGTCATCAGTCCCCTAGACATAGAACTACTTAAACCTAACTAACCTAAGGACATCACACACATCCATGCCCGAGGCAGGATTTGAACCTGCGACCGTAGCAGCAGCGCGGTTCCGGACTGAAGCGCCTAGAAGCACTCGGCCACAGCAGCGGTCGGAAATTTGGTACCTGCATGAACAGCCAAGCTCGAGAAAAGCCGTAAATCCGCCTTCGAGTCACGTTCCGCCAAGAATTTTCATTGACGTCATTACATTATGCAGTTGATGATGGTTTTCCGTATTCGCAACTAAGAATACATGTCATCTATTTCATGACGGTTGTAATCGCTACCTGTTCCTTCGGACGTTCGTGCATATCCGAAGGAACTTTACATCGAAGTTCTTAACAACACAGGCACGGCAATGTCGTGTTTATCAGCCGATACCAGGCAACGACTTTCAGTTAACATGTCCTCTCCCTGTACGAAAATTGCACAATGCGTGCGAGTTCATTTTGTGTCGCACGAACGACGACGTATGGAATTTTGGGTCTGGCCGTAAGTCGTGCACGGATAGCCGAAGCGGTTAAGGCGACCGTCCGCGTAAAGCGGGAAATCCTTATTCGAGTTCCGGTCACAAATTTTCATTGTGGCCATTCCATTCTATAGCTGATGGTTGCCTGTATTATTAACTGCGAATGGATTTCATGAATTACATATTAAGCTGTTAATTTTACAATGAAAGAGCTCTGAAAACATTTTGCTCACGTGGATAAAATGGTTGGTTCAAATGGCTCTGAGCACTATGGGACTTAACTTCTAAGGTCATCAGTCCCCTAGAACTTAGAACTACTTAAACCTAACTAACATAAGGACATCACACACATCCATGCCCGAGGCAGGATTCGAACCTGCGACCGTAGCGGTCACGCGGTTCCAGACTGTAGCGCCTTTAACCGCTTGGCCACATCGGCCGGCTCACGTGGATAAAACAAATATGATAAGTACAACTGAGATACGTATCAGGAAAAATTTTAACAAGGTCAAACGCTGCTATGATGAATTAAAGAACCGATGTCATTTTTTCTTTCCGTTGTTGAATTATTGTTCATAAAAAACGGATAAGGTAATCATTTAACGAGGAATTGGTGAACTGGACTTGTTCTTAAATAGCTCCGTCATGTGTTGCAACAGATTCCGAATCTGTATGAGCCAGCACTAGAAAAGAACGATAAAAACACGTCTCATTGTGACAAAAGGTTGCAATGAGTTATTATGAATGGAGAATTTGAAGGGTGGAAGTGAAAACGGTATGCATACATGTATTAAAACGAATTTTTGTGGGCAGGCCGGTTGCTGTGAATGTTAGAAAGAAACATGTAGGGTTGCGGGTTTTTTTTTCTGCTTATTCTTGAATTGAGTACAACTGTGTGAGGTGAAATGACAAGTTTAACGTCGCATTATTTCTCGCCACATTACAGGTATTCACACAGTTTCCAACTCGACAACACAGAAACAGTGCAATGGATAATGCATCTTTCCAACATCAAAAAGTGAAACAAGTTTATACACAACAATGTTAAATATTAACTCTTTGAAACAACATTATTCTTAAGCACAATATTAAGGAAGTGTAATAGGACGTTTCCTCACAAAACTGCTCCTACACATACGTTATGATGTTGGTCAGTACCACAAAAATCCTTCGATTCCGGTCAAGGTTCGGTACTATTTAGGATGACAATCAAGTGTACGGTGGATGATTAGTCAAGTGACCAATTTGACCACAAGATTACCCAAGGCCGCTCGAGTTTACAGTGGACACAAGCTGGTGAACCAATAAAGTTTACACCTCTGTACGCAGTATTTACCATAAGCTGCAACGTGTTGCTGTCTGCTAGGCCGCTCTCTCCCACTGAAATTCCTACAAAATTAATCTAGCCCTTGCTGAAATTTCCAGCAGAAAATTTTCCTATGTTTCTCAGTATGCGAGGAAACATGTACCGAGCCCTAGTCTTATTATGTGGTGATATACACGTGCATGGTTGGAGCAGCGTGCATATTAAAGTGCCCTCTCAGTTCTTTCAAGAACAGTTAACTAATTTGGCTGGTTCGTTTCTCCACAGTTGGAGCTAAACGTTGCTACAGCTAATTTTAGCTGGAGTGCAGCCGCTGTGAGTTCAGTGTCCACACCAATACCTGCTCTGCGTCATACGGAGCATTAAGCAATCCGTTCTGCACTTGATGCCAGTTCAGAGAAGAGTCCCATCTCACCAAGTTTCTCTCTTGTCCTACTCGTGGCAGAACTGCCTTCATCCACTTGGGTTCCTGTTTCACGTCACAGCTTTTTTTCGACCAATAGGAGCGTTCCTGTCATTTTGTAGAAACACCCTCTCCCAATCGCAACGTCCCTTCTATCAAACCGTGTCGTAACCTCAGTAGTTTTCTCCTTCCTAGTGATTTTCCGCCAATCTTCCCGTGTGTCACACTCGGTGGACGAAAATGCGCCACTTGCTTTTGTTCGTATCCTGTTGGAATTTCGAAATGCAGTTTTCTAAACCTTCTTCTCTGCCCTTGTACCAATGCCCTCACCACAGGCGGCCCTCCAGCTTGAATCACCTGGCCCGGGGTCGCTGTCCTCTTTCCTGCCACCCCTTTAAGTGGTCGCCAGCGTAACTCATGCAGCACGGTTCGCTACGCCGTTGTGGAGCTGGCTCTTCAAAACTAAAAGTGACTCAACTCACTTTCCCTGTTCTACCTTTCACTCAAAGACATGTATTGTATAGCAATGGTGTGTTAATTACCGCCAATTGACTGTCATCCCTTTTTGCATTACATATTGAAAGGCAAATGTTCTCATAACTGTCGATTTACGTTAGGTTTCATCTTCACCTTCTAATTGCGATTTGTAAAGGTCTCATGTAAGGTGCGAATCTGACCATTTATTCTGCCACCTTGCAAACAGACTTACAATTACCCATAGACGGTTAGACATATTTGTTCATACCGAAATGGAAACTGGTGAAGAGCAGAGTTTCGAGGCTTGATGTTGTTCAAGCGAACTGTCGTAGTGTATAATTCATCGTTCATATACACTGATGAGCCAAAACATTATGAACAGTGCCCACCGCGAGGTTGTATGCTTTCTAGTGGCACTGAGGACACGTGAAGCGGTAAGAGAAGTATGTGAGTGGAGCAGAGGTGAATGGAGAGTTATTCTAGTGATGATAAGTGGCGTACATGTGTAAATCCCCCAACTTAAATGGACATTGTATCTCATATGCCGCCCATGTTAAATTATGGAATTTTGTGACCCATTATCTTGGAAACTTTTCAAGACAGCAACTTACAATTTTCCATAACTATTGAATGTACCTTTCTAGATACACTGAACTAAAATTATTACTAATATGGTATTGTGGGGCATGTTACCTTTATTTAACACTCAATTTTTTGACAGAATTTTGTAAATAAATTAACATACAAACAAAACAACTCAGGATATTTCAATTATTCTAGTTCCATATGTTTTTAATCTCACACTCGGCATGCTTGTGAAAATTCCCTGTTTTCCACCATCAGTATTTTTTCAGAAAACGGGTCATTTATTGCAAAAAATGTAGTTCAGAGATACTGAGGTTTAAAACATTTTCTATTACAAATTTTTATACAGACTTAGATTTCTGCGTTTTCTATGCACTAGAATTGCCCTGGCCCATAGTCTGTGTCTTCTTTAGTATACAACAGTCCAGTCTGTGCCTCCTCCTTATATTTCTTGCTTCTTTTGTCATTTGCTGAGCAGCTAACTGAGCTTCACGTACACAAAGCTCATCCAGTTCCTGCAGCCTTTTAGCTGTGTTCTGTGCAAATCTTACCCCTAACTTCACCAGAACCTTAAGCCTTTTATAGTTACCACCATTAAAAGTTATTTCAACAAACACATTTTTAGGCGCACGGCACCACACAACATTATTGAAGGACTCGTTCACATTCTGGGTCTTCCCATGTAATCACTTCTTTAGTAACTCAGGATTTGCAGATCAGTAATGACGTTGTCCATAATATCATTACTTTTACCACAGACACCCATTTCTGAAGTTACTTTCCTTTTCGCTGCACTAGGGGGCGTGATCACTTCAGAAGCATTATCGTGGTTTCCTTCACTGCTAGCACACGTGTTTTCAAGTAGTTCAGAAGAAAATGCAGGTCTCACATATCTGTTACCCACAAATTGGCGTTTCTTGAAGTTACTTTTACGCTTAGTCATTTTGTTTGCGTATAAAAAGCAATAGAAGTTAGCTTACTACAAAAGAAGCAGAGAATCACACTACTTTCAACGAAAACTAGTACAGAAACAAAGGAATGATTTGTTTATTCGTAATGCCAACTTCTGAGACGTAGCAGAAGGCACAAAACAATGCAGTTCACATCCTTCTAGACTGTGTAGCTCCCAAGATACGACTGCTCAACTGTGGCAGTATATGCGTAGCCGTGAAATTTGACAGTCACACGTCAACATTCAAAATATTATTTGAAGGTCTCACAATTGCCTGATTTTAATGTATTATACAGGGTGATTCAAAAAGAATACCACAACTTTAAAAATGTGTATTTAATGAAAGAAACATAATATAACCTTCTGTTATACATCATTACAAAGAGTATTTAAAAAGGTTTTTTTTCACTCAAAAACAAGTTCAGAGATGTTCAATATGGCCCCCTTCAGACACTCGAGCAATATCAACCCGATACTCCAACTCGTTCCACACTCTCTGTAGCATATCAGGCGTAACAGTTTGGATGCTGCTGTTATTTCTCGTTTCAAATCATCAATGGTGGCTGGGAGAGGTGGCCAAAACACCATATCCTTAACATAGGAGTGATGAAGTGCTCTGTCACGGGCTGCCTGGCGGCCGATCCATCGCTTCGGGTAGTTGACGTTCAGGTAGTTACGGACAGATAAGTGCCAATGTGGTGACGCTCCATCCTGCTGAAATATGAATTGTTGTGCTTCTTGTTCGAGCTGAGGGAACAGCCAATTCTCTAACATCTCCAGATACTGTAGTCCAGTTACTGCTTGCTGGATGCGTGCTACATTTTCATCACTCGTTCTCGGCCGTCCAGAACTTTTCCCTTTGCACAAACACCCATTCTCTGTAAACTGTTTATACCAACGTTTAATACACCACCTATCAGGAGGTTTAACACCATACTTCGTTCGAAATGCACGCTGAACAACCGTCGTCGATTCACTTCTGCCGTACTCAATAACACAAAAAGCTTTCTGTTGAGCGGTCGCCATCTTAGCATCAACTGACGCTGACGCCTAGTCAACAGGGCCTCAAGCGAACAAATGTACAACTAAATGAAACTTTATAGCTCCCTTAATTCGCCGACAGATAGTGCTTAGCTCTGCCTTTTGTCGTTGCAGAGTTTTGAATTCCTAAAGTTGTGGTATTCTTTTTGAATCACCCTGTATACCAAAATGTTCAGGAAAGTCCAGAGTACATCATGGAGTACAAACCAGAAAATGTCAGATTCCAACGAATTTCACGTACAATATCCCCTTAAGTGAATTTCACAATAGCCGGGTCGTTGTAACCCAGTGCCTGGGAGCGAGCATCTTGGGCGCGATGAAGCTGGCCAACTGTTCGCGTGCTACTGTCGTGAGCATCTGTGGGAAGTGGCTGAAGAATGCTGAAACCACGAGTAGGCGACAAGAAGTTGGGCGACCACACCTCATGACAGAAGCATTCGGGAGGACGACGGTTCAATCCCGCGTCCGGCCATCCTGATTTAGGTTTTCCGTGATTTCCCTAAATCGCTCCAGGCAAATGCCGGGATGGTTCCCTTCAAAGGGCACGGCCGACTTCCTTCCCTAATCCGATGAGACCGATGACCTCGCTGTCTGGTCACCTTTCCCAAACCCACCAACCAACCATGACAGAATGTAGGACTCGGACGCTTTCCCGCTCTCAAAAACAGGATAGGAGGCGATCTGTGGCAGATCTGATGACGCAGCACAGTGGTGGCGCAGGTACGAGTACTTTGGAGCACAGCGTTCTGCGCACAGTGTTGGACGTGGTGTTCCGCAGCAGAGGACCTCTACACCTTCCCATGGTGACCCAACAACGTCGTCAGTTGTGACTTCAGTGGGCACGGGATCATCGAGATTGGGACGCAAATCAGTGGTATTTTGTCGCCTGGACGAATGAATACCGTTTATTGTTAAACCAGGTCGACGGTCGTGTCTCGATACACTGTCATTCAAGCGAATGTCTGCTCGAATCAAGCAGCACGCCACTGACGTAGGTCGATGAGAGCAGTATTGTGTTACTGAGGACATTCAGCAGGGCTGCCATAGGGCCTGTGGTGGTAATCGAAAGCACCATGACACCTGTAGACAACGGCAGCATTTTTAGGAACCACATGTTGTCTTCGCCAACAGCGATGGCATATTCCAGCAGGATATCTGTGAGTGACACAGGGCTAGAATCGTGCTGCAATGGATTGAGGAGTATGATAGTTAACCCACGTTTACGTGAAATTCGGTTTATCTGAAACTGAACTGGGACGCTATGAGGCGGCAGCTCCTCGTCCACAAACGAACCTCCCGTAAATTACGTTAATTGTGCGACCTGTACGTTGGAAAATAGTGCCACAAACCTCTGGAAACGTATGAAGTACCTGTCGAATCCATGGCACGCAGAATCACTGCTGAATTGCATTCCAGAGATGGACCAACGCGTTTTCAAGTAGATGCTCATAATGTTACGGCTCATCAGTGTACTCGGTTATAAAGAAGGAGACCCGTCCAACATGGAGACGTCGTGCATTTGTATATCGTCGAAGGAAGATGGTGATGCCGAGGAAATGACGTCTGCATCTACACCTACATGATTACTCTGCTATTCACAATAGGGTGCCTGGCAGAGGGTTCAATGAACCACCTTCAAACTATCTCTCAACCGTTCCACTCTCGAACCACGAGCGGGAAAAACTAGCACTTAAGTTTTTCTGTACGAGCCCTCATTTCTTTAATTTTATCGTGATGATCATTTCTCCCTATGTAGGTGGGTGCGAACGGAACTTTTTCGCAATCGTAGGAGAAAACTAGTGATTGAAATTTCATGAGAAAATCCCGTCGCAATGAAAAACGCCTTTGTTTTAATGATTCCCACTCCAATTCACATATTATGTCTGTGGAAATATCTCACCTATTTTGCGATAGTACAAAACGAGCCACCCTTCTTTGTACTTTTTCGATGTCTTGTGTCAGTCCCACCTGATGCGGATCCCACACGGCACAGCAATACTCCAGAACAGAATGGACAAGCGTGGTGTAAGCAGTCTCTTTAGTAGACCTGTTGCACCTTCTAAGTGTTCTGCCAATGAATTGCTCTACCCACACCATTATCTATGTGATCGTTCCAATTTAGGTTATTTGTAATTGTAAACCCTAAATACTTAGTTGAATTTACAGCATTAAGATTTGTGTGACTTATCGCGTAATCTAAATTTACCGGATTTCTTTTAGTAATCATGTGAATAACTTCACACTTTTCTTTATTCAGGGTCAATTGCCACTTTTCCCACCATACAGATATCTTAGCTAAATCATTTTGTAATCCGTTTTGGTCATCTGATAACTTTACAAGACGGTAAATGACAGCACTATCTGAAAACAATTCAAGACGGCTACTAAGATTGTCTCCTATGTCGTTAACATAGACAAGGAACAATAGATAGCCTATAACACTTCCTTGGGGAACGCCGGATATTACTTCTGTTTTACTCGATGAATTTTCTACAGGAAATCACGAATTCAGTCGCTCAACTGAGGCGATATTCCATAGGCGCGCAGTTTCGTTACAAGACGCTTGTGAGGAATGGTGTCGAAAGCCATCTGGAAATCTAAAAATATGGAATCAATTTGATATCCACTGTCGATAACATTCATTACTTGATGAGTATAAAGAGCTAATTGTGTTTCACAGGAACGTTATTTTCTGAATCCGTGCTGAATATGTGCCAATAAATCGTTTTCTTCGAGGTACTTCATAATGTTCTAATACAGTGTATGTTCCAAAACCCTATCCACATAGACGTTACTAATATCGGCCTGTAATTCAAGGGATTATTCCTACTTCCCTTTTTGGGTATTGGTGTGACTTGAGCAATTTTCCGGTATTCAGGTACGGATCTTTCTGTGAGCGAACGGTTGTGGACGTCGTCCACATGAGTGGATGTGTCGTGGGAGTTTCACTACTGTGCCTATTTTCAGCTGTATGTGGAGATAAAACCGAACTCCCGGTCTACGAATTGTGTGAGTAATTTTATCTCTTTTAGAATGAATTCTTTTATTTCGATGTTCATGTGTAGGCGCCTTTTTTATGTTTTAGACCCAGTATATTTATCTCTTTTCTTTCTAAATCCGATAGTAATTGTGTCTCACCGAAGATAACACGGACGCATACAGACAGGCACATTGGTTTTATGGCAGAGTTAAAACGACGGATTTTGGCATTTATCGAAAAACACTTGTAAAAGTTTTAAGTGGTTTGGAAAAATATTTCCAGTTTTGAGGCTCTTGCATTCAAAGTTTCATTATCTATCGCATTACCTGTAAACCATTCGCTCAGATATTTAAAGCTGTTCACCTGTTTCATCGTTCCCTATCTGCAGCTTAACTCGTCCGTGGTACTTGCCATTACTTCTGATTTTTCAAAAGATATATGGAAGCTAGTTTGTTCTGCTACGTCTTTCGGTACATTAACTTGATCTATTGCATTTGCAGAAACTTTTGGCATTATAGCTACATCATTTGATGAAACTAAACAACGTATTACCGCGTCTTTCTTCTGTGGCAGTCTCAATGCTTAAGGGGGGTAGGACGTCAAACGGGCCGACTTGGAGCAGGAGAGGTATCACACGACATTTTAATTTCCACTGTCTATACCTTTACATATAAGTTCATAAAACTTTGTCAGCATCACCAGGAAGGATTCAGGATTCACACTCATTGCAGTGGAAATTCGAAAGCATAACAAAATAATTTTCGTTTTTACGTGCGAAATTTCATTATTTTTTCACTTACTAATGGCTGCATTTGTTACTATTGCATTTGTTGCTATAGGTACACCTTTCTTCATAAGTTAGACAGATTCTTCGATGAACTTTGCACAGCATACGTACCATACTTACAGGTGTATGAAACTCTAGAATTTATTTAATTTATGAAAAAACGAATGAGCTGTTATATTTTAAACTTCATGTTTAGGAAAAACACAAATTTTATGGTTAATTATATCAATTTTCACCACAGTTTCTAATAGATTTGGAAAATTCTAGGGTTTCATACACCTTTAAGTATGGTTTGTATGCTGTGCAAAATTCATCGAATAATCCCTTTTACGTATGAAGAAAAGTGTACCTATAGCAACAAGTGCTGCCATTAGTAAGTGAAAAAAATGATGAAATTTCACATGTAAAAAAAAAATTACTTCATTATGTTTTCGAACCTCCAATGCTATGAGTGTGAATTCCAAATCCTTCCTGAACATGCTGACAAAGTAGTATGAATTTATTTGTAAAAGTATAGACAATGATAATTAAAATGTCCTGTGGTGCCTCCCCTGCTCCAAGTCAGCCCGTTTGACGTCCTACCCCCCTTAAGGATTCCGAAGTATAAATTCTAGTAAAAGAGTGCTAGTCTCTATCTCATAGTCGAGCTACTGTCGTGATTGCAGTGGGTTTGATCTGTAGCAGCTGCAGAAGCTTCTGTCGTTATAGCTTCACTAATAAGCCAAAGCATTATGACCACTGCCCACCACGACGATGGATCCCACCTGGTGGTGTTGCGGGCATGTGACGCAATAACAAAAGGATGTAAGTGGAGCGTACACGGGCGGGTGATCATCCTGTCGAAGATATGGGCTGCAGACGGGGAAATCCATTGTGATAAGCGAGTTTGATAAAGGGGAGACTATTATGAAGCAGAGCCTGTGAACGACTGTCTCGAACACCGCGAAGCTGGACGAATGTTCACGTGCTACTGTCCTAAGCCTCTATGGAACGAGGTAGAAGTACAGTTTGAAACCACCACTAGGCATTAAATGGTAGGACGTCCACGACTCGTCTCGGAACGAGTGATTCGCTAACTTGTCTGCTCTGTAAAGTAGGATAGGTGATGAACTAAGGCATCTCGGTCGGAACAGCACAGTGTTGGTGCACGTACAAGTGTTTCGGAGCTCGCCTTTCATCGTACATCGTTGAACAGGGAGCTCCGCAACAGACCATCCTTACATAATGACCCAACGACATCGTCAAATACGACTGCAGTGGGCATGGGACCATCGGTATTGTACCACCGATGAATGGAAACGTGTCCGGTCTTCTGGTAATCACGTTTTTGCTACACTAGGTCGATGGTCGTCTCCACAAACGCCGTCATCGAGGTGAACGGCGGCTCGATACGTGCAGCGCGGCACGGACACAAGGCTAGTGGGAGCAGTATTATGCTATGAGAGACGTTCTCCTGCGCTTGCATTGGACCTGTGGTACTAATCGAAGACGCGCTGACAGCTGCGAACCACCTGCGTCCGTTCATGCTTGATGTCTTCCGCGACGGCGAAGTCTTCTTTTAGCTGTATAATTGTTCGTGTCTCAGACCCAGAACCGTGCTACAGTGACTTGAGGAGCATTATAGTGAACTCATGTTGATGTTTCGGCGACCACATTCGCCTGATGTAAATCCTGTGGAACGCATCTGCGTCGCTATCGGGAGCCATCACCGCGTACGCAAATCAGCCTCCGATTATTTACGCGAATTACATGACCTGTGCGTAGACATTTAATGCCACATACCTCCATAAACGTACCAACAATCTGTTGGATACCTGATACTCAGAATCAGTGATGTATTTCATTCCAAAGACGGGAAAACAATCTATGAAGCAGGTTATCATAATCTTTTTCTTCGTAAGTGTATATCATTTGATAAAGCTAAACAGTATATTAGCATCTTTCTTCTTAGTCTCAATCGTTAAAGATTCCAAAGTATGAATTTGCAGTACGTAGTTTATTAAGGGTGGATACCGTACGTTTCCCTGTCGAACTACTCTCGTGATTGCAATGAGGCTAGCGAAATTTATGTTACATAGGGATCTTTTTGTAACCAGTAGAAGTTTTCCATCAACTGCCATTTCTTCCAGCAGGTTTAGTAGCAGACACGGAAAATGGAGTTAATGGCTTTGGGGAATTTAAAAAAGTAGGTACATATTGTTTTGCTCATAGCGAATAATACCCTATTGCAATTTGCAGATTCAAAATTTGTTCTATTGTTGACAGACTTTTCCGACATCTTCCTTGATATTCACTCACTCGCTCTTTGTTCTAGTCCGTAACACTACTGCTGGTTTCCACACACCACACAGGAATTCTGCAGGTATAAAGGGTGGTCCATTGATGGTGACCGGGTCAAATATCACACGAAATATGCATCAAACGAAAAAACTACAAAGAACGAAACTTGTCTAGCTTGAAGGGGGAAACCAGATGACGCTATGGCTGGCCCGCTAGATGGCGCTGCCGTAGGTCAAACGGATATCAGCTGCGTTTTTTCAAATAGCAACCCCCATTTTTATTACATATTCGTGAAGTACGTAAAGAAATATAAATGTTTTAGTTGGACCACTTTTTTCGCTTTGTGATAGATGGCGCTGTAATAGTCACAAACATGTAAATACGTGGTATCACGTAACTTTCCGCCAGTGCGGATGGTATTTGCTTCGTGATACATTACCCGTGTTAAAATGGACCGTTTACCAATTGCGGAAAAGGTCGATACCGTGTTGATGTGTGGCTATTGTGATCAAGATGCCCAACGGACGTGTGCTGTGTATGCTGCTCGGTATCCTGCACGACATCATCCAAGCATCCAGTCCATTCGCCGGATAGTTACGTTATTTAAGGAAACAGGAAGTGTTCAGCCACATGTGAAATGTCAACCACGACCTGCAACAAATAATGCCCAAGTAGGTGTTTTAGCTGCTGTCGCGGCTAATCCGCACATCAGTAGCAGACTAATTGCGCGAGAATCGGGAATCTCAAAAACGTCGGTGTTGAGAATGCTACATCAACATCGACTGCACCCGTACCTTATTTCTATGCACCAGGAATTGCATGGCGACGACTTTGAACGTCTTGTACAGTTCTGCCACTGGGAACAGAGAAATTACGGGACGATGACAGATTTTTTGCACGCGTTCTATTTAGTAACGAAAAGTCATTCACCAACAGCGGTAACATAAACCGGCATAATATGCACTATTGGGCAACGGAAAATCCACGATGGCTGCGACAAGTGGAACATCAGCGACCTTGGCGGCTTAATGTATGGTGCGGCATTATGGGAGGAAGGATAATTGTCCCGCATTTTATCGATGGCTATCTAAATAGTGCAATGTATGCTGATTTCCTAAGTAATGTTCTACCGATGTTGCTACAAGATGTTCCACTGCATGACTGAATGGCGATGTACTTCCAACATGATGGAGGTCCGGCACGTAGGTCGTGTGCGGTTGAAGCGGTACGGAATAGCATATTTCATGACAGGTGGATTGGTCGTCGAAGCAGCATACAATGACCCGCACGTTCACCGGATCTGACGTCTCCGCATATCTTTCTGTGGGGAAAGTTGAAGGATATTTGCTATCGTGATCCACCGACAACGCCTGACAACATGCGTCAGCGCATTGTCAATGCATGTGCGAACATTACGGAAGGCGAAATACTCGCTGTTGAGAGGAATGTCGTTACACGTATTGGCAAATGCATTGAGGTTGACGGAGATCATTTTGAGCATTCATTGCATTAACGTGGTATTTACAGGTAATTACGCTGTAACAGCATGCGTTCTCAGAAATGATAAGTTCACAAAGGTACATGTATCACATTGGAACAACCGAAATAAAATCTTCAAACGTACGTACGTTCTGTATTTTAATTTAAAAAACCTACCTGTTACCAACTGTTCGTCTAAAATTGTGAGCCCTATGTTTTCGACTATTACAGCGCCATCTATCACAAAGCGAAAAAAGTGGTTCAACTAAAATATTCACATCTCTTTACGTACTACACGAATATGTAATAAAAATGGGGGTTCCTATTTTTAAAATACGCAGTTGATATCCGTTTGACCTATGTCAGCGCTGTCTAGCGGGCCAACCATAGCGCCATCTGGTTTCCCCCTTCAAACTAGACGAGTTTCGTTCTTTGTAGTTTTTTCTTTTTACCCTCATTTCGTGAGATATTTGGCCCGGTCACGATCAATGCACCACCCTGTATATACGCCGATTATCTTGCCGAAGTGGTAACACTGATTCCCATCTGGTCACCGATCTTAACCGTCTTTGAGCTTGTCTACGACTTGTATGGGTGACCGCAGGGGTCTACCGAGCGTTGTTGGCAAGCAGGTTGCACTCAGCCCTTGCGAGGCCAATTGAGGAGCTACCTGATAGAGAAGTAACAACTCCGATCACTAAAACTGACAACAACCAGGAGAGCGGCGTGCTGACCACGTGACCCTCAGTATCTCCATCCAGTGACGCCTGTCGTCTTAGGATGAGACGGCGGTCGGTCGGCAAAGTTGGCCCTTCCGAGGTCTGTTCGGACGGAGAGAGAAACTGTAGGTATATACTCTCTTCAGGACGATCAAGCGTGTACTGCAAACGAGAAGAATGTCAGAGCAGGTGTCATTAGTCTTGACTAACAGCCACTTTGGTTTCACTGAAGGTAGATTCGGTCAATAATTAAAGATTCGAAACTTCCATCTACAGTACTGTTATTACGGTGACGGAATCGCAGTAATACTTTCACATTAAAAAACAAGGCACGGAATTCATGGTTCTTTAATTCGCGACTTATGATCGATTAAAGAGCCGAAATGGTGCCTCCGGTGTTGGTCTCAGAGGACTGAAGGGGCCACCAACGTGGGGTAACAACAGCGACTGAGGTCCCGCTTTGAGAGGGCAGGTGCTTGTCGACGAAGGCGGCGTTCCAAAATTTGATTTCCTCTCCGCGCACGAAAACTGTGTAAATGTTTACTTTTAATTCCGCTTGCTGCATCTATTAGAAGGGTGTCATTTGTTACGTTAACGTTTCCATCATGGAAATAAACAGGCGTGCTGATTGAAATAACGGAGTCTTAGCAACAACGGAAACAGGGGTGGCATAACAAGAGATTTCGCCTCGTAACTCAAACCCAATCACACAGTTGCCCGATGTGAAAGGCTACGTATTTTAAATCCATGGAGAGTGTCTACGAATTCTTCATTCTACAAGTGTTCTAATGTGCTCTTTTGTTGCTTGCAGATAACTTGAATTTTGATTTTAGTACGGAACTGAGTTATGACAGCTCCATTTTAAGGACTACAACATTCACAGAACATTTTTGTTATGACTTTGAGTACCGCATTAAGGTTTCTTAGCGATCTATTATGTCGATAATTTTGAACTATATTGTGATATCTCCGTTACTTACGTAACTCTCAAAGGGATATATTCCAATGGTAATCGATAAAAATTGTACACCATTAACAAAAAGGAACTATTAAAAACACTTATGCGAAAAGAGTACTGCAGCAATTATTTTATATTTGACTTCATCGCAACTATTCACTATAGAAGCAGGCCCAAATGTCTAACAGAGCCCTGTTCCGGAATCAGATAAAGTGTAATAAACTATTTTGTTGGACGCTGAATAATTTTGGAACACGATCCATATTAAAAATAGGGTGCTCGTCTTGTATTAGAGAAAATTAACTTTCAGAATGAATCTTCCTAGCTGCGGCGGGGTGTGGGCTGATTTGAAAGACCCTGGCTGAACAAAACACTGTGCCGACCGGGATTCGAACTGTTGACTTTCTTCCAGAAACTTTGGTCCAGGTAAATATACACGAGAGCTCCTGTGAAATTCGGAATAGAAAACCACTGGCAGAGGTAAGTGGTGCTCTGTGGCGATCAGGTAGGAGCACCTTGGTGATGATTGTCGCGGGAGGGTGTTTGGCGGGAGGGGTGGGGGGAGACCTCTGCTGATTATCCCAGTCGGTACCTACATTACCCGCTTCCAGGGTTGAGATATCGGTCGAGTACACAATATTAAATCCGTTAGAAAGTTTCAGTGACATAACCTTTGTTAATGAGCAATGTTTATGTAAAAAAGAACACTGGACGACACAGGGGGTTATTATCTGCAACACATCGGCAAAAAGCAGACGCACGGCAGTGAGAGGATAATTTTTTCCCTAGAAGAATACGACGGTCTGCATCATTTATAGCAAGCCCTATAAAAACAGCAGAATATATGGTTCAGTAAAAGAATGAAATGTAATCCACTGACGATTCTACATACACAATGAAATGTATCACATATTAACTGAGAGTGCATTGTCTTTAAGAAGAGGACGTCCACTTATTTTACTTTATATTTAATATTCGGAAACAGGCTGTTCGCTTAATGTTTGTATAGGCGGGGTCAGGGATTTTCTCTGCCACGTGATGGCTGGGTGTTGTGTGATGTCCTTAGGTTAGTTAGGTTTAAGTAGTTCTAAGTTCTAGGGGACTGATGACCATAGATGTTAAGTCCCATAGTGCTCAGAGCCATTTGAACCATTTGTTTGTGTAGGTAGAAATATAGCATACATGTAAGCAGTTTTATGGTGAGGTGTTCAGTCTTCTAATATTAATCCTTTCATAATTAAAGAACCGCAGAACCTATACAGAAACGCAGAAATACAAAACTTTCTCTCACTTGGAAAGAGAGAAAAGGATTACGTCATGGATGCAGCCTATCACCAACACTTCATAAAATCTTTACAGAAAAGGCGTTGGAAAATGTAAAAATGTGAATTATAGTACTTCACATTCACAAGAGTTAGCGATGACCAGCTAATTTACACAGCATGAAGGAGAAATTGAATATATTACCAGGACATTAGTAGATGAATATAAAAATGGGGCCTTGGACCCAACATGAGAAAAAGGAATATTTGATACTGGAAGAAGAATACAAATATCTAGAAGTAACAGCCACTTATCATGATAGACAAAGGAAGTAACTGAAGAATAATTGTTGGAAATTTCACGACCGGACCATTAATTAGTACTTTGTGGAATGAATAAATTAGGCGGAAAGAAAGGAAAATCTTCAAAACAAGTTTTACAAGCATTATGACGTATGCATCAGAAGCATGAACAGTTAAACCCCAATTAATGAAAATATTGATGGCAACTGAGACGGACTTCTGGATACAAAAAAATGGTTCAAATGGATTTGAGCACTATGGGACTTAACTTCTGAGGTCATCAGTCTCCAAGAACTTAGAACTACTTAAATCTAACTAACCTAAGGACAACACACGCATCCATGCCAGAGGCAGGATTCGAACCTGCGACCGCAGCAGTCGCGCGGTTCCAAACTGTAGCGCCTAGAACTGCTCGGCCACCTCGGCCGGCTACTGGAGACAGTCTGCAGGGTTATTCATGAGGGAAAGGGACAGAAATAAAGTCGTCAGGAAGAAAATGGTTATCTTAACTTCGATTATTGATTTTGTGGAAGAAGAACAACGCGTATGATACGGGCTTAGGTAAAAGATGTCAGGAAGGAGATTGCTACTAAGGAGCATAGAAGAGAAACCACTAGAAAGAAAAACCACCAGTCACGTAGATGCAAGGAATTCAGTCATTAAAAGGAGAAAATGAACTCCCTTTTGTGCTTCAAAAAATCGGACTATAAACGAAACTTAGTAACTCATTAATTGAGAATGGTTCTGAGTGCTGGACGATTACGGAGATGAACCACAAGAAGATGAAATCTACAGAAATGGACGTTCTAAAACGATGATGAAGGGTCTCCCACTTGGAACAAGTAACAAACGAGGATGTACGGGAAATAACACTAAAGAAAGATATCATAATGCATTAAATTGAATGCAGGCAACTTTCTTGCTTTAGAGAGTTAATAATAATGAGTCAAGAAGTAATACTCAAAAATATATTTCAGCATAGACAAAAAAGCGGAAGATACAGATGAATACCGCGGCATAATGGATTCAATGGATAGAAAGAAGTAGGCTCTATAGAAATTTAAAGGTCGAAGACAGGTAAAATAGCCTGGGATGCTGGATATGGCAGGAGCTGTAGGAGCTAAAATAAAATTATGGGTAGACAGGCAATTGAAATTGAAAATTAATTTGATGTGTAACATTGGGTTACCGGAAAACTAAAATACATGTAAGTCCGGGAATAATAATAATTAAGTCTAGTTTAATTAGTTACGCATTCAACGATTTCAAGGCGAAAGTTGCAATCCGCATAGACATCTTGCGAGTAGAGAGAAGCTTCTGATCATCAAAAAGTTCTATTCTCCAGAAGATAACTCAGATCACAAAGAATCATGGTATTTATACGTTAAATTTCAAGGTTGTCCAATTTCTTATTCTTGAGATTTATTCTATTACTGTTTGTTCCAGTTTATGTACGTGAAAATGCCCCAAGGCCGAAATCTGGATTGTATAACAAGAGAATGAAAATTATTTTAGTCAAATGGTGGCAGCGTCATTCAAAAAAATTGCTATTACTGTGGCTCCAGCCAAAATAAAATTTATCAACTGTCCGTCTAGTTTTGTGTCTGTGAATATTTCTGTTACTTTCAGACTCAAATGGAAAAACACTACGGAAATTCTTCAATTACATAGTGTATTGTTAGACTACAGTTCACGTTTTTAACTGCTCGCATTCAAATAATTCAATTTTTCATCAACATACACATGTAAGAAAGAATTTACTAAGTTTCCTTACACATTGCACAGTAATCGAACGCAGTGTCGTTTTGACTAAACATAAATGCATCAAATGAATTTTATCCATAGTGGATGCTGTCGAACTCCGTGACAGTTCCTTAATAGGGTGTAGAAAAATACCTGCTACCAGTCATAATAAAAGGTTATTTCTTTGTCACACGACCGGTTTCGGGCTTGCGCCCATCCTCAGGTGTTTTATACATTCATGTATATCTTTATACTGCTGGTGATCAATAAAGATGAAGCATGTACATGTTTATACTGCTGGATATCAGTCAAGATGAAGCATAATTATTATAGCGTATCATATAATAAATATGATTGATCTTTATTGATCTCCAGCAGTATAAACGTGTACATAAACGTATAGATATCAGAGGATGGGCGCAAGCCCGAAATCGGTCGTGCGACAAATAAATAACCTTTTATTGTGACTGGTTCAAAAAATGTTCAAATGTGTGTGAAATCTTATGGGACTTAACTGCTAAGGTCATCAGTCCCTAAGCTTACACACTACTTAACCTAAATTATCCTAAAGACAAACACACACACCCATGCCGGAGGGAGGACTCTAACTTCCGCCGGGATCAGCCGCGCAATCCATGACTGCAGCGCCACAGACCACTCTGCTAATCCCGCGTGGCTTGTGACTGGTAGCGGATTTTTTCTATACCCTGTAAATGCATCAGTTTGTTTTCCTTGTTTTAAAGTTTTGAACCTAGAACATTGGAACAATACCAGTTGATATCATACACTTTATTTTTTATATTTTTCTCACCATATCGACTGCAATATCTGTTACGGATCACTGCCTGTCAAATAGCTTATTTTATTATACTGTACAGTGAAATTTAAGTAACTCTGTGGACTAATATGAACCAAAAGTCGTATAACACAGTGTTATTATTACTCCTGGCACCTCTCTGTCACGCTGTGGAACTTCCTCCTTACGCTCTAATCATCTTCAAAAAGGAGGCGTCCTGGTTCCTAATTCAGAGAAAATGGTGGATCATTTCCGTAGAACAAAAATAGTAGTGCACCGTACATCGGTCCCTGAGGAACACCAATTTCTCCGCATGGGTTTGCAGCTGCAGATGGTAACCCTGAACGGGAATTCTGCCCGCAGTTTCGGGGGCGACAAAGGATTCGCGAAGTGTAGACGAGTGAAAGGTTACGGAAGGTTGCCTGGAGCAGGCGAAGCCTCACGTAGCGGCCGTTTCTCAAAGGAGTGATCCGGCGCTGGGCTACTTAGGCAAACTCGTTACGGGGCTATTAATAGCGTCGCCCGCCTTTGGTCGCAGATTGCGGCGCCGGCTCTGCCAGCAGTCATTAAGGGGCCGCATGATGGATGGCCCCACTGCACCGAGACGGCGAAAATTTTATTATAGGCTGCTGCGCGCAAGAAATCCGTCGCCAGTGCCTTCCGACACGGCGTATTTAAAACAGTGGCTTGTCGACAGAGAGAGGTTTGAAGATATTCTCTGAGAAAAAAGAGGGCTCTAAAAATAATGTAGTGGCTAGCCAAGGAGACATAAATGGCAAAAAGAAGTTTGGTACCATCATACGTGTGAATGGGTGTAACCTTAGTTTCCAGAGAGTGGGTCATAAAAGACATTCCTGTTATTGTGTAATAAAAACATAACAAAAGGAACAAAAAAGAAAAATAACGTAAAATGTTCGAAGCATCATTTCATAACCAAAATCTGCTGTTAGTTGAAATTTAATACTTTGTTACTCCACACTGCACTGTACGAGGTGCATTCAAGTTCTAAGGCCTCCGATTTTTTTTCTCCGGACTGGAAAGAGATAGAAACATTCGCATTGTTTTAAAATGAGGCCGCGTTCATTGTCAATACGTCCCAGAGATGGCAGCACCGTATGGCAGATGGAATTTTACCGCCAGCGGCGAGAATGAGAACTGTTTTAAATACTTAAAATGGCGACGTTTTCCTTACTTGAACAGTGTGCAGTCATTCGTTTTCTGAATTTGCGTGGTGTGAAACCAATTGAAATTCATCGACAGTTGAAGGAGACATGTGGTGATGGAGGTATGGATGTGTCGAAAGTGCGTTCGTGGGTGTGACAGTTTAATGAAGGCAGAACATCGTGTGACAACAAACCGAAACAACCTCGGGCTCGCACAAGCCGGTCTGACAACATGATCGAGAAAGTGGAGAGAATTGTTTTGGGGGACTGCCGAATGACTGTTGAACAGATAGCCTCCAGAGTTGGCATTTCTGTGGGTTCTGTGCACACAATCCTGCATGACGACCTGAAAATGCGAAAAGTGTCATCCAGGTGGGTGCCACGAATGCTGACGGACGACCACACAGCTGCCCGTGTGGCATGTTGCCAAGCAATGTTGACCCGCAACGACAGCATGAATGGGACTTTCTTTTCGTCGGTTGTGACAATGGATGAGACGTGGATGCCATTTTTCAATCCAGAAACAAAGCGCCAGTCAGCTCAATGGAAGCACACAGATTCACCGCCACCAAAAAAATTTCGGGTAACCACCAGTGCTGAAAAAATGATGGTGTCCATGTTCTGGGACAGCGAGGGCGTAATCCTTACCCATTGCGTTCCAAAGGACACTACGGTAACAGGTGCATCCTACGAAAATGTTTTGAAGAACAAATTCCTTCCTGCACAGCAACAAATACGCCCGGGAAGGGCTGCGCGTGTGCTGTTTCACCGAGACAACGCACCCGCACATCAAGCTAACGTTACGCAACAGTTCCTTCGTGATAACAACTTTGAAGTGATTCCTCATGCTCCCTACTCACCTGACCTGGCTCCTAGTGACTTTTGGCTTTTTCCAACAATGAAAGACACTCTCCGTGGCCGCACATTCACCAGCCGTTCTGCTATTGCCTCAGCGATTTTCGAGTGGTCAAAATAGACTCCTAAAGAAGCCTTCTCCGCTGCCATGGAATCATGGCGTCAGCGTTGTGAAAAATGTGTACGTCTGCAGGGCGATTACGTCGAGAAGTAACGCCAGTTTCATCGATTTCGGGTGAGTAGTTAATTATAAAAAGAATCGGAGGCCTTAGAACTAGAATGCACCTCGTAAAACGCCACAGTTCTGAGTTCGAATATAATAAATTATGTAAGAAGTAGAAGCATCTTTCCACAAATTATCACGACTTTAGGAAGCATCGCTCGCGTGAAAGTCAACTTTGACCTTTTCTCACATGATATCCAGCGAATCATGGATGAAGGGCAACAAGTAGATTCCACATTCCTAGATGGGCAGAACGCGTTTGACCAAGTTCCTCATTGCGGACTGTTAACGATGGTCAGAGCACACTGACAAGGCTACCAGATATGTGAATGGCTCGAAGACTTCTTAAGTAATGGAACCCAGTACGTTTTTCTCTACGACGACTCATCAGAAGAGACAACGGTATCGCCACGAGAGACTGAGAAAAGTGTAAGACAGCTGTAACCGCTCTAACTTTCTATGTACGTAAATCATCTGACGGGAAGGTGAGCGGCAGTGTGCGGCACCGAGCGAGGTGGTGTAGCGGGTAGCACAATGGACTCGCATTCGGGAGGACGTTGGTTCAAACCCACGTCCGGCCATCCTGATTTAGGTTTTTCGCGATTTCCCTAAATCGCTTCAGGCAAATGCAAGGATGGTTCATTTGAAAGGACACGGCTGACTTCCTTCCCCATTCTTCCCTGAGCCGATGGGACCTCGCTGTTTTCTAATGACATTCCGATGAGGCCGATGACCTCGCTGTTTTCTAATATCTCTTGGTGCTAGGGAAGATGTCGTCGTTGAGTGACTGTAGCAGGATACGAGGTGACTTAGACGAAATACGTAGTTGGTCTGATGAATGGCAGCTTGCTCTGAATGTAGACAAATGTAAATTAATGCAGATGAGAAGGAAAAAGAACCCCATAATGTTCGAATGTAGGATTAGTATTGTGCTGCTTGACACAGCCACTTCGGTTAAGGGTCTAGCTGTAACGTTGCAAAGAGGTATGGAATGGATGGTTCAAATGGCTCCAAGCACTATGGGACTTAACATCTACGGTCATCAGTCCTCTGGACTTAGAACTACGTAAAGCTAACTAAGCTAAGGACATCACACACATCCATGGCCGAGGCATGATTCGAGCCTCCGACCGTAGTATGGAATGGAACGAGCACTTACGGAGTGCATTAGGGAAGGGGAATGGACAGTTTATTGGGAGACTTTAGGAAGAGTGTAGCTCGTCTATGGAGGAGATTGCGTTTAGAACAACTATGCAACCTTTTCTTGAGTACTGCTCGAGTGTTTGTGACACCCACCACGTCGAATTTAGCTGTACAGAGGCATAGTGCAGGGTTGTTACCGATAAGTCGGATCAACAAGCGAGTATTACGGAGATGCTTCGTGAACGCAAATGTGAACCTCTGTAGGGAAGATGACGTTCTTTATGGCGAAAACCTTGTGAGAAAATTTAGGTAACAGGCATCTGAGGCTGACTCCAGATCCATTCTGCTGCAGACAGCGTACATTTCGCGTAAAGACACGAAGGTAAGAGAAATTAGGGCTCGTACGGGGACATGTAGAAAGTCGTTTTTCCCCACTCTATTTCATAGTGGAACAAAAAACAAAATGTGTAATAATGGTAAAAGGTACTCTCCACCACGGACGATATGGGGGCTTGCGGAGTATGTATGTAGAGGTAGACATATATCATCACTAAAAAAATTAAAACGGGTTGTAGGTCAGTGAAAGACTATACTAGCAACCACGTAATAAGGTAAGCGTCTTCCCACCTAACTGCGTGCCCATCGCCTCAGTTGTGCGAGTGGATTCGTGATTTCCTATCAGGAAGGTCACAGTTCGTAGTCATAGACGGAAAGTCATCGAGTAAAACCGAAGTAATATCCGGCGTTCCCCAAGGAAGTGTTATAGGCCATTATTGCTCCTTATCTACACTCCTGGAAATGGAAAAAAGAACACATTGACACCGGTGTGTCAGACCCACCATACTTGCTCCGGACACTGCGAGAGGGCTGTACAAGCAATGATCACACGCACGGCACAGCGGACACACCAGGACCCGCGGTGTTGGCCGTCGAATGGCGCTAGCTGCGCAGCATTTGTGCACCGCCGCCGTCAGTGTCAGCCAGTTTGCCGTGGCATACGGAGCTCCATCGCAGTCTTTTAACACTGGTAGCATGCCACGACAGCGTGGACGTGAACCGTATGTGCAGTTGACGGACTTTGAGCGAAGGCGTATAGTGGTTATGCGGGAGGCCGGGTGGACGTACCGCCGAATTGCTCAACACGTGGGGCGTGAGGTCTCCACAGTACATCGATGTTGTCGCCAGTGGTCGGCGGAAGGTGCACGTGCCCGTCGACCTGGGGCCGGACCGCAGCGACGCACGGATGCACGCCAAGACCGAAGGATCCTACGCAGTGCCGTAGGGGACCGCACCGCCACTTCCCAGCAAATTAGGGACACTGTTGCTCCTGGGGTATCGGCGAGGACCATTCGCAACCGTCTCCATGAAGCTGGGCTACGGTCCCGCACACCGTTAGGCCGTCTTCCGCTCACGCCCCAACATCGTGCAGCCCGCCTCCAGTGGTGTCGCGACAGGCGTGAATGGAGGGACGAATGGAGACGTGTCGTCTTCAGCGATGAGAGTCGCTTCTGCCTTGGTGCCAATGATGGTCGTATGCGTGTTTGGCGCCGTGCAGGTGAGCGCCACATTCCGGACTGCATACGACCGAGGCACACAGGGCCAACACCCGGCATCATGGTGTGGGGAGCGATCTCCTACACTGGCCGTACACCACTGGTGATCGTCGAGGGGACACTGAATAGTGCACGGTACATCCAAACCGTCATCGAACCCATCGTTCTACCATTCCTAGACCGGCAAGGGAACTAGCTGTTCCAACAGGACAATGCACGTCCGCATGTATCCCGTGCCACCCAACGTGCTCTAGAAGGTGTAAGTCAACTACCCTGGCCAGCAAGATCTCCGGATCTGTCCCCCATTGAGCATGTTTGGGACTGGATGAAGCGTCGTCTCACGCGGTCTGCACGTCCAGCACGAACGCTGGTCCAACTGAGGCGCCAGGTGGAAAAGGCATGGCAAGCCGTTCCACAGGACTACATCCAGCATCTCTACGATTGTCTCCATGGGAGAATAGCAGCCTGCATTGCTGCGAAAGGTGGATATACACTGTACTAGTGCCGACATTGTGCATGCTCTGTTGCCTGTGTCTATGTGCCTGTGGTTCTGTCAGTGTGATCATGTGATGTATCTGACCCCAGGTATGTGTCAATAAAGTTTCCCCTTCCTGGGACAATGAATTCACGGTGTTCTTATTTCAATTTCCAGGAGTGTATTAAGACGAAATGAGGTCCTCCGTACTTGTCTTCGCATAGACCACAGTCATCTGATGCATAGCTTCCTGCTTCAGAACGTCGACCCTCGAATGTGTGGTGCTTTGGCGTACAAATCATTGTGCAACACGTTTTACTATACTGTGTTTTATTTTCGGACCAGAGAACAGCGGCAGATTTGCCCTATACATCTGCCCTCTGTTTTCAGTGACGATCAAACTAAAGTGTTTAGAGTTCTAAGATCAACTGATGTGCGTAACTTATGTCCGCAAATTTTAAGGAGATGTTCTTAATGTGTTAATAGGGTGAGCGGCTCACACATGTTTTTTGTAATTGGTCAGCACACACATTTCTCTGTGACTTTCTTTTAGCTGCTCTGTGGTTTTACGTCTGTTTTAGAACCCATGTGTAGCATTTTTCACCCTTCTCCATTGTATTAAGGCCTGAGGTACAGTGACAGTGTGTTTATCACGAGGGACGTGGGAGTGAATGAATGAGAGTCGTTTTCTACGTTTCCTCCTTACTGTGTGCAATAATTTTAGACATTTTACCCACATTCGTTTCTTTCAATACGTCTAAGGATTTCTTAGCAATCACATACAACCGCTCACTTGACGAAAGGTCTGTTCCTATGGACTGGAAAGTAGCACAGGTCACACCAATATGCAAGGTAGGAAATAGGAGTAACCCGTTGAATTACAGACCCATACCACTGACCTCAATTTGCAGTAGGATTTTAGGGCATATACTGTACTCGAACATTATGAATCACCTTGAAGAAAATGACTTATTGATACATAACCAACATGGATTCAGAAAATATCGTTCTTGTGCAACACAGCTAGCTCTTTATTCCCATGAAGTAATGAGTGCTGTCGACACGGGATCTCAGATCGATTCCATATCCCTAGATTTCCAGAAGACTTTTGATACCGCTCCTCACAAGCGAATATTAATCAAATAGTGTACATATGGAGTATCGTCTCAGTTGTGTGACTGGATTCGTGATTTCCTGTCAGAGAGGTCACAGTTCGTAGTGATAGACGGTAAATCATCGAGTAGAACAGAAGTGATATCTGGCGTTCCGCAAGGTAGTGTCATAGGCTCTATGCTGTCCCTGATCTAGGTGACAATCTGAGCAGCCCCCTTAGACTGTTTGCAGATGACGCTGTAATTTAAAGTCTAGTAAAATCATCAGACGATCAATTCCAATTACAAAATGGTCTCGAGAGAATTTATGTATGGTGCGAAAAGTGGCAATTGGCAGTAAACAAAGAAAAGTGCGAGGTCATCCAAATGGGTACTAAATGAAATCCGATAAATTTTGGGTATACGATAAATCGGACAAATCTAAGGGCTGTCAATTCGACTAAATACCTAGGACTTACAATTCCGAGCAACTTAAATTGGAAAGACCTCATAGATAATATTGTGGGGAAGGCGAAACAAAGACTGTGCTTTGTTGACAGAACACTTAGGAGATGCGACAAACCCACTAAAGAGACAGCCTACATTACACTTGTCCGTCCTCTGCTGGAATATTGCTGCGCGGTGTGGGATCTTTGCCAGGTAGGATTGACGGAGGACATTGAAAAAGTGCAAAATTTCAATCGCTAACTTTCTCTTCCGAATGGGAAAATAATTTGTTGACACCCTCCTACGTAGGGAGAAATGATCGTCATAGTAAAATAAGGGAAATTAGAGCTCGAACGGAAAGCTTTATGTGTTCCTTTTTCCCACGCGCCATTCGAGAGTGGAATGGTAGAGAAGTAGTATGAAAATGGTTCGATGAACCCTCCGCTAGGCCCTTAAGAGTGAATCGCAGAGTAACGATGTAGATGTCGATAACCTCGATGTTGAGCGCCCGTAATCTCCAAACAAACACACACACACACACACACACACACACACACACACACACACACACACACACTGAACGATAGAAACGGTCGGCTGTATCGCCTTAAATCAAACCGATGAGTGAAATTTCAGGATCATACAGCTGTTCAGTTGTGAATGAGAGCACGGAGCAGCACGTGTCGATCGTCTCTGCAGACGTGGTTTACACTGGGCCGCCGCCGCGCTCAAGTTCACGGCAAACAGGCAGCGAGGACTGGGAATGGAAAACTGCCTGCAGCGCCCGCCGTGTCCGCAGAGGGCGCTCGTCGTTCCGCAGGGAGCTTTCCGAATCGATAGCCAATTTCGACTGCGAGTCGCCCGTCTCAAAGTGAGGTCGAGGTTGTTTACTGCGACCGCTCGGCGGCGGCTGCGGCCGCGCAGTCTGCGTGATGCTCCATCCTCAACAAGTGCACATTGCGATACGCACGGCAGCTTTTAGAACCCGCTCCTACAACCCGAGGACGAACTCATTAATCGATGGACCTCCCACAGAAACTGCAAAATACAAGGTGAGTCAAAAAGGACTTTACAACTTTGGGATGATGTAAAAAAACATTATTGAGATAACTTACAGAATTGGTAGATGTATGATTTTATAGCAAAAAAACCCCTCAAGTTTGATTCATGTAGTGCGTCAGTACCCCATTCCGCAACGAGTAGTACCAGTATGGCGGCCGGAGTGGCCGTGCGGTTCTAGGCGCTACATTCTGGAGCCGAGCGACCACCACGGTCGCAGGTTCGAATCCTGCCTCGGGCATGGATGTGTGTGATATCCTTAGGTTAGTTACGTTTAATTAGTTCTAAGTTCTAGGCGACTGATGACCTCAGAAGTTAAGTCGTATAGTGCTCAGAGCCATTTGAACCGTATGAACCAGCGCCGGTGTAGTACACATTTAAAATGGCTACTTTCACTGGTGTTCCGATTTCATACAACCAACAGCTGTTCGGTAAAAATTTCACACTCAGTATGCTGAAGAACCTACAGGTAGGCCTAAAATATACTCTTGGAGCAATAGCTTTGTTGAGACAGGCTGCTCACTGTGACATGATGAATCACTAGGTGCCACCCTTGGTAGCCACCCAGTCTAGGGCGTCTTGCCACGGTTCACGCGGTTACCACGTCGGAAGTACGAGTCCTCCATCGGGCATGATTGTGTGTGTTGCCCTTAGCGTGAGTTAGTTTGAGTATTGTATTGTATTGAACTGTGGACCTAGAAACGGCGGAGAGGATTCGTCCCCGCCGTAGCCCTCACTTGTTCACAGCCCCACAACAGGCTACAGCAGTCACTCACCGCACAGCCGCCCCACACCGAACCCACGGTTATTGTGCGGTTCGGCCCCCAGTGGTCACCCTGGGAACGTCTCACACCAGACGAGTGTAACCCCAAATGTTTGTGTGGTAGAGTAATGGTGGTGTATGTGTGTACGTGGAGACAGTGTTTGCGCAGCAATCGCCGACATAGTGCCACTGAGGCGGGATAAGGGGAACCAGCCCACATTCTCCGAGGCAAATGGGAAACCGCCTTTAACCATTCACAGACTGGCTGGCACACCGGACCTCGACACTAGTCCGCCGGGAGGATTCGTGCCGGGGACCGGCACGCCTTCCCGCCCGGAAAGCGGTGCGTTAGACCGCACGGCTAACAAGGCGGGCTTAGTTTGAGTAAGTAGTATGTAAGCCTAGGTACCGATGACCTGAGCATTTTGTTCTACATCTACATCCATACTCCTCAAGCCACCTGACGGTGTGTGGCGGGGGGTACCCTGAGTACCTCTATCGGTTCTCCCTTCTACTCCAGTCTCGTATTGTTCGTGGAAAGAAGAATTGTCGGTATGCCTCTGTGTGGGCTCTAATCTCTCTGATTTTATTCTCATGGTCACTTCGCGAGATGTACGTTGGAGGGAGCAGTATACTGTGTGATTCCTCGGTGAAGGAGGTATGTTCTCGAAACTTCAACAAAAACCCGTACCGAGCTACTGAGCGTCTCTCCTGCAGAGTCTTCCACTGGAGTTTACCTGTCATTGCCGCAACGCTTTGGCGATTACTAAATGATCCTGTAACGAAGCGCGCTGCTCTCCGTTGGATCTTCTCTACCTCTTCTATCAACCCTATCTGGTACGGATCCCACACTGGTGAGCAGTATTCAAGCAGTGGGCGAACAAGTTTACTGTAACCTACTTCCTTTGTTTTCGGATTGCATTTCCTTAGGATTCTTCCAATGAATCTCAGTCTGGCATCTGCTTTGTTTCTATAGAACTTACCATAAATTTCCAAATTATCACTTGGTCGTCCGTGTGTGGATGATTACCTGAACAGGTTAGGAGAAACTTTGCCCTCAGTCCGCATATATCAACGCGACGTGCGTCTCGTGAGGCTGACATTCCACATAAAACTGTTTGGCGAGTACTGCGCTGACGTTTACACTTCAAATCACACAAATTCACAATAGCACAGCACATTGGTGATGCAGATAAGGTTGATCGTGGAAAATTCTGTGCGGATATGTCGTACCTGATAGGGGACTACAAGACATTCCTGAACACAAATAATCTACAGCGATGAGTCAACATTCAATGGCATGCTAAACACCCCTACTGCAAAGTATGGGGGAGCGAAAATCCACGAGTCACCTCTGAACGCATTCGCAACAGCCCCACATTTAATGTGTTTTGTGCACTTAGCAGTATGAAAGCTTAGGGCCCTTTATTCTGCATGGAGAAAACTGTCAGGGGTATAGTGTAACTGGATATTCTTGAAAACTTTTAAATTAGACAGGTCGATGAAGATGACCGAGATGGGACTGTATACCACCAGCAAGACTGTGCACTACCACATTTCCTCTTGGAGGTTCTAGCTTTCCGCGATAATCGCTTCCCAGGTCAAGGGATTGGCCGCGAGGGACTAATCGCATGGCCATCTCGCTCCCCGTACTTGACACTACTGGATTTATTTTTCTGCAGTTTCAATAAAGGCCGTGGACATGTTTCGCCCCTACCAAACAGTTTCACCGAGTTGAAAAATCTCAATCTACACTGCCGTTGCACAAGTTACGATCGATTTGCTACAACGCGTATGGGAAGAAACTGATCACCGGTAGGATGTTTGTCGCACAGAAAATGACAGTCACACCGAACCAAAATGATACTTGACACTTCAATCAGAAACTTGAGGTTGTTTGCTAAAAAATGACACATCTACGGATTGTGTAAGTAATCTCAGTAAATTTTTACGTCGTTCCAAAGGGGTAAAGAGTTTCTTTGCTCACCCCGTATACAACGTCGCATAACATAGCGAACCCTTTCAAAGTTATTTCCATTGATATAGGATCGGCTAAATAAAACTGATCTGGAAAATATTTCATACACCTTAAGATAGGCAACCCAATTTACGTCATCCATACAGTGAGCAGGTGATGTAAGTTGGCTTGCCTATCTTAAAGGGTATGAAGTATTTCCCGGACCACTTTTATTTTTTCCCTGTACATGATGCAGTATACGTCGTCTCTCGTTTATGGGAGAGCCACAGGAGCACACCTAATGCAAGCTTCGTTATTTGTTTCAATTGTTTTCAGAAAGTTCTCTTTTCTGTAATCGTGTACATCTGTAACACCGCATCTCAGATGCTTCTATTTTCTTCTTCCCTGGTTTTTCTAATGTCCAAAATTCATTTCTAGGTAATGTTGTGCTCCTGGCGTCTATTATAGGGAATTTGGTTCTGTGTTTTATTCTTACTTTACGGAAGAATGTTGTGTTTGCCTGTGCTAGTCTGCTTCTTATACAGGGTGATGTTACAGGGATGAAAAAGAACAGTAACTGTACCAGTATCAAGAAGGGACCCTCCTCCGGAAACGACCGAGACGAAGTTATAAACCAAAATCATTCTGATACATCTGACAGTGGATACATGTACCAGTGCTGTTGTTGCTAATACTGTAGGGTAAGCAACTGTCCAAGGTGCCAATAGGGATCAACACAAGAGAAAAAGTAAACTTGAACTGTGAGCACTTGTTCATCTTCGGTGCTACGACACACATCTCTTATACTGTAAGGCTCTCTGGTTTTAAAAATTTTGGTGGAGGTTATATGGACCAAAACAAGACAAAAATGTCCAGTAAATACTGGTGCAGAATGAATACCTTTACAGTGGTGGGCAGTTGCTCAGTAGAAGAGATATGTTGCACAGTAGCGATGATGAACAAGTGGTCATAGCTCTTAAGCTGTGGCTCCTAGAGTCCGTATAGACTAGACATTTTCTCTAGTTTTTGTCCATTCCACCTCCTCTAAAACCAGGCAAATCAACGAGCTTGCAGTAGAAGATATTCGTTTCTCAGCATAGAAAGTAAACAGGTGATCGTAGAACTTCACCCTTTAAGACCTGAATTTTTTCTGGGGGAAGGAAAAGGTTTTTGGATATCCATTCATCCTCATTGATTTTCGCAGTATCTTCAGCCGAGAGAACTTCTAACGCACGTCATCATTCCTCAACACTTTAGTGTCCCACTGTCATAGACATTGTTTGTTCCTTATAATTTTTATAAACAGGTTACATCGGCTGCTGCGAAAAACTTATGACACAAAGCTGATTGTGGAATCTCAAAATAATGTAATCCAACTGATTTCTTTTTTCGTCTCTAAGTCTTTTCCAAGTATATCGTCTTCTCTTGTGATTCATGAACATTATATTTGCTGTTAATAGGTGATAGTACATGCAAACTTCAAGGAGTTTTTGTTTTGTCTCGTTGTTACTGTCAAGTCCATATTCTTCCGTAACTCTCCCTTCTGTTTTTTACCCTATTACAGCGATTCCGTCCCCCATGATTACTATATCTGCACCTTGCTCTACACACCGAGTTAATAGTTCAGTGCCCTAACATGCTCCTTCCACCCCCTTACCATGTCGTTTTGAAAATAATTTCCATCCTATGCTTGTGACGTCGGCATACGAGTATCTACCTGTACCTTAATATTTGGTGTTAATATGGTTATGACAATAATCCTGTCTTGTTTTGGTCTGTATAAATTCACTGTTGGCCCTAAATTTCCTATTCATAACGAATTGTGCTCCTGATATACCATTTTCAACTACTGTTGATATTCTTCTGACAAGAAGTTCTTACCTTCTTCCCATTTCACCTCACTAATTCTTACTAAATCGAGGGTGACTCTTTGCATTTCGGACATCAGATTTTCCTGTTTCCCTATCACATTCAAATTTCTGACATTCCACTCTCTGATTCATGGAATGTTACTGTCTCGTTAGTTATTCGATTCTCTTCTCCATTTCAGCATTCCCTTCCCATAGGGTTGAAAGAGGAGCTAATCAGGAATTTTTATTAATATACCTTTTAATCTGTGGAAAGTTGTCTTCTGCCAATAAAAATGACAGTCACATGATTTTTCAAAACACGAAATGCTGCAAACTGAGAATTGCAATCACCTGTTAAACGAAAGAAGACTGGAAGTGGTGGGTGGAGTGGGGGTGGGGTGGGGGCAGGGGTAGAAAGTATAATGCGATAGAAGTCGAGTTATGACAAAGTGGTGAGACCAGTTGAGGAAGGAAATGAGAAAGAAGCGAAATTAAGGGGTGATGTGAGCTCTTGCTTTACTGTTCAATGAAGAGGAAGTTACCGTATATATATATATATATATATATATATATATATATATATATATATATATATATATATATATATTAATTTCTTAGCGAACGGGTATTAGGATGACAGGTATAAGTGGTTCATCTTCTTCTTAAACAGAATAAGTTTCAGAGCGCAGCATAGTTTGTCCTAGAGGTGCACAGCGGGAACAGAGGGAGTTTGCGGATGTTTTTCTTTTATGGACAGACACAGCTGGGATACTAGACAAGTGAGACCTTGCGCTTTCATTACAATGAGATAACAGGTATTTGACTTCCATTGCCAAGTACTGGGGTTGTTGGGCACTGAGGGGGCGGTGATGTGTCCAACTCGTAAATGCCTTGAAAAATGTTTTTATTAGGCTGCTTTTGTGCACCGTTTCTCTAAAATTATATCACATCCCAACCTCTGAAATCTAAACAAACACAAATTAAAATTTAAATAACTTAGTGTCAGGAGTTTCATCACGAATAACTGTTAAGTCATAATGAATATTTCTTTTGAACATAGATAGTAGAAGACGGCCATTTATAAGGCCCAAGGCGTTCGTGGATCGTGGGCGGCTAGACATAGCAGCGTAGTGGCGAAGCTTGCGCGATATGGCCGCCTGGGCGATGCCAGTTTCCATTAGCGGGAGGTCACTGGGTTGGATCGTTAGCTTTCGGCACCAATTAGGCCGTATTGGCGCCAGAGGGGCAGGTGCCACGCACTCCCGTAACTCCCGCTAATTAATGTCGTATCTAAAGCATGAACGAGACAACACGGAAGTTGCAAATATTTGCCGGTCACAACAGGTGTAACTTTTCACTATATATATCCTAAATGAGAAATCACAGAATTAATTTGTTGTATCACACGCTGTGGAACGCATTTCCGAATGACATATTTTTGAAACGAGATTTCTGAAGGAGTCACATTCTTAAACGTAAATGTAGTTGCCTATTTGTGAGCATAATGGGCAGGGGCCTCCAAACATTTCAGGAATTCACGATCTAAAGCGCCGATTGGACAGAATTTGTCCGGATACCGCTCAGACGGAGTCCAACAACTCCATCAGTCAATGACAAGCCGAATAACTGCAAGAGATGAACCAAAGCGATACTAACTTATTAAAATTGTCAAGGTCTTTCTCTGAAGTAAAAGATCACATTTTTTAAAAGTGTAATCATTTATCTTCCTGTACATGTACGTACGTCAAATCTAACGATTTCCGTCTCATTTGGGCAAGTCATTCGTGGGGCGTCTTTTTTTGTCTCAGATTGTACATTAAGAAGAAAAATGAGAATGAAACAAATGAATCATACTTTTGATTGTCTGTGGAAGAGCTACCGCGTATTTAAAGGCCTGATGGTAATCTAAAGAGTTTCCTTCTCCCCAGTAACAAATGGCAGACGCAGCAGAAGTACGATCAATTCTGTCTGGTGAAGGAGTTACGCAGCATAAAACTGGACGTAAAGTAAGGGAAGCAAATGCTGTAATAAGCCGACTAGCCGTGTTCGCGAAATTGTTCGACTTCCCGTTTGGACATCCTGAGTTGGTCTCCTGTGGTGACACTGTTGCATAAGGTAAATGTCGTTAATATTTCTTTGAAAAGGACATGGCCCAATGCATACCGCTTGAACCCTCAATTCCAGCCTATGCTACATCTTGTCAAAAGCCTAAGTACTGAAAGTCACACACTCGTCCATGGGAGTAGTATAATAGTTCAATAACGAAACGTCCACTAGTGAAAGAGTTTCCAACAGCTAAGTTCTCGCCATACAACTCTAATAGCAAAATAGAGCACTATTCCAAACCATGAGGGGTTTAAAGCACATTATGTAATTTTAGTTTTTCAGGAAATTTAAATTACATAAGAATAGCTAAATTATATAACAAAATAATAGTTATTTTCTTTTGTAGAGCCCGAACGAAATTATTGTAGTACGATCACAATTTTAAGCACGTTCTATTTCTATATATTTAGAATATGATACAGGTTTGGTTGTGAACGTCGAAGTAAAATTTCTCTTCCTTCAAGCAATATTTGCAGTATAAATTGTTTTACAGGTCTTATTGAGCTTCATATTTGTTCATACATCTCACATTAGTTGCTTCGGACAACCAACAATGTACAATTTGTCTCTCGCTACTGCATAACACTGCCTCAGGCCTCGACAATTTTGGCACCAGGAATAAGACAATGCTTCTTGTTACGATATTAATTTCTGAGTATTACGAATTTTACTGGACTGTCGGTTTATCAGAATTTTATGACTAAACTAAACTCCGCCTGAAAGGGCCATGAAGTCCCAACGATACCGACCGGCCGCCGTGTCATCCTTAGCCCACAGGCGCCACTGGATGCGGATATGGAGGGGCATGTGGTCAACACACCGCTCTCCCGGCCGTATGTCAGTGTACGAGACCGGAGCCGCTGCTTCTCCACTAAGTAGCTCCTCAGTTTGCCTCACAAGGGCTGAGTGGCCCCCCAATTGCCAACAGCGCTCGGCAGACCGTATGGTCACTCATCCAAATGCTAGCTCAGCCCGGTAGCACTGAACTTCGGTGATCTGAAGAGAACCGGTGTTACCACTGCGGCAAGGCGGTTGGCACATAATTTAACCACATTTCTGTTTAATTTATACAAGGGGCCGTCAAATGAAAGAAGGCAGAAGAAAAAGTAGATAAACTTTTATTCTTTGGAAGGTAATCACCTTAGCTTTTATTACATTTACCCCACTGTGAGACAATGCGGTCAGTGACTTCATGGAAAATATTTGTGGTTGACGGAAGCGTGATTTTATCTAGGCGTGCACCTCTTCGTTCGAAGCAAATCGACGGCCACGAACGTATTTTTTCTGGTCTCCAAAAATAAGAAACTCGCTTAGGGAGAGATCTGGACTATATGCAAGCCCACATGTTGCCAAGGTTGTTTCAGTGGGAAACGCTTGCACGTCCTCCAAACAGTGTCGATCGCTTCGCATACGGTTTCCATATTTCTGGAACCCCGCAGAAAGACATTCATGGTTGTCGAATTGCTCCGAACGACGAGGTGCACGCCTGAGTACAATAATAATTCCGAAGGCACCTGCAAACATTTCCCCATGAAGGCATTTCACTACAATGTAAATACTTTGCTCCGTTATCGCGATGTTATGTTAGTTATACAAGATTTTTATGTACGTGTGTGTAAGAGTGTCGGGCCAGAACTCAGTGCAGCACAACAAAACCGCATGTTGTCACTGCACAATTAAACAAGACGGTGCGATCTGCAGTGTCTGCTTTGAGAGACAATACTGTTTACGGACACGGTACCCCATTCAGTAAAAACCAGCAAATAACATCAATGGCAAATTTTGCTCCATTACTCATGATTTGTACACTAAAGCTTCATCTTATAATAACAGATTTTACCAGGGTGAAGTACCAATAATTTTAGTCCACAGACCAAGATTTAAAAATAATTGTGAAAATAAAGAGTTTCAACCTCTTGTTTTAGATGAAGTGACCCATTATTATATACGAGGGTTGTTTAATAAGTAATGTCCCCTTTTTTTTTAAGGCCATTAATGTACACAGACAAATGTCCTTGTTGGTGCTTCACATTTGATGTTTGTTCTTTGCGCCGGTGAAGTTTGGAATCGTTCTGGCAGATAGGAGAGCCGTAGTACAGCGTCAAAATGGTGTCTACATACGACTCACGTAACAAGTAGCGTGCTGTTATTGACTCAGAAAAGAAGTCGTGGAGTACATCCATAAACGTTTGCGTTCAGTATATGACGATGCTGAAGTTGATAGGGGTACAACTGGGCGATGGGTAAAGAAAGCAGCTGCCCCAGGAAATGCATAAACAGCGCTCCTTGATCAGCCACGTTCGGGACGTCCTGTCATAGCCACTGCTCCAGACATACTGAATGTTGTGGATGCCATTATTCGTGGCGACTGGCGCATCACAACTCGACAATTGGGTCTACACTTGTCGGTTAGCAGTGGAACTGTGTCTGCAATGATCGAGACTCTCGGATATTTAAAGAGGTGCCCACGATGGGTTCCACGAATGGGGTTGGGCTTGTTTTGAGCGAAGAGACCAAACTACGAGGTCATCGGTCTCATTGGATTAGGGAAGGAAGTCGGCCGTGCCCTTTCAAAGGAACCATAGCCCGGCATTTGCCTGGAGCGATTTAGGGAAATCACAGAAAACCTAAATCAGGATGGCCGGACGCGAGATTGAACCGTCGTCCTCCAGAATGCGAGTCCAGTGTGCTAACTACTGCGCCACCTCCCTCGGTTTCCACGAATGCCCACAGCGGAACACAAGATTTAAAAAAAAATGGTTCAAATGGGTCTTAGCACTATGGGACTTAACCTCTGAGGTCGTCAGTCCCCTAGAACTTAGAACTACTTAAACCTAAGTAACCTAAGGACATCACACACATCCATGCCCGAGGCAGAATTCGAACGTGCGACCGTAGCAGTCGCGCGGTTCGAGACTGAAGCGCCTAGAACCGTTCGGACACCGCGGCTGGCAAGATTCAAAGAGTGGCCATTTCATCTGAACTGTTGAAGCGTTTTGAGACCGACGGAGAGGCCTTTCTGTCACGTATCGTTACGGCAGACTGGGTGTACCACTTTGCGCCGGAAACATCATCCTCATTCACCACAGAAGAAGAAATTCTAGACAACCCCCTCTGCCGGAAAAGTCATTGTAACAGTCATCTGGGATTGTGACGGCGTCATTCTCATGGATGTGATGCCAAGAGTGTTAATCATCAATTGAGAGGCATACGTGAAGATCTCAATAAACACAAGAACTGTTTCCGACGTGTTCGATTGGACAAGAATCCAGCAGAAATCTTGCTCCGACACGACAATGCACGTCCACACACAAGTCTGAGAACCCGGGAACACATCTCCAAATTTGGTTCGACATCATTGCGTCATCCACCATACAGTCCAGACCTGGCACCCTCGGACTTCCATCTATTCGGGCTGCTTAAAGCTTCTCCACGGGGAACACACTTTAAAGATAACGAGGGTATCAGTCATGCAGTGAAAATATGGCTGTGTCTATAGGAGAGGAGACTACGTAAAAAAATAGGACGTGCACAAGACATGTTGATGTATATTGTCACCAAATTCTGACTTTTAACAATAAATACGTTCTGAGAAAAAAAGTGGGGCATTACTTAATGAACGACCCTCGTACATTATCGACTTACGGATTTGATTTTGCTCTTTGAGCATATTTCAGTGTTACGTGTAAAACTGCTCCAGCAAATAGAAACTTGATGAACATCATACCAAAGGCAATATTATTATCAACTAATGTAGGTGATTTTATAATCAGAGTTAAAACTGACATTCAGCTGCAAAACGTGCGCTTAAATGTTGACGGTAATACCCGCCGACAAATTAAAACTCTCGGCTCGGGGATTTTCCGTGCAAACACATTAAATAATAATTCATGTTTAATCATAATTTCATCAGCACAACGCGATTTGCAGTAGGGTCACGGAACCTGAGCGCATAATTGTGCAGCCTGCTGATAGAATTACAGGCGAGGGAAGTGGGACAAACCCTGAGTGTTTTGTTTAGTAGTGATCGCAGCCATGCGTGGATCCACGCACGGCGCGTTTGCACTCCGCTGCTGTTACGATGCCGCTCGTTGGCTGAAAGCCACCAAGGGGCGATGCTACAGTGTGATCAGGCCGAGTGGTTGTCGAGCGATGCCCGCGAGAATGACGTCACGGGCAACAATGTCCTGTTTACTGTACAGCTTGAGGGGATTAAAATTCCGACCCAAATAACTTTTGACTTGTTAAAGGTATTTGTAACCTCTTTTCAGCAAGACGAGCAGTTACCACTGGCGCATCATACAAAGACCGAAGCAACATCGCAACTTAATTAGTAACAGGGATACGAACATCAGCTTTTTTTTAAGAATAGAAATAATGGTTGCTGGTGACTTTAATGCAGGTTTTCTTAAAAACTCTCCCAGCAAGAATTTATTACACTCAGTGAACTATCGTCCGACCTCATTCCTGTCCTAAACTTCTCAAATAGGGTAGCCAATTGCTCACAAACAGTCACTAATAATACCTGTATAGACAGGCCTAATTCACAAAATTATCTTACGAAACGAATAGTCAATGGCCTCTCAGACCGTGACATGCAGATCCCTTTGTTAAATGTTAATACTGAACAGGATAAAAAAATCTATTAAATCTGGTTTCAGGACGTTGGTCAGTAAGCCAAAAACTGATTATTTTGGGACACTCCTCAGAGACATATAGTGGTGTGACGTATACAGCGCTAACGGCATAAACAAAAAACAAAACACTTTTATACATGAACCACTTATCTTATTTCAACACTGTTTTCCCCAGAGACTGACCCAGACTAGACCAAAGGCTACGAAGAAACCATGGATTACTCAAGGAATGAAGGCATTGTGTAAAATAAAAACGAATATCAGTCAGAAACTGCTCTGATGTTCATGCTATAGCTCATTACAATGCATACTGCAAAATATTATGGGTAGTAATATGGACATCAAAGCAGATACATTACAAGCAACAGATAATCACATAAGATACCGAAATAATGGCAATATAGGACAATGTGACGGAGAAGACTGGTAAAAGCAGACATGAAAAGGGAAAATAGCGGTAAGGGTAAATGATACGTTGGTAACAGATATGTACAGTGTTGCAAAACATTTGGACAAGGATTTCTTAACTGTTACTGAAAAGATGCGGTTGTCAGGTACAGTAGATGCTGCCATGTATACCTCAGACCAAATAGTACACATAACCTCACTAACTTTAATATGACCCTCAGTACCGAATCAGAAGAAATATCCATCATAAAATCTTTAAAATCCAAAAATTCTAGAGGTTATAATATAATATCAACAAAGTTAATAAAGAGTGTGCTTCTGAGTCTTGTAACATATTGAGCTATCGGTGTAACCACTCGTTTATCAGTTGAACATTTCGTGAATGGTTGAAATAAGCCGAAGTTAAACCTTTGTTTAAGAAAGGCGGTAAAGAAGTACCGTCAAATGTCCGTCCAATTTCAACTTTCAAAAATTTCACTTTCTCAGAAATCCGCTTCTTAATCATCTGGCGACAAATAATATGTTAAACAAGTTTCAGTCCGGATTTGTAAAGGGTTCTGACGCTGAGGAGACTATCTACACATACAGTGAAAATGTTCTTAATTCATTAGACATTAAATTACTGGCGACTGGTATATTTTGTGATCTTGACCGTGTATATCAAAACATCCTTTTAAGTAAAAGTATTATAGTGCAACAAAAAATGCTGTAAAATGGTTCCGTTCCTATATCACTGACAAGATACAAAGGGTGTCATTAGGAAAGAGACACGATCTAATCTATCAGGCATCATTCAACTTGGAACTAATTACACGTAGAGTGACATTATCAGATGCCAAGTTTGTTTTGTTAGCAGATGTTACAAATATTACAATAAATAGCAAATTAAGTTTAATCTTAGAAAGATCAGTCAGTGAAATTTTCATCGATATTAATAAATGGCTCCTAGCCAATTCTTTGTCACTAAAATATAAAAAGACACACTACATGCAATTCAGAGGCTGCAAGAGGTTTCCCACCATTGTGTGGTTGAAATGGCTCTAAGCACTATGGGACTCAACATCTGAGGTCATCAGTCCCCTAGACTTAGAACTACTGAAACCTAAGTAACCTAAGGACATCACACACATCCATGCCCGAGGCAGGATTGGAACCTGCGACTATAGCAGCAGCGCGGTTCCGGACTGAAGCGCCTAGAACCGCTCGGCCACATCGGCCAGCACCAGTGTATGCCTAAAATATGATGACAATAAGATCGAATAAGTGGACAGTATTAAATTATTTGGAGTAGAGCTCGATAATAAATTCAACTGAGAGGAGCACACCACATAAGTGCTGAAGCGCCTAAACAAATTTGTATTTGCAATGCGAATGTTGTCAGACTCAGAGGATGTAAAAATAAAAAAAGCTGACATTTGGTGCTTACTTTTATTTCTTAATGTCATATGGGATTCTTTTTGGGGTAGTTCATCAAGCCATGCTAAAGTTTTCTGGCTACAAAAATGTGGAATAAGAATTAATTGTGGTGCGAACTCAAGCCCAACCTGCAGAGGCCTCTTTAGGAAACTAGGTATGTTAACTACAACTCCGCAATATATTTATTATTTAATGAAATTGATCGTTAAAGATACACCTCTTTTTCAGACCAACGGCCCAGGTCATGGAATCAATACTATAAATAAGAGTGATCGTCACAAGTCGCTTACATTGGTCCAAAAAGGTGCCAATTATTCAGCCACACACATTTTCAATAACTTGCCAGCAGCCATGAAAAGTTTAACTAGCAATAATGTTCAGTTTCAGAGGCGTCTAAACGATTTGTTGGTGCCAACTCCTTTAACTCCTCTGATGAATTTCTTAATAGAAACAGCTGGTGTGTGTGTTTGTTTGTTTCAGTAATAATAATGAAACAGTAATGCCCTCATTTCAAATAAGTGTTGTAAAATGATTCTTCTGTTCAGTGTTTACTACCTCATAAATGAACACATGTTTAATATTATTTTGACTCTTCCACATTCATGACTACCATTCTACTTGGGATCTGCGGATGGTACATTAGCGTATTCGCATTTGAGTTCCATTGTAAGTAGTTATTGTGTATTCTTGCTCTTCTGACATGTTCTGCATCCTGAATGATCTCCTCATTACGAATCAATTTGGACGAACAGTACATCTAATCTAAACTAAAACAGAACAGCGGAACTTTTCTGAGACAGAACGGCATTCACTGATGTGACTCTTTTGTAGATCTAACAAGACGTTATGAAGAGACATACCCTGAACATGGTTTTCTTTGTACTGTTATTGCAGCCGCTTCATCGGCGCTAAGCCCGTAAGCTTCATCCAGTCTTCGTCGGCAGTTGTATAGACGTCAAGTGTCGTAAAATCCCGGGACGAAGTAGCTAATGCTGAATGTAAGCGGTCGGAAAATCCAGCCTAGGTAGACACAGCGCGATCTCACATGGGACGTGTTGTTGTTGTTGTTGTTGTTGTGGTCTTCAGTCCTGAGACTGGTTTGATGCAGCTCTCCATGCTACTCTACCCTGTGCAAGCTTCTTCATTTCCCAGTACTTGCTGCAACCTACGTCCTTCTGAATCTGCTTAGTGTATTCATCTCTTGGTCTCCCTCTATGACTTTTACCCTCCACACTGCCCTCCAATGCTAAATTTGTGATCCCTTGATGTCTCAGAACATGTCCTACCAACCGGTCCCTTCTTCTTGTCAAGTTGTGCCACAAACTCCTCTTCTCCCCAATTCTATTCAATACCTCCTCATTAGTTATGCGATCTACCCATCTAATCTTGAGCATTCTTCTGTAGCACCACATTTCGGAAGCTTCTATTCTCTTCATGTCCAAACTATTTATCGTCCATGTTTCACTTCCATACATGGCTACACTCCATACAAATACTTTCAGAAACGACTTCCTGACACTTAAATAGATACTCGATGTTAACAAATTTCTCTTCTTCAGAAACGCTTTTCTTGCCATTGCCAGTCTACGTTTTATATCCTCTCTACTTCGACCATCATCAGTTATTTTGCTCCCCAAATAGCAAAACTCCTTTACTACTTTAAGTGTCTCATTTCCTAATCTAATTCCCTCAGCACCACCCGACTTAATTCGACTACATTCCATTATCCTCGTTTTGATTTTGTTGATGTTCATCTTATATCCTCCTCTCAAGACACTATCCATTCCATTCAACTGCTCTTCCAAGTCCTTTGCTGTCTCTGACAGAATTACAAGTCATCGGCGAACCTCAAAGTTTTTATTTCTTCTCCATGGATTACATTACCTCGTCCGAATTTTTCTTTTGTTTCCTTTACTGCTTGCTCAATATACAGATTGAATAACATCGGGGAGAGGCTACAACCCTGTATCACTCCCTTACTAACTGCAGCTTCCCTTTTATGTCCCTCGACTCTCATAACTGCCATCTGGCTTCTGTACAAATTGTAAATAGCCTTTCGCTCCCTGTATTTTACCCCTGCCACCTTTAGAATTTGATAGAGAGTATTCCAGTCAACATTGTCAAAAGCTTTCTCTAAGTCTACAAGTGCTACGAACGTAGGTTTGCCTTTCCTTAATCTTTCTTCTAAGATAAGTCGTAAGGTCAGTATTGCCTCACGTGTTCCAATATTTCTACGGAATCCAAACTGATCTTCCCCGAGGTAGGCTTCTACTAGTTTTTCCATTTGTCTGGAAAGAATTCGCTTTAGTATTTTGCAGCTGTGACTTATTAAACTGATAGTTCGGTAATTTTCACATCTGTCAACACCTGCTTCCTTTGGGATTGGAATTATTATATTCTTCTTGAAGTCTGAGGGTATTTCGCCTGTCTCATATATCTTGCTCACCAGATGGTAGAGTTTTGTCAGGACTGGCTCTCCCAAACCTGTCAGTAGTTGTAATGGCATGTTGTCTACTCCCGGGACCTTGTTTCGACTCAGGTATTTCAGGTCTTTCGTGTTAGTCAAGGTGATTTGCTGCTGTAGCTGCCCAGCGGCAGCGTTGGCTTTATCTGGCACCCCGGCCACATAGTTTATCTACGAAAATAGACCTGCGCTAAATCCCTACGTTAGCTGTATAAAATCGCACGTTTCCTCCCCTTTTCACATGCTAGTCATGTTGTTTTTCTGTTTTATACATAAATAAAAACTTCAATATTCGTGAAGGAGTTATAAGACAAAAACAAAGTCTTATCTAAGTCGGTAACGACATAAGCTTATTACACTTCACAATATCCGACAAATTCACTCCTGAGAGATAACGCACTTCCGTTGACATAAACTCGAATATTGTAGATAATATTTCTCTTAATGTAATAAGTAAGTTTCAAAACCTTTTCGAAAACATGAAGGTGGAAAAAAATTCTGACACAACAAGGTACGAACCCGATAGACATTGTGTCACAAGTTGGCGTCTCAACCAAATGCACTACGTTTCAGTCGTATAAAAAAGACCTTATATTTTGTCTTACCATACTGTACAGGTTTTAATCGCCGATATGTTATCAACTGACATTTAATTCTAACAAATATTAACAAGAACTACACGTTTTTGAGAAATTTTTTGAATTTGCAGCTGCCCTAAAAGGTTACATACTTCCGTAACGAACGAATTACAACACGAAAATAACTAAAAAAAGAAATATCTTTAGCCGCCAGTGTGACTTTTCCCGTCATTTTACTACAACAAATCGTAGAATCAATAACACTTTTTGAGACATCTTCGGTGTGCTGGTCCTTAAAACCATCATATATTCATAGAGTGTGAGTTACAATATAAAATCCATCTAATATGCGCTTCAGCTGAAAACTCCACTCGAGCATCATGAAGTTGTAATTGCGACGTAGAGGGCGTTCTTGCTTCATATTGATTCTTCTTTACACTGCCGAAATATCAGAAAACTATTTGGTTTTCCACGTGACGTAATGTCTCCTGAACGTGTAACAGCAGCGGGGCCAACGACATGCACGGGCACTGCAACGAACTTGTGACGTCACACTAGCAGGCTTGTCCAACACACATCGCGAACGCTCGGTTCCGCGAAGGACCCACGGGAAATCAATATTTGACCGAAAAGGTACCCACTAAAGGTCTTTATTTAGGAGTGTGCTATCGGGAACTCGCGTGAATTTAAGCAAGCAGTGAAGAATCATTGAACTCGTCTGACAGTTACTTGCTCTCCGCCGGATACGACTGGTGGTACTCGTAAGACCTGCAGTGTCACGTGCTGTGACGCACGCGCCACGGCCTGTCTTTCTCGTGGGCAGGAAATGACGTCACAAAACACGTACAGCTCCATGTCAACGTTTGCTAACTCGTCCCGTGTGAGGACGGCCTTAGGCTCGAAGGCGCTAGTCTCCGTCGTGAATGAGTGGAGCGACCCCAAAAAGAGCACAGAAATCTTTGTATTCGATATTAGATGTGTCTTCCCTCCATAGTTTCTTGTCGGACGAATAAAGATGTTGTATTACTAACTTTCTCTTACACACATGTAAGCTCTCAGCGTGAAAAGAAGAACACCGTTCTGTTTAAAACAGAAAGCAGATGATTATGGACTAACGAAGACATATTAGTCCTTGTTTTTATGAGTCCCTGATATTCGTCTTGTGTATAAATATAGATTAAAAAAATGTTTTGATGTCAAAAAGGTTATTTGAGGTTCAAGAGTAGAACCATCGCCTTTCGGAGTCTATAGGATTGACCCTAGTTAACAGAGGAGGTTAGAAAATTCAAAAAGGGAAATGGATAGGTTAAAGTTAGATATAGTGGGAATTAGTGAAGTTCGGTGGCATCAGGAACAAGACTTTTGGTCAGGCGAATACAGGGTTATACATATAAAATCAAACAAGGCTAATGCAGGAGTAGGGTAAGCTACTACAAACAGCACACTGAACGCATAATTGTGGCCAATATAGACAAGAAGCCCACGCCTACAACAGTTGTACAAGTTTATATGAAAACTAGTTCTGCAGATGACGAAGAAATTGAAGAAATGTATGATGAAATAAAAGAAATTATTCAGATAGTGAAGGGAGACGAAGATTTAATAGTCATGGGTGAATGGAATTCGCTAGTAGGAGAAATGGTTCAAATGGCTCTGAGCACTATGGGACTTAACATCTGAGGTCATCAGTCCCCTAGAACTTAGAACCACTTAAACCTAACTAACCTAAGGACGTCACACACATCCATGCCCGAGGCAGGATTCGAACCTGCGATCGGAGCAGTCGCGTGGTTCCAGACTCAAGCGCCTAGAACCGCTCGGCCACAGAAGCCGGCGGTAGTAGGAAAAGGGAGAGAAGGAAACGTAGTAGGTGAATACTTAATCATAGCTAACACTTGGTTCAAGAATCATAAAAGAAGGTTGTATACATGGAAGAAGCCTGGAGATACTGACAGGTTTCAGATAGATTATATAATGGTTAGACAGAGATTTAGGAACCAGGTTTTAAATTTTAAGACATTTCGAGGGGCAGATGTGGACTCTGACCACAATCTGTTGGTTATGAACTGTAGATTAAAGCTGAAGAAACTGCAAAAAGTTGGGAATTTAAGACGGGACCTGGATAAACTGACTAAACCAGAGGTTGTACAGAGTTTCAGGGACAGCATAAGGGAACAATTGACAGGAATGGGGGAAAGAAATACAGTAGAAGAAGAATGGGTAGCTTTGAGGGATGACGTAATGAAGGCAGCAGAGGATCAAGTAGGTAAAAAGACGAGGGCTAGTAGAAATCCTTGGGTAACAGAAGAAATATTGAATTTAATTGATGAAAGGAGAATATATAAAAATGCAGTAAATGAAGCAGACAAAAAGGAATACAAACGTCTCGAAAATGAGATCGACAGGAGGTGCAAAATGGCTAAGCAGGGATGGCTAGAGGACAAATGTAAGAATATAGAGGCTTATCTTACTAGGGGTAAGATAGATACTGCCTACAGAAAATTAAAGAGACCTTTGGAGAAAAGAGAACCACTTGTATGAATAACAAGAGCTCAGATGGAAAGCCAGTTCTAAGCAAAGAAGAGAAAGCAGAAAGGTGGAAGGAGTATATAGAGGGTCTATTCAAGGGCGATGTACTTGAGGACAATACTATGGAAATGGAAGAGGATGTAGATGAAGATGAAATGGGAGATATGATACTGCGTGAAGAGTTTGACAGAGCACTGAAAGACCTGAGTCGAAACAAGGTCCCGGGAGTAGACAACATGCCATTACAACTACTGACAGCCTTGGGAGAGCCAGTCCTGACAAAACTCTACCATCTGGTGAGCAAGATATATGAGACAGGCGAAATACCCGCAGACTGCAAGAAGAATATAATTATTCCAATCCCAAAGAAAGCAGGTGCTGACAAATGCGAAAATTAGCGAACTATCAGTTTAATAAGTCACGGCTGCAAAAGTACTAACGGGAATTCTTTACAGACGAATGGAAAAACTAATAGAAACCAACCTCGGAGAAGATCAGTTTGGATGTTGTAGAAATATTGGAAAACGTGAGGCAATACTGACCCTACGACGTATCTTAGAAGCTAGATTAAGGAAAGGCAAACCTACGTTTCTAGCATTTGTAGACTTAGAGAAAACTTTTGACAATGTTGACTGGAATACTCTCTTTCACATTCTGAAGGTGGTAGGGGTAAAACATAGGGAGCGAAAGGCTATTTACAATTTGTATAGAAACCAAATGGCAGTTATAAGAGTTGAGGGGCATGAAAGGGAAGCAGTGGTTGGGAAGGGAGCGAGACATGGTTGTAACCTCTCCCCGATGTTATTCAATCTGTATATTGAGCAAGCAGTGAAGGAAACAAAGGAAAAATTCGGAGGAGGTATTAAAATCCATGGAGACAGCAAAGGACTTGGAAGTGCAGTTGAACGGAATGGATAGTGTCTTGAAAGGAGGATATAAAATGAACATCAACAAAAGCAAAACGAGGATAATGGAATGTAGTCGAATTAAGTCGGGTGATGCTGAGGGAATTAGATTAGGAAATGAGACACTTAAAGTAGTAAAGGAGTTTTGCTATTTGGGGAGCAAAATAACTGATGATGGCCGAAGTAGAGAGGATATAAAATGTAGACTGGCAATGGCAAGAAAAGCGTTTCTGAAGAAGAGAAATTTGTTAACATCGAGTATCGATTTAAGTGTCAGGAAGGCGTTTCTGAAAGTATTTGTATGGAGTGTAGCCATGTATGGAAGTGAAACATGGACGATAAATAGTTTGGACATGAAGAGAATAGAAGCTTTCGAAATGTGGTGCTACAGAAGAATGCTCAAGTTTAGATGGGTAGATCACATAACTAATGAGGAGATATTGAACAGAATTGGGGAGAGGAGGAGTTTGTGGCACAACTTGGCTAGAAGAAGGACCGGTTGGTAGGACATGTTCTGAGGCATCAAGGGATCACCAATTTAGTATTGGAGGGCAGCGTGGAGGGTAAAAATCGTAGAGGGAGACCAAGAGATGAATACACTAAACAGATTCAGAAGGATGTAGGTTGCAGTAGTTACTGCGAGATGAAGAAACTTGCACAGGATAGAGTAGCATGGAGAGCTGCATCAATCCAGTCTCAGGACTGAAGACCACACAATAACACAGACTGATGATAAATGTTTATGGAAATCCAACAAAAACTTTGTCATTTCGCATTTGATGCGACTGACAATTCCTCTGAAATATTGCTTCAAGTACTCTAATCTGCGTATTATCAATCGTATTCTAGGAGAGACTGTGAAATAACCGCGTCGATTTAAAATCCCACAAATGGTATGTTCTCAACGTTGTTGAACCGAGGGATGATTTCTTTCCGAAACATTACAGTGGACAGCATAAGTTGTGAATTTCTTCACACATCTGCGTGTAAGAGAAAATCGGTACCACATGCACGCGCAGTCGCTCATACATACACACACCACAAAGAACAATTAACTCAACTTTACGCACTAATATGTTGGTGGCTGTATTTAAAAAGGAGTTAAAGATATATTTAAAATTTATTTGAAACGTGTTTTCTCTCTTTTCGTCTCTCCCTTGTCTCTGTCCATCTTGCCGGCCGGAGTGGCCGTGCGGTTCTAGGCGCTACAGTCTGTAGCCGAGCGACCGCTACGGTCGCAGGTTCGAATCCTGCCTCGGGCATGGACATGTGTGATGTCCTTAGGTTAGTTAGGTTTAATTAGATCTAAGTTCTAGGCGACTGATGACCTCAGAAGTTAAGTCGCATAGTGCTCAGAGTCATTCTCTGTCCATCTTCTCTTCTCCTCACTTTATTCATTTCCTTCTCCTTCTCTTGTGTCTGCCTACCGCCTCCCTTTCCCCTCTCTCTGATGACCTTCTCCTCCCTCCCTCTCTCTCTGTCCATCTTTTCCTGCTCCCTCTATCCGTCCATCTCTCCTTTCCGCTTTCTATCTCATTTCCTGCCACCCCTCTGTCCATCTCCTATATTCCCGTCTCTCTGATCCTGAACCTTGTTAACGGTGTGGCCGAGCGGTTCTAGGCGCCTCAGTCTGGAACCGCGTGACCGCTACGGTCGCAGGTTCGAACACTGCCTCGGGCATGGTTGTGTGTGATGTCCTTAGGTTAGTTAGGTTTAAGTAGTTGTACGTTCTAGGGGACTGACGACCTCAGATGTTAAGTCCCATAGTGCTGAGAGCCATTAATAAACTGATCATCTGGGGATAAGAATCAAGTAAAACTTTCCTGTTTGCTATCATCAGTTCAGTAGCTTAATGCGTAAAAATTTAAAGTAAATCGGTCAAGAACGTTTCGAGATTTTTTGCTAGTGACATTTCTCGTCTATATATTATATGTTTTATTTCTAAGGTATCGGTGAAGAATTCATGGAAATTGATTTTATATATATATATATATATATATATATATATATATATATATATATATATATATATATATATATACGAAAGGATTATTTTAATAGCGATACAAGTCCATTTTTGTTCATTTTAAGATACAGGGTCCTAAAGTTAAATGAGTGCTGAAAAATCTGCAGTTGAGATACCAGAAATATTCAAGCATACGGCTTCTTGCTACAGATGTACCTTTCTTTCTGTTTGTTTGGATCATTAATGTCAAAAGCACTATAATCAGAAAAGTGGAGGTAATGGACTTGTACCACTATTGAAATAGACCCTTCATATACAGGGTGAGTCACCTAACATTACCGCTGGATATATTTCGTAAACCACATCAAATACCGACGAATCGATTCCACAGACCGAACGTGGGGAGAGGGGCTAGTGTAACTGGTTAATACAAACCATTAAAAAATGCACGGAAGTATGTTTTTTAACTCAAACCTACGTTTATTTAAATGGAACCCCGTTAGTTTTGTTAGCACATCTGAACATATAAACAAATACGTAATCAGTGCCGTTTGTTGCATTGTAAAATATTAATTACATACGGAGATATTGTAACCTAAAGTTGACGCTTGAGTACCACTCCTCCGCTGTTCGATCGTGTGTATCGGAGAGCACCGAATTACGTAGGGATCCAAAGGGAACGGTGATGGACCGTAGGTACAGAACAGACTGGAACAGCACATTACGTCCACATGCTAACACCTTTTTATTGGTCTTTTTCACTGACGCACACGTACATTACCATGAGGGGTAAGTTACACGTACTCACGTGTTTTCCGTTTTCAATTACGGAGTGGAATAGAGTGTGTCCCGACATGTCAGGCCAATAGATGTTCAATGTGGTGGCCATCATTTGCTGCACACAGTTGCAATCTCTGGCGTAATGAATGTCGTACACGCCACAGTACATCTGGTGTAATGTCGCCGCAGGCTGCCACAATACGTTGTTTCATATCCTCTGGGGTTGTAAGCACATCACGGTACACATTCTCCTTTAACGTACCCCACAGAAAGAAGTCCAGAGGTGTAAGATCAGGAGAACGGGCTGGCCAATTTATACGTCCTCCACGTCCTATGAAACGCCCGTCGAACATCCTGTCAAGGGTCAGCCTAGTGTTAATTGCGGAATGTGCAGGTGCAGCATCATGCTGATACCACATAAGTCGACGCGTTTCCAGTGGGACACACTCTATTCCACTTCGTAATTGAAAACGGAAACCACGTGTGTACGTTTACCTCACCCCTCATGGTAATGTACATGTGCGTCAGTGTAAAAGACCAATAAAAAGGTGGTAGCATGTGGACGTAATGTGCTGTTCCAGTCTGTTCTGTACCTAAGGTCCATCACCGTTCCCTTTGGATCCCTACGTAATTCGGTGCTCTCCGATACACACGATCGAACAGCGGAGGAGTGGTACTCAAGCGTCAACTTTAGGTTACAATATCTCCGGATGTAATTAATATTTTACAATGCAACGAACGGCACTGATTACGTATTTGTTTATATGTTCAGATGCGCTAACAAAACTAACGGGGTTCCATTTAAAAAAAAACGTAGGTTTGAGTTAAAAAACATACTTCCGTGCATTTTTTAATGGTTTGTATTAACCAATTACACTAGCCCCTCTCCTCACGTTCGGTCTGTGGAATCGATTCGTCAGTATTTGATGTGGTTTACGAAATATATCCAGCGGTAACGTTAGGTGACTCACCCTGTATATAATGATTTGACGCTCTACAAAAAAAAAAAAAAAAAAATAAAGAACATGCGCTTATTCGAATGCAGCGTTGTGACAAGATTTCAAAGGAATCGGTGAAGAACTTACGGAGATACACTACGTGATCAAAAGTATCCGGACACCTGACTGGATGTGACTTACAGGTCGTGGCGCCCTCCATCGGTAATGCTGGAATTCAATATGGTGTTGGCCCACCCTTTGCCTTCATGACAGCTTTCACTTTCGCAGGCATACGTTCAGTCAGGTGCTGGAAAGCTTCTTGGGGAATGGCAGCTCCTCCTTCACGGAGTGCTGCGCTGAGAAGAGGTATCGATGTCGGTCGGTGAGGCCTGGGATGAAGTCGGCGTTCCAAAACATCCAAAAGCTGTTCTATAGAATTCAGATCAGGCTTCTGTGCAGGCCAGTCAATTACAGGGATGTTATTGTCGTGTAACCGCTCCGCCACAGGCCGTGCATAAAGAATATGAGCTCGACCGTGTTGAAAGATGCAATCGCCATCCCCGAATTGGTCTTCAACAGTGGGAAACATGAAGGTTGGCACTACTCACGCTGGCAGGTGACGTTAACCAGGCATTCACCGTACCCACGCCCTGCCAACTGATCGCCACATTGTGTGCCGCGATTCGTCATTCCACACAACGTTTTTCCACTGTTCAAGCGTCCAGTGTTTACGCTCCTTACACCAAGCGAGGTGTCGTTTGGCATTTACCGGCGTGATGTGTAGCTTATGGGCAATCGCTCGACGATGAAATCCAAGTTTTCTCACTAACTGTCATAGTACTTGCAGTGGATCCTGGTGCAGTTTGGAGTTCTTGTGTGATGTACTGGATAGGTGTCTGCCTATTACACATTACGACCCTCTTCAACTGTCGGCGGTCTCTGTCAGTCAACAGACGAGTTCGGCCTGTACGTTTTTGTGCTGTACGTGTCCCTTCACTTTTCCACTTCAGTATCACATCGGAAACAATGGACCTAGGGATGTTTCTGAGCGTGGAAATCTCGCGTACAGACGTATGACACAAGTGACACCCAATCACCTGACCACGTTAGAAGTCCGTGAGTTCCGCGTAGCGACACATTCCGCTCTCTCGCGATGTCTAATGACTACTGAGGTCGCTCATATGGAGTACCTGGCAGTAGGTGGCAGGACAATGCACCTAATATGAAAAACGTTCGTTTTGGCGGGTTTCCGTATACTTTTGATCACATAGTGTATACTAATTTGAAGAAACGAACATTTACACTTTTATTTATGTAAACCGGTAGAACGAGGGTTTTGTAAGCTACATACTTCGTGTATTCCCTACTAGTCCTGAGCCTCCTTCCCATGCATCTGAGTCTGGCATCTGCCTTACCTGTGGTTAGTCTTATGTCGGAGTTCCACTTTAAATCGCTCCGCATGCATACTCCTAGATATTTCATGAATGTTACTTTTTCCATTGAGTGTTCTTCAATCGTCTAATCATACAAGAATGGGCCTCATTGCCATTTTATGCGGAATGCGTTATATTTGTTTATGTTGAGCGTCAGCTGTCAGTTTCTGCCTATAGTATCGATGTTCTGCACATCTTCTTGCGTTTCGTCACAATTTTTCACGTTGCGACATCTCAGTATATAACAGCACCATTTGCGAGAAGCCTCAATGAACTTTTGATCTTATCCACTATGTCGCATAGATAGCAATTGAAATGTAATTGTATTAAAACACGCCATCAGGGTATGCCGCAAAATTACTTTTATGTCGGAAGACTTCTACCCGTTGAGGATGTCATGCTGAAAACTCTTCAGTCCATGGGTGCCAAAGCATTCGTTTGAGGTGCGCCAACGCCACCGCCGTTCAGGGCAGCAACCTGAAGTGATGTGTCACTCACATCGACACAAATAAAACAGTGATCAATGTTTAGAAAATCTTATTGACCGAGGAAATAAAACAATAATTACAAAAAACACAGTTAAAATGTCTAACAGGTATGAAAACTTGACAGTATGGTGATTCCAGAGCGTGTCAAGGAAATACAATTAGGAAATTCATATATAAATATTCTGAGTCCGATGAAGCTGTCCTGAATTAACACCAGCCTACGAACAGAAAAGTCTATCGTGGATACTCTCCGACTGCACCAAGAAAAACAACGATGAGTTCTAAATATAGCGACCTCAGTCCGTACAATGGAATTCTAGAGCGCCCTAAGACGATGAGGTGAACGGCAACCGCCCGGAGGCAAGGAGAGGCTCTCGAAGCCGGAAGAACTGAGTCGTGGACCTCTGGTGCTGATCTTTATAGCGCCCGGCGGTGGAATACTCGTGGCACTATTTTCTGGTCGCGTGTGTGGCGGACGCGACAGGGTCCCTTGGAAGTGGCGCTGGTACCGCGCCTGGTTTCCGTCCGTTACTGCAACAGGGCAGTCCGCGACGCCGAGGGGTGCAGGGGTATGTAGGCTGCACGCGCGCCCCAAGTGTCAGAAGGGTTGCCAGTCGCTTTTGCGATGATCGCCGGTATAGCATGAAGCCCGTCGACTCTGGCCAGCACAACTTCCAGCTACCTACAGACGTTTGCATCCGTAGATATCAGGTGCAGTCCATATCCGTCTTCAATCAGACTTGGTCTAAACTGCAGGGAACATAACACTAACCCAAGCTGGAGCTGGAGGTAATCTACGAAATTCTGCTACGCTGCTTGCGGTGTATGCTACATTCCAAAGTAAGCTCACACAATGAAAACGCACTGAAGTTTTCGGAAAAAAGCTTGGAATAGGTGAATATGCACTTGCGAAATTAATTTTCATTGAAATTATTATTTTTATGTCTGTGAAGCAGCTAGTTTGTTACACATGCGGGGCCTCTTTTCCGCATTTCAGTAGCCAAAGTTCACGCGTAGATCATAAAACAACGAAAACAGAGTTGCTCGGCCCGAGCGATCTGAAAACAGTTCAAAGTAAAAGACTGAACTGGAAATCAAATGCACGAAAAAATGTCACATAGAATTACCTGTCGGTATTTTGAGCCTCGCATTAAGACCTTTATTTTTGGACATTTTGAAAGGAATCAATATCGAAAGATGTTTCTTGATCTTCACTGCACTTACTATGTTCTCCAAAATAACTACGTGGTACAGGTGCACATGATATTTTTGAACAAGTTGTTACACTTTTACTTCTCACCGAAACTGAAAGTGAGCTGGTATTATATATAGCAATAGTACCTTGTGTTTACAGACTACTTAGGGAAATAATCACCTACGAAATTTTATATATGTTAGGTGGCGTCCAGTTTTATCCCGATGTCCTTGAGAAAAAAAGTGAAAGGTTCATTTTTTTAAGCTTTACACCCAGAACGCTTTATAACGTGGGAATTGGCTTCAGCAGTACCTGGCATTTTTAGGCAAAATTGAGCTGTTACCAGCAACGTTAAAAATCGTCGTAATGTAACAAGTCTGCTGACAGAAGAGGCCACTCTACTTGTTCACGTGATAAGGTCAGGTGTCTACAGAAATTATGTTGGTGTTGAGGCATAGCAAGTCCACCATCTTACTGAAACCACACACTACTGAGGTCAGTTCGTCGTCATCTTACCTCTGACAAGAAATTATCATGAAGCATGATATGGTAACGATTTGTGTTAATGAACTCAATTCGGCCCGCATCTCGTGGTCGTGCGGTAGCGTTCTCGCTTTCCACGCCCGGGTTCCCGGGTTCGATTCCCGGCGGGGTCAGGGATTTTCTCTGCCTCGTGATGGCTGGGTGTTGTGTGCTGTCCTTAGATTAGTTAGGTTTAAGTAGTTCTAAGTTCTAGGGGACTTATGACCACAGCAGAGCCATTTTTGAACTCAATTCGTCTGTTTTCCCGAATGAAATAAAGTCCAGGAACGTAGTTTCGAGATAGGCCACGTCAATCAATTAAGAACTAACGGTGTAGAGGTTTTTGATGCAGCTCTTTCGGAATTTCGTGTGCACAGTACGGGAAATTGTTTTGGTTTTCCGTCGTTGATAAATGGAAAAGAGCCTCGTCACTGAGGATTAAAGTGATCCGTCTCTCATCTATTCCAGAATTTCTTCTGGAATCCACTGTCACCTGATGAAGTCGTTTTGCCGCAGATCTTGCACAGCTGCAATTTTTCAGAGATGGAAACGGACTTTCAAGTATCAGATTAGGCAAACTGACCTGCACCATCGAACCTTGAGTGATGGGTTCAGTCCATATTGTCGTAATTGTTCGACATGTGCCGGAAACCAGCCGGTTTCATCACCTCTCTGTGAAATCACTTATCTCAAAGAACCAGTCGGTTGATAAGCATTCGCCCACTTCGCAATGGTGCTTTGGAAAGCGGCTGAGACGACCAACATAAAAATGATTTCAAAGTCATTGTGTGATAACAACTGAACTTCAGGTGTCAATGATACAGTTGTAAGCAAACACGTGATGCACTGCAGACCCAGGCGCCATCGTTATTGCTACGGTAGCAATGGTAGCACACATGCCGATACTTCCATAACACCATACCTCTCTGCTAGACCCTCGAGAAAATAACAGTACAAGATCGTTACTCGGGTATTAGGGTCCCGCTCAACCAGAATTACATGACAGCTAAGAAATGTAATGACTGTACAACCGACAGATCACTGTTTGTCAAGAACTAAACCTACTATTTACTTTGATAGGAAGGACCCTCTCGCACATCTATGCAGTAATTTACGATTATATGAGCTTATATGTTTTAATACATTTTCCTGAATTCCTTATATTATGGCACTTGTGACAATCTCAGTTGCATGTTGCCTATCTAAAGGTTTACAGGGAGCAACAAATATGTGATGTTCAGTATTTCACATAATTATTGACCAAATTTAAAAATTTAAAATTCTGTCATAATCTACCCATTAAGGTTTATAATCTTCCCTTTTATCCTTGTTACAATGTATTTAAAAATTTAAAATGGTGTTATAGTCTCCTCATTAACGGTCCATTGACACACAGTAAACACGGATTTAGGGACCATCGTTCTTGAGAAACATAACTAGCTCTTTACTCACACGAGGTGTTGAGTGCTATTGATAACACAACATATTAAATGGTCTATTTCGTGATCAGTTAGATAGAGGAGAAGAACACGCAAGTGCCATTACCCGATTTCCCAGGAACTTCAAACGGTGGAAGAAGAGTCAAAATAGGCGAAGACGAGTCTCTACTTCTCCGCAGGTACTCGACCGTTTCTCAGAGAAACCATCTCCTCAGACGAAATGGTGGCTCAGTGGTTAGCGTCGTGGCTTCTAAACTTTCTGCCCCGTGTTCTAAACCGGACAATTGTTTTTATTTATTTTAATTCTATTGGTTTCATTTATCCACCGATGTTGGTAGAAGGTTACTGCACGAATGTTTCTTGTCTAATTGGGTGATACAAGGGTGCTATATTAATTGTAAAATTATATCTGGATTTTACCAAATGTGTCAGACAGATATTACATATGCGTGTATGGTATGTTGAGGGGTAACAATCTTTTTAAATTAATATATTCTCGTATTTAATTTTCATGTCAATTAATATTCCATCTTCCATTTTGTTCACATGTTTGCTCTTGACGAAGATTTGGTGCATTCTCTTGGATGATAGCAATCGAAGAAACATTCGATGTAGAGATATTTCGAACATCACGACATCGCGCGAAATCAGGTATGCCACAGTGACATTTCTTCGTACGAATCTCATTCGGGAAAGAAAAGTCGTTAACATTGGTGAAGATGTCTCACACTGGCAACAATATAGCGGCAAAACGTGCATTACGGATCACTTTTCTGAAAAATGGCGCTTGCAATTGATTGTAACTCAAGATAAACTACAGGAATTTAATCGAAAACACTTTCCAATAATTTTCTCAGTCTTTCTTTTTTAAATTAATTTATCTGCTGTACAGTTAGAGACTAATCAGCACAACGTTGTATTAATATACACTGGAAACCATTCGTGTAGTAATCTTCTACAGACATCGGTATATGAAAGGCAAAAATGAAACTATTCTTTGGGTTTAGAACACGGGACGTGAAGTTTAGGAACCACGACACTAACCACTGTGTCACCATTTCGTTTGACAATATTGAACAGTAAAAACCACATAAAGTATCTGGAAAATACCTCGAACATTTTACCGTCGTTTTTTCAGAAACTGTCTAGTATGTACGCATAAGTCGAGGCACGTGTCCGCATATTTTGATACCCTTCCACTGAGTGAAGTTTCTAAGAAATTAGGTTACGCCACTTACGTGTTCTCCTCGCTAGTCATTCTGAAACCAGAGTTGCGAAGATACGACGAACATACCATGAAGATATATTCCGTGCTTATGTCATACGTGTATACAATGGCCGGCCCGGGTGGCCGAGCGGTTCTAGGCGCTACAGTCTGGAACCGCGCGACCGCTACGGTCGCAGGTTCGAATCCTGCCTGGGGCATGGATGTGTGTGATGTCCTTAGGTTAGTTAGGTTGAAATAGTTCTAAGTTCTAGGGGAATGAGGACCTCAGAAGGTAAGTTCCATAGTGCTCAGAGCCATTGAACTATTTTTTGTATACAATGACATCGATGTAAATAAATCTGAAAGTATGTGATGAAATGAAGCCATAATTCGATGTAGAAGTATCCACGTGAAAAGTTAGTCAAACGATAACTGAATGTGGAAGTCAGAAACGGTTTATTAAATGGGCACATGGTGATTCCATAAATTATCCGTATTAGGAGAATTTTCCGTGTATTCGCCGATCGTAAATGTATTCCTGCCAAATGGGTTTTAATTGGGTTACTTCCGTATGCCGGTCAACGGACTGCTGAACGTCATAGCTTCGGAAGACGAAACGACATTTACTCCGTTAATTTTGCAAGATAATGTCACCAGATTTTAGCCTTTTGTAGCTTATGGTATGGTACTGGATAAACTTTCATAGAACTAAATTCATTCTCTCCCCGTTGCAGTTGTTTAGCAAAGCTCGCTGTGATAGACTGTGCTTCAAAAGAGCTTGTCTATCTACACATTGCAGTTCCATGTTGGTACCAAAGTGCATTCCATATTTTAGCTTGTTTCCGAGGCAATGAAATAAAGAGAGAGTCTTTCGCTTTAACGAGACACTTGGCATTTTTATCGTCCTCCGACTGGAGGCAGAGTGTCATCGGAATGTCCGCCTGGCCTTATTCTTTATTGCAATGCTTCTGTAGACCAGCGTAACATTTCCCGTTTCGAGAATATCCACTCGGCGTTAATTTTCCCTCGACGGCTGCGCGGAAGTGTCTCTTTAATTAGTGCTTTATGCAGTACCAATTTGCTTTGGCGGCTATGCGACATTCCGGTAGTTATCGCCCATGAATATGGATGGCCGGCGGTGCCCGCTGCTCACTCACTCCATGGAACGCGTATGAATGCACACCTCTGGTTCACGTTAATTGAAACACCGAGCTGACTACTGCCGCATCTCAGGGTTGAGCTGACATCGCACATGTGAAGAAACCACCCACGCTGCCGCAGAACCGATCACTGCCCAGAGCAACACCAAATACGTCACTTACGCTTATTTTCTATATATAGTTCGGACGAAGGAATACTCTCATACGTCTCTCTGCTTCTGCATCTACTGCTGCACTCCTTGACAAAAAACGCAAAGCCGTAAGACGTGGAGGAGAAAGCTACACGAAACTACACAGATCGAGAGGCTATGTGATTCGTTCCAATAATCCCAAAATCGAGTCAAATTTACCAAAAACTTGGCAATGTGGACTCACTCATCAGTATTACATCTGCATATGGATCTACATAGATACTTCGCAAGCCACCGAAAGGAGCGTGGCGGAGGGTACCCTATTCCACTCGCACACACAGCCACGGAAAAACGACTGTCTGTACGCCTTCGTATGAGCCCCAATTTCTCATATTTTATGATCGTGGCCCTTACGCTCGATGCATGTTGGCGACAGTAGAATCGTTCGGCAGTCAGCTTCAAATGCCGGTTCTGTAAATTTTCTCAAAAGTGTTTCTCGAAAAGAACGTCGCCTTACATCCAGCGATTCGCATCTGAGTTCCCGAAGCATCTCCGTAACACCTTCTGCCGTAAGCTGAGCTAGAACTGTTGTAACTGCTCTTTGATATACTGTATACTGACAGTGGGACGAACTGGACGTGGAAGCTGGTTCCACACAAGTTTCATCGGGGACAAATTTGGGGATCTTGGGGTCGCGGGAGTACCTAAACGTCAAGCACACTATTCATGCGCAAACGTATCGCAAGTTGACGAGCGTTGTCCTGTTGAAAAATGGCACCACGATACTGACACATGAGACGTAACACACGAGGACGCAGGGTGCCGTTGAGGTACCACTATGCCGTCAGAGTTCCCTCAACCACTACCAGCGCTGACTTGGAGTCATTCCCAGTGGCTCCCCACACCTTGACACAAGGAGTAACCGAGCTGCGCCTCTCCAAAATTTTGGAAGCACGGAACCTCTCCTCAGGTCACCTCCATAATCGCCGACGACGGTCATGAAGAGTCGCGCAGAACAAAGATTTATCGGCTAACACAACGTGATGGCATTTATCACCAATTCATGCTTACCGGCCAAGGCACAGCTCGAGGCACAGCAGTCTGTGTTGCGGTGTAAACGGCAGTGTACGCATGGCACGGTAATTCCTCAAAACTGTTGCTACTAATCTCTGACCGTTGTTGCTGGAAGTACTTTGCTTGATCCCGGAATGCAGTCACAGATATGATTGGGATACGATTTTCTTGGTGCATAGTACGACACGTTCCCTGCTGCTGCTCAGACACGATCGTCAGGTAGCTTGTTGGCGAGTATGGCTGCCTTCACTTACCCATTCAGTCCATCATCGGATCCTGCCACATCCGAACACCGCACGAATTTGGGTTTTTCACGACTGGACCAACTGACTTCCAGTAAGACTCCTTTCCAAGTCTGTCAGGTGCTGATAACGCTGTGTCACGATTATATGTAACCTCCACCACCTTCACAGTGATTATTTCAGGCCATCAGGCCTGGTAACAACACTGCACACAAACAACACTCATATACTCTGATATCCCTTCTATCTGTAACAGAGAATTGCCACTCTGTAACCATTTACAATACCCGCCAATGGGGTGTTGTTCTATGAAATTACATTGACATCCGACGAAGTCCTATGAGTGCTTCACTTTTTGTTGTTGTTCAGTGCATGCTTCACAAGGCAGCTTACGGTGTGTGGTGAAGAATAATTTTGGTAGCATGTCACTTCTGCAGTTCAGTATACCACTCGTGAACGGTTGTTTTTAAGCATCCGTGTGAGCTTAAATATAACTAATTTGACCATGAAGGACTTTTCGCAAGATACCAACTGCCTTCATGAAAGCGTACACGAACAGAGCCAGCCAAGTTTCACACAGTCGTTGTTTGCAGATTCGATTTTATTTCCTAAAGAGGATAGTTTCCGTCTCCACTACGCGAGCAAAAAAAAAATTTCTCTAATATTGAATAAAACACCGACAGCAGCGACATACGCTTGTAAGAATTTTTAGGATATTGCAGCCCCATCAGCAACTGTGATAGACTAATTTTTTTTGAAGAATCAGCCTCAGTTGCACAAATTTTTTTCTGGTCCTTATCAGGTCTCATCTAAATTAATCTAGCATTCTTCAGAAGCATAAAATTACTATAACCTGCCTGAGTAAGGCACAGTACACATTAAAATTTAAAACCTATAGTACCGTTTTCATTCGACATGGTACCACGGTACTATGGGTTTTAATTTTAATGTTGGATGAGCCTTACGCAGGCATGTTATAGTAATTTTATGCTTCTGAAGAAGGCTAGATTAATTTAGCCGAAATCTGGTAAAGACCAGAAAAAAATTTGTGCAACTGAGGCTGATTCTTCATATATACAAGCCACTGTGAGGTAGCCGAAAGGCACGCGTTTAAGCTCACGCAGGCTGGCGTGAGGTCTGGAACAGGTAAAGTAATTATACTATCAAGAAAAGTACGTAGCTGCTGGAATACTTAACTTTAATCCATAATTGGTGAACATCGGTCTGACGGTACATGCATCACAAGATAAATAGCAAATGATAATTGCGCCTTGCTAGGTCGTAGCAAATGACGTAGCTGAAGGCTATGCTAACTATCGTCTCGGCTAATGAGAGCGTAATTTGCCAGTGAACCATCGCTAGCAAAGTCGGCTGTACAACTGGGGCGAGTGCAAGGAAGTCTCTCTAGACCTGCCGTGTGGCGGCGCTCGGTCTGCAATCACTGATAGTGGCGACACGCGGGTCCGACGTATACTACCGGACCGCGGCCGATTTAAAGGCTACTACCTAGCAAGTGTGGTGTCTGGCGGTGACACCACACTGTGTGCTTCCGTTCGATGGCGCTTCTCGAAAGTGGGAACGCCCTCAGTATTTTTCCAATCACTAGACACACTTGACTTCTTCAGCGACCTACGGCAGACTGCTGCTGGAGAGAAGGAAACTGCATGACATACTCTCAGTAGACTCACATGGTTATTCCCTCAAGTCCATTTTCTATTCCTCTTTTGAGCTCTTCTACTGTATTTCTATCCTGCGGTCATTACTTTCGATAACCGTAAGTTTTACTTTCGTGTGACGATGGAAAGGACCTCTTCCTTTTCTCCGTCATCCTCCATTTCGAAGCCATTATGGTCAATGGGTGCCTGAACGGACGACATTTGGTCCGTACACTGATTTAATTTGAGACCAAAAATTCTTTTTATTTTCTGTCAAATCAGTAGATACAGTTTTGCTAGTAAATTCATTGAGACATGTCTCTCCTTACGCTAATTTTGGCTTCGGCGTATTTTGTTAATCTATGAGGCTTTCGCTACCTTTGTATATGAGAGGCGATCATCACATTGACAACCATTTTGAAGATATCCGTTTGGTAAAATTCTGTATCGTCTTGCGTGAAGAAGTCCGTAACTGCATGCTGCACATCCTCATCCGAGCGTAATCGTCGACCCATCAAGAAGGCCTTTTTCAGCGAGTAAAAGGTGTGATAATCACGTGCGTGGGAATAGATCAGAACTACAGGAAGGGTGCTCGGGTAACTCCCACCTGAGTTGACGTAATTTCTGCGTTACAACTTTAGCGATATGGGTACAGCGTCTTGTGGCGAATTGCCACCAGCGCCAAACTTGGAGCAACGTTCCACAACGGCGATTTTCAAGGCCCGTGCTGCCCTATACACAGTCTTCGTGCTCTGGTGGATGGCTACGGGTGTCTGTCCTTCGGCGGCAAAGAAAAAAATTACAGCACCTTGGCACTGTTCTGACGAATTTGTAATAACGTCGCCATAGTTCACACTTCCGAGTGCTCGTCGGAAAGACACGAATTCCACACTAATCCCTAGCCTACTCATCGCTTCTTATACAGGGTGTTGAGAAATAGTTTGAAACATTTGTAAGAGTGTTGCAGGGGAGGTTGTGCTGAGAAATAGTTCTTAAGAAAAAATTCGATAAGTGACACCGTTTCCGAGTTATCTAGCATCATGGCGTTGCCCACGCTAATTGAAGCAACTCAGCACAGACCGTGTCGCCAAACTTGTTCTTCATTTAGTTTCTTCATACCGAACAAACGCAGCTTTGCTCACCTAGCTTAAATTTATCGCTTCCGAAAAAGGCACATTGTAACTGATAATGAGTATTTAAACAAGTGATTAATCTCAGACTCACAGATTTCTATTAGCGCATTTCGTCACGTACAGTGCCTGAATTTGCGTCCTTGAGGATTTGGTTGGCTAACTTAAAACTAAATAACTCGGAAACGGTGCAACTTACGGAATTTATTTCTTAACAATTATTTCTCATCGCCATTTTCCCTGCAACACCCTTTTCAGACTGTTCCTGATCAGCCTGTATACACGCTGTATATGCGCTACGTTGCATATATGCTGAGGCAACGCCCTCAAACGGAAACTTTTTGATCGTCCAGCATACTTACTGCCGGAAAAGTTTTCTAACAAGGCTGTCGAACCACGTCGGGTCTCTCCAGTTACTCACAACTTTGCTTGATACATACCCGTCCAGTGTGTATTATGCAACGCTTTTTCCATTTATTCTCAACGATTCAGATCTCGGAGGTGTTATATGCTGACTCATCAGGTAACTTGTTTCTTTCGCACTGATTAATCAGAAATATCTTTGTACCTTTCTTTACATTCCTACCTTCATCCGTAGTCAATAATGCTATAACGACCTAATGATCACCAATTACCTGCTTTCCGTTAACTGAGTAAATGTTCTGGCCTGTTTGTAAACAGGAGACTTAGATGTTAATGCGAAATTCCAGGACATCTTCAGAAGCAGTAGCAAAAAGGGGTGTAGACATTAATTTAAACAGAAGCAAAGACTATACCGCGATAATGATAAATAGACAAGTTGAATATCAGTGCGCTGCCCTAGAAACAGATTGCAGTGCATCGAATATTGTGCTGGGAGACGGGACGGAGTACAGTTTCAGTTACGTTTCAGACTCTTTTTATTCAGTATTCTTATTGCTAGTCCCAATGGCAGTTCTTAACAGAAAATCGATTTATTTCTCGTCATCAGACGCCGTAACCAAACAAAACCTTCGTCTCTTGCTAACTGAAGTATAAATACTGGCGGATGAATTTGAAGATATTGGCTAGCCAGACGACCATCATTAGGCTTACAGCTCTTGAAGAGAGTCATTGCTGTACGGATTTCACATGTCCAGTTGTTATAAGTTTCTTCTTAGATTCTGATCCTGCCTCTCCTTAACAAATTTGTTTACTTGCATAGAATTTAAGTCTACATACTTTAACATACTGCAAATCCTTACGTATCGAAAAGTCAAATGGTTTCTCTTCTTTAAAGTGCGTAGGAGAACCTATAGTGTTCGTCATGATTTTCCATGTACTAGGCGGGGATCATTAATAAATGGTTCAAATGGCTCTGAGCACTATGGGACTCAACTGCTGTGGTCGTAAGTCCCCTAGAACTTAGAACTACTTAAACCTAACTAACCTAAGGACATCACACACATCCATGCCCGAGGCAGGATTCGAACCTGCGACCGTAGCAGTCGCACGGTTCCGGACTGCGCGCCTAGAACCGCGAGACCACCGCGGCCGGCGGATCATTAATAAACGTGAAATTCGAAGAATATGAACAGCCAGCTAAATTATCACAGCATGTTTGTCGAACAAAGGAGCTAAACGTTTCGGAAAACAGTGCTTTACATGTTCAACCACACCAATATATGTTTTTCTACTTGTGACGTATTTCTAGAAATAATACCCTGGTTAACTGAATTAACATTTGCGTTCCATGCTCTGTGGAATAAAATTCACGGTATGACTTTGGTTGACTGTGATGATAATAACTGAAGTAAAAAACATTAAGTTCATAAGTACAGTAATGGGTCTACGGAGTATTTCATTCGGTATTAAGCAAATTGCAAATGATTCTGACTCTGATGCAAGATTTCTTTGTATTTTTCTCTATTTAGTATCCCATTCTACTGTGAAAGTTACTTTAGCATATAAAAAAATTGTGAAGTTACTCCGTGCCTCGGATCCTGTGTTAACTGTTGGCCTCCGCATAACACGTTTAGAGAATGGATTGGTGTTTCAGGGGTATGCTATGGCAAACCGGCAAAGAAGTATGATCTCCAATAAGAATAAGCTTCATAAAACTTTTAACTATTGAGAACTATCTTCTGCTAGGTGAAACGTATTTTTCTATTTGAATTACCTAAATAATTTATTCTTTTTTCGTCCAGATACATAAAACATTGGCAGCGCCACATACAGAATGTTGAATACTGACGAAATTTCTTTAATCGTAAACCAAAAATTTGTAAAGCTCTTTTCATACACACAGTTCTCCACACCTCATACAAATTTCAGGAACTTTCTTGGTTATTAAAAGGTCGATTTATTATTCCCTTTTTCATTTCCGGTCTTACGCTCTTATTCTGCAGCGAAGCGCTTTGAACGTTCGTTTTAATGCATACTGTACGTAATAGACCATTTTTTGGTGCCACAGCCAGCACGTTTGAAGTGTACGTAACTATCTTTTGGACACTAAAGCTTCCTTCAACGCATTTGCAAGGAGAATCCAATAAGTAATACAACATATATTTCCTTGTTCAGTTTCGGTCGAAAAATGCAGAATTTGTTGTGGGACCGTGGAATATTCCCGCTTCAGCCCCTATAATTTCAACAACTTCCGATAAGTGGTCGCGCTTTAAGTAGCCTTCAAAACGTTCTTAGTAGCGGAGATGTGATCCAAGCAGAGAGCTTCCAGGGAGTTTCTTTTCACGGAAAAAGGAGCATCCCAAACATTTATAGGCGCTTGCAGAAGGTCTGCGGAGAACTGGCAGTGAACAAAAGCACAGCGAGTCATCGGGCGAGGTGTCTGTCATCCTCGCAACAATGTTACGCAAACCTTCCGAGCTTCCACGTGCCGTGCCGCAAGGCTGCACACTCCTGTGGCTCCTTAATTTTTGGAACTTAGAGACATTCGTATTCGATGTGATCGACGGATCAGATATATCTCTGCTCAGCTGGACGTCTCTGTTGGTGGGGCTGACACACTCGTCCACCGGTTGGGGTTCTCAAAGATACGTGCCCACTGGGTTCGTCGCCGCCTAACAGAAGATTATAAAGAGAAACGAAGAACCATCTGTGCGGAATTGCGTGCACGTTAAGAGGCTGATGGTGAAAATTTTTTGTGGAACTCGTCACAGCCGATGAAACATGGGCTTATCACTTCGAACAGGAAACATAGCGGCGATGCATGGAATGACGCCACTCCACCTCTCACCCGAAGAAAAAGTTGAGAGCCGCATCCTCAGCGGGTAAAGTTATGGCAACGGTCTTTTGGGACTCTAAAGGGGCTCTTCTTTTTGATGTCCTACCTCATGGTGTAACGGTCAACTCTAAACTGTACTGCGCTACTCTCAGGAAACTGAATAAATGACTTCAGTGTCTTTGTCACCATAAAAATTCAAAAGACCTTCTCCTTCTCCAAGACTAAGCGATGTCTCACACACGTCCGCGCACACAAAAGGTCACAAAACTTCACTGGACCGTTCTTCTTCGCCACCTGCTGCCCGGATCTCACACATTCCAACTTCCATTTGCTCCGCCACATGAAGCGTGCGCTCCACGGAAAGCAGTACTTGGATGACATGGAGGCTGCTGAAGCAGCAGTCGACCAATAGAGTGGTGCCGTGCGGGCATACTGACCCACCCAGTAAGGTGGCGTAAGGCCGTAGCGTTGAACGGAGGTTAAGGGGGGTAGGACGTCGAACGGGCCGTCTTGAAGCAGGAGAGACACCACAGGACATTTTAATTTCCACTCTCTATACTTTTATGAATAAATTCATAAAACTTTGTCAGCATGCCCAGGAAGGATTCAGGTTTCACAATCATAGCAGCGGAAGTGCTAAAACATAACAAAATATTTTTTTTTTACGTGTGAACGTTCATCATTATTTCACTTGTATTGGCTGCGTTTGTTGCTGTAGGTACACATTTCTTCATAAGTAAGAGAGATTTTTCGATGAATTTTGCACAGTATACAAACCATACTTACAGGTGTATGAAACTCTAGAAATTATTTAATTTATGAAAAAATGAATGTGCTGTTATATTTTAAACTACATGTTTAAAAAAAACTCAAATTTTATAGTTAATTGTCTCAATTTTTACCCCAATTTTGAATAAATTTGGAAAATTCTAGAGTTTCATACACCTGTAAGTATAGTTTGCATGCTGTGCAAAATTCATCGAAGAATCTCCCTTATTTATGAAGAAAAGTGTACCTATAGCAACAAATGCAGCCAATGGTAAGTGAGAAAAAAGTGAAATACAAATGTAAAAAAATAAATAATTTTCTTATATTTTTGAATTTCCACCACTATAAGGGTAAATCCTGAATCCTTTCCGGTCATTCTGACAAAGTTTTATGAATTTATTTTTAAAAGTCGTCCCATTTGGCGTCCTACAACCCTTAAGTTAAAAAATAGTCTTTTGTAGTCCAATGAGTATGGAATAATATGGTGTACTCTGAACCGAAATAAAACCAACCTGCTTTCAGAAAAAAAATGTATTGCGTTCCTTCTTGAGCTCCTCTCGACCTACATTCAATGAGAAGCATATGCTCCATATAATTGAAACACTGTTCAGTCACATGAATAATTCGGTATAACAACTACGACCATTATTTCACGTTTCGTTAACGATCACTGTTGTGACATTCTGTCGTTCTTCCTCGGATGTTTCTCCGTGTTTGTTCTCCTCCGCTTCCTTCGACCGTCGCCTCGCAGAGCAGTTTCCTCACGTACCATGGGAGAATATTATCGGGGAACCCGTTTGCTGCAGTGTCCGCTAATGAAACTTGCATCGCCTTTCGCCGGGACTGCTAAGAACGCTACAGCCACTTGCGCGCGTGCATTCATTTCGCGCGGGAACAAGGCACCGAAATGCCTTGTCACTTAACCCGTTTCCACGGGCACGCCGTAATCCCTTTACGGAGAGAGAGTGCCGGAGCGGACGTGATGTTCGTGGAGGAGGAGGAGGAGGCGGTGAAGGAGGAGTGGAAGGGGGGGGGGGGGAGCGGCAGCATCTCCCTCTGCTTACGAGCGGCAAGTCCGACGTTGCTTGCTTCCAGATTTCATCACTGCGATGGCTTAACAAGCCAACTGTGTCCTGTCCGTCTGAGAGGCAAAGCGGCTAGTAAGTGGCGTAGGCGTGGGAGGGCTTAACAAGTTAGAATCACACATACGATTGCTCCACAGTGTTACGCAACACATTGCAGTGTAACACAACACGAGGGGTCAATGGAAGCGTCCGATCACACCCGTCGGCTTTTACACGTGACGTAAGGGTGTTGTGGTGTGTGACGTCATAACGGCGCGGAGTTTAGTTCATGAGGGTGTTGGGTTCGTAAATGTCGTCTTGTTGCGGTTGGTGTTGTCCTCTGGTGGTGTGTGAATGGTCCGCGTGTTATGTGATGTGTTGGGTTCATTTGGGTGTCGGTGCTTGAAGTGTGCACTTATCGGTCATGACTGTTATAGAAAAACGGAAATTAGTTTCAATGAGTTTAGAATTAAGTTTCCGTTGTGCTTATGTTATTACGGTGTCGTTTTTTAAGTTATTGGTTTGCTGTTTGTCGCGCGGTAAGTCGTTTAATTCAATTTGTGGCTTCTTTTGTTAGTTATTGATATGACTTCTAAGGTCAATAGTGCGCGTCTGCGGCTGAATTGGGAATGTTGTCCGTCATTAAGTTGTAACTTTATGGGCTTGTGGCAGAGACAGTGAAATGCGGTGTACACAAGCAGAATATGCGCCTTGGGGGTTTGGTTTGGTTGTGTGTATTTGTTTGTGTGTGAGCCTGTGTGTGTGTGTGTGTGTGTGTGTGTGTGTGTGTGTGTGTGTGTGTGATTGGGGTGCCTGACCTATTGCGTAGTGCTGAGGTACGTAGTCGTTTCTTTGGGTCTATTGTTCGCGTGTTATGATGTTCAGTGGGTTTTTGTGTGTTATTTACTGCACGTGTTGGTGGTTGATGTCTTGATATAGGCACTTGCTGTTGATTATGTAGCTCAACCGCAATTGCCGATACCACAAAATAAAAACCAACTATTCCAAAACTTATAATCAGACTGCAGTAGTCGATACCACAAAATCAACACCTAAAACAACAAAATCTGGAATCGGACACCCCTCTCGACCTACATAGGTCAACAGCAGGTCACGATACCAAACATAGCTACAACGACGCATTGTAATCGGACACTTCTTGTGCCCTATATAGCTCAAATACAATTGACGATACCAAAAAAACTGAAATCTAGTACTTCCCCTAAGATGCATAATGGGATTGCAGAAGCGTCCGATTCCACCCGTTTGCTTTGAGCCATGACGTCACCAATATGGCGGAAACGACCATTCTCAACTTCTCCAGTATGGCGCCTATGACGTCATTACATAAACACGGTAACAAACACGAAAATACATATTAAACAAACAAACACCTCTTCCTCCAAAAATATAATCAAACTGACAGGACCAGCGCGGGAAATTGGGGTTTTTTGGCTGGGGACAAACTATATATAAACACATACAGACACATACCGCAATCCCAAACCACATAAAACGACGACATAAAATCACCACAAAATTCCCAGATTCCGCTACACTCACAATATCGACAGGAATCGGTCACTTCCCTTCACCTACATAGCTCGTTACCCTTCGGCGATTATTTTACTGTTGCTGCAACCAGCAGCTAAGATTAATCCTGAAATTCCTCACTAATTACCAGAAGATTGGGGGAGCATGCATACGATAAGGAGAGAAATTACCTATGCTTTAAGGAGGCGGTTGAAAAACACATTCCCAAGACAAGTATACCAAGAATGACAGATGATTATATGCTGAGATATGTAATATTGCTAAAGAACGAAGGAAAATAAAGAAAAAGGTATAGATCAGCAACATTTAAATTAATTACAGAGTTTCGGAAATTAGCTAGAAGAGACAAGAACAGCTTCTTAAATGAACAGTGCAAAGAAGTTGAAGAAGATAACAGACTGAGGGAGACGTGGGTTCTTTCAAAGAAAATTAGACAAAGCAGATGAAAATTCATGGCGAAAATTCTAACGTTAGAAAACAGAAACCCTAAAGCTTCAACAGAACCAGAGAATAATAGCGAAAGGTGAGCAAAATATGTAGAAGATCTGTATAAGAGAGCACTGCATAGTGGTACGTGTGTGTGAATTCCTAAGTGACCAAACTGCTGAGGTCATCGGTCCCTACATTTGTACACTACTGAAACTAACTTGTGCTAAGAACAACACACACACCCATGCCCCAGGGAGGACTCGAACCTGCGGCGGGAGGTGCTTCGCAATACGTGACATGTCGCCCTAAACCGAGTGGCCACTCCCGTGGCTGCATAGTGGTGGTGATGACGTTAATTTGATTTTAAAAACAGTGCCAGATATTTTGGAGAATGAAGTGAAATGGGCCCCAGAAAATATTGCTAAAGGAAGACCAGTACATGTTATGGAATTCCAGCAGAATTGTTCACTGCAGTGAAAGTGTTGCATTTAATATGTCTGCAAATATGGATAACCCAAAACCGGCCAAAAGACTGAAAAGGATTAGTATTCAGCCCCGTTCATTTGAAGGAATGCTGAAGCCCTTGTCTGTGTTGATCACAGTAAGTTGCGGGAAGTACTCAGATCGACCACAATAAAGTATGGGCAGTATTCATAAACATGGAGTACCAGATCACCTCATTTACCTAATACGGGATGTGTATTCTGATAAGGAAGCCACCGTGAGATCCATATATGGAGCGACTAAATGGGTCAAGATTCAGAAACGAGTACGAAAAGGCTGCATATTATCACCTTATTTATGCAGTGTATATTCGGAGCACGTTATGAGAAGTCCCAGGTTAAGCGAAGAAGAATCCTGGATTAAGGTAACTGGGATGAAAGTAAACAATCTTAAATATGCATATGGTACCAATGATACCATTCCGATGGCAGTAAGTGAAGAAGAGTGAAAGACCCTCTTACTGAAGATGAAAAAACAACGTGTAAAGGCTGGTCTAATGCCGAATGTCAAGGAAACGAATATTATGGCAACTACACCTAACGCTTCATGGTCTAGAGAAGGAGGAATAATGGAGGTAGTTTCTACATCCAGTTATGTCGGCTCCCAGATTTCTTCTGATGGTTAGTGCAGCAAGGAAATCAGGAGACTGTTGTAACTTGGCTGAAAGGTATTGTCCACGCTTGACAATGTTTGAAGGACTGTAGGCATAACTTTAAGAACAAATATCTGTATAGTAAGGGCCATGGTCTTTTTAGTTGCGATGTAAGGATGTGAGACTTCGACCATAACGAAGGCTGAACGGCGTAGAACAGACGTCTTTCTATTGCGTTGTTGGAGGATACCTCTTAGAGTTCAAGGGACCTTAAAGAGAAGAGACAGGTCAGTATTACAGCAAATAAATTCAAATTGCTTCTTGGAAGATCTGATGCTGAAACAAAAACTAACCTATTTTGGGCGCATTATGAGAAGACGTGATTCGCTAGAACAGACGTTAATCCTGGACAAGAAGTCGGCCATGGATGAGATTGAAAGATGACATTCCGGAAGTAATGGATTACAACCTGGAAAGTCTGCGGGAGAAAATGCAGGACAGAAGAAATTGGTGTCCTTTAGCTGCTTTATTTCATGGGACCTTCGACAGTCGGAATAGATTAAACGAAGGGTGTGTGCGTGTGGAGAGAGACAGAGAGAGAGAGAGAGAGAGAGAGAGAGAGAGAGAGGATATCTGGTAAAAATCCAAATATATTCTACCACTGAAACACTGTAATGTAGGCTGCATTGTTCACAAATGGCTTGGCCACAAAATAGGTGTAAATTATTATAATTAGTACTTGAGCCACGTGGTTTACTAACAGTTCTCATTTTCTCTGTATCATTTCCTGCCGCACTTTGAGTACATCCTGCTATCCAGCATTTCTTCTTCCGTGTTTTGTATGGCCCTTTTGGTAACATGAGTTCTGATCGTATCCTTTCTTACCACATTTTACTTGCATACCCCCTCGTATTTTTGTATTTCTTCGTTAGTACCGAATACATTTAGGTCCTTTCTGTTTAGCTACAGCTCATCATGCTTCAAAGAAATCTCATTTCTGCACTCCCAACACATCAGGCTTGTTCATTGATTAGTGACAGACAACCACATTCATAAAAGAACGTAGGCACTGCAACTGCTTTGCAAAATTTAAGAAGTGTCCTTGTTTGCTTTTCCAAAAATTTTCCTCGATTCTACAACACACAAACGGAAATTTTAGCAACTGTGGCGCGATATCATTACTTCATGTGTGAAGTTCACTTGTAGGTGCCTTATTTCAAAAACACTCAGAGGGACAGTGGATCGCGTGGGCTCCATGGATATCAACCAAGATACTCAGCGGCACCAGTGACAGGGTGTCCCAACGGGACCGCACCTCTGGCGACTCCCCAGCCAAATACCTGTTGGTACGGCCGCAGCGACCGACAGCGCGCTGACACCGTTAATTAATTATCCGACAGCCTGTAGGGATGAGGGTAGGGAGTGAGGGGTAGGGAGACGGAGCAAGAGGGACGGCCGTGGCGCGTGGCCCTTGCGCCATGTCACGCCGTCTCTAATTAGCGGCAATTACTGTGGGGCGCACGGCAGGCACTGCGCCGCTGCCACACTCTGGTATCGGCGCCCCGCGGCCGAACCACCTGTCACCAGCGATGCCGGCCCCAGGGTCCTCCGCGGTGACGTCGCTCGCTAGGAGCTCTCTCGTAGACAGGTGCCAACAGCGTGCCCATAGTTTTTCACTCAGGCGTGGCAGTGTTGGCGGTACCGTAGCCAAGTGGCAGTAGGTTTCAGCATTCGATAGGATCTGGCACACATTACGTAGCTAATTTTGTACACAGACGAAAATGGACAATGTTGTACCATGAAGCACCATCCCGCAATTTTTAAACTATATCAATGTTCGTCACGCAAATCATAAAATTTTTATTTCATTAAGAACTGATGGCCGTCATCAGCATCAGTATGATGTGTACCCCAAGTATACGCAGTGATTCCGCTCACCCTACCGATGTCATACGCAACCTGCACTACCTTTGTGTCAGGACGACATCCAAACAAGTGACTGCTACGTAATCGATGTAAATTCCCTCTCAGAGTTTTGGGCATCTCTTAGCAAAAGGAATCATACTGCAAAAAAAAAAAAAAAAAAAATACACGTGAGGATTGGCCGTAGGTTATATGGTATTTTTGGACCAAGATATATCTTACTTGTGCCATACTTATCTAAGTGTATCCAACCTTTATTTGGGTAATTAGCAGTGTAGTAACACAGGTTTTGATTGTCCCTGTAAGTTTATTCCATTTATAGTACCTAATATTTCGTAAATGGATCTGAAACGTGGCTTGAAACGTGTTTTTCATCGTCAGAAATAATGAAACTGACAGGAGATATCAAAATAGAAGTGTGGAACTAACAACTTTCCGGTATAAAACCCAATGAAAAGATTAACATACAGCGACATTCAGCCGCCCCTACCGATGTCGTTCTATGCATTCTCACATGACAGAAAAATGTTGTAGGCTAGTTCGCTCAAGAGATGTGAAGCACACTTCAAAATGTCACAGAATAATTGGTAACAAATACGAAGACGTCTTACAGTTTCTGTACAAATTTTACGTATGAAAGGGCTTTAGCACATTAACACAGTAAGTCGTACATTAATCTTTCCATTCGGTTATCTACCGGAAAGTTGTTACTTCAAAATTTCACATTTTCATAACGCCCGTTAATTTCGTTGTTACCAATGGTGATACACACTTTACAAAGCAACGTTTCTGAACCATTTATGAATGATTAAGTACTATAAACGAATAAATAAATAAACAAAACCTGTGTGACTACACTACTAATTACATAAATAAAGATTGGAAACATTTGGATGAGTACTCTAGAAGTAAGATATATCTTGGACCAAAGATTCCGTGCGACTCGTGGGCAATCCTCAGTTGTATATTTTATGGTGTGGTTGCCACAGCTCTGAGAGGGAACTTATATCGCTTACAAGGCTGGTGTCTGTGTGGATAGCGTTCCTGATACAGACGTAGAGCAGGGTGTATAAACAGCTGAATCACCCTATATAAAAATTAACTCTGAAACCTGGGGAGCAAAAAATTCCTAGACGCATTTGCACGTCGTGATGTCACGCAAAGGACCTGTGCCTTCTGGAGAACACAGAACTCGTAGCGTGCATCCAAGGAAAATAACTCATTTCATGTCAGTATGAGCAAGGGTTACTTCTATTGCACCGCGGTTCAATGCATTAATGTTGCTCGGAAAACGACAAACGTGATTTATTACCGTAGTTTCCCCAAAGATGACCATTTGCTACGTGAATGAATAACTCGATACAAGCATGCGCACAGTATTGTGTGGTCGGTTAGATTCTTGTGTGTAATACTATTACCTAAAGTTCTGTGTAGCATACAGGTAAAGACACATTTATGACATGCTGGCACATTTGAGTTCGATTATTGTCAAGTGCGCTGATATTTTTGTCTTTAATCTTTGTCTAAATAGCATCGATCAGTATTTTTATTAACTTAATTAATTTAAATGCATTATTTTCGTTTCTAATCCTCAGTTGCATCTTTTTAATCGTTTTATTGACTTTTTATTTACTTTCACTTAAGTTCCTGTCATTCTTTTACTTTGTGAATATTTGTGCATGTGATTTTAATTGTTATTATTCATCTACCATAAAATTTGAACGTCTGAAAATATAACAAAACGAAAGGCGAAGAAATTTATATCATCTGTACAGTGATGCCAAAATTCTGTTTTCCGTTAGAAGATGTACCCTTTTTTGGATGGTAATCGACGTACGAAAATTTAAATCATAGTTCTTGTTTCACTATGGACAAAATAGTACAGATTAAGATTTAAATGAGAGAAAAGATCATAAATAAAATCAAACTGAAGCAATATGAGGAATAGAAATAATGAATGCAATAACATGGACGGAAATATAAAATGATAAAATGGGAGAAATTAAATCAAAGTTGAAATATAAAAAAAATAATTGCAATCACATGGATAAAGCTTCAAAGTGAAAAAAAAGAGCAAATAAAAAGTTAATACTATGATTAAAATTATGGGGGAAGGATTAGAAATTTAAAAATTACATTTAAATCAATTAATTTAAAAGTGGTGATCAAAGTTATTTTGATAAATAGGCAAAAATAAAAATGTAGACCCACTAGATGACTTTCGAACCTATAACCTTCGGCATATCGGGAATAGGTATAAATCACTACACTACACTAAAACACGACAAAGTAGTGTCGATGAACAAGAACTATGCGAAATGCTAGAAGCTGTGTAAATCGAAGAAAACTTGCTAACAGGTGTGGGAACTGTGTGCCGGACTATCTCAGATATTCTACCAGTTATTTGGTAACTGTGATAGCGTTACGGAGATGTTTAGCAAACTCAAGTGGCAGACTCTGCAAGAGAGGCGCACTGCATCGCGGTGTAGCTTGCTCGCCAGGTTTCGAGAGGGTGCGTTTCTGGATGAGGTATCGAATATATTGCTTCCCCCTACTTATACCTCCCGAGGAGATCACGAATGTAAAATTAGAGAGATTCGAGCGCGCACAGAGGCTTTCAGACAGTCGTTCTTCCCGCGAACCATACGCGACTGGAACAGAAAAGGGAGGTAATCACAGTGGCACGTAAAGTGCCCTCCGCCACACACCGTTGGGTGGCTTGCGGAGTATAAATGTAAATGTAGATGTAGATTCACTAAGATACATTGCAGACTATGTCACATTTAAGTGCCTAAACACTGATGAATAATTTGGTGTTGCAGCAAGAAAGAAATGTCGTAGCAAATCCTAATACATGCTGAATATAAAGTGTATCTCATAGGTGGTCGTTAATATCCAATGTCAGCACGGAAAATCGAAGGGCTGTAGTTTGAAATAGATTTCACTACTTTTCTAGCAAACAGAATTTGAAAATTAACAAAAAGATGTAAAATATCTGTGCTCTGTTTGGGAGTAAAATTTTACTGAGTTTCATGACACATTCATTGCTCCTTATGTAAGAACAGGAACATATGTAGGGATTAGGTATGTGAATCAAAATGCTAAGTTTGCTGCTATGAGGAAACTGCTACAAGGAGGAAGCAGCTATGGATTGTATCATCATCCTGTAAATGAGAATATCAATATTGTTCCCACTACGACAAGGCCGTCGGCACTACTTGATCTGATACATCAAATGTTTATCGAATCCAACCGAACTGAAAATTAATTATTAATATGCCACAGTGCGTTGCATTTGCAACGCGTCTTTGCTGTGATGTCTGGAGCTCCAGCCAATAGCAAGCATTTTCGCTGGAATGGCGCCTTCCCCCACTGGTGTGACCCAATGGGCACTAATACACTCTTGTACTCATTGTGGAATACCAGCAAACAGAATTTCTCATCATCAGGAGTTTCTTGCCAGCCTGAAACAATTTACGTCTCACTACCTTAAGATTACTGGCCGGAAGTTAACATGAAGTCCCATCACACCCCCGGCGTTTTCTGCAGCTGAGAAACCTGGGAACAGGTCAGAGCAGTCACGGATCCGTTGTGAAGTGCACTGTGGGGTCTTTCATTATCGTGCTGGAATATGCTATTTGATTCCTTCGCCATGAAGGGTATGCCAACAAGATTTTGCGTTCCTGCCAAACACTGGCGATTAATTTGCCTTCCTTCAACAGTTACCAGATCAGTATAATTATTGTGTCTAACAGCTTGCGACAACATGATTACATCAAAGTAAGTTGTATGGCGTGAATGGCTGAGAGACCCAGAGATGCAGGTTCATCTACCTGATTGGAAAGGGTTTTTACTGTCCTTCATTCCCGCTGGCACCCTTGCTTCACGAACCGTGAGTTATGTTTTAAGTGTATCTGATAGGTGTAGATGACAAATGCGTGTGCGTGTAGTGTAGTTTCTTGGTTGCATTGTATGATAATGATGGGAAGGAGACGGTGCAGACACAAATAGCCTACTCCTCTCGAAGAGCATCAGGAGGGGGGGGGGGGAGTCTAGAGTCTCCATCCGGCAGACGGTTCGCTACCGATAGTGTCTCATGCCCTCACTCCATGATCATTCCATGACACACTGCGCAGAAGTTTGGAATTTAATCCTGGACATTGGCCCCAAATCTGGCGATCAAGAACCTTACGCCACCATCAATCCACTCGTTTGCCAGAAAGACAAAGCGAAAGTTGGCAACAGAGCTTGGTTACCCATTCAAGTACCAGCAGCGCCCGACATAGCTTAACTTCGGTGATCTGACGAGGACCGGTGTATTTAGAAAGGCAATAGCGTTGGCATGATTATAGTAGGTGGAGAGATATAGGTCTCGAGGTTCGTTGCTCCACGTGATATTTCACAAGGTAGCCTGCGGACACGTTGAGGTCGGTTTGATTGTCAAGAACGTAAATAAGACTTGTCTCTGAACCCCACAGAATATCACTTCTTATTCCCAAATGACTCTGGCTCTAAGCACAGCAAGTCCCTCCTCTCTGTGGAATATTATCAGCGGTAAACGACGAATAGCAGCTCCAAAGTTCAACTATGCATTCAGCAATCTGTTCATGGAGGTTCACGGTGACACACTGCCTGAAACTTTTATCCAGGTATTAGCTGTTGTCATCCATCAGTTCGTCAGAGCGAGTCGAACAATCGTCTCATTATCTTGAGGTGTGCTCCTTCTCGCGCTACATGTACCTGCTATTCAGTGACAGTGCTGTCCTGATCGACCTAATCACCTCTCGCATGTCCACAATGATAATGAAACGACCTTTCTCAAAGCCACAAATACGGCGATAAGCTGCACATTCTTATCTTATGAGCATAACGTGTTGCGATTTACATCTAAAATATTACAGTAACGTTATGGACACCTGGTAACCTTCCTGTACGTACATCATTTTCCATGTATAGGAATGGTGTTATTTTACACAGAAAATAAGCCTGTATAAAGATGCGACTTTAATCAGCACATCCCACAGGCACGGAAATACTGGAATATCAGTTTGATAAAGTATGGTCAGGGTGCATTTACTTCCGTATATGGAACCGAACAATTTCCTGAATTCTTCTTCTTTCTGAAACGCAGATCGCTCACAGAGCCTTTTCCAAGCTGATCTTTTATCATACAGTCCAACATTTAGCATCTCCTCTCATTACAGTCCTGTTCGGTTATCACTATCCGTGGCCTGATGTCTCCATCTTGTTCGTCTTCTTCCAATTGGTATTCTTTCAGATTCTGTCCATTCTAGGCTCTTCTCGGAAGACTTTCTGGTCCCATTTTTTTAATGTGACCAAACCATTTAAGCCTATTACTCTCCATAGTTTCATTCAGTGGCTTTATCTGCACGGGCTTTCGTATTCTTTCATTTGTTATCCTGTCCTTTCTCGTCTTACCCAGGACCGTCGTAGAAAGTGCATCTCTGTTTCTTGTATTCTGCACAGATCTTTATTTTGTCCAACTACTACATTTTGATCCCTAGGTGAATATTGGTATATAATGTAACTTGTAGATCATTATCTTTACTTTGGCAAGTATTTTCCAATTTCTAATTATGTCCGATCCACAATAATAAATTTCGATTAACTTTCTATTCTCTCCAAAGTTTCAAATTTGCTATGAGCACTGCGGGACTTAACATCTGAGGTCATCAGTCACCTAGAACTTAGAACTACTTAAACCTATCTAACCTAAGGACATCACACACATCCATGGCCGAGGCAGGATTCGAACCTGCGACCCCGTAGTGGTCGCGCGGTTCCAAGCTGAAGCGCCTAGAACCGCTCGGCCACACCGACCGGCCTCCAAAATTTCATTCTTAATTTTTCTTTTCTGGGTTAATTTACTTCCTAGATATAATAAAGCATATATTTCTTTAACAGTTTTTCCATTGGAAGTTACATCCTTAGTTTTTTCATTTTTTATGTTGGTTTTCATTACTTCGCTTGTTATAAACTTATTTTAATGCCTGTTTCCTCAGTTATTCTCTGTCAGGTATTTACCTGTTCTTTCAGCTTTCGCTCACTTTCTTCCCAAATCATCACACCACCTGCATATGCTATGACTTTCGTATCATCTACTGGCTGTTGACCCTTGGCGAACTTCCTTTATGATTTTGTCCATGACACTCATGAGAGCAGACTATCTTGACAATGCCGTATGTCCGTTCTAAACCGTTTTGATTTTTTGCCGTCTATTATAACGCAGCTCGTGGTCTCGCGGTAGCGTTCTCGCCTCCCGAGTTCCGGTTTCGATTACCGGCGGGGTCAGGGATTTTCACCTGCCTCGAGATCACTGGGTGTTGTTGTGTCGCCTTCATCATCATCATTCATCCCCATTACGGTCGGAGGAAGGCAATGGCAAACCACCTCCACTAGGACCTTGCCTAGTACAGCGGTGCGGGTCTCCTGCATCGTTTCCCTATGCTCTGTCAAGGAGTATGGGACATCATCATTATAACACAATTTAGGCGTTTTTGTAAATGTTTCTGATTCTCAGTTACGTTTATTTTGAAAAATTCATTCTGTTGAGACTTTATAAGCCTTTTTTTATATCTGTGAATGCGACTACGATGGGTTTCCTAAATTTCTATTTTTTCTACAACCTGTGTGGCTATAAATATCGCATCTATAGTTAGTCTTCTGGGTGAAAATACTTTTTGCTCTTCTGTTAATTGTGACTCTATGTTATTCTCTATTGTAACTAACAGTACCTCTTCATAAATCTTGTTGCAGTGACGCAGTAGTGCTATTCCTCTGTAATTCTCACTGAGTGCCTTGTTACAGTTTCCTGACTCTTGGAAAGAATTTGTTTTGATTCCTGTCGATCGGTTGGAATACAACCTTTGCGCCGGGTTTGCTCTACATACGATTCGTTCGGTGAATCACACTGGAGAAGTTCGAAAATACTGAAGACTGATTCAGGGGCGGGGGGGGGGGGGGGGACGGTAGATGAAATACATTGCTTCACCTTAGTAAGAAAGCTCAAAATGATGTAGGCTGCTGTAGTTACGGTGCTTGCACAATATACAGTAATTTTGAGAAATGCATCAAACTAGTCTTTGAAATGAAGATAACAAACAACAACAACTGCGTAAGCGAAATGAAGACGGAAATGGAGAGCAATGCATCATGTTTCCTATTCAGAGCGTTATGTGAGTAAACGCTTGACTGATACGTAGCGAGTATTGCGTCAGTTCCGACAATATCTGGAAGAGCGACCTGGGCTGTGTAGCTACTGCATCGCTCACGTACCTATTGTCATGCACAGTGGGTTCCTTACGTGCACCTCACACGTGCAGTGCCGGGAAACGTCGTGGAAGGGCGTTAAACAGACAGCGGACAACGTTACGGCCAATCTCTGCTGGTCAGTTTCCTTTCCGCCGACAGAAGGGCCGTGCTGCGTGCCCCGCAGTCCAAACAGTAGCCTCTCCACCGGGATCACCGTTGTCACACCAGAATCAACAAGCGGCGAATTAGCGCCGTCCGTGACCGGAATGGCTGCTGCGGCAGTCGACGTCGTCTGTACACGTGACCTGGGACCACCCACCAGACCTGGGTTCCACCACACGGTGACGCTCACCTCAGGCAGATTACTGGATAAGGCCACCTAAAGCCCGCAAATCCGCATCCGAAATCCAGTGGTTCGTTGGTGCGACAAATTGTCTTGGATAACGGAAAACTCGAGCTTAAGATTCAGCATTTAATATAAGACTAAGAGAGAGAAGTACACAGTTCTGGGAACGACTTTTTCGAATCAGCTAAACGTTAGCGTACTTTAGGGTCCCAGGTATCATACCCTGCAGCCATTCCCCCTGTTGATCCCTCTTTTACCAGGTACAGTGAAACGTCCCTTAGAATAACTAAGCATGACTGTGCTGGAAAAACTCTTACGTTATTTGATTTTCAAACAGCTGAGCAAAACTGAACGTACTCAGACATTTCTCTCTTTACGTATTCTGATCATCACTAAACTGACACACAATATTTTTAGCGCAGCGCAGTCTGACTTTCAATAATCGTCACAAAAGAATGGCCCTGACTAACAATAACCTATACCTTTCATGAATCACTTACCTCACAACAATCTTCGTTACTCGAACTACTGCAATAGAGCGAGCGCCAATACTGCCAGCTAAATAAAAGATTCTAACCACTGAAGGCACTAACTACTGATAGGCATAGTTAGCAAATGAAAGGCTGTGATGGAGAACAAACAATGTATTTATCTTAACAGTGTTCAAAAGTCGTCATATATATATCTATCAATTCATGACATCCATCTCTACAAATTTCCTTTTTCTGGCGGACACACGTCCAGATCGTCCGTTCTCAAAACTCTGGCATCTCCCTCTCTCCACATCCACCACTGCTGACGGCTAATCTCCAACTGCCTAACGCTACGTACTGTTCACATTCAACTGCCCAACACTACACAAGCGAATATTCCAACAATGAGTCTAACCAGTCACAGACTGCACACAGCACAGTCAGTGATTTTCATGCAGAGCGCTACTTGGCGTTATCAACATAAAAACCTAAACAGCCTACTTACAACAGAAAAGAAAGAATTTCTTGTGATTCCGTAGAGTGTTGGGAAGAGCGCTGATTTTTAAACTGCGCCGGAGCGTAGCGGTTAAGGTATTTTGTGGTTATTCTGAAGGTTGTGGGCTCGAATACCAGTGGATGTAACGTGCCATTCTCTGTGATTATAAACTGAGTAAACTTTTTATAAGAGAAATCTGAGAGATGTAATGAGGCATCTGCACAGAACTACCGATGAGAAATGATGAAGAAAAAGATAGAAAAGACACAAAAATCGTGCCACCTATATTTTTAGATCTTTATCTAATGGACTGCGATTATTGTTTTTACTCAGTTGTTTGATTTAAATATAATTGATTTTAATTTCTAATCCTTTTCCGCTTCATTTTAATCGTACTATTAACTTTTTTATTTGCCGTCACATTTTACTTACTTTATACATTTTTTCACTTGAAATCGTCGATCATGTGACCTTTTACAGACATTTGCTTATCTGACATTATATTCAAACTTTTAAAAATACCAATTCTCGAATGACAACAAAAGACGAAATAATCTTTTTTTATTGCCTTTGTAGTGGTTCCAAAAATTTATTTTTCGAGGATAGTTATCGTCATAGAAACATTTAAAACATAAATTATTCTCGCACCATGGACAGCGTAACACCGATGAAGATTTAAACGAAAAAAGGTTTTGCAAATAAAACGATTTTTGATAAAAGAGTAATACAGATAACGACTGCAATAATATGAACGAAAACATAAAATGACTATAAGGAAGAATTTAAAGGGAAACAAACATAAAAAAGTAAGATGAAAAAACTTTACTGAAACCAGTTAACAGAAAAAGTACAATGGTATCAATCGTTTCTATAATGGTGCAATAAAAAGTGGAATGCACACACCTCGTTTCGAACCCACAATCTTTAGCGTACCAACGAAATAAATTGACCACTACGCTATACTGCCATAGGGATATGAGCGCTTTCTTCAAAGCTGTAGTGAATGACAAGACAATCTGGTTCTTTTTTGTCGATTTCTCGCAAATGAGGACCAACGAGGATGAATGGCTGCAGGGTATGGTACCTGGGATGCTAAGCTACACCACCACACAGGTGGTTTCAAAAATTGGATCCCATCCCCTGAGAATCTTTTCCTGTAAGTTCTACAGTTTTCACCCACCTCATGAAGAAAGTTTAATGCACATATTATTTATGATGTTACTCTATATAATCGTAATCATAGCACTTTAAGCCTATAATTATTATCTTGGACAAAGATTTCAACTTTTTCCAATGGTATGCAGTAATTCTGTGAAAATCTACATTTTCACTCCACAATCGGAGGCCACTGAGCCTTCCTACTTCTGTCGCATGTGGTATGCGTGAAGAATCACTGTCGGTCTCAGTGATCCACAGTTTATCTAATTATATTGGTCACCATCAACACGCGATGAACGGGGTCCGCAAAATAAACCTAGCTCAGAAAATATTTCATGCACCCTAAGAGAGGCAGTCAAATGACATCACCTGCCCGTTTTGTGGGTGACGTAAGCTGGGTTGCATATCTTAAGGTGGTATGAAATATTTTCTTGGATAGTTTTATTTTTACCACCCTGTATATGTTATAAGAATTATCATTTTGCTGGGCACAACTCGGAATGTGGGCTCTAGATACTTTGGGTATGAGGTTCTCCATGATATATAACGGTTTTGTTAAAGTGACTTCTAGTACAGTTCGTTTCTTTAGCATTTCCGTGACATTTCCACAGTGACTAAACAAACGCACGAGCAATCGGACTACTTTTATTTGATTTTTTCTTCCGTTCATTCGACTTGGTAGAGGTCTCTGACTGGTGAGTAACACTCAAATTGTGGTAGAAGACGGGTTTTGTAATCTATCTGATGTGTGCGTGAATCGCACTTCCTTAAGAACTTTTCAGTAAACCAGCGTCCAGCATCTGCCATCCATTTGTGGGGTCGTTAGATCTTAAATCTCTCCAGATTGAACCTCCTAAATACTTGAAGGCTGATCGCCTATCGATTTGACAGACGATACGGGATCCTCATGTCTATTTACTCGCATTACATTTAACTGTCAGGTGCTAGTCGTTGTTCCAGGCGCTGATTATGTTTATTATGTGAGTTGAATATAGAAAGGGGGGGGGGGGGGAGTTGGAGAAAGGAAATGGAAGGGATTACTGCTGTCAGCTGCCTCGGGACTTCGCACGGAATCAGCTGCGATTAGTGAAAATGTGGACCGGACCGGGATTCGTACCCGAGATCTCTCTGCTTACAAGGCAGGTGGATTAACCAGTGCGCCATCCGTGGCAAAGCGTTATCGCAACTGTGCGGGCTGTCTCGACACTTCTCACGGACGACCCACACACACATAGAGCGCCGCCTGTCCACAGTTCCCGTCCATTTCCTCCATGTTCGCCACTCTGAGATTCCCGCAGGAGGTCGGACGTACTTGTGCATCTGCACTCTAGAAGTTGAATGCATCGCCCATCTGGGCGAATCAGTTATGTGAACGCAAGGTGTCTGTTGTTTCGGTCATGTCAGAAACAGCAGACACCTCGGAATTGGCAATAAGGTTCTAAGGATGCCACACCCCTTGCGTCGACTGCGAATAGTCTCTGAGGTGTATAGATATAGATGTTAAGTTCCAGTTTATAAGCACTGATGAGCCAAATCGCGAGAATGAATACCTCCTGGTGGCTACAGGGGTTGCATAACGCGGGAAGTAAGATATACAGAATGGTCAATTGACCGTGACCGGGCCAAATATCTCACGAAATAAGCGTCAAACGAAATAACTGCAAAGAACGAAACTTGTCTAGCTTGAAGGGGGAAACCAGGTGGCGCTATGGTTGACCCGCTACATGCCGCTGCCATAGGTCAAACGGATATCAGCTGCGTTTTTTAAAATATGAACCCCCATTTTTATTACATATTCGTGTAGTACGTAAAGAAATATGAATGTTTTAGTTGGACCAATTTTTTCGCTTTGTGATAGATGGCGATGTAATAGTCACAAACATATGGCTCACAATTTTAGACGAACAGATGGTAACCGGTAGGTTTTTTTAAATTAAAATACAGAACGTAGGTACGCATGAACATTTTATTTCCGTTGTTCCATGTACCTTTGTGAACTTATCATTTCTGAGAACGCATGCTGTTACAGCGTGATTACCTGTAAATACCACATTAATGCAATAAATGCTCAAAATGATGTCCGTCAACCTCAATGCATTTGCCAATACGTGTGACGACATTCCTCTCAACAGCGAGTATTTCGTGTTCCGTAATGTTCGCACATGCATTGACAATGTGCTGACGCATGTTGTCAGGCGTTGTCGGTGGATCACGATAGCAAATACCCTTCCACTTTCCCCACAGAATGAAATCCGGGGACGTCAGATCCGGTGAACGTGCGGGCCATGGTATGGTGCTTCGACGACCAATCCACCTATCATGAAATATACTATTCAATACCGCTTCAACCGCACGCGAGCTATGTGCCGGACATCCATCATCTTGGAAGTACATCGCCATTCTGTCATGCAGTGAAACATCTTGTACTAACATCGGTAGAACGTTGGGCATTTTGATCACAATAGCCACACATCAACACGATATCGACATTTTCCGCAATTGGTAAACGGTCCATTTTAACACAGGTAATGTATCACGAAGCAAATACCGTCCTCACTGGCGGAATGTTACGTGATACCACGTACTTACACGTTTCTGACTATTACAGCGACATCTATCACAAAGCGAAAAAAGTGGTCCAACTAAAGCATTCATATTTCCTTACGTACTACACGAATATGTAATAAAAAATGGGGGTTCCTATTTAAAAAAAAACGCAGTTGATATCCGTTTGACCTATGGGAGCGCCATCAAGCGGGCCAACCATAGCGCCATCTGGTTTCCCCCTTCAAGCTAGACGAGTTTCGCGTTTTCTGTAGTTCTTTCGTTTCATGCTTATTTCGTGAGATATTTGGCCCGGTCGCTATCAATGGACCACCGTGTATAAGGGGGTTGGAGACGAATGGGGAGGCACTCTGGCGATTATAGGGGCTGCCAGTGTGGGAAATACTCCAACATAAGCGTCTTTGACAGTCGGTACGTTATTATAGCCTGGTCCGTGGTAATGAGCAACACGTAAACAGTGAAACAGATCGGCTTGCCGCGAGCGACTGACGTGAGCATCTTCAGCAAGTGGCTGAAGGTTTGTGAAACCACTAGCGGGCGACAAGGTGTTGGACGTCCACGCCGCATCGCAGAATGCTGAGGTCGAAGGTTTGCTCGCTCTCTAAAGCAGGATAATAGAATACAACACGGATGCAGTGGCGACTGTTTCGGAGCAAACCTTTCACCAAACACTGTTCAACATGGGGCTATGCACCAGCCGACTCTTACGTGTTCCAATATCAACCCAACGACAGCATCATTCACGACTACACTGGACACGGGATCATTGTGACTGAACCATGGATGAGTGATAACATGTTGCCTGATCGTATGAACCACATTTATTGTTACACCAGATCTATGGTGTGGATGTGCAATCATGCAGGTGAACGACCGCACGAAACATGCACCGTGGCACGGACGCAGGCCTCTGAGGCAATATTACGTCGTGGGGGACATTCACTAAGCCTTCCATGTGGACTAAGGTAATAATCGAAGGCAGCGTGACAGCTGGTGGACTACGTAAACTTTAATGCGGACCACTTGTATTTCTTCATCCTTGATGTCCTCCTCTACGAAGATAACAACTTCTACCAGGACAGCTGTCCGTGTCACGAGGCCATAATCGTGCTACAGTGGTCTGAGTTGCATGATAGTGGATTCATATTTACGTCTTGTCCACCAAATTCTATGATCTGAACCTGGTCGAAAACGTGTTGGACTATATGTGGCGGTAGCTCCGCGCCAACAAACCCGGGTCCCGTAATTTACGAAAATTATCTGACCTGTGTGTAAACACGGGGTGCCACATACCTCCGGAAACCTAATAAAGACTTGTAGTGTCCATGCCACGTGCAGTCGCTGTTTTATTACGTTCCACAGGCGGGCCAACAAGCTATCAAGCAGTTAGTAATACTGTTTTGCTTCATATATTCATGACGCACTCTGTGTTATGAACAAGACGAAATCTGTGCAGGAGGAAGTCCTCAATCAAGTATCTCACCTGTCATAATATTTCGCATGCAAGTCTTATGTTTATTACCGAGAGAGGTGGCTCAGTGGTTAGTACACTGGACTCGCATTCGGGAGGACGACGATTCAATCCCGCGTCCGGCCATCCTGAGTTAGGTTTTCCGTGATTTCCCTAAATCGCTCCAGGCAAATGCCGGGATGGTTCCTTTGAAAGGGCACGGCCAACTTCCTTCCCCGTCCTTCCCCAATCCGATGAGCCCGATGACCTCGCTGTTTGGTCTCTTCCCCCAAATAATCCAATCCAATCCATCTTATGTTTATTAGTGCGTGGTGCGGAATTTTATTGAAAGCTTCATGGAGCCAAAGGAACGAGGCATAATCCTGAGCTCCGCTGTGTACTGCTTTCTTAGTTTCGTGAACTGACGAGGGGACACTCAGACCTGTTAATTAAGGATTCTGATGAATCTTAGGTATGTTGTGAAGAGACCCATCTTTACTACTTGGTTAGCGGCAGCCATTACTTTACGAGAAAATCGATTTTCAAGCTTTATGCGTACCTGCTATACCCGTAATGTTAGTCGTGTGTAGACCAAGCGAATGTGGTTGAGAGGTTTGTGCGTGGTGCGGAATTTTACTGAAAGCTTAATGGAGCCAAAGGAACGAGCCATAATCCTGAGCTCCGCTGTGTACTGCTTTCTTAGTTTCGTGAACTGACGAGGGGACACTCAGACCTGTTAATTAAGGATTCTGATGAATCTTAGGTATGTTGTGAAGAGACCCATCTTTAACTTTTATAGTCCTGTCTTCGTCAGTTGCGTGTAATATTACGGTATATTAATAATTTTTACTTATGGACCGACGGTCCATAAGTAAAAATTATTAATATACCGTGATAAGACCCATCTTTACTACTTGATTAGCGGCAGCCATTAGTTTCCGAGAAAATCGATTTTCAAGCTTTATGCGTACCTGCTATACCCGTAATGTTAGTCGTGTGTAGACCAAGCGAATGTGGTTGAGAGGTTAAAGTTAGCGACCACCATTCTGGCCGTACAGTTTCAAACTCCTTTCATATACTTTTTATATATTGAATAGAACGTAAGTGTCATGCAACATCATTCAAGTTTGTAAGTTTGTGGTAAGGTCTTATGGGAACAAATTGCTGAGGTCATCGTTTCCCAAGCTTACGCACTACTTAATCTAACTTACACTAAGGACAACACAGACACCAATGCCCGAGGGAGGACTCGAACGTCCGACGGGGCCAGCCGCCTGGGCCGTGACAAGACGCCTCAGACTGCACCTTAGTAGTTTCATTAAAAAAATCAATCATTACAGCACATTTCTTCAAATGTATATTCCGTTTGTCGTTGATACTAAAATCCCAATATTTGACGGATCCAAAGAGTTCCCAACGATGGACGAAGTATTAGCAGCTGCGGAAGGGTTCCACATGCAGATGGAAGTACTCATTTCTGATATTTACGCAGATTATGTTGCAATTAGCACCGATAGGAGCGACTGCCAGTATCAATACACGTACAACAGATCCGTAGCGGGACAAGGAGCGAAACCCGATTGGAATAACATTAGTCATTCCTTCACAGCACATTATACTGTAATTACGTCGGGAAAGATATTCCCTTTCCGCCTGGGAAATTTGCTCAGATTGTTAAAAAAAGAGTTGACGATTTGACTCTTGAATTACGAAGTGTAATTGCGACCTGAAGCAAATCACGGAAATTCACGAAAGCTTTTCATGAAGGCTTTTTAAAACATCCCATTCCTCCACATGTGGGACAATAAAAAATCCTTTAGCTTTTTGATTTGTAGGGAGGGGGAGGACTGATCAGACACTTTACGATCAGATCTTTGTTGATGAAAGATAAGCGTGACCCTGCACCGTAAAAAATTATCCCACGTGAATGAACACCCCTTTGCTAACCCTGTAATGTTTATTTTTACAGGCAGATTGAAACTGTCACGAAAAAAAGTTGAAGACATGTGCGGAAAAACGGGGTAACCCTCAAATTTAAAAACTTAAGTGTTGACATCTATTTCTGGGTACGGAAACTGTCAAAATTAACATTGGTCTCACCCCTAAGTATCCTAATGTGATATTTAGGGGTGAGACCAATGACAATTTTGATAGTTCCCGTACCCAGCAACAGATGGAAACTTATCTATAAGCTTTTACATTTGAGGGTTAGCCTGTTTTTCCGCGCATGTCTTCAATTCATGATCTCGACTTGCTAAAAACTAACAGAGAAATCGTGTAAGAGAAGAGTCTATAATAATACTTTCTTTAATTGTGAATCAATTTAATACAGCTCCTTTCATAGGAATGATAAAATATGCGTTGTTCACAACGGGGTTGATCTGAAGAACAACAATCTTTTTGAAATCAAACAACCTGTGTTGGCCGATATCACTTCTGCAACATCCGCGTGGCTGCAAGGCAGTAGCTTTCATTAAATGTGCGTGATGGGCTTCGAATTTGTGTTTCGGTTGCTTATGCGACAAATACCGTATGGAATTGTGCTCTAGCACATCAAGCGAAGCAAGCCGTAGCCAGTAAGACGAATCTGTAGTCTATTCTGTAACAAACGGAACACATATTTGAAGTTTATTCCAGCATTGATGTATTAACAAATTACAAGCGTGCAAATGACTATTTTTGAATAATTTTAGATGACGTATACAATCTAACGTATCTTGTACCAATAAATTGGAAAAAGTATACAGAGAGGGTTTGAACCAGTACAACCTCCGTGGAGGACGCAAATTTTAACCGCTGAGCTACTTTCGCTGGATCAAAACATGATTAACGTGATGGGTATAGGAAGTATCAATAAAAATTCCAACATTGATTTTCTGGGAAACTGGGTGTCGTCGCTTGAAAGGCCGCTTGACGAGTCATCAGGACAGAGCTACAACGTACCTAAGACTCATTAATACTTGTGATTAACATGTCTGAGGGTCTCCTTGTCGGACGAGTCTCATGTGGGCAAATAAGAAGTAGCTTAAATAAACAAGCAGCGAAATTATACCCAATCGCCAAAGAGGAGCCCAATTTGTAGACTTTTACCAGGTCAGGACACTCACGGCGTTATTAAATATGGTGTATGTCATCGTGTGAGATAGCACTGCACGCTGTTTCATTCTGGTGTGGTATCTGGTTCAAATATTTTAACACTAAGGCAGTCAAGACCAAAAAGGAAGCCAACTTAGGGGCTTACGTCCCTTCGAAGACAAGATCACTACAGAAGGAGCACAAGCCCCTGTTTTGGAGGGATAGAGGGAAAAATCGCCATATACTTTCAAAATGAACCATCTGAGCATTTGTCTTGAGTGAATTAGGGAAATCGCCGAAAATATAAACCTGCGTGGTCTGAAGATAATTTGGACTCTCATCGTATAAAATGCGAGTTGTAAGGGATCTGTGATCCCACAAGAATAGATGCTAATATCCGACGCCCAGGTCGATAATAGACAGGAGTCAATTGTCGAGCGCTGCAGGAGGGAGTGTGAGTAGTGTTGACTGCGCAGTAGTACTGGAGTGTGTCGAGTGAGAAGTAGTGCGGGAGAGACAGGCAAGAATGGTGGTCGAGTGAGTTGTAAACAGTAAAATTCACCGGAGTATGACGAGTGAGCACGTCCCCCTGATCGTCGTGGCATTGACCCTCACTAATACCGATTCGCGAGTGATATGAAACAGAAAGTGACAAGTACCGAATTACGTGTTTCGCGTCAACCGCGTCGGCCAGCAACAACCATGGATTGCAGTGAGGATTGTTGTGAATGTTAACCATCAGCATTGCGTGTGACGAAGTACTGAAAATCAACAACCAATAAAAAGATATAACTGTAATTAGACGTGTAAGGCGAAGGTAGCAACTGCCTCAGAATTTGTGTGTTAGTAGGAAATACATATCAGTTTGTACATCGCAACCTTTGTGGTTCTTAATAATAGACAACTTTCAATCATTAACTATTCAGTCTCAGATCAGCCGCATTCGGTTGAAATACCACCGAAACCACAGCAGGGAAACCGATAGCCTTCATCCATTAAGCACACGGTCATATAATCATAATAATTAATTGTTTGGCGGCAACGATAAATTACACAAAACCCAATAAGGAATTTAACGGGGGTGTTTCAGAGTCCATTATCTTCTCATCGCGCCACCTCGCTCGCTTGGGCCATACGCCTATCCATCACGTCCCACATACGCTAAATTCAATACAGATCTGCTATTTGTGATGGACAGGTTAGCTGATGATCCTCGCAAAGATCGTGTCGGGATTGTGTGCGGGATTCGTCGTGCTAGAAAGCAGAGAAATGTTGTGTCACACTCGCAGCAAGTACTTTATATGATCCACATGCACCACATGCAATGCCTACGGAGTTTGTGACGTGCCACATACGAAATTTACGGTGTAACAGATCTGAAAACGATTGAATCTACCCGAAGCTGGTGTATATTATACTAGAGCAGGGCTTCACAACATACGTGCTCGCGGAGCAAGCTGTGAGCAGCAAGGCGCGAGCACGGAGCAGCGCGAGCACGGAGCAGCGCGAGCACGGTCCCCCACTACCCGACCAGAGCGGAGAGTGGGGAAAGTCACGTGGGGCAAACAACAGCTGCCGCCAGTCAATGTAAATCCGCGGCCACCTGCAGGGATATCACTCACGAATTATTACTGCGACAAATGGAACAAATAAAGGAGAATGTACACACGCCACATAGTTTTATTAGCTTAGTGTATGCCTCTACATTCGCATTAATTTGTGAACTGTTACACAATAAAAGGTGTCACTGAAGTGTGGGATTCTCGGTTATCTTGTACTTTTTGCCCTTTACAATTGCGTCTATGTTCGGAGTAATTGTTCTTGTGCATTTTAGGCGCAGCGTGCAGTTTAAATTTCGATCAGACAATGCGTTTCTCAGGCGCGTCTTGTTACATTTCATTGCAGAGAACAGTTTTTCACAAACATACGTGGAACCGAACATTGATATTATTGTAGCCGCCAGTTTGTGCAAACGAGGAAATCTATCCTGAGGGAAGTGTCTGTAGAATTCCAAAATGTTTTTCTTGTTCTGAAATTTGTTTCTGTATTCTCTGACACACTGCAGGTCAATAATTTCTTGCTGCACCTCAGGACGAATCTATTCGCTGAATATGGAGAGAACAGATCAAAATCACTGTCTAGTGCTGTCAGATCTTGAAAGCGCTGATACAACTAAACTACCGAGCGAGGTGGCGCAGTGGTTAGCACACTGGACTCGCATTCGGGAGGACGACGGTTCAATCCCGTCTCCAGCCATCCTGATTTAGGTTTTCCGTGATTTCCCTAAATCGTTTCAGGCAAATGCCAGGATGGTTCCTTTGAAAGGGCACGGCCGATTTCCTTCCCAATCCTTTCCTAAACCGAGCTTGCGCTCCGTCTCTAATGACCTCGTTGTCGACGGGACGTTAAACACTAACCACCACCACCACCACCACCACCACAACTAAACTATGTGACTAATGTTCACAGTCTTTGTGGACATCTTGCATGGATGATAATTTAGGAGAATCAGCTATGTTTCCTGTTTCCAGCTGACTCACCCGAAGTGTCAATTTCATTTTAAAAGCTCGTATTCGATCTATGAAATGAGTAATTACCAGATCTTTGCCTTGTAGTACAATGTTCAAAGCATTCAGATGGCTAGTTAAATCTGCTAAGAACGCGAGATCACATTCAAACATGCGCGCGCATTTCCCCTCCCACCCATCCCTCCCTACTCCGCGACCTTGCACCTGCTCGCGAGCACGTGCCTGAGCAGACGCGAGTACTCGCGCTCAAAACCGGCCAGTTGTTAAGCCCTGTACTAGAGACATCCCCCACCCCTCCCTGGCAGCTTTGCAAAGTATCGGGACGACTTCTCTGGCGTAGTGGTAGTACATCGACATCTGCATACGCTCTCCGCAAGGTATCACACGGTTCACGGCCGCAGGTACTCTGTATCACCACTTGGCTACTCATCGTTTCCGCGGTCCCTACTGCAACTGTAAATGACAGCCCCGTCAACGCGCTGTCCTTTTATACCTTGCGTACGCGATACTACCTCCATCTGTATATGTGTTTATCACAATCGTATGACTTTAGTCACCTCAGTGTGTATAGAACTAGTGTCAATATTTTTAAAGCTCTGCAGTCTGCTTCACACCTTCGGCAAACCTTCAATGCCGCTCTATGACACTTAATATTATTGTGCAATACTCTGTTTTGCACAGTAAATATTGGGCGTCTGAGGACTGCTTAATTCCCCTCGTACAGCCACCAAGTATGGCTCCCGCAGGATCGCGAAAACAATTTGAAACTAATCAGCGCGCGCACAGAAACTTTATCAAACTCTACCGCGCACGTCATCGTTGTTTTTGGAGTATAGATCTAAGTCATCAACATACGTGGTTGAACAATAGCTCTTTTTAAGCCATTTGAAAACATGTGTATATGTTTTTCTGTCGACGCAACTGTTAGTAGGAACCCACAGCACTGAGCAAAAGAACCCCGGCCGGAGAAGAGATTAAGTTCGGCGTGTAGTAAAATCTCAGCAGAAGTCTGCTTCTTTGGTCGACACTCCAGACATAGGCCTGGACGCTGTTCCTTCAGAAGCCAGAGACGGCGTCAGAAAACGTCGCCAAAGGAACGTCGCAGTCGGCGCGATCGACGCGGGTGAGATTCCCGGGGCTGCACATGGGAGCGGGCAGGAAGCTCAGGGGAATTCTTTGACACACTCGGGACTTTGTATGCAATATTCCCGCGCGGGGCGTCACGTTCGCTGCCGCCTTTTTCATTCCGCGCGTCCTTTTTCCAGGGTTCCGCTCATCCGCAGACAACTACTGTACATAACGCCGCTGCTCGCTTTGATCTTCTGCCCCTTGTTATATTCAGAGTGCGTGCCGACCGACGCCCCTGCCGTCCACGTTCTGTTGCGTCTCCAAAGTCTGAGGGCATGTCTGAATGTTCCGCTCTCGTGTCGAGGTCGCTATTTTCAGGTCGTGGAACAGCAACTTTGTTAGTCTTGGATCCTTCGCAACGACTAATCAAAAGGGCAACTATTCTGTTTACAAGCACCCTTTGAATGATTACGTATGATATTATTATGATTATTTGAGGGACATTAAGCTTTTGACTGGAATGCAGTTTTTCAAATCTTGAAGTTATCAAGCCTGAAACACCCATCCTGCAGTTATTAGAGTCAAAGTACATGAAATGGACACAGTAGTTGAGAAGGGAGTGAAACATCTCCGAAATCTATCTCCGATGTTACTCAATCGATGTACAGGGCAAGCAGTACAGAAAACACCAAGGAGAAATTTGGAAAGGGAATCGAAGTGCAAATAGAAGAAATAAAGACTCTGAGGTTAATTGGTGACATTGTAACTCTTTCAGAGTCGCAAAGAACTATGAAGAAAAAAATGGTTCAAATGGCTCTGAGCACTATGGGACTCAACTGCTGAGGTCATAAGTCCCCTAGAACTTAGAACTACTTAAACCTAACTAACCTAAGGACAACACATACATCCATGCCCGAGGCATGATTCGAACCTGCGACCGTAGCGGTCGCGCGGTTCCAGACTGTAGCGCCAGAACCGCTCGGCCACCAGCGGTCGGCAACTATGAAGAGCAATAAAAAAAAAAAAAGAAAAAAAATGAGTAGCGTCCTGCATAGAAATTAGAAGACGGACGTCAACAAAAGAAAATAGTAACGAAGTGTAGTCGAAAAATCAGGGGATGGTAAGGGAATCTGGTTAGGAAATAAGACACTTAAAGTAATAAGGTTGTCTGCGTACGGGGAACGTGGTAATTGACGTTTTCTAAAATGAAGGGGATATTAAATGCTCAATCACGGTATATGGAAAGCGAATAAAAAATATAGAAATTAGTTTACACTGAATGTAAGCTTGTGTTAGAAAGTCTTTCACTAAAGTAATAGTCCTGCTAGCAGCCATGTATGCAAACGAAACGTCTACGACAAGAAGTACAGGCAAAAGGAAAACGGAAACTTTTGAAATACTTTGTTTCAGAAAATTGCCAAAAATTGGATGGATTGAGTAAGTAATGACACACTTGACTAAAGTAAGAGAGAGACACTTACAGGGCACATTCTGAGCTAACAACAAATGTTCAATTTGCTAACGTAGGGTACTAGGAGTGCCCCAGGGAGGTGTGATAGAACCGTTGCTATTTTTTATATACGTAACTGATCTGCCAGAGAGGGTGGGCAACAATCTGCGGTTGTTTTCTGATGATGCTGTGACGTACAGCAAGGTGTCGATGACAAGTGACTGTAGGGTGATACAAGATGACTTAGATAATATTTCTAGCTTGTGTGATGAATGGCAGCTGGCTCTTAACGTACAAAAATAAGAGTTAATGCGGATGAGTAGGAAAAACAAACCCGTAATGTTCGGACACAGCATTAGTAGCGTCCTGCTTGACACAGTCACGTGGTTTAAAAATCTTTGTCGTAACGTTGCGGAGCGATGTGAAATGGAATGAACTTGTGAGGACTGTGGTAGGGAAGGCAACTGTTCGACGTTGGTTTATTGGGAGAATTTCAGGAAAATGTGGTTCATCTGTAAAGGATACTGCATGTGGGACTCTATCGCGATCTATTCTTGAGTGCTGCTCGAGTTTTTGGGATCAGGACTGAAAACGACATCGAAACAATTCAGGGGTGAGCTGATAGATTTGTTACCGGTAGGTTCGATCAGCATGCAAGTATTACGGATATGCTTCGGGAGCTCAACTGGGAATCCCTGAAGGGAAGAAGTCATTCAGTGCGAAGAAAACTACTGAGATTGTTCAGAAAACTGGCATTTGAAGCTGACTGCAGAATGAATCGACTGCCGCCAACATACATTTCACGTAGGGACCACGAAGATAAGGTTGAAGAAATTAGGGCTCATACAGAGGCATATTAATAGTTGTTTTTCCCTCGCTATATTTAAGAAAAACTACCAAGACCTAAGTATACACCGGTGTCCAGAATGAAAGCAACAAACCGCTATTTCCCAGTCCTGTGTCTAATTCATGATATATTCACACAGACTGTCAGCAGATGTCCGTGTGATCGTGTTCTGCACGGAAGATGGGATTCCACCAACGGACAACCACGCCAACGATGACGGCAGGGTACCTACCAAACAGGGTTGTGTTTGGCGAATAGTCTCACATCCACAATCGCTGTGTACACAGTCACAGAGGGTGCCGTATCGCACAGAGAAGACACCTACCAGATTCTCCGCAGTGGAGGGTCACAGGAGGCCTCAAAGTAGGACAGCCGCAAGCATATGTGGCTCGATGGCGTAATGTGAATCGTTCTGTTGTTTCTCGGATATGGGGACAGTTTATAGAGAGCGAAACTGTATCCCGTAGACCAGGGTAGGGCCGACCATGTGCGACATCAGAATGGGAGGACGGTTATTTGGCTGTAAGGGCACGACGTTACCGCCTTAGTAGTGCACAGCAACCAGAATATGACCTCGCAGCACCCACTGGACGTGTTGTATCGAGGCAAAAGGTGTACAGAAGGCTTTGGCAGAGTGGCCTTTACTTTCGGAGACATGCTGCATGTGTACCTCTGACGCGTCATCACAGAAGGGAACTCTAGAATAGAGTCGTCAACATGCCTTCTGGACGGTCGAATAGTGAGGCAATGTTCTTTTCACAGATGAGTCCCGATTTGGTCTGGAGAGTGATTCTCGACGGAGTCCCATCTGGAGGGAATATGGAACACGATTTCGGGACTTAAACATTGCGGAATAACACCGATATCGAGGAGGAGCCCTTATGGTGTGGGCAAGGATTATGTTGACCATTCGAACAGCTCTTCGTGAAACAGTGCGAATGAATCGGCAAGGTTTAACTTCTGTCAGGTATTGGACTAGATCTTGGGATCTCATGTACGGTTGTTGCGAGACGCTGCGGGCCCAGACTTTGTATTGATGGATGATAATGTTCGACCTCTTAAAGCACGGGTTGTTGATGTTTTCTTGAAAACGGAGGATCTTGTACTTACGGCGTGGCCTGTTCGATCACCCGATTTGAATCCCGCAGAGCATGTCTGAGATGTATTAGGGAGGTGGGTTGGATCAGTTCAGCATCCACCAACCACTCTCCAAGACTTGCGAACCGCTCTGCAGAAAGAATGGGCATTATTTCCTCAACGTGAGACTTACGACATCATTCACAGCATACCCCGACGTGGTCAGGCCTGTATTACTGGCAGAGGTGGATACACTCCATACTGATCACATTAGCCAGTTCTCGGAGTGTTGTGCAAATCCGTTAAGTTGGAAAAAACCAAAAACATTATTTTCTACTGTTATGCATGTTGCAGTTGTTTACGTTCTGAATTCTTTGCATTGTTTCTACTTCACAAACACCTGTTCATACGGTTTCTTGGTAAAATAAATGGAACCTTGCAATATTTCTGTCTGTTGCTTTAATTTTTGGCACCAGTGTATATGGCTGGTCGGGCTTTAGTCACCGCTCCTCCCGAATCACACCGCACACAAACAAACCACTGTACAGTGCATGGCGTAGAGTACTTCGTCCCAATAATTTTATTGGTATTCCTTCCTGTTCCATTTGGGTATTGAGAAAGGAAAAAATGACAATCTTTATGATGTCTCTGTTTCAGGTTGCCAGTACCACTAGACTAATAACTGAACCCTGGACCATCGAGGGGCAAAAGTAGCTCTCTTAAAACGACAGGACACGAACAAAGTAAACCAATTGCATACAACGCAGTATGCTATAACCCTTTCTAGACAATTATTGGCAACGGTGCACTTACGCCTACAATATAGCATTGAATCTTTTGGACCGAGGTTTCAAAAACCGTGGATGGGCACGCGGAAAAATATGAGAATGTCGTCATTATTCCACCATAATCTAGGGAACTTGAAAACCCTACTCAACAAAATTTTTGAAGGAATTTCCTCTGTTAATTAATTGGTGGAGAGGACAAACAAATCCAAAATTAGGGGACTATATATTTCCAGATGAAAAAGGTTGCTATAGTGCAGTCCTCAGTTGACTCCTTCCAAATTCATTTCAATAATGGAACCCTGCGATACTGTTTTTATGGTCAGGAATAAATATGATCAAAAATATTCGAAACTGCTTGTATTTCTTCCAGAGAGAAAAAGAAGCCACATCTCCAGAAGACTGCATCAAAACACATTCCTTTGTACATCACAATTATTATCGCCAATATTCTATCATGATTTGCTGCAAAACTGTGCGATGAGGGTGAACATTTTATAAATGTATACCAGATTTGTTTTTGTATAGATACCTTAAAACAACCAGGTAATTTTAGAAATGTGGTTTTTTGCAACTTGTGGAATATGCCGAGTAAAATACGGCTTGCCCTATTTTTGATACGAGTATCACCACATCACGTGTAAATCATCAACTGTAAATACACTCCTGGAAATGGAGAAAAGAACACATTGACACCGGTGTGTCAGACCCACCATACTTGCTCCGGACACTGCGAGAGGGCTGTACAAGCAATGATCACACGCACGGCACAGCGGACACACCAGGAACCGCGGTGTTGGCCGTCGAATGGCGCTAGCTGCGCAGCATTTGTGCACCGCCGCCGTCAGTGTCAGCCAGTTTGCCGTGGCATACGGAGCTCCATCGCAGTCTTTAACACTGGTAGCATGCCGCGACAGCGTGGACGTGAACCGTATGTGCAGTTGACGGACTTTGAGCGAGGGCGTATAGTGGGCATGCGGGAGGCCGGGTGGACGTACCGCCGAATTGCTCGACACGTGGGGCGTGAGGTCTCCACAGTACATCGATGTTGTCGCCAGTGGTCGGCGGAAGGTGCACGTGCCCGTCGACCTGGGACCGGACCGCAGCGACGCACGGATGCACGCCAAGACCGTAGGATCCTACGCAGTGCCGTAGGGGACCGCACCGCCACTTCCCAGCAAATTAGGGACACTGTTGCTCTTGGGGTATCGGCGAGGACCATTCGCAACCGTCTCCATGAAGCTGGGCTACGGTCCCGCACCCAACATCGTGCAGCCCGCCTCCAGTGGTGTCGCGACAGGCGTGAATGGAGGGACGAATGGAGACGTGTCGTCTTCAGCGATGAGAGTCGCTTCTGCCTTGGTGCCAATGATGGTCGTATGCGTGTTTGGCGCCGTGCAGGTGAGCGCCACAATCAGGACTGCATACGACCGAGGCACACAGGGCCAACACCCGGCATCATGGTGTGGGGAGCGATCTCCTACACTGGCCGTACACCACTGGTGATCGTCGAGGGGACACTGAATAGTGCACGGTACATCCAACCCGTCATCGAACCCATCGTTCTACCATTCCTAGACCGGCAAGGGAACTTGCTGTTCCAACAGGACAATGCACGTCCGCATGTATCCCGTGCCACCCAACGTGCTCTAGAAGGTGTAAGTCAACTACCCTGGCCAGCAAGATCTCCGGATCTGTCCCCCCAAGCCGTTCCACAGGACTACATCCAGCATCTCTACGATCGTCTCCATGGGAGAATAGCAGCCTGCATTGCTGCGAAAGGTGGATATACACTGTACTAGTGCCGACATTGTGCATGCTCTGTTGCCTGTGTCTATGTGCCTGTGGTTCTGTGAGTGTGATCATGTGATGTACCTGACCCCAGGAATGTGTCAATAAAGTTTCCCCTTCCTGGGACAATGAATTCACGGTGTTCTTATTTCAATTTCCAGGAGTGTATTAAAAGCAATTTTACGTATGATGTCCTAGTGAACGCCTTGCATTACCTTCCTGGAAGTTTATTTGCAACTGTAGATTTTGCTTTGCCTTTCCTTTTCAAGGCTTTTACGAAAATGTTAATAAATACAATATATTAAGAATTGTTTCAATTTATCTGAAGTCTAAGTGACGCAATGACAGAATCATTGGTTTCCCCAGGCAGACTTTAGTCTAGGACTCAAGGATTACCATTCTCTACTCTTTCGGTTGAGCCAACCGGTGCTGAGGTCTTCGCTAACATAAATCGCTAATGCCTCGCCCAGTTAACACTAAAAATGATAGTAGTTGCTGAACTTTCGGTCATTTGGAGCTCCCATCTCTATCATTTTCACTTCTGGCCAAACCTTGCATATACCATAAATTTGGACGAAATCGGTGGTGCCGAAGTTGGCGCTGTCGCATAATCAGTTCAATGTTGCCACCCCTTTACTCCAAAACATGGTTCAAAAATGGCTCTGAGCACTCTGGGACTCAACTGCTGAGGTCATAAGTCCCCTAGAACTTAGAACTACTTAAACTTAACTAACCTAAGGACATCACACAAATCCATGCCCGAGGCAGGATTCGAACCCGCGACCGTAGCGGTCGCGCGGTTCCGGACTGTAGCGCATAGAACCGCTTGGCCACTCCGGCCGGCCAGAACACGGTAGTTTAACAAGAGAAAGTCAACTTCTTCCTTTTCTATTTTCCCAATTTAAAGCAATTCACGTAATTTATGTGCAAAGATATACAGGAAAAAGAAACACACTTGTGAAACACGGGAGTGCCCAGTCCAATTAATTCCCGTAATAGCGAGACATCTGCGTTGCCCCGGCGGGCGTAGAAGGTAGGGAACGGTCTTACCGCAAAGGGCAGAGGCGCAGCCATATTTTCCGTCTCATTACAGCGATGAGATGAGACGAGACGTCTCCTTGCCCGGCGGCGAGTAGAGACCCCAGATTAAGGGGGGCGTCGCCGCCCGGTATCGTAGGGGTTGACGGAGGGGCGGGTCTCCGTTTGATGTCTCACCCCCACACTCTGCGCTCCGGCGTGTCACAGACGTTTCCGCGAAAAAGTCACAGCCGCCGTGTTCTTTGCGGTCAGGGAGCAAGGGTGGAGCGAGGCACCCGCGCGTAAGTTAATGACGTCAGACGTGCAAGCAACGCGAGCTACACTCTCTCTCTCTGTGTGTGTGTGTGTGTGTGTGTGTGTGTGTGTGTGTGTGTCTGTGTGTGCGTGTGTATGCGCGCGAGCGCTTCAATTAGATGGCTCGGAGCACACGGTCGTATACTAAAGGCGTCCTCTTTGCCGTCTGTTGCAGTTCAATTTCGTGGGCAAGTTACTCGGTCCCAAGGGTAACTCCCTCAAGAGGCTTCAGGAGGACACGATGACGAAGATGGCCGTTCTCGGCAGAGGTTCCATGAGAGACAAGGCCAAGGTAAGCTGCGCCACCAGCGTTCTCCTCTCTCTCTCTCTCTCTCTCTCTCTCTCTCTCCACACCTTCCTGCATCCCCAACCATCATCAGCGTTACTGCATTTATTCACTGTGTTTATTTACCACGGAAGTCTCGTATAAACGAAACGCATTCTGAAGCCTGTGTAAGCCGACGTGCTGCCCTCTAATAATTTTTTTTATGGCAATAATAGCAGAGTAATTTTCTTTGCATCTAAGACCACAGGTGCAATGATTTTCTTGGCATACGTTCTTCGTACGAGGGTCACTCCAAACGAAATGTACACTATTTTTTTTTAAAAAAATCCATCTTTTATTCTACATGTTTGAAAGTTTTACAGTGTGTAGATCATCCTTTAGGAACAATATTTTCATTTCTCCACATAATTTCCATCCCTCTCAACTGCCTTCCGCCATCTTGGAACCAGCGCCTGCATACCCGCACGGTAAAATTCTGGACCAACCTGTCGGAGCCACTGTTTGGCAGCTTGCACAAGGGAGTCATCATCTTCAAACCTTGTTCCACGAAGAGAGCCCTCAGTTTCCAAAAGAGATGATAGTCACATGGATCCAGATCAGGACTGTAAGGCGGGTGTTTCAGTGTTGTCCATCCGAGTTTTGTAATCGCTTCCATGGTTTTTTGACTGGCATGCGGCCGTGCATTGTCGTGCAACAGCAAAACATCCTGCTTTTGCCGATGTGGTCGAACACGACTCAGTGGAGCTTGAAGTTTCTTCACTGTCGTCACATATGTATCAGAATTTATGGTGGTTCTACTTGGCATGATGTCCACAAGCAAGAGTCCTTCCTGAATCGAAAAACACCGTAGCTGTATCTTTTACAGCAGAAGGTGTGGTTTTGAATTTTTATTTTTTTTTCTTGGGTGAATTTAATGATGCCACTTCACTGATTGCCTCTTCGTCCCTGGTGAAAAATGATGGAGCCATGTTTCATCACCTGTCACAATTCTTCCAAGAAATTCGTCTTCACCACTCTCGTACTGTTCCAAAAGTTCGCTGCATACCGTTTTTCTTGTTTCTTTGTGAGCCACTGTCAACATCCTAGGAACCCACCTGGCACAAACCTTTTTTAACGCCAACACTTTCAGTATTCTGCAAACGCTTCCTTCCCCTATCCCAACGTAGCGTGAGAATTCGTTCACTGTGATGCGTCTGTCAGCAGTCACCAATTCGTTAACCCTCTGCACATTGTCTGGAGTGTGTGCAGTACGAGGCCTGCCGCTGCAAGGACAATCCTCAATATTGCCGTGCCCGCTTTCATCACGTAACCTGCTTGCCCACTGACTAACTGTACTGAGCTCGACACCAGCATCTCCATACACCTTTTCCAACCTCTTGTGGATGTTTCCCATTGTCCCTTTTTTACAGTACAGGAATTCCATGACAGCACGTTGCTTCTGACGAACATCAAGTGTAGCAGCCATCTTGAAGATATGCTATGACGGCGACACTCACGGGAACAGGTTGAACTAAGTTTGAAAACAAGCGGGAAGCATGTATGTACACACTGTAAGACTTTCACACATGCAGAATGAAAACTGTATTTTTACAAAAATAGTGTGCATTTCTTTTGGAGTGACCCTCGTAACATCGTATTCTACTGAACTTGTAATATCTGCCATCGCAGGTGATTTTTTTATGATCAAACACGTAACTAATGTACCTAGTAGGTTATTCCATATAGCGTAACTTATATTTTGTTTAGACTTTGCTTTTAGCTTCACGTAAAAACTGATCTAATGAAACTTTGATACTATTTTGTGAGAAACAGCTTTCAACAGAATACCTGGGAATAACCGAAGACAAAAACTGTACAAGGATACTGAAATTAAATAAAAATGGTCACTTTCGGGGGTCATAGTGTCACTCTCCTTCTTATGCCTGTTCCGGTCTCACTATCTCCTCCTTGGCCTTTGCACACACCTTCTTCGAGTGGGATAGCATTCCATTGCTTGTTTCTACATCTACATCCACATCCATACTCCGCAAACCACCTGATGGTGTGTGGCGGAGGGTACTCTGAGTACCTCTAGCGGTTTTCTCTTCTATTCCAGTCTCGTATTGTTCGTGGAAAGAAAGATTGTCGGTATGCCTCTGTGTGGGCTCTAATCTCTCTGATTTTATCCTCATGGTCTCTTCGCGAGATATACGTAGGAGGGAGCAATACACTGCTTGACTCCTCGGTGAAGGTATGTTCTCGGAACTTCAACAAAAGCCCGTACCGAGGTACTGAGCGTCTCTCCTACAGCGTTGTGGGATTCTCTGAGGTGACGTATGCAGTACATGCTCTTTTCAGTCCTTATTTTGTTAAATTACTTTTTCAGTTAATGGTTTTGTTACAAGTTCTTTCCTTTTCTTCATTCCTTATTTTTTCTTCTATTTTCCAGACTTCCAAATATTTAAGGAACTTCATTCCCGATACTTCAAACTGCCTTAGCTTTTGAGGTCTTAATGACGAACTTACTGCTGCATAGTGCGTAGCGTCATGACTTTATAAAATTTCATTTCTGTTTCTCATCTAATTTTATCCTTTCATTTTCTTCTAATCGTAGGACATATAAGTTTATAGTGGTTAATTTTCTTATTTATGTGTTTCTCTCTAATCAGAACTTATGCCACAGCCTAGGTAATGGAAATGGTATACCTATTCTGTTATTATGTTACCGATGATTACCTTATTTCTTAACCGGTATTTTCTTTAATAGGTTGTTGTTTTGTCGTGGTACCTTCAGATTAGAGCTTAAACTTATTTTGTGTAATCTATGTACTGTTGTTTGTAATTTGGCTTCGATGTCTGGTGTCAGCTGTTTGCTAGAATCTGTTCTTATTTTTGTGTTTTTATCAGGTGCCCTGAAAATGTCTTTTCGCCTATGTCGAACGGAGATCTGCACTGTGTATGTGCGCAAATGCTTTGTCATAGTAGTTAGATGCTAGGTGTGGTGTCATTAAAATATTAGTAGGGGATAGATCTTGCATCATGATAGGCACCACAGCCACGAACTTATTAAATGAAGACGGCATTTTTCTCACCTAGGCTGTAGTTGTTTAAGCGTCTTCTTCGTTGCACAAATGGCATTTTAAGCCATTGTCGACTGTTTTGCTGTATAAAAAGGACAATACATTACCACCATGGACAGGGAACAAAATAGTGTGAATATGGCTTAGTGAAAAGGTAGTTGTCTTTTAACAGGATGCCATTCGTATGGAAAAGGCAGTCACGTGACGTGTTTCCTATCGTTTTGGTTCGTAAATTGTATTGTTCTAGGTGATTTCACAGATGCTTAATGCCATCAATAACAGCGCAATCTCTAAATCAAAACGAGCGGTAGAGGACGTGAGAAACGGCTTTCCTAAATACAGGGTGTTCAAGAAGCTCCCACATATTCCTAAAGGAGGTAGCAGAGGAGAGTGTTGTACCCGGATGATAGTGTATCTAGAAACACATGATGTCTCCTGTTCAATATTTGAGTCTAGTGACTGGTTCTCGTGAAGGTGAGCGCACTAGAAACCGCCGTAAGCAGACTGCAGCATCTTCTAGTGTTTTTGTTGTTGTGAGACTTGAAGTTATGATTTGTGCAGCTTATTAGAATTTCTACATATTTAACTGTTTTGTAATATACTAAATCTACCTGGAGAATATTATTAAATCTTCATTATAGAGTTTCACGGCGAGTAAAATTTTGCGTAAGTTTAAAACTAGCCGCTCGGAGTGGCCGTGCGGTCTCAGGCGCCACTCACGCCGGAGGTTCGAGTCCTCCCTCGGGCATGGGTGTGACTGTTGTTCTTAGCATAATTTCGTTTAAGTTAGTTTAAGTAGCGTGTAGCTTTAGGGACCGATGACCTCAGTAGTTTCATCCCTGAATAATTCACACACATTTGAACATTTTTGTTCAAAAAAATGGTTCAAATGGCTCTGAGCACTATGGGACTTAACATCTATGGTCATCAGTCCCCTAGATCTTAGAACTACTTAAACCTAACTAACCTAATGACATCACACAACACCCAGTCATCACGAGGCAGAGAAAATCCCTGTTCCCGCCGGGAATCGAACCCGAGAACCAGGGCGCGGAAAGCGAGAACGCTACCGCACGACCACGAGCTGCGGACTTTGTTTAAAACTACTTACATAAAGTGTGGGCGGTTAAGCCATGTTCTGTTAGTTGTGCTCCATCTTGCGACTTGAAACGTAAGATAGTCTTCTACCACGTAAAACGTGATTTTTGTAAATGACTTCGGTTTCTTTAGTGTCTTAACAATTTTGCCTGTTCTGAATATGAAAATCTGTTTTAGGTACCAAAAGCTTCTCTTTCAATGTATTTTGAACTTGTAATTAGTTTCTGATAATAATGCACTTCTTCTTAATTTTATTTCACTTACTGATTATTGGTGTGTAGCAGATTGATAATGTAACACACAGACTATTAAATACACTATTGACGAAATTTTATCCCCTCCAACACTTTTCAAATTTGGATAGAGTATTTTTACCTAGGTACAAGAACATATTGGATCCCGGAACCGTATTTCACTTTGGCAAAAGCCTTACTTTTCCGAAGGAATTTTATGTAATTTCATAAAAATATATGAGCACATATAAATGGAATGCTATCATTCCGAGCTGGAACCAGAAAATGTACTTAACTTTTACGAGTGCGAATCAGGAAGTCTTTGCCTTTAATTTTTACTAGCCAAAATGAAGTACTGACAGGTGGCTACAGATATACATACTATTCTACGTACCCTAAAGAATTTTTCAACGTGTTATCCACGCCGGTTCAGACATTTGTCCCATCGTAGCAATAAATCTGAGATGCTCCAGTGGTAGAAATCGTCCGGACGACTGTGGAACCATCGTGGCACTGCTGCCTTGGCTCCATCGTTTAGCGAGAATCACCATCCTGCCGGGAACTTCTTCAGTGGACTGTAAACTTGAAAATCACTAGGGAGAGGTCCGGATTGTGTGGTGTGTGGTTCACACTCACACAATAAAATGACGGGAGCTCGTCGGCGGTTATGATTGCCACACGTAACCTCGCACTGTGGTGGATAACAACATCGTCTAGATTGAGAACCCCTCGGTGCTTCTTCCTGATGGCAGCCCGCAGACGTGACGGTGTGGAACAGTGGCTGGCGACATTGATGGCTGCACCCAGAGCTACGAAATCCAGCAGAGGCCGCCCACGGCGTTCCCAGAACACCGTTGACGTAACTTCCCCAATAGATGACACTGAACAGAATTTCTTTGTCACAGGTGAATCCAGATGTTTCCACATCATGCTCTGCTGCTTCGGTGTTGGCGTGATATGCAGTATCCACGCTGCTTCGCCAGTAACAGTGCGAAATACCGTTTCAGATTATTTAGTGAAGCAACTATTCGCTTGCCTTTCATGATGTCACCAAACCGTTCAGGCACCGACCAACATAAAACCTTCCGATACCCTACGGACCCGTGAACGATAGCGTAAACATACGAAGTGCCAAACTCCGAGGAAATCTTCTTGACGTGCACACGCCGATCCACTTTCACCATTACATCCATGCGGGAAATTTGCTGTCACCCAGCGACGAAAGCGGACTTCACGAACGCTCATTGTCATGCAAGTCTTCACCGCCTACTGTGAACTCACAACACCTCCTCCTCCTCCTCCTACTCTTCCTCACACTTCCCAAAGCAAGACACTTTTCTCAATATATGCGCTGCATTTCCCTGCGGATATCGATGGATGTTCGTCCCTTGCTCCACAGAAAGCGAATTACACTTCGTTGCTCGTACGTCGTGGATGTGTGAAACACAAGCGCTATTTTCACAAACTGATAGCAGCATCGTGCTGAGGAGCTACTGACAGATAAAGCAGGACCTCTCCATGAAATGCTGACTTCGCATTACAGCCGTAAGTTAGTTAAGAGATAGTGGACAAAAGCTGTCTGGAAAAGACAGGGCTGGCTGTAAAAGAGAGTCTTTGTGTTCCAAGGTACAACAAATGTGTTCAAATGTGTGTGTAATTTTATGGGACCTAACTGCTAAGGCCATCAGTCCCCAAGCTTACACACTACTTAACCTAAATTATCCTAAGGACAAACGCACACACCCATGCCCGAGGGAGGACTCGAACCTGCGCCGGGACCAGCCGCACAGCCCACGACTGCAGCGCCTTAGACCGCTTGGCTAATCCCGCGCGGTCAAGGAGCAACACTCCCCCCTGTTGTTCAAAACTAGAATAAAAGTTTCTTTAATGAAATGTTCTGAAATTTGATACCTGTTGAGATATGGACTAATCTGCCATCTCATTCCTATGTGTCTGTTACATAGAAGAAGACAATTCTGCATGTGTTTACCACACATTACGCACATCCTTTATTCCGGCTTCGCAGTGATTGACGTACTCTTTCAAATACACTTGACTTCATTCGGATTGGATCACATACATTAGTCGCAGGCTCCCATAACGTCTGCAAATTGTCGATGTGTTGGACGTACACCCATGACTTAGGATAAATTTCGTCTCAGCCAGAAATCCAACGGATTCAGATCCAGGGAACGGGGAGACCATACTACTGAACCTCCTCGAGCAATCCATCACCTATGAAACGTTGCGGTGAGGTACCGTCATACGATCCGTATAAAATGACGTGGTGTGCCGTTGTGAATAAGACACTGTTGTTACCTTTCTACAAGGACAATATTCTCAACCGCTCGGGTAATTCATCGCGCAGAAACTGGACATACACAACACTCATTAACCTGTTTGTTAAAGTGTATGGCATTACATACCTGCCATCGATGATTCCTGCCATACATTGATACTGAAGCCGCGTATGATGCTACTTTACTATGCCACCTCTTGTGAATCTGCCTCGTCTGTTAATAAAATGCAGGCTGTAAACTGCGGATCTTCAACGGATGACATCTCTCGTTTTCGTGTGCTTGCATTTAAGTTGTTCTAGTTGTGACCAATACTACCTCCTGTAGGAATGCGGAACACTTCTTTTAAAATACATTCTGTATTTCACACAGGAAATTTATTTCGCCCTTAAGTTGCTGGATTTGACATTAATAAGTACCTGCAAATTTTAACGTAAATATAAGAAGCAACAGTTGCTCATCTACATCTATATCGTACCCGGCAAGCTACGTTACTGTGTGTGGTCGAGGGTACTTTAGACTACATTGACTGATCCCCGCTTCCCTGAACCACTCGCGAATGGCGCGTGGGAGAAATGACTGTCGGTAGGTCTCTGTATTAACTCTAACTTCTCGAATTTTCTCGTCGTTATCATTTTGCGAGCTGTATGTGGGAGGAAATAATATATTGCCCGACACTTCCAGGTAAATATTTTCTCGAAATTTAAACAGCAGACCTCTTGTGGTGCACAACACCTCTCTTGTAACTTCTGCCTCTGGAGTTTGTTGTGCTTTCGCGCTACTGAACAATCCCGTGCCGAAATGCACCGTTCTTTGTGGGATCTTCTCTGGTCCGAGCACGGGGCTCACAACCCGATCCACATGCCACTGTTAGGCACTAATGAACGACTGAGTCCCTTACTTCGATTGCACATAATTCATTAAGGTCAATCCAACACAGTTATTTCAAATAACATAAATGAAGTTATATTTGAATCTGTCTGACATTAAACAGGAATAAAAAGAAAAACAATTTCAATATCAGCTGATTTAGAGCGTCAAGCGCGAGTTAAGCCAATAACCAGATAAACTAAACAATTCTCCGTAATTCAAAAGAAAGAGAAAAACAAAATTGAATCAGTACACCCCACTGACAAATATCCAAAAAACCTTACAATACTACTCAAAAGAATACACTGAAGTGGGGAGCAATCATTCACCCGACAGAACACTTCAAAATGAGTTCAATAACACAGCTGCGTGCCCCAGAAAACTGCAAGACATTAAATACACTTCATTTGACGAATAACAAATACTCATTAACATTACGCCACTAGTGTTTGAACTGCAGTGTCCCAAAGAAACAGGCGCTTATTCTGAATGAACAATTTTTTTATATGTTTAAATTACAGCATTAAGGAATTCCAAAAGATGTCCAATCACCCCCCCCCCCCTTTTTCAGTTGAGGCCCAAATCTTTCCCCTTTCTGGGCGGAGGCTGAGCCAGAAACACAAAATGCCACAAAAACACAGTTTTGCTGTGAAATCTTACAGGACACTCGGAAGCAGTTACAGACAAGGGGTCGGCAGCCACAAATAACACAGGCTAAGAGTCAGGCTGGGAGCACATCCTACGAGGACTTGTTCACACTATGCTCACCACGAACTGTGGACATTCCGGCCGAACATCCGCTTGCGGTGGCTGCCAGAAGGACGAAGCAGCCAACAGGCTCACACCGTGCTTCTCACACAGGCACCTCAATTTGTGCAAACATCTAGGCCAACACCAACTCCGGACTCCCCTCTCACTGCGAGGCTTGGCACAGTTTATATGAAATGCCTTCGAGGCAACCAGTAACCGCCGCAGGAGTTTCACGATTAGCAAACAGCCCCAGAGTAACAGACCATCACATATGTGCTTACGCTCGAGCCACAACTCCGCCAGTCTCACCGGCCGCCCCAAACCGACTGCCTCTCGCCGTCCCGCGCGCCCCAGCCGAAAACGCAAAGATGCTCATGCCCGGGGACGCGCCAAAGATAACAAGCCGATCGCTGATGATCGACCAGCGACCTGGCTGATTCTCTGTCTCTTCTGTCAGTCCTACCGGCTAAGGATCCCACGTTGATAGGCAGTACTCAAGAATCTGTGGAACAAGCACCTTGCAGGCCACTTCCTTCGTGAGTGAGTTACATTTCCTTAACTTTCTTCCTATGAATCTCAGTCTGGCATCTGATTTTTCTACTGTTTTTTTTTGTGATCATTCCACTTACGGTCGCTTTGGATAGTTACTCCTAGATAATTTTCAGCAGATTCCATTTCGAGCAATCTTTCGTGAATAATTATATTACTAGATTTCTTTTCCTATGTATGCGCAATAAGTTACATTTATTCGCGTTCGAGGACAAGTGCAAGAGCCTGCATCGTTCATCAATCCCTTGCAGGTCATTCTAAAAATCGGTACAGTCTTCTGGTGTTACTACTTCGTTATAGACAACCGCATCATTTGCGAACAACGTTAAAGAGCATCCGACGCTTTTTACTGGATCGTTTATCCACGCCGTAGACATTAAGGGTATTACACTGCCTTGGGATACTCAGGAAATTACACTTACATCTGTCAATTTTGTTCCGTTAAGGACAACGTGTTGAGTTCTGTCCTCAAGGAAATCTTGAATGCAGTCGCAAATCTGGTCCGACACTCGATAAGCTTGTATTTACTTCATTCGCCGACAATGCAGGACGTTGTCAAATTCCTTCCTGGAGTATAGGAACACGGCATCAACCGGAGGGCCGTTGTCTACAGTCCTATGGATCTCAGGGAGGAAAAGAGCGAGCTGAATTTAACAGGAGATCCCTTATTTAAGCTACACTTGCCTATATGAGACTAATTCTGAAATTTTGGTGTCTATTTTTACAGTAATTACTGCCGCTCTCGTTTTTGACGTAGGTGAATTTGCATGAACCTGTTACAGTATTGATTGAACTGCGTGAAAATTCCGTGTGTTCGTGCTGTAACGATAACGGCTCTGAGGAGATTTGAACTAAATAATTTTGATCGTAACTGAGTCTAAATATTTAGTTCGGGAGCGTAATCAATGACATTTAATGATATTAGACCTGGAAGAAACCGTTTCGATATCAAAGTTACTGCAAAAGCCACGTTCGCACTCAATAAACAAAACCTCGAAAGAATATCAACTATAGAAATTTCGCGAATGATTTTGGAAAAATGCGGACAACAAACTGTAAAACTGTTCAAAGATACAAAAGTAATTAAACTCACTCAAGACTTTGCGAACGCAGCAACGAGTTCCAGAACGTAAAGAGAAGTTCCTGGCATCGTATAGTTCTCAGATTTGCTACTCTGGTTACACCTTGCACCACTGAGAAACATTCCAATTCATTCCGATTTACAGAGGGAAGAGTGGAGACACGTCTGAGTGGTGTCAGGATACCTGTTGGGAACACGTGAAGCGTCAACGACGAGAATAAAATGTTATTATAGTTCATTTATTTATTCAAAACGTTTACAAGTCGCAGTTCTTCCGTAGCAGCCTCGGCTGTTGGTAATTCAGCTGTGTGTTGGATTCTAGCTGACGTCCGTCGAGTCAGCTCAGCGTTTTCCCCCCCGGAGGTGATGCCCGCGACCCTGGTGGCTCATGCTGCTTGTGGGCGGGGCTGCAGCTGCCCCAGCGCTAAGTGGTTCTCGCACCGCCTGCGGAGCGTACTCAGTCCCACTCCGAATTCTAGGACACCCCTTGACGAGCCATCCGATGTACCTGGCGTTTGTAGTCGAGAGGTCGGTTGATTTCCTCCGTACCCCATTTAGGTTGGAGCACCCGAAGAGCCGGCCGTTGTGGCCGAGCGGTTCTAGGTGCTTCAGTCCGGAACCGCGCAGCTGCTACGGTCGCAGGTTCGAATCCTGCCTCGGGCATGGATGTGTGTGATTTCGTTAGGTTAGTTAGGTTTAAGTAGTTCTAAGTTGTAGGGTACTGATGACCTCAGATGTTAAGTCCCATGGTACTCAGAGCCATTTGATCCATTCTGAGCACCCGAAGAAACGTTGACGCCAAGATGCCCTGTTGCTGGCTTCCGTGTTGAAATCCGCTACTGGCAACATTCTACGATGTTGTGTTGTCGTAAGACAGTCATTTTCTCCGTCAGTAAATGGTAGGCTGCGAGCAGCTTAGAATTTCATCAGGTGAAGGCCGTCATCTTTAGCACATTTTCGGCTAGTTCATAGACTGTGCTGGAGCATGTAGGACATACGTCCACAACAGTACCGTTATCATGGGATCCAGTGTTATTATTGCGAATGCCATCGATTCTAATGATCAATTCATGATGTGAGCTGGTGTATTTGAAGGGAGATAGCGTGAGGCTGTTACATAAAGCTTGGTTCTTAGTGACTGAATAACTTAACTCCGTCCGGACAGGCCTCGGTAGGCCTAGCTGTAGCGACCGGCCGCCGTGTCATCCTCAGCTCACAGGCGTCACTGAATTCGGATATGGAGGGGCATGTGGTCAGCATACCGCTCTCCCAGCTACGTCAACATCAGAACTCCTTATAACATAACAATATCTTATAGACTTCAGTACAAAACTAAATACACTTTTTACCCTTAATTTTCCTCCTGTTTCAAATACTTGCCTTAAAGATAAGGAAAGAGGCTGTTGTGTCTCTCTTTCTCATACAACCAGCAATCACTAAAATCAATTAAGGCTGTAATAATGTGTTCAAGTGCATTTGTGTTTCCCTACACATCTTCCATTCATCAGTAAAATCTTGCCTTAAACAGAATCACGACATAAAATTTTTCAAGATGTTATGTATATACTATGCAATCAAAAGTATCCGGACACCTGGCTGAAAATGAATTACAAGTTCGTGGTGCCCTCCATCGCTAATTATGGAATTCAATATGGTGTTAGCCCACCCTTAGCCTTGATGACAGCTTCCACTCTCGCAGCCACATGTTCAGTCAGGTGCTGGAAGGTTTCTTGGGGAATGGCAACTCATTCTTCATGGAGTTCTGTACTGAGGAGAGGTATCGATGTCGGTCGGTGAGACCTGGCACGAAGTCGGCGTTCCGAAACATCCCAAAGATGTCCTCTTGTATTCAGCTCAGTACTCTGTGCAGGCCAGTCTATTACAGGGATGTTATTGTAACTCCTCTGCCACAGGCCGTGCACAGTTGCTCGATCGTGTGGAAAGATGCAATTGCCTTCCCTGAATTGCTCTTCAACAGTGGGACGCACGAAGATGCTTAAAACATCAGTGTAGGCCTATGCTGTGATAGTGCCACGCAAAGCAACCAGGGGTGCAAGCCCCTTCCATGAGAAACACGACCACACCGTAACACCACCGCCTCAGAATTTTACTGTTGGCACTACACATGCTGCCAGATGACGTTCACCTGGCATTCACCATACCCACACCCACCATCTGATCGCCACATTGTGTACCGTAGTTCGTCACTCCACACAAAGTTTTTCCACTGTTCAATCGGCCAATGTTTACGCTCCTTACACCAAGCGAGGCATCGTTTTACATTTACCGGCGTGATGTGTGGCTTATGAGCAGCCTCTTGACCATGAAATCCATGTTTTCTCACCTCCCGCCTGTCATAGTACTTGCAGTGGATCTTTATGCAGTTTGGAATTCCTGTGTGATGGTCTGGATAGATGTCTGTCTTTTACACGTTACGACCCTCTTCAACTATCCGTGGCCAATGTCAGTCAACAGACGAGTTCGGTCTGTACTCATTTGTGTAGTACGTGTACCTTCACGTTTCCACTTCACTATCACGTCGGAAGCAGTGGACCTAGGGATGTTCAGGAGTGAGGAAATCTCGCGTACAAACGTATGACACAAGTGACACTCAATCACCGCACCACATTCGAAGTCCGTGAGTTCCGCGGACGCCCCATTCTGCACTCTAATTTCTAATGAATTCTGAGATCGCTGGTATGGAGTACTAGGAGGTAGGTGGCAGCGCAATGCACCTAATATAAAAAACGTATTTTTTTTAAAGGGGGGGGGGGGGAGTTCCGGATACTTTTGATCACATAGTGTATGTTGTAAACTGACAGTTAGACCTTCGTGGAAAACATTGCTTAGCCGTTGACCATTATGAATTTTTTTAACATTAACAACATTCTCCACTGACTTACTGTATTTAGAAGTCTGTCATTATTCTTTTCGTAACAACAACTGTTATATTATTAGAAATACGCAGTGGTGCATCAAATTTGACCTTCAGTTGAAAGCTCCTTTTGGTTGAACCAATACTTGTGGATGCATTTACAAAAGGTGAATAGTGTAAACAAGACAGTAAAGTAGACTCTCTGCAGAAGACCGCACAGGATGAATTAAGTTTACCTTTATTGAAAAGATCAGAAAAGTATGAAACAGCTTTTTTATTAGTTTGCTTATTGACAGCTACTAGGCCAATCACCTCAAATCAAATGTCTTCTAGTTTAAAAATTACATCTCTGGTGCCTGAAAACAAGGCATCAGCCAGAACATTGAGAACTGGAAGGATGTGCACCTCTATGCACAAGTCACCTAATCGGTTTTGGCGGTTGTGGGTAACAGGATGACAGGATGGGACTGACTGATTGAGGTGAGTTAACAATAAAAAATTTGTACATTATTAAATCATATTTTAGAAACATGTATATCATAAATTATTTTTGATCGCTCCATAGAAAAATCACAACGACACTGTTCACTTGACCGTAAGCAAAAAGAGACTAGATCCACGGGATGGACAAGTGTAAACTCAAAGCTCACAAGAAAAATGAATGTACTTCTTCAGAATTTCATCGTCGTCTTACCAGGATCAGGTGTTGTAGTCTTGTGTGTATCATCCATCTATCTCTTACGAGGTCAAACTAGTTCTCTCTTTCCAGTAGGCTGGTAATTAACTGTTGTTTTTAGAAATCTATTTTCTATCATTCTATCTGTACGATCTTCCATTTTATTCTATTCTCTTTTATCTTGTCATTAACTGAAAAGAATTTTACATCTAATCGTATAGTTATTTTTCTAGTTTTATCCATTTTATTACATCCCCTTACATAGTTTTGCCTTCTTAAACGTAGAAATAACTTTATCTGTGTTCCATTCCTAAGGTACGAAAAGTTCTTCCAACACATATTTAAAAATTGGAAGAAACAAACTTCTGAAATGATTCCTACATATCTAATTTGGCGTTAGTGCCATCTAGGACAGTAGCTTGGCCATTTTTTGTTTCATTTAATGCTGCATTTAATACTTTTACTCCTGTTTGATTTACAGAATTACCATAGGTTTTTATAGAATAACTTTGTTCACTGTCTTCATCATGTCACAAATTTCTGTAATGGCCTATTAATTGATTTTCTGGTATTATGTTAATGTTTGCAATATCTTTCACCGGTTCATTCTCATGCTTCATGATACCTAGCATACCATTTTAAAAATACATCTTGGTGCCAGTAAAATTACACGTTACAGAACTTCACGATTTTTAAAAATCAAACAATTAAAAGTTTCTTTTATAATGAACTTTGTTGGATCCTGGTCAATGCTGCCCAAAACCTACCTGCTATGACACATCCATCTTTATCGATTACGCATACTGAGCGGTAAGCAATCGTTCCTTCATTATGTGTAATTCACATCATAATCAACACTAAAATGTTTCCCTGAACCATTTCAGTTTAAGCCACGAGACAACACCACGTCCGAACATCAGATGAAATAGATTTAAATACCAAATTATCCTGAATTGTGGCATCCATTAATAGGTAAGGCAATCTGTGGCATGTGACCTGCCCAGTACATCGAGAAACATCCGTTTGCATGGAATCTAAAGAATACAATCAATGTGCCTAAGCAGAAGCGGGATTAGCAGCACACTTCCTCACAGTACTTAATCGAAGGGCTCTTCTCTAGGCACTTTCTAAACAAATTTGTTGGAGTGTCTCGCAACAACTTTCCATGTCCAACGTGTCAAGATGGATGGCCAGAACTTCCCGCACAACACCAACGAGCCACGCCTTCCACAGTGTCAAGTCTATACTCCATCCAATAGATCACGGGACTGCCTTCCCTGCTGACAGCCGTTGCCGCTACTAGTCCGCAGTTATCACCGCCCTGCACCGACGATGCCCAAGCTTTCACTCGCACCAACCCTCGAGGTATCGCCGGTTTTGCCTGAGGGATCGAAAACCATCTCTACCTAGTGGGTCAGTGAAATAGTGCCAACCTTGTGCCTAAGAAACAAACCGAACCGCCCTTGGGACGCACTTTAGGGGGACTCGCGAATTGTTAAAGTTGTTAAAAATTTTTTTCTACTTAAATTTTGGCTTCCAGTACTATCGTACCTACCTTTGTGGCCTACGTGCCCAGTAGAATCATCGCCTCAACAGCAGTTGTTTGTTCTTAAAAAACACGCCGAGCCAGAAATTTTCCCGTGCTGCGTCTGAGTGACCAATGGGAAATTTAGTGGAGGAATCAGTTGCTGACAGCGGTACGCTCTCTCTGCCTCTGGCTCGCAGCTAAGCATGAAATCCATCTTTTCCTCTGCCTCCTACTTGCCCTCGGACTTACGACATTTTCTATAACCACTCCGGTTGGATGATGGTCTTTTCTTATTCTCAAGTTCGCGCCCTATTGAATGTCGCATCTTTGAATAGATTTTATGATGATTCTGAAACTTCCTACTTTATTTAGTATCTGTGGCTGAACACAATCCAGCCAGCCCCTAAATTTACTACTAGCATCCCGGTACAATATCTTTGTAAGCCGAATCCATGCTCTCCTTCATGAAAACATAGGCACCGGTTGCAAAGACAACTTCCCAACATCATGAACAGCTAATACAATATTGCTACTTTCATAATCAAGTTGGGACTTCAAGTGGATCTCAGCGATCAATAGGATACGTCCTTTACAGGTAAGGCTCAGACATTGTATTTCAGATACTTGAGAAGGTGGTCACTCTGATGCTCAGTGATAGGGTCTGATGGAAGCCTGTTACAAAGCCGCGATGATGTATTGGGACTTGGCACAAGAAAGCTGCAAGCACTTCTCACAAATCTGTAAGCACGTGGAGTGGTACAATATACTAATGACCACAAGATCATTTAATTACATTCATGTGTAAAAGATGTTGAACCTTTACATCTCAAAAGAAGACCACACAGTGATCGGTTTCTTGCAATTTTTTATACTTATGAGACTTGAAGTTCAGAACTAAAATATCAATATACCAAAGTTTTTCTACACAACACTCATAAATTCTCCAGAAATTCTGTTTTGAAATTTTTGGAGTTTCTTTCATTCACTAAACTTATCGCGATTTTTCTTACGGCTGTGTCGCTGAGTGGTAGAACGCTGCTTGCACATCGTGTGCTCAGGTTCAATTCTTCGTGTGAGGCAGATTTTTAAGCAGGAGGCATATTTTACGTACATTGTCTAACATTCTGCGTGGTGTCTGTTTGTTCTAAGTCGTGTCTACCTACCACTTCCGCGCAACGACGCTCTGAGCGCGTTTTTTAGGGAATTGACTAGTTTGAACCTGGGACCTGTTGCTGGTAAGGAGACGCCAGACCACACATGACATGTAGAGTTCAGTCAGACTAGCGATGAATAATCAAATACTTATGATTTCAGCGTCAGCTCTACTGCACTCCTTGCAAAAGAATCTTAAAACTAACTAAATTTAGTGGAAGGGGTTCAAGGCTTTCCTATTAAAATAACGTCGAAAAAGCAGTTACGTTTACCATTGGAAATTTTATTCTACTCACAAAACATTTTTTATAAATTGCACTACTGATAAAAGGAAATATTTTAATACAGGATGATAAAAACCAACTGCGTTCAACAAAAATGTGAATGAATATTGCCTGAATGGGTTTCCAAGTTATATAATGGATCGAAGGATGACCTATGCCATATCACATCTATAATCTAGGTTTAAATTAAGTTTCACAAAAGAGAAAACTATCAAAATGGTCTACAGTGACCCTCAATTATCTTTAATTACTTATCTAACATGTCGTAAATTACAGTGGCTGATGTGGCTTCTCAATAATTATATAACAGAAACATCATCACGTTTGAGATTTTTACTTCAAGTAGCAAATGTGAATACCAAGAGATTTAATTGACGATCGACACTAGTATTACATAAAAAGATGGTGTAACAGATGAGACTTCTGCAGTTCTGAGTGAAGCTTTATGAGCTGTTATGTGGCATCGCGTGCGTTCATTACCTTGTCGTTGGTTAGGCAGCATCAGGGGGCGGCGGGCGGCGCAGCTCCATATAGCTCGCCGTCTCGGAAGCAACTTTCTTAACTTCTCCTTACTACAATTTACCGATGTTGGTTTAAAAAAAAGCTATCTGGCTGTGTATTCAACTGGCCAATCAGGATCTCAATGTTAACTTTAAGCACCGCCTACAAAATTCTGTCTATCCAATGAGAAACATTATACTTTTTGTGGTTGGGCAATGTTTTTAACGTTTGCAATGTAACAGAGACATGAAAAAATCTCATGCTAAAACTTGCAGCTGGTGTGGCCCTTTTAGTGTTATCGTAAGATCTATACTGTTCATCTGGAGGGCTCTATCTTTTAACATTGGCTAGGGGGTGGTCCTGGTGGTCGGCAGGCGATGTGGGTGTCTGTCCCTTATCGTAGGGCCTTCTAGCTTAACACGGTTCTGCTCTCGGCTTCTGTTCTCGTTTCTTCCCTGGGAACTGTGTCTGTTTCACAGTGGGAAAGTATGACATGCATTTAGATGTTCTTGTGATAGTCTGTGGTATTCCATTTGCTCACTCGTTGATCGTATTACTTTGGTTAATTTAATGTCAGCATTTATTTGGAGCTATGTGACATACTGCCAGATTTGCTTATCATGTCTGGGTTTTCATGGAAGGTGTTGGATTTGCTTGACACCTTACATATCACCACCCTTCGAACTTAATTTTGCACTGAAGTTAGGCAATGATTGAATCGTTGTCTAAGTCAGTCAAAAATTATTCCTGTATCTAAATTTTGCTGCCTACGGTTCAGCCATGTTATCCTGGTTCTATGCTAGTTTGTATTACTGATTTATATTTTTATATTCTTCCACATTATTCTCAAAATATGTTTATAGTGACAAGAGAAGAATATATTTATGCTATTAATTTTTAATTATTTTCTTTCTTTATTTAAGTGTTTGTTTTTTAAGAAGTTTGTTATCGAATGTGAGGAGTCTTTCACATCGATTTTCTTAGAAATATTTTTTTACAAATGTGGTAATTAAGTAAAATCTATTCCTAACACATTTTATAAATATCATGTACAAGTAAAATGTTTTTGTTTCTAGACACTATTTTCAACATTTTTCACTAACAAATAAGAATTATTTCCAAGAATTGCTTTGACAAAGAAATATACATACACAAGTATTGAAATATTATCCTAACAAATGGTACAAATGTTAAAAAAAGGGAAAACATCCAACAAGATAATTTTTTATTTTTTATAAGGAGAAAGTAAGTAACATATAGTTATTCTTTTATTTTTATGAGGAGAAAATAAGTGGCATATAGTTTTAGTGTTTATTATGCCTTACTTTTGTTCTTTATATACCGTCCATTTCAGAACTAATGACTTATTTTTATCGATAGTCTATTTTTTACTTAAGTCCTTAGTCAATGAATGTTATTTTGTAGTTTATTAGCTGTCTGGTGTGCTTAACTTATTTAGTTTTTCACACGTTTCTTTTGCACAATTCCTACATCACATAATTTGATTTCAACATTCACACAATCCTATGAATGTTTGAGCATGAGGTTGGCGAATGTTTTGCACGAAGGTGATGGACTTGAGCGAGATTGATGTGGGCAAGTATTTGATGGACAGCTTTGTTCGTCGTTTCTTGTTGGCTTTGCAACAGTGTGTTGCTGTTGTGGAAGTCCCATAATGGAATGGCGCTGTTAGTGCAGAATTTCGTGGTTTACTGTTAGTGCAGAATTTCGTGGTTTACTGGCTTTGTATGCGTGAAAGTCATCGTTATGTGTCGCTGAAAGCGGTCGTTTTTCGTTGTAATACTTTGCAGATGACTAGTTTACAATAGGATAGGGATTTGGGAAGGTATGTCGTCTGTTCTTCACCCATCTTCTTTCTTGGTCTCAATCTTACGAATCTTCAACTTCTGTTCTTCCTGCTTTTTCTCTGCTTCTTACTTGATTCTTGGTTCTTCTCTGGCAGGATATGGGAATATTTATTGATAAGTAGTCGCTTTGAAGTTCTCCTCTTAGTAACAGTTTGATAAATTGTTTGGACATGTAATTTCTATTTTGTGGACGTTTTCTTCAGTTTCGTGCATCATCATGCTGTTTAATAGCAGTAGTGTGACTTTTACACATATTTTTTGCCAGTGGTGGCTTGCCGAAGCGGTCTTCTCGTTGGGCTGTTTTTTGCTCGCTCCGCTGAGTTGGGGTGTTCCAGGGCCCTCTTGGCCTTCCTTATTCTGTCTCAGCAGGATTCCGCCACTCTGTGGTTCCGTTTAGCAGCAGATTTACTGCCCACTTCGGCTACAAGGGCCCTCTGTTGGTCTCGCTGTCCTTTCCCTTCTCTCGATGCTTCTGCCTTGTAGGAATCGTGTCTTGCTAATTACGTCCTTTTCTTTCTTGATACTTCTCGCATTGCAACTTGTGGGTCGTTGCATCTGGTCCTTGCTGGAGTTTTTACAATGGTTCTTACAAAAAGTTTTACTTATAATCATCTAACATATGTCTAGTACCTACATTGTTTTACGCCTTCTTAAAAAGCTTTACAAATTTTGGCACCCTTTCCAGGTTACAATTCTAAAATATTTTGAGTGTTAACTTGTACAAGAATCCTCAAATTAGGTTTTTATTTTTGTGTTGTGTCATGGTGTATAGCCTTTTAGTATTTCATGCTGTTAGACTATATACGCTTTATCCCTTCACCTTAATCTATGGGTACTATTGGTGTTATTTTTGTTTTTGCTTTTATTGAAACTACTTTCTTTTTCCCACCTTCCTCTCTCCTCATTCTTCTTTCTACTGACGATCTTCTCTTCCACATAAACTTGAAATATTCTGCTGATTATTTACCAGTAATAAAAATATTCTTCAAACTTTTTGATATGGCTCACATGGTGAAGTCCTAAGGTTTTGCCTGTTTTTGGGTTCATTAGTTCCACAGCATTATCATGAGCAATTCGGCTAATTATGTCAGGTCCTTTGTATGCAGCGTAAAACTTATGTATTTTGTGTTTCTGTTTGCTGGAGAGATGGTGTGTTTTACAAATACTTTCTGGCCTACTGAGAATGTTCTTTTAATTGTTGCTCTATCTCCTTTTCATTTTCTTTTAATGGCTGCATTTCTGGTGTTGGAGAGTGTTGTTGCTATGACTTGTTTGTGCTGTCTACGTGGTAGAATATGGAATCTAACATTTTCTCTGGTTATGTTTGGGGGTTAGGTTCAATATTTTTAAGTACAGTAACTGGTGGTAGTAAAGTAGTGCTATGTGGCATTTCATTTATTACTTCTTGAAAATCTTTAAGGTATATATCCCAAGTGTTGTGTCTTTTGCCTGCATATAATCGGCATAAAGTGCCTATGTCCTTCATAGATCGTACTGCTGGATTTACGTTAGGTTTGTAAATAGGTTTTATTTTGTGTTGTTTTAACATGTTCTGCCATTGCACTGATTTGTATTGTGGGCCATTATCCGAAATTATTCGTTCCACTCAACCTACTTGTCTGAGAAAATCTTGTCTAAATGCTTTACTTATAGTAAGACCTGTTGCCTGTTTTAATGGTGTCAAGGTAACATATTTAGAAGTAAGTTCCAAAACGACAAATATGAAAATATATCCATTTTTTGTGTGTGAGGTAGCCCCATCAAATCTGTTGCAGCTATTTGTTTTAATTTTTTAGGGATTATGGGAAACATAGGTGGTTTTGTTTGGAAAGTGGCGTGTTTACCCCTCATACATTTTTTGCATTTGACTAATATTGTTCTAATTTGTCTTTCCATAGTAGGAAAATGGCTTGTTTTTTTTTTTTTTTAAAAAGCATTTCTTTGGTCCAATGTGGCCATTACTTAAATGTGTATACCATGTGTACTTATTAATTAGTTCATCTGGGATATAAATTAACCATTCATAATTAGTTCATCTGATATATAAATTAACCATTCATTCGTTGCAACATTTCGTCTAAAAAATAAAACATTGTTTTTTACAAGATAGTGCTGTTGAATGTCTGGAAAATCCATACTTCTAAACTTGTGTTTGATTCCTAGTATTTCAGGATCCTTGTCCTGTTCTTTGCCTATGTTTTTCAATGCTGTCGGAATGTAGTTTTCGAAAGGTACTTGTTTCATATAGTACATTGTAAACTGGTCTTCTGCTGCTTCCAAACCTATGTTATTGGATGCACCCTGTGGACATGGTGATAAAGCATCTGCTAATACATTCGCTGGTACTGGTATGTGTGTAGTAGTGAAGTCAAATTCTTGTAGTGTTAACATCCATCTGGCTAACATCCCATGAGTTAGTTTGGTGGATAACAGAACTTCTAATGCTTTGTGGTCAGTGTATACTTTTGTTTTTCTTCCGAATAGAAAGTATCGAAAACGTTGGAAGCCCTATACAATGGCCAATGCTTCCATTTCCGTGACTGAATAGTTTTTCTCGCTTTTTGTGAGTACATGACTGGCAAATGCAATTGTTCTATATGATCTTAGCCCTGCCTGTTCGTATTCTTGGTATAAAACAACTCCTAAACCTGTTTTCGCTCTATCAGTGGCCATACAAGAATTTTGTGTTAGATCAGGATGTGCTAAAATCAGTGCTGTTTTTCACTTTTAAAAATTCTTCATTGGCTTGTTGATCCCATACCCATGGCGTGTTTTTTCCAGTCAATGCACATAGGCGTGGTGTTGCGAGAGAGTCGATCCAAATAAATTCTTTATAGAATCCGGTGAGACCTAGAAATCCTCTGAGAGTTTTCTTATTATATGGAGTACAGAATTCTTTGATTGCCGTTAGCTTTTTTGGGTTGGGCATTACTCCTTTCTCTGAAATTATGTGTCCTAGAAATTTGACCTCTCGCGTTCCAAATTTGGATTTTGTTATATTTACTGTGACCCCATGCTCTTTCATGATCTGTGAAAACTGATTTAATGTCTCATTGTGATGTTCCCAAGAGGGTTCTGCTATAATCACATCATCAACATAACAAGTAATTTTTTGTAAAATTTCAGGACTGAGTATAGTATTAAATCCCCTAATAAACGCTGATGATGATATGTTTAAACCAAATGGCAATCGTTTAAATTGATAACATCTACCGAATACGACAAATGCTGTAAATTTTATACATTCTGGGGCCAATTCTATTTGCCAGAAACTATTCCGTAAATCAATTGATGAAAATATCTTAGCACCGTGGAAGTTTTGTATCAATTCCTCTAATTTTTCTGGGCGATCTGTCTCAGTGATTATGATTGTGCTGATCTGTCTGGAATCAAGCACTAACCTGATGCTCCCATCTCGTTTTTGTACAATATGGAGCGGGCTGTTATATGTGGAGGTAGCTGGTTCAATAATATCATCATCTAACATTTTAGATGTCTCCTGGAATACTTTATTCCTGTAGCTTAATGGGATTCTATAGGGTGGCACTCTAAATGGTTTGAGCTGTTTTACTTCAAACTTGTACTGAAAGTGTTTAATACTGCCAGTCTTAGGTAAAAATACCTCTGCTTTATCTCGTAAAATACTCTGTAATTCTCTTTTACTGTGTTCCGAAATACCTTGAACTTCTTGCAATTTTTCGTCAATTTCTTTATGGACTTCTAACATGAGTTGCGGCGATTCCCCCTTTTGTGCATACCATTCAAATTCTTCATCCTCTTTATCTCGCATCATTTTTAATTATTTGTTTATAACTGGTATTTCTTCTAATCTTAGCTTTTGCTCAAAGAGAAGTGTGACATTTCCGAATGTTATGCTACCTTTCTCCATATCTATTATCGCTTGTCTCTCATTTATAAAAGCTGCACCTATATTCAAATCTACAGTTAGTTTAGGTATAATCACGAAGTTGGCTTCGATCTTTTGACCTTGGCACGAAAGAGTTAACCTTGTTTGTCTCGTAACTTCCGCAGCATTGTTTCTAATAGGACCTCTTACTTTAATCTTACGTGTTTTCAGAACTGGCATTTCCTCATTGGCATTAAACTGCATGAATAAATTTTCTGAGATCGCGGTCAGTTCACTTCCGCTATCAATTACAATATTGACTGGGATATGCTTTACCATGGCCTTCACAACTGGTTGAATTTGAAAGGGTTGGTTCTGTTCTTGTTTTTCTTGCATCAACGAATCCTCCACTGAATCATACATGAGTCTTTTCAGGACTTTCCCCTGTGAATTCGAACTTTTTGTAGGATAAGCTTCGACTGGTACTTCTCTCTCTTTTATTTCCTCTTCTCTATTTCTTCATTCATTTACGCTTTCTTCAACATCCTCTACCTTTTCCTCATCCTCGTCTATCTTCTCCTTCTTCGACGCTACTTCCACATAATCGCATCTAAATGATCTAATTATCGCTTCATAGCTTCCTTCATTATACAGGGTGTTACAAAAAGGTACGGCCAAACTTTCAGGAAATATTCCTCACACACAAAGAAATAAAATATGTTATGTGGACATGTGTCCGAAAACGCTTACTTTCCATGTTAGAGATCATTTTATTACTTCTCTTCAAATCACATTAATCATGGAATGGAAACACACAGCAACAGAACGTACCAGCGTGACTTCAAACACTTTGTTACAGGAAATGTTCAAAATTTCCTTCGTTAGCGAGGATACATGCATCCACCCTCCGTCGCATGGAATCCCTGATGCGCTGATGCAGCCCTGGCGAATGGCGTATTGTATCACAGCCGTCCACAATACGAGCACGAAGAGTCTCTACATTTGGTACTGGGGTTGCGTAGACAAGAGCTTTCAAATGCCGCCATAAATGGAAGTCAAGAGGGTTGACGTCAGGAGAGCGTGGAAGCCATGGAATTGGTCCACCTCTACCAATCCATCGGTCACCAAATCTGATGTTGAGAATCGTACGAACACTTCGACTGAAATGTGCAGGAGCTCCATCGTGCATGAACCACATGTTGTGTTGTACTTGTAAAGTCACATGTTCTAGCAGCACAGGTAGAGGTGAATCGAGGAAGTACAGTACATACTGACGAAACTAAAATGAGCTCTAACATGGAAATTAAGCGTTTCCGGACACATGTCCACATAATATCTTTTCTTTATTTGTGTGTGAGGAATGTTCCCTGAAAGTTTGGCCGTACCTTCTTGTAACACCCTGTATACGTTGGGTTGTGTGCCTGCTAGTAACTTCTTTTCAACATCTGTCGACTGCGCATTATCCTCGTTGAATTCGCTTTCCCTGGTTTCCATCTCAAATATCTCTGCAACACTCATTACTTCGTCCTTTCCTCCTACATTCGTTGTGCATGCCTCTGGTAATTCATCTTCCTCGTCAGTATTCTCCCAATTAATTTCGTCCCAACACGATATTGTTATTTTCCTGTCTTCGTTTTCATCTGGTCCCTGCGGTTTTGTTTCTTCCTTCTTCTCTTCTCGTGATAAGGTATTTACTTCTCTGTTCAAGGTGCTGCAATTATCCTGGGTCGGTGCGTCATTCTCTTTGGCATGGGCGCTTAGCTGTCAATTCGAACGTTTTTCGAGGTTTGGTGGTCTTACCTCCACTTCTTCTATCTGTATTCTCTTTCCTTGCTCCGCTGTTGATATTGGTTTCTTTGTTGATAATTTGTCGGTCTACTGGCGCTCCAATACCCGTTTCGGTTGTCATTGTTCCCTCTGTAATAGTGGTTGCCGTTCCTGGGTGGATTATAGTTATTGCCATATTCTCTTCTAAATTCATAACCGGTTCTTTGTTGAAATCTATTGTCGTTTCTTGGTGCGAAGTTATCACGTGGTTCGTAATTATTGTTTCTTCGTACTGTGTCTTGTGGATTCCACTGCTTTTTGCTTTCGTTTTCACGCGCGCTTCGTCTTTTTCTTGCGTCATCTTCCGAAAATATAAACTCTAGTTCTCTTAGAATTCCTTTAAATGTTTCGACGTCATTGCCTCCGCGACCTACTAATGATTGCTGGTATTTCAATGGTAACTTCATCGCGCATAATTTAATCAACTCTCCGTCACTGTATGGTAGATCTAAGCATTGATTTTTCTTTGCCATTACTTCGAAAAATTCCACGGGACTCTTCTCTCCTGGATTTTCAAAATATGGGTTCTGTAATAATTCGTACTTCACTCTGTTCTGTGCTTTGCTGGACCAATATCGTGAGAGAAACTTCTCTCTGAAATATTCGTACGATCGGCATGTCGCCGCATCATTCTGCATGGTTTCTGCGACTGTTCCTGACATGCGTGCACATATAAAGTCTAATTTGTGTGCTAGCGTCCAGTGTTCTGGTAATCCTACTCGGAATTGATCAATGAAAGTTCGTGGATGTAATGAGTTTCCTTCTCGAAAGTGTTGAAATTTTCTGACTGTGAGGAAACAATCGTCGTCGTACTTCGTCATGGTTCCATATGAAATTCGCGATTCTTCGCCACTTTTGTTTCTGATCATTTCTCCTGTCGTTCTTTCCGGTTGTGGTAGATCCATTGGATATTGTCCACTGTAACTTTCGCCTACCCTTGCGTAGTATCGTTGGAGTGGTACGCAATAATTTTCTTCCATCGGTTGTGAACGTGTAGCTGAATGCATTGGACTGTTCTCTTCTCGACCTGGCTTTCCATTGTCACGTATTGGTTCGGTATCTTGTCTGGCTAACCTTGCCGCTTCATTGCATGATCCAGACTGTCTAGAAACATACATTTGTGGTTCTGCATGTATCTGTGGTGCCGTTTGTTCATCAAGAATTTCGAAACGTGTTTGTTGCTGTGCAGGCTATCTGATTTCACGTATGTTACATTCCGCCTGTGATTGGAATCGCAAATGCATGATATCTTCGTGAATTTCTTGTTTTTCCGGTGCTGTTACAGATACGGATATGGTTGCAGACTCAGTGCTTGTTCGATCTTGTTCACTACGCTCTTCAATGGTTTGCAACAACTCTGTTCGCAATTCCTGAAATTGTTGCTTCGTTTGCGCTTCTATTTTGACTTTGTGGTTATCATATCTTTTCAGTACTGCTTTCGTGATACGTTTGTGTAACATACTGTTTTCAACAATTTCACGCGATGTACCTGCTGCTTGTCTAGTAATTACGTTTATCTGTTTCTCTAGTTTCTTGACTTCTCCCTGGGTGTTGTTACGTAATGTTTTGATCTCGTCCTGGATGTCATTACGCAATGTTTGTACGTCCTCTTGTACCTTGCCAATGTCTGTTCTCAATTGATTGTGACCTGTTATTAAGTTTCCTATCACTTCTCAAGATTCTTTTGCCTCATCTTCAATATGACTTAGGTGTAACTGAATTTTTTTGTTTTGTTCTTTAATCTCACGCATTTGTCTCGTGGTTTCTGCAATTTGTTTCGTCGTTTCTGCATTCTGAATTTTAATTTGGTTCGCAATTTCTTTATTTTGTCTTGTCATGGTTTCCGTCATTTGTTGTAATAATTCTGCCAGATTGGTGGGTCCTATTGCGTTTTCTTCCGACGTCCTATGCTCTGTGTTTTCACCCAAGTGTTGGTTCGCAACCGATTGCATTGAACTGTACGGTGACACGTTTCTGCTCGCATTCCTTGTACTCTGTGGTGAGGGAGCTCTGATTACTTGTACTATGGGTTCTACGTATTCAAGACGCAAGTTAGAATCCTCATCGACTGTCTCTCTACTTTCCTGCTCCTCTGTCGTATGCTGACCTAGGTTTTCTGTGCCTTGGCGTACATTATCCTCGTTATGGTGCGTTATCTGTCCTATTTCTCGAGATACTGCATCGACTGTTGTACTGTCCTCTATTCTCTGTCCGTGTTCATGCTGGGTCTCTACCTCAATTCGGTCAATGTCTCGATCTGCCATTGCTAATCTTTCCGAATCCCTTATTTTCTGTTTTAAAAGCAATTCACGCATCCTACTTCCGTCAACATGCGCTCATACGATCTCACGCGTTTCACAAATTTTATGTTCACACAACTTGACACTTATTATACCGAAGACCAACAATCCATTCACTTACTTGTTGGGTCAGAACCAACTTGTCAACGATGTATCCGCCACCTGTGAGCTTGCATTGGAGAGAGAACTTAATTCTAACAATATTAAAATTCATAATTTAATTATGTTATTGTCTCTGCTAGAATGTCTCACTTTCTATTGAATACTTTCTTACTGTCTATCGCTGTAGCTACTGTTTTCAACTGTTTATAACTTTCAAAAAAAATTTATTACCAAAATTTTTCAACAGGTTATTTTTCTGACCTAGTTTGCATGTGGTCGACCTTCAATCATGGTATTTTACTATCCTGGCAGGGTCGCCATTCTCTAACATTCTGCGTGGTGTCTGTTTGTTCTAAGTCATGTCTCCCTACCACTTTCGCGCAACGACGCTCTGAGCGTGTTTTTTAGGGAATTTACTAGATTGAACCTGGGACCTGTTGCTGATAAGGAGACGCCAGACCACACATGACATGTAGAGTTCAGAAGAGTTCAGTGAGACTAGCGATGATATAATCAAATACTTATGAATTCAGCGTCAGCTCTACTGCACTCGCTGCAAAAGAATCTTAATAATAACTAAATTTAGTGGAAGGGGTTCAAGGCTTTCCTATTTTTAGTTAGCTGGTAAAATAACGTCGAAAAAGCAGTTACGTTTACCATTGGAAATTTTATTCTACTCACAAAACATTGTTTATAAATTGCACTATTGATAAAAGGAAATATTTTAATACAGAATGATAAAAACCAACTGCATTCAACAAAAATATGAATGAATATTGCGTGAATGGGTTTCCAAGTTCTATAATGGATCGAAGGATGACCTATGCCATATCACATCTATAATCTAGGTTTAAATTAAGTTTCACAAAAGAGAAAACTATCAAAATGGTCTACAGTTACCCTCAATTATCTTTAATTACTTATCTAACTTGTCGTAAATTACAGTGGCTGATGTGACTTCTCAATAATTATATAACCGAAAAATCATTGCGTTTGAGATTTTTACTTCAAGTAGCAAATGTGAACACCACGAGATTTAATTGACGTTCGATACTAGTATTACGTAAAAAGGGGGTGTAACAGATGAGACTTCTGCAGTTTTGAGTGAAGCTTTATGAGCTGTTATGTGGCAGCGCGTGCGTTCATTACCCTGTCGTTGGTTAGGCAGCATCAGGGGGTGGCGGGCGGCGCAGCACCATACCGCTCGCTGTCTCGGAAGCAACTCTCTTATCTTCTCCTTACTACAATTTACTGATGTTGGTTTTAAAAAGCTATCTGGCTGTGTTTTCATCTGACCAATCTGGGTCTCAATGTTAACCTTAAGCTCCGCCTACAAAATTCTGTCTATCCAATGAGAAACGTTATACTTTTCGTGGTGGGGCAATGTTTTTAACGTTTGCTACGTAACAGAGACGCGAAAAAGTCTCATGCTAAAACTTGCAGCTGGAAGGTATGACATGCATTTAGGCGTTCTTGTGATAGTCTGTGGTATTCCATTTGCTCACTCGTTGATCGTATTACTTTGGTTAGTTTAATGTCAGGATTTATTCGGAGCTATGTGACATACTGCCGGATTTGCTTATCATGTCAGGGTTTCAAAAAATGGTTCAAATGGCTCTGAGAACTATGGGACTTAACATCTATGGTCATCATTCCCCTAGAACTTAGAACTACTTAAACCTAACTAACCTAAAGACATTACACAACACCCAGTCATTATGAGGCAGAGAAAATCCATGACCCCGCTAGGAATCGAACCCGGGAACCTGGGCGCAGGAAGCGAGAACGCTACCACTCGACTGCGAGCTGCGGACAGGGTTTTCATGGAAGGTGTTGGATTTGCCTGACACCTTACAATTGTTTTGAAATTAAAACACATGAAGATGAAAAACATAATAATCTTAAATATTTATTAATTTCTAAATTTTTATTAACAATCTTTTATAAAAAATCGGTGATTAAGGATTTATATTTGCAATTAAACCAGCAATTCTGTGTGCGATATTTAACTAGAAATAAGAATAGTACATTTTTCATATAAACCGACAGCTAGATATGTGTTAATTAAATTTATGTGACGAATTTTGTATTTAAATGTGGAAAATAATTCAAATACACGGAAAGGGTATTGAAAACCGATATACACATATACAGATGGCGGTAGTACGACGTACTCAAACTTTAAAAGGGCAGTGCATAGGCGGAGCTGTCATTTGTACTCAGGGAATTCATGTTAAAGGGTTTCCGACGAGATTATGACCGCACGACAGGAATTACCAGACTCTGAATGCGGAATGACAGTTGGAGCTAGACACATGGCACACTCCATTTCGGAAGTCGTTAGGGAAATGAGTGATCACAGATCCACAGTGTCAGGAGTGTGCCGAGAATATCACGTTTCAGGTGTTGCCCCTCACTATGGACTACGCAGTGGTCGACTGCCTTCACTTAACGACCGAGGGCAGCGGCGTTTGTGTAGAGTTGTCAATGCTAACAGACAAGCAACACTGAGCCTTATAACCGCAGAAATGTACGTGGGACGTACGACGAACATATCTGTTAGGACAGTGAGGCGAAATCTGGCGTTAACTGGGTACTGCAAGTAAGACTGACGCGAGTGCCTTTGATAGCAGTACGACATTATCTGTAGCTCCTTTCCTGAGCTCGTGACCATATTGGTTGGACACTAGACATCTGAAAAATCGAAGCCTGGTCAAATGAATCCCTATTTTAGTTGGTTAGAGCTGATGGTAGGATTCGAGTGGGGTGCAGACCCCACGAAGCCACGGCCGCAAGTTTTCAACAAAGCTGGTAGTGGTTCCATATTGGTGTGGGCTGTGTTACATTGAATAGAATGAGTAATTTAGCCATCCAGATCGCTGACATGAATCCCGTCTAATATTTATGGGGCATAATCAAGAGGTCAGTTCGTGGATAAAATCTTAGACCGACATAATTTTCGCAATTGTGGACGGCCGTAAATGGAGCAAGGCTCTGTATTTCTGCAGGGAACTTCCAAAAAACTTGTTGAGTCCATGCCACGCCTGCACTGCAGGAGATCCGACACGATATTAGTAGTTGTCCTCATATGAATTTCGTCTCCTCAGTGTAAATTACTTCATGGAAATGTTAGTAGAATATGCACCTCTGCTTAAAAAATTGTATCGCTCAGGAATCGAACCCAGGCCACCGAGACGGCTGGAGAGCTTTCTACCACAGAAATACGTCACCCGTCGAAAAATAGGACATCTTTTGTGAATTAAAGATGCTCGAAAAATTTCCATATTTTGTCTAAAATTTTTGGTAGTTGCTAGGATCTGCCTTTGGGGACTGAAGTTTCAGTTCTCAACTTCACATAGCATAAATACAAAAAAATTTAAAAAAAATCGATTTTGCCTGGTCTCCCTGTCAGAAATGAATTTTCTCCCAAAATTTAATTTTATCTTCCTTCGCCAATAACGTTTCTAAGAGTTTATCCAAAATGTCTTCATAACTTACAGACTAACCCCAACAGGAGCCTCAAGTACATCATTAAACAGCCCAGTCACACAATTCCTTCAGAGCTTTAGTTACGGCATGAATGTCTAATACTTTTATGTGTAACTTCATCTTTCCAGTATGCTTTAACTCAGCATCATTAACTAAGGCACGTGGGAATAAACAGCACAGTGCGTGTTGCGAGCAGCCATTTATCTTGGTGGACACGTATCTGGATACAGGAAACTTGATTTTTTCCGACGAGGCAACACGATTTCATTGATTTACCCTGAAATCTCGATGATCCCGTTGCCACTTATATCGTAATTGACAAAGTAGTTCGTAGGGGTCATATGTTAAGGAATGTGAACTGTGTGTGTCGAAGCACGTGTGTCTGCAGAGGCACTGTAAAGGATTCACTCACATCCACACACACACATACACACTGTTGTTCAAATGTATATTACATCATACTCCAGGTAATTTGATGTTGGCTTCAGTCACGTTCTATAGTTTCATTGCGCTGCAGTACTCAAGCCGCATGTGTTCTCCAATGCAAGGTTACTTAAGAAATGCAATACAGAATTGTAACAAGCTTTGTGAAAGTATCGTACCTTGCCCTATCGAAGGAAGATAGAAATAATAAAATTTTTAGAATAAGTAGTTTAAACGTGCTGCAGAGAAACCGAGTCAGTAATATAAGATAAATCGTGAGGCTTGGTGAATGTAATGGTTTCCATTATATGGAGTTAGATGAGAGAGTAATTCTAAAAGAAAACGTAAGAATAGGCGAGCAGTAATACTTTCTCCTAAATCGTCTTGTTGCGTCTTTCACTTTCTCTAAATTACACTTTCGTTAGTTTTTATTCCCGCCGTTAGCTTTATCCAAATTCGACATACTGGTTCAAGACATTTAAGTTGCACATTCTTTCCACTTATCCCCGATTTTTCTTACATGTACTCATCATCAGCGACACTTTTCTGCTATATTAGAATGTTATATGCTTCCCCATTTTTGCGATCCATTGCTTGTTTCTTAATGTGTCAGTATTTGCTGCCATCCACTACATAATACACGATTTTGATATTTCCTCCTCCCTCGTCTCTTCTTCCCTCACACATAATGCACTAGTAGTGTTTTTTTTCTCAGTACCTCTTCATTTTTCGCTCTACCCATCCAACTTGTTGCTTTCATCCTCCGCCATCTTCACATCTCCAAAGACTCGATCGTTGCTCTGTTTTTCCTCCTCAGGTACAAGTTTCATTGCTACAGAAGGACGCTCTATACAAAGCACTGTATTAGGTTTATCGCCAAAACTTTGTCCATATTGCTTTAGAAATATTACCATTTCTTACAAAATGATTCATTCGCCATTACTATATTGGTTTTAATTTCTGTGTTACTCTTCCAGTACGTTTCTCTTCTGCTTCCTAGGTGTTGAAAGTTTTGCACATATTCCAACTTCTCTTCAATCAGCATTGTCGTTAGTCTTCTACTTCCTTCTAGTGGAATCACTTTTGTTTTATTTGTAATTATTTTATTTCCTTAAATCTTTTCTTTAGCTTCAGTGGTATCAACCACATCGTGTAAGTCTTTTCCATCTGTTGCTACAAGGACCACGTCGTCTGCAAATCTCATACACCACATTCTTTTTCCTCTAATTTTTACCCGTCATCTAATGAGCAGTAGTCAATAATATTACCTAAGAACATACTGAAAAGGGCAGAAGACAGACAGTAGTCTTGTCTTAGTGACTTTGCTAGTTCCGCTAAGTTTGCAATTTCCCCTTTCACTTTCAGTGTCATGAACTACACGTTTAAAATCGTCCTGTGCGGTATGATGGTGGATTACAATTCAACGTCCCGCCCATGAAAAGGTCGTTAAAGGCGGATGGTCATCCAATTTTCACATTTAGTAATTAGCATTTATTTCTCTTTCCCCACAGTGTTATTTCGCTGCAAAATATAGTTTCATTCAGTATTTGATTTTTACGGCATTCAAAATTTTGAGCTTTGATTAGTGAAACAGAAGTGAGAAGATATTCGTCCTCTAACACTACCCCACCCTCAAAAACAAACTTTACCATGGCAAATTAGTTAATATCCAATGAAGAAGAACCTTTTAAGAAAGTGAATCTACCGGGTGATCAAAAAGTCAGTATAAATTTGAAAACTTAATAAACCACGGTATAATATAGATAGAGAGGTAAAAATTGACACACATGCTTGGAATGACATGGGGTTTTATTGGACAAAAAAAAAGTATTCCTAGACGTGTGGAAGATGTCTTGTGCGCGTCGTTTGGTGATGATCGTGTGCTCAGCCGCCACTTTCGTCATGCTTGGCCTCCCAGGTCCCCAGACCTCAGTCCGTGCGATTATTGGCTTTGGGTTTACCTGAAGTCGCAAGTGTTTCGTGATCGACCGACATCTCTAGGGATGCTGAAAGACAACATCCGACGCCAATGCCACACCATAACTCCGGACATGCTTTACAGTGCTGTTCACAACATTATTCCTCGACTACAGCTATTGTTGAGGAATGATGGTGGACATATTGAGGATTTCCTGTAAAGAACATCATCTTTGCTTGGTCTCACTTTGTTATGCTAATTATTGCTATTCTGATCAGATGAAGCGTCATCTCTCGGACATTTTTTGAACGTTTGTATTTTTTCAGTTCTAATAAAACCCCATGTCATTACAAGCATGTGCGTCAATTTGTACCTCTTTATCTACATTATTTCGTGATTTATTCAGTTTTCAAATTTATACTGACTTTTTGATCACCCGGTATTTAAACAATTTTAAAAAAAACATTTAAAAATAACAGACATACCTTACGTTTTCACTAGGCGTTTACTGTACGTAATAGCAAGACGCACCACAGAACAAAGAGTAACAGTGGCATAATACAAACTGACTAAAGCAGAGAAAGATTAAGCAGTCTTAGTCTTAAGCTTGTGACACTCTAAGAGAGCACAAGGCTAAGTACGCATTTCTAAGTACATTTTGCCTTTTAATCAAAAGAAAACTTTAGTTATTCAGTGCAGGGCTTAAAGGTGTTGGACAATCAAATTTACTAACGCCCACAAGGACTAATCAACGGACGTCGTAATGGCACCACCTTTAGAAGGCGGAATAACAGCGCAGGTGTGGTGCCTTCTGGCCCTTACCGAACACAGTCTTGACTTTAGGCACTGACTGAATGACATAGGCACTCTTTTGTACGGCAGATCAAAATCACAGGTAACCAGTCACCTGATATTACAGTGTCAAAGAATCTCAAACGCAGGATGGTACAAGGAGGTTCACCTTTTACTGACGTCCATATGAATGGAGCCGGTCAGTCGACGAACAACAGCAAGCAGACAGACAGTCTTTTTAATACAGGCTTGCCCCCACAGAAAGAGAAACCGTAATATGCAACAATCTTCGTGTGGAATAGCACCCCAGCGTTTGACGTAAGGGGGAAATCCCGTACGTCAATTGAACGTATAGATCTTATAAACAAATTTTCATCGAGACATTTACGTCTCACCTTTATCTACGACAATGGTGGAAGCTGAGTAAATGAATTAAAATTTGTACCAGAGCTGGGTCACCTAGCTTACTAGGCAGGAATGCTGACCATCACACCACAATGGCTACCATTGGTGCACGGCCTACCCAGGTCCTATACCCTCCCCCACACAAACTTCAATTCATTCCTTCAGTTTATTTTCCCCCTAAATCGTCACTAATCTTGTATGATTTTCCAATATATACTACTGGCCATTAAAATTGCTACACCACGAAGAAATTTAACCGACAAGAAGAAGATGCTGTGATATACAAATGATTAGCTTTTCAGAGCATTCACACAAGGTTGGCGCCGGTGGCGACACCTACAACGTGCTGACATGAGGAAAGTTTCCAACCGATTTCTCATACACAAACAGCAGTTGACCCGCGTTACCTGGTGAAACGTTGTTGTGAAGCCTCGTGTAAGAAGGAGAAATGCGTATCATCACGTTTCCGACTTTGATAAAGGTCGGATTGTAGCCTATCGCGATTGCGGTTTATCGTGTCGCGACATTGCTGCTCGCGTTAGTCGAGATCCAATGACTGTTAGAAGAATATGGAATCGGTGGGTTGAGGAGGGTAATACGGAACGCCGTGCTGGATCCCAACGGCCTCGTATCACTACTGTCGACATGACAGGCATCTTATCCGCATGGCTGTAACGGATCGTGCAGCCACGTCTCGATCCCTGAGTCAACAGATGGTGACGTTTGCATGACAACAACCATCTCCACGAACAGTTCGCCGACGTTTCCAGCAGCATGGACTATCAGCTCGCAGACCATGGCTGCGGTTACCCTTGACACTGCATCACAGACAGGAGCGCCTGCGATGGTGTACTCAACGACGAACCTGGGTGCACGAATGGTAAAACGTAATTTTTTCGGATTAATCCAGGCTCTGTTTACAGCATCATGTGGTCGCACCGTGTTTGGCGGCATCGCGGTGAACGCACACTGGAAGCATGTATTCATCATCGCCATACTGGCGTATCACTCGGCGTGATGCTATGGGGTGCTATTGGTTACACGTCTAGGTCACTTCTTGTTCGCATTGACGGCACTTTGAACAGATTTCAGATGTGTTACGACCCGTGGCTCTACCGCTCATTCTATCCCTGCGAAACCCTACATTTCAGCAGGATAATGCACGACCGCATGTTTCAGGTCCTTTACGGGCCTTTCTGGATACAGAAAATGTTCGGCTGCTGCCCTGGCCACCACATTCTCGAGGTCTCTCACCAATTGAAAACGTCTGGTCAATGGTGGTCGAGCAACTGGCTCGTCACAATACGCCAGTCACTACTCTTGATGAACAGTGGTATCGTGTTGAAGCTGCATGGGCAGCTGTACCTGTACACGCCATCCAAGCCATCAAGTGCCGTTATTACAGCCAGAGGTGGTTGTTCTGGGTACTGATTTCTCAGGATCTATGCACCCAAATTGCGTGAAAATGTAATCACATGTCAGTTCTAGTATAATATAATCGTATATGTCCAATTAATACTCCGTTTATCATCTGCATTTCTTCTTGGTGTAGCAATTTTAATGGTGAGCTGTGTACGTTGCCAGTATACCAAGCAGCGACCACCTCCTCCACACGTCCCTCTGTACTGCCATCCACCTGCTTGCTCATCCGTTGCAGCACTCTGTCCTTGCGGCGCATGCGCCGGCACGTAACTTCTCCCGAGCGCCAGACACGCCGCCCCATTCCAGAACCTGGTGTTCGACGCAACCTTAAAGACATCCTCTGGCCGTGAGTATCGATAGGGACGTATCAGTCCACCATCTTAACCGCTGTGGCAAATCGTCCCGTTTCTAAGGGAGAACATTTGTGCATGCGTGTACTCGTTGGAGCTGTAGGTCGCGAATTTCCGATTAAGATATCCATTAAACTGCCCACGCAGTGAAATAAAACTCGTTAACTTCATACTACAAAATTTTGCCTGCTTCTGAAAGCGTCGTTGTGTATGTCACCTAACATCTTATATTACAAGCCTGGCCAAACAGCGGTCCGCGTGCGCAAGCGCTCCGACCGCGGTCTTGCCTAGTGGTCCAAGTGCATTGGCGAGCAGGGCTGAGGAGGAAGAGGTTAGAGTAGATTAGATTAGATTAATACTAGTTCCATGGATCATGAATACGATATTTCGTAATGATGTGGAACGAGTCAAATTTTCCAATACGTGACATAATTAAGTTAATTTAACAACATACTTAAGTTAATATAACAACTTTTTTATTTTTTTGTGTTTTTTATTTTTTATTTTTTACTTCTGTTATAATTTTTTGTTTGTTTTTTTTCTTTTTTTTTCTTAATTTATATCTAAAAATTCCTCTATGGAGTAGAAGGAGTTGTCATTTAGAAATTCTTTTAATTTCTTCTTAAATACTTATTGGTTATCTGTCAGACTTTTGATACTATTTGGTAAGTGACCAAAGACTTTAGTGGCAGTATAATTAACCCCTTTCTGTGACAAAGTTAGATTTAATCTTGAATAGTGAAGATCATCCTTTCTCCTAGTATTGTAGTTATGCACACTGCTATTACTTTTGAATTGGGTTTGGTTGTTAATAACAAATTTCATAAGAGAGTATATATACTGAGAAGCTACTGTGAATATCCCTAGATCCTTAAATAAATGTCTGCAGGATGATCTTGGGTGGACTCCAGCTATTATTCTGATTACACGCTTTTGTGCAATAAATACTTTATTCCTCAGTGATGAATTACCCCAAAATATGATGCCATATGAAAGCAATGAGTGAAAATAGGCGTAATAAGCTAATTTACTAAGATTTTTATCACCAAAATTTGCAATGACCCTTATTGCGTAAGTAGCTGAACTCAAACGTTTCAGCAGATCATCAATGTGTTTCTTCCAATTTAATCTCTCATCAATGGACACACCCAAAAATTTGGAATATTCTACCTTAGCTATATGCTTCTGATTAAGGTCTATATTTATTAATGGCGTCATACCATTCACTGTACGGAACTGTATGTACTGTGTCTTATCAAAATTCAGTGAGAGTCCGTTTACAAGGAACCACTTAGTAATTTTCAGAAAGACAGTATTGACAATTTCATCAGTTTCTTGTTTGTCAGGTGTGATTACTATACTTCTATCATCAGCAAAGCGAACTAACTTTGCCTCTTCATGAATATAGAATGGCAAGTCATTAATATATATTAAGAACCACAAAGGACCCCATTCTTGATAGTTCCCCAGTTTGAGGAATGTGCTGATCTTTGCAAAGAGGAAAATAAAGGCTGCAGGTGGACACTGCTAGAGTTAAGCAGTCGACTTGTCAGACGCAGAGCAGTTTTCTGACAGTACTGTTCCCACGAAATCACATTTATATTCTGCATTAGAAATAATATGACGTCTACGTACTGGTCCAAAAAAGAAACGTGGAGAAGCCATATAGTTCAGTGCCGAATGGGAACTGTCTTACTTCTCGTATCGTTTAAGGGCCATGACAAGTGGCTTCATATGCCGTCACACTATTATGAGCTGTAAAAACACTTACTGCAACGTCATTAAAACCCCACCCGCAAAGACGATATGATGCACTTATCTTCTGACGAACGATAGTGAATAGTGGATGAACTAAAGGCGACCTTTAGGGAAAAACTGAGTTAACGGTTAGTATAAAGCTAACAAAATGTTCTTTGGTCGACGTCACCAATTATTTGAGTTCATTAAGTGTCTTAATGCAAGAGGAGGATCATTTGGTAACAGATACAGCAGACAATATTGATGTTATAAGAAAATAAGTAAAGTAACACTATCGAAGAATAAGCTTCAGGTTCGTGACATGGAACATTTCCCATAACTCAAGGCAGCCATTTATTGACCAGACTTCACTGATTACGGTTCAGTAATTGAAAGGTTATTTATGAGTCCTGAAGGAGATTTCAAGACATTGCACGAGAACAGACGAAAGTCGATTGATTTGTCAGGCCACTCTCGCCTTTGGCTGCTGATGTACCTCATTACTTACAGCTTTAGCTGAGAGACGTAGAGGGCAGTACCTAGCTCATTTACCTGTTTGTCGAGTACTGGAATTTACATGACTTTTACACAATGTAGCCCCACGAGCAATATCCTCAAATGCACAGACAAACTGCGAAAGCTATTTCAGTGTTTGGTTCAACACATGAGCGTTGATGTTTTCCTTCTATTATGGAACTGACAAACTCCCGCCAAAGTTCTGTTTGGTTAGACAAACTTTAACCTGTTTAACTCAGTGCGTTTCACTGTATCGTGAACCATAGTTCCAGATATATTTTATATTCTAAGAGCGAAATTTATAAAGCATCACAACTTTGTGTTAAATACCTGTTGGTAAAGCTTTTTGAAGTTCTACGCATAGTATGGAAGTGAAACGTGGACGATAAATAGTTTAGATAAGAAGAGAATAGAAGCTTTCGAAATGTGGTGCTACAGAAGAATGCTCAAGATTAGATGGGTAGATCACAGAACTAATGAGGAGGTATTGAATAGAATTGGAGAAAAGAGAAATTTGTGCCACAACTTGACTAGAAGAAGGTATCGGTTGGTAGGGCATATTCTGAGGCATCAAGGGATCACCAATTTAGTATTGGAGGACAGCGTGGAGGGTAAAAATCGTAGAGGGAGACCAAGAGATCAATACACTGAGCAGATTCAGAAGGATGTAGGTTGCGGTAGGTACTGGGAGATGAAGAAGCTTGCACAGGATAAAGTAGCATGGAGAGCTTCATCAAACCAGTCTCTGGATTGAAGACCACAACAACAACACGCATAGTATTTTCGCTATTTAATGTATTTATTTAGTCACGTAATGTAAGTCATTACTTTGACAGAAACATAAAAGTTGAAACGAAACAAATATGATAAAACCCTGGCTATGGAAACATCCTGCAATATTCGCCTCTTAGAAGTGGTTTCAGTGTGTTGAAAATACATCTTTTTAACTTTAAGCGTGTACAGCAGGACTTAACAACTGGCCGGTTTTGAGCGCGAGTACTCGCGTCGCTCAGGCAGCAGGTCCAAGGTCGCGGAGTAGGGAGGGAGGGGTGGGAGGGGAAATGCGCGCGCACGTTTGAATGTGATCTCGCGTTCGTAGCAGATTTAACTAGCCATCTGAATGATTTGAACATTTTACTACAAGGTAAAGATCTGCTAATTACTCATATCATAGATCGAATACGAGCTTTTAAAATGAAATTGACACTTTGGGTGAGTCAGCTGGAAACAGGAAATCTAGCTCATTTTCCTAAATTATCATCCATGCAAGATGTTCACAAAGACTGTGAACGTTATTCACATAGTTTAGTTGATCAGCGCTTTCAAGATCTGACAGCACTAGACAGTGATTTTGGTCTGTTCTCTCCATATTCAGCGAATATTTAAGAGATTCGTCCTTAGCTGCAGCAAGAAATTATTCACCTGCAATGTGACAGAGAATACAGAGACAAATTTCAGAACAAGAAAAACATTTTGGAAGTCTACAGACACTTCCCTCAGGATACATTTCCTCATTTGCACACACTGGCGGCTACAATAATATCAATATTCGGTTCCACGTATGTCTGTGAACAACTGTTCTCTGCAATGAAATGTAACAAGACGCGCCTGAGAAACGCATTGTCTGATCGAAATTTAAACTGCACGCTGCGCCTAAAATGCATAAGAACAATTACTCCGAACATAGACGCAATTGTAAAGGGCAAAAAGTACAAGATAACCGAGAATCCCACACTTCAGTGACACCTTTTATTGTGTAACAGTTCACAAATTAATGCGAAAGTAGAGGCATACACTAAGCTAATTAAATTATGTGGCACGTGTACATTCTCCTTTATTTGTTTCATTTGTCGCAGTAATAATTCGTGAGTGATATCCCTGCAGGTGGCCGCGGATTTACTTTGACTGGCGGCAGTTGTTGTGTGCCCCACGTGACTCTCCCCACTCTCCGCTCTGGTCCGGTAGTGGGGGTAGCCGTGCTCGCGCTGCTCCATGCTCGCGCCTTGCTGCTCACAGCTTGCTCCGCGAGCACGTATGTTGTGAAGCCCTGGTGTACAGCCTTCCGTTTACAGTTGTCTCACTCGCACACCTGTTCGGAATAGCGCAGTGGTGCGGAAAGCCGGAGTGCTGAGCGTAAGGGCGCTCTGGGTGCCCAAAGCTTGGCCACACCTGTGTTACCATGAAGTGCCATGTGAAGAAGAGAGCAGGCATCGACATGTCTCTGACAGAACTATATGGGCAGGGAACCAAAGGCAACGCAGTGGTGCGGAAAGCCGGAGTGCTGAGCGTAAGGGCGCTCTGGGTGCCCAAAGCTTGGCCACACCTGTGTTACCATGAAGTGCCATGTGAAGAAGAGAGCAGGCATCGACATGTCTCTGACAGAACTATATGGGCAGGGAACCAAAGGCAACGCAGTGGTGCGGAAAGCCGGAGTGCTGAGCGTAAGGGCGCTCTGGGTGCCCAAAGCTTGGCCACACCTGTGTTACCATGAAGTGCCATGTGAAGAAGAGAGCAGGCATCGACATGTCTCTGACAGAACTATATGGGCAGGGAACCAAAGGCAACGCAGTGGTGCGGAAAGCCGGAGTGCTGAGCGTAAGGGCGCTCTGGGTGCCCAAAGCTTGGCCACACCTGTGTTACCATGAAGTGCCATGTGAAGAAGAGAGCAGGCATCGACATGTCTCTGACAGAACTATATGGGCAGGGAACCAAAGGCAACGCAGTGGTGCGGAAAGCCGGAGTGCTGAGCGTAAGGGCGCTCTGGGTGCCCAAAGCTTGGCCACACCTGTGTTACCATGAAGTGCCATGTGAAGAAGAGAGCAGGCATCGACATGTCTCTGACAGAACTATATGGGCAGGGAACCAAAGGCAACGCAGTGGTGCGGAAAGCCGGAGTGCTGAGCGTAAGGGCGCTCTGGGTGCCCAAAGCTTGGCCACACCTGTGTTACCATGAAGTGCCATGTGAAGAAGAGAGCAGGCATCGACATGTCTCTGACAGAACTATATGGGCAGGGAACCAAAGGCAACGCAGTGGTGCGGAAAGCCGGAGTGCTGAGTGTAAGGGCGCTCTGGGTGCCCAAAGCTTGGCCACACCTGTGTTACCATGAAGTGCCATGTGAAGAAGAGAGCAGGCATCGACATGTCTCTGACAGAACTATATGGGCAGGGAACCAAAGGCAACGCAGTGGTGCGGAAAGCCGGAGTGCTGAGCGTAAGGGCGCTCTGGGTGCCCAAAGCTTGGCCACACCTGTGTTACCATGAAGTGCCATGTGAAGAAGAGAGCAGGCATCGACATGTCTCTGACAGAACTATATGGGCAGGGAACCAAAGGCAACGCAGTGGTGCGGAAAGCCGGAGTGCTGAGCGTAAGGGCGCTCTGGGTGCCCAAAGCTTGGCCACACCTGTGTTACCATGAAGTGCCATGTGAAGAAGAGAGCAGGCATCGACATGTCTCTGACAGAACTATATGGGCAGGGAACCAAAGGCAACGCAGTGGTGCGGAAAGCCGGAGTGCTGAGCGTAAGGGCGCTCTGGGTGCCCAAAGCTTGGCCACACCTGTGTTACCATGAAGTGCCATGTGAAGAAGAGAGCAGGCATCGACATGTCTCTGACAGAACTATATGGGCAGGGAACCAAAGGCAACTTATAGAGCCGCGAAACATGACGTGGCTGCGAGGGCGTTTTTTCTGAAAAAAGGGAGCTGCCCCTCCCTGTTACTCTCCACCACCTTACCGTCTGTCGTTACCAGGCAATCTTCGGCAGAAGCGCTTCTCCGGAAAGGTGGCACAAAAGCTTTTTGAAAGCTTACACGCCTTTGAAATTCTGCTAATGAGCACCACAGCCGGCAATGCACTTTGCGCTTTGTAAAAAAAATTCTTGGTTAGGTTTATCCGTGAAAAGTAAGTCAGAGTACTATTAATGCTCTACATTCATTGAAGAATTTCAGTATGACTAAGAGACATGAACTGCGTACCTCGAATATTTTCCTTGCCATTGTGCGTTATCCTGTTAACATTTTTGCTACAACAAATTTTCCGAATTCTCCGTTGCTCGCTGTAGGACATGCTGTACGCGAAGGATCTAGAACCGGTCACTAACCGAATTTTTTAGATGTTTATGATTGATGGATCGTCTGTTATGTTACTAGGGATACTACGCATACACATTTTCGATTACTTGGAACCTTTGCTTGCACTTCCCTCTTTTCTGTTTCATCTACACTTGCACTTCAGAAGCCACCTTACGGTGGGTGGTGAAGAGAACTTCTTGTTCCATCGCCACTTCTTCCCTTCCATGTTGTAATGGCGAAGGTGCGCAGGAGGCACGACTGTTGATACGATTCTCTAATTTTACTTTCATATTTTGTTCGTGAGATCTACACGGTGTAATAAGAATCTGCGGCCAGAACTTCAGGAAACTTTGGTCACGCACTGTAAAGCCGTTCTCACATGGGACGCGTTCATCATGGCGAAGCCGATAGATGTGGTGTTGGTAGTAGTTGCTGCACGCTACGAAACGACCTGCTCTATCTCACGAAACGTGATCCTCATCGTGATTTGCGAGCATAGCGCTCTTCAGCTTCTTTATGAATATGGACACGCGAAACATAGACGCGTTAATTTGTTTGTGATATCCGAACGAGAATGGCGAAATTCGGGGAGAGGATTCTGGATTCGTCAATATCTTGAACAGCGAATTTCTGATAGAAGAGCAGCACATAAAGCTGCACAACGATCTGAGGTACATACTAGTAGAAGTCATTCGTTAACTCAATTGAATCTCCATCTCATTCTCGGTTTTAACTAAATGTAGTTAAAGAGTTATAGTCTCTAATTTCGGTTTAGCCACGTATAATACCCATATTCTCGATGTTTCATTGACTACCATCACTCTGAAAAGATCACATACGTTTCAAGATTTGGTTTCATTTGAATGGAAAAGGGATTTTTTTTTTCGAAGCTGCTCACAATCATTGGGATAACTGTCTTGATTCAAACATGAGGCAGTGCATAAAATCAAGAGACAGGTGTTGTTGTTGTTGTTGTTGTTGTTGTTGTTGTCGTCGTCGTCTTCTTCAATCCAAAGACTATCTTGAAGCAGGTCTCCACGCTACTCCATCCTGGGCAAGCCGCTTCATCTCCAAATAACTACTGCAACCTACATCCTTCTGAATCTGCTCAAAGTATTCATCTCTTGGTCTCCCACTACCATTCTGACTTCCCACGCTTCCCTGTTGTACTAAATTGGTGATCTCTTGATCTCTCAGAATGTGTCCTACCCACCGATCCCTTCTTCTAGTTAGGCTGCACAGCAAATATCTATTTTCCCCAGTTCTACTGAGTACATCCTCACTAATTACTTTATGTGTCCATCTAATTTTCAGCATTCCTCTGTAGCACTACATTTCAAGAAATTGTATTTTCTTCTTGTATAAAATGTTTATCGTACATGTTTCACTTCCACATATGGCTACACTCCATACATATATTTTCAGAAAGGACTTCCTGACACTTAAATCTATACTCCATGTTATCAAACTTTTCCTCTTCAGAAATGCTTTTCTTCCCTTTGCAAGACTTCGTTTTATATCCACCCTACTTCGATCATCATCAGTTATTTTACTTCCCAAATAAAAAACTATTTCAAGTGTCTCATTTCCTACTTTAATTCTCTCAGCATCACTTGATTTAATTCGTCTATATCCGTTATCCTCGTTTTGCCTTTGTTGATGTTCATCTTATATCCTCCTTTCAACACACTGTCCATTCCGTTCATCTGCTTCTCCAGGTCATTTGCTGCCTCTGACAAAATTACAATATCGTCGGCAAACCACAAACTTCTTATTTCTTCTCCCGAGGCTTTAATTCGTATTCCAAATTATCCTTTTCTTTCCTTTACTGCGTTCTCAATATACAGATTGAATAACATCGGGGATAGGTTAAACCCTGTCTAACTCCCTTCTCGAACACTGCTTCCCTTTCATGCCCCTCAACACCGTCGCCTGGATTCTGTGCAAATTGTAAATAGCCTTTTTCTCCCAGTATTTTACCGCTGCCACATTCAGAATTTGAAAGAGAGTGTTGCAGTCAACATTGTCAAAAGCTCTCTCTATCAATGCTGTAAACAAAGGTTTACTTTTCCTTAACATGTCTTCTATGACAAGTCGTAGGGTCAGTATGACCTCGCGTGTTTCTACACTCCTGGAAATGGAAAAAAGAACACATTGACACCGGTGTGTCAGACCCACCATACTTGCTCCGGACACTGCGAGAGGGCTGTACAAGCAATGATCACACGCACGGCACAGCGGACACACCAGGAACCGCGGTGTTGGCCGTCGAATGGCGCTAGCTGCGCAGCATTTGTGCACCGCCGCCGTCAGTGTCAGCCAGTTTGCCGTGGCATACGGAGCTCCATCGCAGTCTTTAACACTGGTAGCATGCCGCGACAGCGTGGACGTGAACCGTATGTGCAGTTGACGGACTTTGAGCGAGGGCGTATAGTGGGCATGCGGGAGGCCGGGTGGACGTACCGCCGAATTGCTCAACACGTGGGGCGTGAGGTCTCCACAGTACATCGATGTTGTCGCCAGTGGTCGGCGGAAGGTGCACGTGCCCGTCGACCTGGGACCGGACCGCAGCGACGCACGGATGCACGCCAAGACCGTAGGATCCTACGCAGTGCCGTAGGGGACCGCACCGCCACTTCCCAGCAAATTAGGGACACTGTTGCTCCTGCGGTATCGGCGAGGACCATTCGCAACCGTCTCCATGAAGCTGGGCTACGGTCCCGCACACCGTTAGGCCGTCTTCCGCTCACGCCCCAACATCGTGCAGCCCGCCTCCAGTGGTGTCGCGACAGGCGTGAATGGAGGGACGAATGGAGACGTGTCGTCTTCAGCGATGAGAGTCGCTTCTGCCTTGGTGCCAATGATGGTCGTATGCGTGTTTGGCGCCGTGCAGGTGAGCGCCACAATCAGGACTGCATACGACCGAGGTACACAGGGCCAACACCCGGCATCATGGTGTGGGGAGCGATCTCCTACACTGGCCGTACACCACTGGTGATCGTCGAGGGGACACTGAATAGTGCACGGTACATCCAAACCGTCATCGAACCCATCGTTCTACCATTCCTAGACCGGCAAGGGAACTTGCTGTTCCAACAGGACAATGCACGTCCGCATGTATCCCGTGCCACCCAACGTGCTCTAGAAGGTGTACGTCAACTACCCTGGCCAGCAAGATCTCCGGATCTGTCCCCCATTGAGCATGTTTGGGACTGGATGAAGCGTCGTCTCACGCGGTCTGCACGTCCAGCACGAACGCTGGTCCAACTGAGGCGCCAGGTGGAAATGGCATGGCAAGCCGTTCCACAGGACTACATCCAGCATCTCTACGATCGTCTCCATGGGAGAATAGCAGCCTGCATTGCTGCGAAAGGTGGATATACACTGTACTAGTGCCGACATTGTGCATGCTCTGTTGCATGTGTCTATGTGCCTGTGGTTCTGTCAGTGTGATCATGTGATGTATGTGACCCCAGGAATGTGTCAATAAAGTTTCCCCTTCCTGGGACAATGAATTCACGGTGTTCTTATTTCAATTTCCAGGAGTGTATATTTCTGTGGAATCCGGACTGATCTTTCCCGAGGTTGTCTTCTACCAGTTACTCCATTCTTCTGTAAAGGATTCGTGTTATCATTTTGCAACCTTGACTTATTAAACTGATAGTTCGGTAATTTTCTCACCTGTCAATACCTGATGTCTTTGGTATTGCAATTATTATATTCTTCTTGAAGTCCATCTTGCTCACCAGATGGAAGAGTTTTGTCGTGGCGGGATCTCCCAAGGCTATCAGTAGCTCTGACAGAATGTTGTCTACTCTACATCTACATCTACATTTATACTCCGCAAGCCAGCCAACGGTGTGTGACGGAGGGCACTTTACGTGCCACTGTCATTACCTCCCTTTTCTGTTCCAGTCGCGTATGGTTCGCGGGAAGAACGACTGCCTGAAAGCCTCCGTGCTCGCTGGAATCTCTCTAATTTTACATTCGTGATCTCCTCGGGAGGTATAAGTAGGGGGAAGCAATATATTCAATACCTCATCCAGAAACGCACCCTCTCGAAACCTGGCGAGCAAGCTACACCGCGATGCAGAGCGCCACTCTTGCAGAGTCTGTTACTTGAGTTTACTAAACATCTCCGTAACGCTATCACGGTTACCAAATAACCCTGTGACGAAATGCGCCGCTCATCTTTGTATCTTCTCTATCTCCGCTGTCAACCCGACCTGGTACGGATTCCACACTGATGAGCAATACTCAAGTATAGGTTTTGTAAGCCACCTCCTTTGTTGATGGACTACATTTTCTAAGGAGTCTCCCAATGAATCTCAACCTGATACCCACCTTACCAACAATTAATTTTATATGATCATTCCATTTCAAATCGTGAAATCAAAACTCCCGGGGCCTTGTGTCGAGTTAAGTCTTTCAGAGATAGGTACCTGTACATATATTTTGCTTGAAGTTTGATAACAGCAAATATCGCCAGTGTGTAACATGTGTTTACTTTCTGACATAAGGGGGAATTGACATTAAAATTTCAGGCCATTGGGGGAGCATTCCAGCCGGTGGACTACGCACCATGAACTGTAGCAAATACATTATTTAAAGCTTATAACATCGATTATTGCAAATATTGTTAATATTTAATTAGTAAGAAAGAAACAGAATCTTCCAGAAATAAAAAAAGTGAAATAAAATTTGGAAACAGCGAGTCGTCAACCTGCTACCTTCCTCTCTGTGTTCACTACAGTACCTCTTTTATCTTACTTCATTTTGTTAGTTGCATTTGTTCGGGGCGGACGTCCCATGACACCAGCTCAGGTTCATCGTTAATCCGTTCACTCAGTTTTCTATTACAGATGGCAGCTAACCCTCTGACCGAACAGTTTGAGCTACCGCGCCGGCGTATCAATTACGCTACGGCTTCACACAGCAGCAGCACCTCAGTCATACAATTGACAATGTTTTAAGGATTTACCTACAAATGTCGTTATGATGTTTAACTATGACCAATTGCACCAAAAACGACGTGTTTTAGTTGGATCATCATTGCATCGTAGTATTGAAATGGTATACTTTGATAGCACACAAGTTATAACACTAAAAGTATCAGTTGCGGGAACCCTTCAACTACCGAGGTGTAGTATCCTCTCATTTTATTACAACATATTGTAGCTACAAGAACGCGGTTTTGAGATATCCTCAGTGTCCTGTTGCTTTTAAACAGCTTGCATTGTCCGCAGCTCGTGGTCGTGCGGTAGCCTTCTCGCTTCCCACGCCCGGGTTCCCGGGTTCGATTCCCAGCGGGGTCAGGGTTTTTCTCTGCCTCGTGATGACTGGGTGTTGTGTGACGTCCTTAGGTTAGTTAGGTTTAAGTAGTTCTAAGTTCTAGGGGACTGGTGACCATAGATGTTAAGTCCCATAGTGCTCAGAGCCATTTTTGAACAGCTTGTATTCATATCATGTAGTCCATAATAAAAGGAGCACCAAGCACGAACTCTTAAGTTCTGTCTGTGACGTTCAACTGAGCACATTACTCTCCATGAGAGGAACATGTCAGATTCTTAATTTCAAGGTTTTGCGACATAGTGGGACGTGGAATTCCTCGTTGTGACGTTGCCAGCTCCACATCGAAGTACATTTTTACATCCTATGAGGGGACAGTTTAAGATAGCTTGCCGCATATAAATGTACACTGATGTCGAAAATCAAGAGCCGGCCAGTGTGGCCGACCGGTTCTAGGTGCTTCAGTCTGGAACCACGCGACCGCTGCGGTCGCAGGTTCGAATCCTGCCTCGCGCATGGATGTGTGTAATGTCCTTAGGTTAGTTAGGTTTCAGTAGTTCTAAGTCCAGGGAACTGATGACCTCAGATGTTAAGTGCCATAGTGCTCAGAGCCATTTGAACCACTTGAACCACAATTAAGACAACAAATTGCTATATCCCCGAAGTGTGTAAATTTACGATCGCACAAACTGTCTACAGATTTCGTTACGATCGTGTTCTGTACGGAAGATGGCATTCTGTTCAATGGAAAACCGCGCTAGCGATGTCGTAAGGGCACCTGTCAAGCGGCGTAGTGTTTTCAGGGCAGTCCTAGATCCACAGTCGCTGTGTATACAATCACAGACGGTGCAGTACGACACGGAGAAGTGCCTATATACTCTGTGCTGTGGAGCGCCATTCGAATAGTGAAAGCAGGACAATCGCAAACTGTTGTCGCCCGACGGCTTAACATGAATCGATGTCTTGTTTCTCGGATGGGGCAATAGTTTATAGAGACCGAACCTGTATCCCGGAGACAAGAACAGGGCCGACGACGTGTGACATCAGAAAGAGTCGACCATTATTTGGCTGTAAGGGTGCGACGGTAGCTCCGTAGTACTGTATTGCAACTGGCATCTGACCTCGCAGCATCCCCAGGAGGCGTTGTATCGAGGCAAACGGTGTACATAACACTTCAACAGAGTAGCCCATATTGTCGGAGACCTGCTATCTGCTTACCTCTGGCACGTCATTGCAGAAGCGAACGTCTAGAATGGAGCCATTAACATGCCACCTGGACGGTCTAATGGTGGACCAATGTTCTTTTCACAGATGGTTCCGGATTTGGTGTAGAGAGTGATTCCCGACGGATTAGCATCTGGAAAGCACGTGGAACGCGATTTCTGTACCCAAAAACTGTGGAAAGAGACCGATATCGAGGAGGATCCCTAATGTATGGCAGGGGTTATGTGGACAACTCGAACACTTCTTCGTGAACTTGTACGGGTGAACTAGCAAGATTTAACTGCTGTCAGGTACCGTGAGGAGATCTTGGGGTCTCATGCGGGATTGTTGCGAGGTGCTGTTGGCCCAGACATCGTACTGGTTGACGATAATGCTCGGCATCATGGAGCACGCGTGGTTGATGTTTTCTTGGAAACGGAAGATATTGCACGCACGGCGTGGCCGTCTCGATCTCCCGATATGACTCCCATGGAGCACTGATTGGCGACTCCATGGAGTGCTGTGTGCACAACGACCATATATGTTAAATTAAAAGGAAGGTCAGCGTTGGCCATAATATTGATGGTTTATTGATAGAAAAATTGATTTTCAATCACATAGTGATCATCTTCAGTGCTGTGGTGTAAAAACTATACTCATAGACACTGGTATCAAGTTATCAGTAACCAAAACTAAGAAGCGATCACAATAACTCTATTATTATGGTGATCACTTCTCAGTTTTGGTCACTGATAACTTGATACCGGTGTCTATGAGTATAATTTGTACACCACAGCACTGAAGATGAGCACTATGTGATTGAAAATCGCTTTTGCTATCAATAAACCATCAACATTGCGGCCAACGCTGACCTTCCCATGGGGCATGTCTGGGACACATGAGGGAGACGATTTGCATCTCTACAAAATTGTGAGCAGCTCTGCAGGAAGAACATGAGATTGGTGACATCATTCACAGCATGTCCCGTCGATTTCAGGCCTATATTGCTGCCAGAGGTGGTCACATCCTATACTGAGTACATTAACTAGTCGCCAGAATCTGTGTAAAAATTCGTTAAACCGGAAAAAAAGAAGAAGACTTTTTTCTACCGTTATGTATGTTGCAGTTGATTAGGTTCTGTATTCCTTGCAATTTTCTGCTGTACTCTCATCCGTTTCAACTGTTTTGTGGAAAAGTAAACGCAGCCTTGCAAAATTTCTGTTGTATATGACGTAGATGTAGACGCATAGCTCCCAAAGCAGGAAAAATTGTACAACGTAGCAGAAATACACTACTGGCCATTAAAATTGCTACTCCAAGAAGAAACGCAGATGATAAACGTCTATTCATTGGACAAATATATTATACTAGAACTGACATGTGATTACATTTTCACGCAATTTGGGTGCATAAATACTGACAAATCAGTGCCCAGAACAATCATCTCTGACCGTAATAACGGCCTTGATACACTTGGGCATTGAGTAAAACAGAGCTTGGATGGCGTGTACAGGTACAGCTGCCCATGCAGCTTCAACACGATACCTCAGTTCATCAAGAGTAGTGACTGCCGTATTGTGACGAGCCAGTTGCTCGGCCACCATTGACCAGACGTTTTCAATTGGTGAGAGATCTGGAGAATGTGGTGGCAAGGGCAGCAGTCGAACATTTTCTGTATCCAGAAAGACCCGTACAGGACCTGCAACATGCGGTCGTGCATTATCCTGCTGAAATGTAGGGTTTCGCAGAGATCGAATGAAGCGTAGAGCCACGGGTCGCAACACATCTGAAATGTAACGTCCACTGTTCAAAGTGCCATCAATGCGAACAACAGGTGACCGATACGTGTAACCAGTGGCTCGCCATACTATCACATCGGGTGATACGCCAGTATGGCGATGACGAATACACGCTTCCAGTGTGCGTTCACCACGATGTCGCCAAACACGGATGCGACCATCATGATGCTGTAAAGAGAACTAGGATTCATCCGAAAAAAATGACGTTTTACCATTCGTGCACCCAGGTTCGTCTTTGAGTACACCATCGCAGGCGCTCCTGTCTGTGATGCAGCGTCAAGGGTAACCGCAGCCATGGTCTCCGAGCTGATAGTCCATGCTGCTGCAGACGTCGTCGAACTGTTCGTGCAGATGGTTGTTGTCTTGCAGACGTCCCCATCTGTTGACTCAGGGATCGTGACGTGACTGCACGATCCGTTACAGCCATGCGGATAAGATGCCTGTCATCTAGATTGCTAGTGATACGAGGCCGTTGGGATCCAGCACGGCGTTACGTATTACCTTCCTGAAGTCACTGAATCCATATTCTACATCTACATCTACATTTATACTCCGCAAGCCACCCAACGGTGTGTGTGCGGAGGGCACTTTACGTGCCACTATCATTACCTCCCTTTTCTGTTCCAGTCGCGTATGGTTCGCGAGAAGAACGACTGCCGGAAAGCCTCCGTGCGCGCTCGAATCTCTCTAATTTTACATTCGTGATCTCCTCGGGAGGTATAAGTAGGGGGAAGCAATATATTCGGTACATCATCCAGAAACTCACCCTATCGAAACCTGTCGAGCAAGCTACACCGCGATGCAGAGCGCCTCTCTTGCAGAATCTGCCACTTCAGTTTGCTAAACATCTCCTTAACGCTATCACGGTTACCAAGTAACCCTGTGACGAAACGTGCCGCTCTTCTTTGGATCTTCTCTATCTCTTCCGTCAGCCCGATCTGGTACGAATCCCACACTGATGAGCAATACTCAAGTATAGGTCGAACGAGTGTTTTGTAAGCCACCTCCTTTGTTGATGGACTACATTTTCTAAGGAGTCTCCCAATGAATCTCAGCCTGGCACCCGCCTTACCAACTATTAATTTTATACGATCATTCCACTTCAAATCGTTCCGTACGCATACTCCCAGATATTTTACAGAAGTAACTGCTACCAGTGTTCGTTCCGCTATCATGTAATCATACTATAAAGGATCCTTCTTTCTATGTATTCGCAATACATTACATTTGTCTATGTTAAGGGTCAGTTGCCACTCACTGCATCAAGTGCCTATCCGCTGCAGATCTTCCTGCATTTCGCTACAATTTTCTAATGCTGCAACTTCTCTGTATACTGCAGCATATTCTGGTAACAGTCATTGGATCTCGACCAACGCCAGCAGCAATGTCGCGGTACGATAAACCGCAATCGCGATAGGCTACAATCCGACCTTTATCAAAGTCGGAAACGTGATGGTACGCATTTCTCCTCCTTACACGAGGCTTCACAACAACGTTTCACCAGGCAACGCCGGTCAACTGCTGTTTGTGTATGAGAAATCGGTTGGAAACTTTCGTCATGTCAGCCAACATTGTGTGAATGCTCTGAAAAGCTAATCATTTGCATATCACAGCATCTTCTTCCTGTCGGTTAAATTTCGCGTCCTTAGCACGTCATCTCCGTGGTGTAGGAATTTTAATGGGCAGTAGTGCAGTTGGACCTCTCTGTTTGGATATTAAATTTATGTATCAATTCATTTCGGCGTCTCTACTATGTAGCGGTATGTAACGGTGCGGTAGCGCGCCTGGCTGCCTGCCTCGGTCGTGCTCACGAGCTACGCGGCCGCACCTCGCCGCGCGCCCTGCGGCAAGGTCCCCGACCCTGGGTGGCCCACGCGTGAAGCCCGCCTCTGTCTGTTCCAGGAGGAGGAGCTGCGCGCGTCCAGTGACCCGAAGTACGCCCACTTCAACGACGACCTGCACGTCGAGATCACGGCGTTCGCGCCGCCCGCGGAGGCGCACGCGCGCATCGCCTACGCACTCGCCGAGGTCCGCAAGTTCCTCGTGCCGGTGAGTATCAACAGCCGGGGTCGCGCCGGAAGACCCATAGCCGCCAACGCAGTCCCGGGGCTTCACCTGTCTTAACTGTCCACGCATCGACACCGAAGGGTTTCCCGAAAAAGTTCCCGGCAGTGCTGCGTAATAAGTCGAGAGAATATCTTGGAGGACTTTTGGTTACATTCCTAAGCGGATGGATCGGGCCTATTATTATTGTTATTACGAGGGCAGTTCAATAAGTAATGCAACATATTATTTTTTCTCTGCCAATTTTGGTTGAAAAAACCGGAAATTTCTTGTGGAATATTTTGAAACATTCCCGCTTCGTCTCGTATAGTTTCATTAACTTCCGACTGGTGGCAGCCCTGTACGGAGCTGTTAAAATGGCGTCGGTAACGGATGTGCGTTGCAAACAACGGGCAGTGATCGAGTTTCTTTTGGCGGAAAACCAGGGCATCTCAGATATTCATAGGCGCTTGCAGAATGTCTAAGGTGATCTGGCAGTGGACAAAAGCACGGTGAGTCGTTGGGCAAAGCGTGTGTCATCATCGCCGCAAGGTCAAGCAAGACTGTCTGATCTCCCGCGTGCGGGCCGGCCGTGCACAGCTGTGACTCCTGCAATGGCGGAGCGTGCGAACACACTCGTTCGAGATGATCGACGGATCACCATCAAACAACTCAGTGCTCAACTTGACATCTCTGTTGGTAGTGCTGTCACAATTGTTCACCAGTTGGGATATTCAAAGGTTTTTTCCCGCTGGGTCCCTCGTTGTCTAACCGAACACCATAAAGAGCAAAGGAGAACCATCTGTGCGGAACTGCTTGCTCGTCATGTGGCTGAGGGTGACAATTTCTTGTCAAAGATTGTTACAGGCGATGAAACATGGGTTCATCACTTCGAACCTGAAACAAAACGGCAATCAATGGAGTGGCGTCACACCCACTCCCCTACCAAGAAAAAGTTTAAAGCCATACCCTCAGCCGGTAAAGTAATGGTTACAGTCTTCTGGGACGCTGAAGGGGTTATTCTGTTCGATGTCCTTCCCCATGGTCAACCGATCAACTCTGAAGTGTATTGTGCTACTCTTCAGAAATTGAAGAAACGACTTCAGCGTGTTCGTAGGCACAAAAATCTGAACGAACTTCTCCTTCTTCATGACAACGCAAGACCTCACACAAGTCTTCGCACCCGAGAGGAGCTCACAAAACTTCAGTGGACTGTTCTTCCTCATGCACCCTACAGCCCCGATCTCGCACCGTCGGATTTCCATAGGTTTGGCCCAATGAAGGACGCAATCCGTGGGGAGGCACTACGCGGATGATGAAGAAGTTATTGATGCAGTACGACGTTGGCTCCGACATCGACCAGTGGAATGGTACCGTGCAGGCATACAGGCCCTCATTTTAAGGTGGCGTAAGGCCGTAGCATTGAATGGAGATTACGTTGAAAAATAGTGTTGTGTAGCTAAAAGATTGGGGAATAACCTGGTGTATTTCAATGCTGAATAAAACAACCCCTGTTTCAGAAAAAAAATGTGTTGCATTACTTCTTGAACTGCCCTCGTATTATATAAGACCTTAGTCGAAACAAGGCCCCGGGAGTGGACAACATTCCATTAGAACTACTGACAGCCTTGGGAGAGCCAGTCCTGACTAAACTCTACCATCTGGTGAGCAAAATGTATGAGACAGACGAAATACCCCCAGACTTCAAGAAGAATACAATGATTCCAATCCCAAAGAAAGCAGGTGTTGATAGATGTGACAATTACCGAACTATCAGTTTAATAAGTCACGGCTGCAAAATACTAACGCGAATTCTCTACAGACGAATGGATATACTAGTAGAAGCCGACCTCGGGGAAGATCAGTTTGGATTCCGTAGAAATGTTGGAACACGTGAGGCAATACTGACCCAACGACTTATCTTAGAAGAAAGATTAAGGAAAGGCAAACCTAGACTTCTAGCATTTGAAGACTTGGAGAAAGCTTTTGACAATGTTGACTGCCATACTCTCTTTCAAATTATGAAGTTGACAGGGATAAAATACAGGGAGCGAAAGGCTATCTACAATTTGTACAGAAACCAGATGGCAGTTATAAGAGTCGAGGAACATGAAAGGGAAGCAGTGGTTGGGAAGGGAGTGAGACAGGCTTGTAGCCTCTCCCCGATGTTATTCATTCTGTATATTGAGCAAGCAGTAAAGGAAACAAAAGAAAAATTCGGAGGAGGTATTAAAATCCATGGAGAAGAAATAAAAACTTTGAGGTTCGCCGATGACATTGTAATTCTGTCACAGACAGCAAAGGAATTGGAAGCGCAGCTGAACGGAATCGACAGTGTCTTGAGAGGAGGTGAACATCAACAAAAGCAAAACGAGGATAATGGAAAGTAGTCGAATTAAATCGGGTGATGCTGGGGGGGAATTAGATTAGGTAATGAGAGGCTTAAAGTAGTAAATCAGTTTTGCGATTTGGGGAGCAAAGTAACTGATGATGGTCGAAGTAGAGAGGATATAAAACGTAGACTGGCAATAGCAAGGAAAGCATTTCTGAAGAAGAGAAATATGTTAACATCGAGTATAGATTTAAGTGTCAGGAAGCCGTTTCTGAAAGTATTTCTGTGAGGTGTAGCCATGTATGGAAGTGAAACGTGGACGATAAATAGTTTAGACAAGAAGAGAATAGAACTTTCGAAATGTGGTGCTACAGAAGAATGCTGAAGATTAGATGGATAGATCACGTAACTAATGAGGAGGTATTGAATAGAATTGGAGAGAAGAGAAATTTGTGGCAAAACTTGACTAGAAGAAGGGATCGGTTGGTAGGGCATATTCTGGGGCATCAAGGAATCACCAATTTAGTATTGGAGAGCAGCGCGGAGGGTATAAATCGTAGAGGGAGACCAAGAGATGAATACACTAAAAAGATTCAGAAGAATGTAGGTTGCGTAGGTACTGGGAAATGAAAAAGCTTGCACAGGATAGAGTAGCATGGAGAGCTGCATCAAACCAGTCTCTGGACTGAAGACCAGAACAACAACATTCACAATAAAGTGGCTGACAGAGGGATCAATGAACCACCTTCAAGCTGTCTGTCTACCGTTCCACCCTCGAACGGCGCGCAGGAAGAACTACCATTTAAATTTTTCTGTGCGAGCCCTGATTTCTCTTATTTTATCGTGATGACCATTTCTCCCTATGTAGGTGGATTCCATCAGAAGGTTTTCGCAATCGGAGGAAAAAACTGGTGATTGAAATTTCATGAGAAGATCCCGTCGCAATGAAATACGCCTTTGTTTTAATGATTTTCACTCCAATGCACGTAACATGTCTGTGGCACTATCTTCCCTATTTCGCGATAATACAAAACGATCTGCCTTTCTTTGAACTTTTTTGATGTCATCCGTCAGTCCCACCTGATGCGGATCGCACACCGCACAGCAATACTCCGCAATATGGAGGACAAGCGTGGTGTGAGCAGTCTCTTTAGAAGACCTGTTCCACCTTTTAAGTGTTCTGCCAATGAATCGCTGTCTTTGGTTTGCTCTACCCACAACGTTATCTATATGATCGTTCCAATTTAGGTAATTTGTAATTGTAATCCCTAAGTATTTAATGGAATTTACAGCCTTCAGATTTGAGTAACTCATCGCGTAATCGAAATTTAGCGGATTTATTTTAGTATTCATGTGAATAACTTCACACTTTTCTTTATTCAGGGTGAATTGTCACTTTTCGCACCATGCGTAGATCTCATCTAAATCATTTTTCAATTCTTTACAAGACGGTAAATAACGGTATCATCTGCAAACAGTCTAAGAGGTCTACTCAGATTGTAACCTATGTCATTGATAAAGATCAGAAACAATAAAGGCCGGCCGCGGTGGTCTCGCGGTTCTAGGCGCGCAGTCCGGAACCGTGCGACTGCTACGGTCGCAGGTACGAATCCTGCCTCGGGCATGGCTGTGTGTGATGTCCTTAGGTTAGTTACGTTTAAGTAGTTCTAAGTTCTAGGGGACTGATGATCACAGCAGTTGAGTCCCATAGTGTTCAGAGCCATTTTTGAAGAAACAATAAAGGGTTTATAACACTTCCTTGGGGAACGTCGGATATTACTGATGTTTTTCTCGATGACTTTCCGTCTATTACTACGAACTGTGACTGTTCTGACAGGAAGTCACGAACTGAGGTCAACTGAGGCGATACTCCGTAGGCACGCAGTTTGCTTAGAAGACGCTTGTGAGGAACAGTGTCGAAAGCCTTCTGGAAATTAGAAATATGGAGTCAATTTGACATCCCCTGTCATTACTTCATGAGTGTAAAGACCTATTTGTATTTCACATGAACGATATTTTCTGAATCCGTGCTGCCTACGTGTCGATAAATCGTTTTCTTCGAGGTAATTCATAATGTTCGAAGGCAGTATTTGTTCCAAAACCCTACTGCAAATCGACGTTAGTGATGTGGGCCGGCAATTTAGCGGATTAGTTGTATTTCCCTTTTTTGGTATTGTTGTGACTTGAGCAATTTTCCAGTCTTTAGGTACGTATCTAGCTGTGAACAAGTGGTTGGATATAATTTGCTAAAACCGAACAGGAATAACGAAAACTATGAATTTTTAAGTCACGTAGAAAGTCTCGACATTACTAGTAACGTTTTCCTGTTGAAGTTGTTCAAAATTAAATCTGCAGCAATATGGCGTCTGCTTCACTACCGAAGAGATAGACACACATTTTATGGTTTGCATTGGAATTGCTTTACAGGCAGTCACAATCGCCTCTCTCATGTCTCTCACCGTACGTGAGTAGCTTTTAGCGTAGACGGAGTCTATCAAATAGAAGTCTAACGGTGCTAGATCGGGGGATCTTGGCGGAAACTCCGCACTTACTTCCCGGCCTATCCACGACTCAACAAATGTTGCCGCTCGCGTCACGAAGGTAATGTGACGGTGCATCATCTTTTTGAAAAAAAAAATAATCATCATTATCTCCGTACAGTTGGTTAACGGCTGGCCCAATTCATTTCTGCAACATGGTAAGGTACTTTACACCTTTCACTGTTCCTTCGGGAAAGAACGACCTTAAAAGTTCTCTAACAGACATAGCGCGCAACATTGATAACCCAGGTGGGTTAACAGCTTGTTCTTCCGTGTCATGGGGTTATCTGTTGCCCAGGATAGACAGTTTTGGTGACTGTGGTTTCATTCACTTGAAACGTCATATAATCAAAACAAGCAATAACAAGAGTAAACTGTTCATGATAGCAAATCCAGTCACATAATTCGAGGCGCCTAACCGCATCGTTCTCGTTCATCGCTTGAAGCAACTTGGGAATATATGAAGGTAGTATCTGTTCCCGAAAGAACGCCTGTTTGCAGCTAGGGTGTCGATTTAATTATCATTTCTACTTGGGAATGTAAGGTATCCACTTTGCTAGCGTTTAAAAACAGGTAACTCTTGACTTGCTTACACCTGATTCACATGTAGCTTGCCTTAGGGACTTCATTGAGGATCTTGTGAAAGCTTGTACCATTGCACCCACTCCTGTTTCGTCCGCTACCGATTTCTTCCTCCCACACCGTCCCTTCTTCAGGTCACGTACGATTCCTTCCCTCGTAAACCTCTCGCGTGATTTCTTAATTGATACACGTGAGGGTGACGCAGCATCAAACTCTGCCCGCCTGCGTCTCTGCACTTCTTTCATGTTTTCACATTGCAGGTAACACTTTAAAGCCCCTTTCTTTGGTTCGAGGACAGGTTTTTAGCCACATTGTTATTTACCTGCGCCAACGTACTTGCTGCAGAGGTAAACCCGGTTCCCATCCCTCACATCACCGAAGTTAAGAGCTGTCGAGCTTGGCTTGCACTTCGATGGGTAACCGTCCTGGTATATCGAGCGCTTTTGGTGGTGGTGGTGGGGGGGGGGGGGGGTTACAATCAGCCCTTCTGAGGCCAATTGAGGAGCTACTTGACGGAGAAGTAGCGGCTCCGGTCACGAAAACTGACAAAGGTCGGGAAAGTGATGTGCTAACCACATGTCCCTCCATATCCGCATCCAATGACGCCTATCGGCTCAAAATGAGACGGTGGTCGGTCGCTACCATTGCGCCTTGCGAGGCCTGTAAGGACGAAGCTCAGTTTCTTATTTACGTGTAGCTACTGGCAACTGAAAATAAAGTCAAAAGAAAAACAAATGAATGGCTACACACAATAATCACGTCTGCACCATATAATCAAAACTTTATCACGTTATCATTAATGCCTACCCAGTTATTGAAGTTGAAACAGTGTAAATCCCTTTTCGGGAAACCTTGTGTAGCAGATTTTGTGGCCTTTAAAGGACGACCTGTTATGAAAACAATTGCTCTTTTTAAATAACCAAACATGCCTCGGCACGTTTGTACCTGCATAATCAGCCTGAAAACGAGGGAACGTCCATGGGGTCCAGACCAGAAACACAACAACAAAACGAATATTGTGACTGATGGGGTTCAGAAGAGAAATTTGCTTGTACAGGTCCTCAAAACAGCTCTTCAGAAACGTTTTTTGTGGTTCAGTGTACGTTTACACAATGGACGAGCATGCAGATATTACGCAAACAGCTACAAATAATCGAAATATAGTCACTGACCTTCCGGACCTACGGACAGGGTGGTATTATATCTTGTTCCGATATTTCGGCTAATAATCCTAAAGCTATCTGAAAAGTGCGTCCTTGGCTGCGTCAGATGTAACGCTGCCGCGGGCAACGAGAAAAAACATGGAGTTTTAATAATGAGAGGTGTGCCTTATTTATGGGTGCACTACTTGTTCAGACTGTAGTTTAAAGTGGAAAGCAATCACGTTTCATTCGTAAGTCCACTAATTCAAGCGATATTTTGTTTTATATACATAACTTTTTTTGTGCTGTTTACTTTTACTGTAGTGGTTTTATATCTCTCATTTGGCCTTAGATTTCATGCCAGTCCAGCACTAAGAGGTTTGTGGGTGAGTACTGTGAGGAGGAAAGATTGGAAACCGACCAAATTTAGGATAATGTGTTCCCAGCATTTCCGGGAAGAGGACGTAGACCGAACAGCACTTTCGTCCAGCCGTATTAAGGAAAATGTTGGTCTACGAAAGTAATTTTTTCACATCACATCCTCGACTTCTTGATTATCAGGAATGTATAACGGCAGAAAAATTACATTAAACAGGTCGAATAATTCGTATTACTGCATAAAATATGCATTTAAGACCAGAAAAATGTCTGATAATGCCTTCCTGATACTACGTCATTCACGAAAGGACTGAAACATTAAATTTCTAAAACAACTGTTGCTTGCAAACGACAGAAATTAGGAAGGAGAAATACTCGTAGAAAGTAGTCTGATAATGTTTTTGAGCATTTAAGATGGGGTCAAAGCGTTACTTCTGTAGCCCCATCTCCCCTTATTAAACCTCCATGAGACCGACAGTCGTAGATAAAACTTTGTGCGTATATGAGTAAAAAAACGAGCAAGCGCTGAGTGAGCAAGTTGATTATTCTGAAGTTGGATGGAAAGACCTGGAGGGCAAGGCAGCGAAGACTCATAACAATAATTTATTTCTGAGAGAGCAGGCGAGAATTGAGTGGTTGTCACAACTTGTCGAGCTGGAAGTCCTTTTCTCGGTTGAGTTCGTTGTCTGCTAATTGCTTTATAGCACGTGTCAAGGCCACTGAATTACTATACGATGAGGATGTGACCAGTATTTTAAATACAATGTTCAACCACTGCAGATTTCTTGGGATGTAGAAGGCGGGCGTGTCTCAGTTTTTTGATGGACCGTTCTTGTGCGGAGCATATTGTTTGCCCAATGCACCTTTTACCTTACTAAATAAGAATTTTATGTATATCGGCCGTTCGTGAGAGCGTATCACCTCTCACAAATCCCAGAACAGCTGCCACTCTGTCTGGAACCGCAAGACCGCTACGGTCGCAGGTTCGAATCCTGCCTCGGGCATGGATGTTTGTGATGTCCTTAGGTTAGTTCGATTTAACTAGTTCTAGGTTCTAGGGGACTAATGACCTCAGCAGTTGAGTCCCATAGTGCTCAGAGCCATTTGAACCATTTTTGAGCTGCCTCTCTGGCCGGTTGGAGGAACATCACACCCACTTTACACTTCTTCATTATTCTGGTAGTTTTTGGAGAAACATTTCCCACATATGGTAGAAACGTCGTAGTCTTTACATCTCTTTCCTCCTGGAGATGGCTGTAACATTATCAGCCGAAATATCAGAGCAAGAAATAATACTGTTCGGATACACACCTGAAAGCTGACGAAATGTTCTATCCGGCGGGAAAATTTCAAGTAAGGCTATCGCAAAATGTATTTGCGAAAAATTTCCAAAAAAAAGTGTTCAAATGGCTCTGAGCACTATGGGACTCAACTGCTGTGGTCATTAGTCCCCTAGAACTTAGAACTACTTAAACGTAACTAACCTAAGGACATCACACACATCCATGCCCGAGGCAGGATTCGAACCTGCGACCGTAGCAGTCGCACGGTTCCGGACTGCGCGCCTAGAACCGCGAGACCACCGCGGCCGGCGAAAAATTTTCACTCATCCAAATTACGCTTATAGATCTAGTGATTTGTTAGTTCCCCATTCAGACTCACGAAAGAATATACTTGTAGCTGACAAGCTATCGGGATTTCGTAACACAAAGAGGGTCCCACAGCGGATGCTGCGAGTATAGAGTCTTAATGGGAGGTATGCCAGTAGTGTGAGAGTGAGATTGAAATTTACACTGGTCAGTTACCAGATGGCCGAAGTGGTAAAGGAAAACGCTCACTAGAAGCGGTAAATCTGGGTTCGAGTCCCGGTCCGAGACAAATTTACAAACTTTCCCCATTTATTTATTTCAATGTCCGGTAGCAACCGTTGTCTGTCTTTCCTTCGATTCATATTTAAAACATGTTTATATTCTATAAAATCTGAATAAAAGAACATTCTGACGATGGCTCCGAAGTGCTTAAACATATTTAAGCCTTTATAAAGAGCAGGCGAGCCTGAATTAGTCTGCTGCTACAGCTTCAAAACCATACGATGGTTTTAAGAGTTTTTATAATTTTTATTCATGTGATTCTTGTTTGGTTAAGTACATCTTAAGTCATGATCAGTGTAGTTTTATTCAACTACGAAGAGGCCAGTGTGAGTGGAGGGACTGACTGTCTTGGAAAATATTTAAGAGACCAATTTTTATACAAATAGACGCTAACTTGTAAATATTTTGCATCAGTTCTTTCACTCAGGTTGTTAATTTTAATACATGAGAGGATAGCTGATAAACTCATATTATCAATGACGCCCTACATACAACGGGCTCCAGAACAATGTAGACACTCTTTGATATTTAATATCTTTGGAACAAAGTGACATAACATTGCAATTTTTCGCAGCAGAGTTGTCCATAGTTTTCTCAACAGATCATGGCGCCCGTTTTCCAGCAGATGACACTGCGGGAACGAATGAAGTACGATTGTCATTTGAGCAATGCAAGCCCATATTGAAGTGGTACAAGACGTATGGAAACATGATGGAGGTACAAAGACAATGGCGTAATGTATACGGAATATACGGAACTCAGCCACCAACACGTACAATAATTTATCGTATTCGGGATAAATTTGAACCCTGTGGCATAAGGAATGGTCTGGCCGACCGAAAACATCAACAAGTCTGGCTTCCAGCGCTACTGTGGTGCAACATTTTACTAGATCAGCTCAAAAGTCTGTGAAGCAGGGTGCACGTGAAAGCGGTATAAGCTGATAAAGCCTACGAGGAATTCCGAAGTCTGCAAAGTGGAGAGTGTACATTCCATGATCGCTGCACGCTATGAACGAGGAATACACTGGCGAGTGGTTTGAAGGCACGCTTCGCGATGGTGAACGGTTTACAGGGTTGATTGCCTGGCGAGGGGCAATTCAAACTGAACGTTACCGCTAATCGCCACAACAGCGTATACTGAGCCCCAGAAAATTCTCACATACACATGGTGTTCACCGGGTGTTAACGTGTAGTGTGGTATTCCCTAGCGTGGTTTGATAGGCACATTCGTCTTTGAAGGACCTGCAACTGGTGAAGTGTATCTTCATAAGCTGCAGACAAAGATTTTAGCTGGCAATCCGAGAGCTGTTTGAAAATGAAAGATTTTACCTACAACAAGATGATGCTAACGCCTCACCACTATAGACATGTCAGTACCTACGTGGATGAAAGTCCACCAGGACGACAAATAGATCGAAGAGGAGCTGTTGAGTACCCACTACAGTCTCAGAGCTTACGCCTCCTGATTTTTACCTGCGGGTGACCTTGTAAAATCAAGTCCATCAACAGAAGTCAGCTACACTGAACGAGCTACGGGCAACCATCGAGGCCCCCTATGTTGCCATCACTATGGCAACACTGATAGCGCCGGCCGGAGTGGCCGAGCGGTTCTAGGCGCTTCAGTCTGGAACCGCACGACCGCTCCGGTTGCAGGTTCGAATCCTGCCTCGGGCATGGATGTGTGTAATGCCCTTAGCTTTGTTAGGTTTAAGTAGTTCTAAGTTCTAGGGGACTGATGACCCCTGATGTTAAGTTCCATAGTGCTCAGAGCTTTTTGAACCAGTTGAACACTGACAGCCATAGTTTAGTAAACAGTTCAGCGGCATCGACGTTGTTTGCTGCTAATGGGGGTCACTTTGAACACACAAAATAATCTTCCCCCCATGCAAGAATTGTAATGGTATTTAATTTCTTCCATTAATACTGACTATCGAAGAGTGCGTAAATTTCTCTGGTCGTCTCTATATTCGTGACGACATAGCCAGGCTTTGTAAGGAAAATTATTCACATGTGTTCCTGGGCAACCTAAGTACCACATTCGCATGTGAGAACAAAAATCGTTCAAGTCATCATATGTTTATATTCATATAAAGGGGGCCAATGACTTAGCTGTTTGGTATCCTTAATCAGACACCTAGTTTTAGTATTTACAGGTATACCTCACATTTCACGTAGAACTATGAGACGAAAAGTACATATTATTCCATGCAGCCACTCGCTGATAGCATATCAAGACTAAATAAAAGGATATTAAAATCTCTCCGTGAAGGATTTCGTTAATAACATTCCTTCGTCGATGAATTTCATTTCCTCAACAATTTTCCAATAAATCCGTTGTACACTCCTGGAAATGGAAAAAAGAACACATTGACACCGGTGCGTCAGACCCACCATACTTGCTCCGGACACTGCGAGAGAGCTGTACAAGCAACGATCACACGCACGGCACAGCGGACACACCAGGAACCGCGGTGTTGGCCGTCGAATGGCGCTAGCTGCGCAGCAGTTGTGCACCGCCGCCGTCAGTGTCAGCCAGTTTGCCGTGGCATACGGAGCTCCATCGCAGTCTTTAACACTGGTAGCATGCCGCGACAGCGTGGACGTGAACTGTATGTGCAGTTGACGGACTTTGAGCGAGGGCGTATAGTGGGCATGCGGGAGGCCGGGTGGACGTACCGCCGAATTGCTCAACACGTGGGGCGTGAGGTCTCCACAGTACATCGATGTTGTCGCCAGTGGTCGGCGGAAGGTGCACGTGCCCGTCGACCTGGGACCGGACCGCAGCGACGCACGGATGCACGCCAAGACCGTAGGATCCTACGCAGTGCCGTAGGGGACCGCACCGCCACTTCCCAGCAAATTAGGGGCACTGTTGCTCCCGGGGTATCGGCGAGGACCATTCGCAACCGTCTCCATGAAGCTGGGCTACGGTCCCGCACACCGTTAGGCCGTCTTCCGCTCACGCCCCAACATCGTGCAGCCCGCCTCCAGTGGTGTCGCGACAGGCGTGAATGGAGGGACGAATGGAGACGTGTCGTCTTCAGCGATGAGAGTCGCTTCTGCCTTGGTGCCAATGATGGTCGTATGCGTGTTTGGCGCCGTGCAGGTGAGCGCCACAATCAGGACTGCATACGACCGAGGCACACAGGGCCAACACCCGGCATCATGGTGTGGGGAGCGATCTCCTACACTGGCCGTACACCACTGGTGATCGTCGAGGGGACACTGAATAGTGCACGGTACATCCAAACCGTCATCGAACCCATCGTTCTGCAATTCCTAGACCGGCAAGGGAACTTGCTGTTCCAACAGGACAATGCACGTCCGCATGTATCCCGTGCCACCCAACGTGCTCTAGAAGGTGTAAGTCAACTACCCTGGCCAGCAAGATCTCCGGATCTGTCCCCCATTGAGCATGTTTGGGACTGGATGAAGCGTCGTCTCACGCGGTCTGCACGTCCAGCACGAACGCTGGTCCAACTGAGGCGCCAGGTGGAAATGGCATGGCAAGCCGTTCCACAGGACTACATCCAGCATCTCTACGATCGTCTCCATGGGAGAATAGCAGCCTACATTGCTGCGAAAGGTGGATATACACTGTACTAGTGCCGACATTGTGCATGCTCTGTTGCCTGTGTCTATGTGCCTGTGGTTCTGTCAGTGTGATCATGTGATGTATCCGACCCCAGGAATGTGTCAATAAAGTTTCCCCTTCCTGGGACAATGAATTCACGGTGTTCTTATTTGAATTTCCAGGAGTGTAATACAATAGGGGTCTCCAGAGCCGAGATACCGTAGTAGATCTATGAAAATTTTTGCTAAAGTTTCGTAGTTATTTGCCAGAAGAGTTTTCAGAGATAAATCTAGAAACTGTGTCGAAATTTCGAAGGGCCTTGAAGTACCGACGGATCAGTCTGTTTGGTCTCTCAAGTTATTTCCCGCAGATGGGAGTGAAACCTTATTGTCTCGTTTTCCAAATCGACAACGGGGTCTCATTACGGAAGTTACAGAACAAATAGAAGCACTTGACTGTTCATAAGCTGTGCGTAGTTCATTAACCTCTAGGATCACGATATTTTACCCTCCCTCCACCCCCCTCTTACAGATCACAAAATGTTAGTTATTGAACATTTCGAAACTTTCTAGAAATCCAGTGGTTCAGGAATAAATAAATGTGAGTTGCAGACCACGAAGGAATTTACGTTTAGAAAACACAAAAAGCTTCTGCGTTTCATATCAGATCAATATAGCACTATAAACCATGTTGTCTGATACTTGATCGTTCTTAACTTTTGTCGATAAAACACTGTAGTCATGAAAAAATGTGTTTACTGTTCGGTTATCTTGAGAACTTTCTGTGTTATACATAAAGTCACGTTAAAATTTCAGTAATTTGTTGGAGATTTTGAAAGCCTTCAAGAACCTACAATTGCAAAAGTGCGAACAATGTGTTAACTAAAAGAGATTCCGACACGAGGAACGTTGGGTAAATTTAGGAAAAATTTTCAGAAAATAATACCCGTGGTGCTCATGACTTTTAAGGGCAGACTGATGGGCTGCCAAACCCAAATAATCTGTTTCATAAAACAAAATGAGAGATTTGGCTTGAACAACAAGGAAAATTGTAAAATACTTGCAAAATACTATTATCATTTTCTTAATTATCCACAACCAGTCCATAAGCCGGAATTCTCAAGCATTCGTGAAAATCTAGAAAAAGGTTAGCCTCCCACAACCGAAAACATTGAAGAAGTAATTAAGACCTTAGAAGCAATAAAACTAGTGGAGAAGACCATTACAGAAGTGCGTTTGAAATGTATTAACTTTCTAAAGGGGGAGAGCGTACTAAATAATTTTAAGTGTTACAGAGAGCTAAAATTAACGTTTGAAGATATCTGGAAACAAAAAAAAAAAATTGCGGGAGTGAGGAAGTAGACTTGATGTATTCACTACATACGAAGAGCAATGAACAATATGTTAACTGCTGCAGAGGAATTTTCCAAGATGTTAATGAACAGAGTAGAAACAAAACATGTGACAGTCATTTAAATGAATATCAATGTAGCTTTAGTAAGGGCAGATCACGTTCTGTACAAATATTTAACATGAAATTAGTTATTCGCTACAAATTACTGAACTCATAAAATAATGTAGAAATATTTGTTGATATAAAAAAGGTCGTTCACTCTGTTTACAAAAGAACTATAAATAAAATAATCCTGGAAATTAATTTAAACTCTAAATTAACAAATCTAATTCGAGGAACACTTACGGACTCAATATCTAAAGTGAAATTATTGAGGGAAATATCTCAGCCATTCGAATTAACTATGGGTATACAGCCTTTCGTAAAATTTTTTTAATAATGTTTTAGGAAAAACGATTGTAGCTGTGATTGGAAAGATGAATGAATGAGATTTCACCAACAAGACTGGGAAGAGGAAACAGGAATAGTGGAATATACAATTTCGCATTTGCAGATGAGTTCGCTATACCTTCTGAAAACATGAAATTTGCTATCATACAAATGAATCTTTAAGAAGAAACAGCCAGTAGCATCGGCTTTATAATTTCTGTGGACAAAATGAAATTTTTAACAAACATTCTAAGTTCACCTGACTTTCTGATAAATAACGACCATATACGGATGGTTAACGAATTTAAATATCTTTGGGAGATAACTCAAGAAAATAGCTTTGATTGGAAGGGCATATTATCAAACTAAAGACCCTTACATTAAAGAAATGCAAAAGTAAGGCTTAACAGTATCGTAATGAAGTCAGAACGTTTGCAAGGACGTGAATGTCTGGCTTTAAACTATAATTTACAGAAATTAGAAGTACTAGAATGGCGAATCATTAAGAAGGTTGGAAACTACGAAGTACCGGTGAGATTTATCGAAACATAGAAAACATATCAGAAGTAATGGTAAAAGAAGACTGATCTATTTCGGACCTTTATACTGAATGTAAGACAGTAGATTAACCCAAAAGTTCTTCAAATATTATCTGGATAATCAGTGAAGAAGTAGTTCTATCTACGAAAGTAAAATAAAATCTAAGAAAAAAAATAATAATACAGAAGGTGAAGAAACAACAGATAGAGAAACTTTTTGAGAAAAAGACTTGAATATGGAAGGATTCGAAGGTAGGAGAGTGCGAAAAAAAGACTAAAGTGGTCAGAAGACAGGAAGAAAAAACATCTTGAACAGTTGAAAGCCTACTTTTATGGAAAGAAAACAATACCGAATAAGGAACTCAAACTGTCACGTGGCCTTTAGTTGATCCATCTTAATATAAAAACTAAAAACTGTTTTAAAACCCACGGGGATGTACCGAAAAGAAAGTATATTATGAGTCGTTCATTTATGCAGTGGAACTCTTCGCAAAAATAGCCAGAACGTGTAGTGAAAGGAAAGGACTTTTATTTTACGTTTCCATGGTTTACAACATCGTAACGGATTTGCCGCAGTGGGTACACCGGTTCCCGTCAGATCACCGAAGTTAAGCGCTGTCGGGCGTGGACGACAATTGGATGGGTGACCGTCCAGGCCGCCAAAAAAACTACATAACGACTGGGAGAGTGGTGTGCTGACCACACGCCCCTCCTATCCGCATCCTCAGCCGAGGATAACACGGCGGTCGGATGGTTCTCATGGGCCACTTGTGGCCTGAAGACGGAGTGCTTTTGGTTTACAACGTAATAGCAGCGGTCGAATTATGTGTGGAATGCAGGAAAATTATATGCTGTATCACTGTGCGCTGTGTCGTCCTCGAGTTTAGAAAGTAAGGACGTATAATGCGATCACCTTAACAGAGTGTTTATTTACGTAACTATAACAACAGAACTATCAAATATGTTATACAAACATAGTTGCAAAGATAAAGTGCTCAGGACATTAATGTACAACGTCGTGGATCTTCCACACATACAAGATGAAATTCTGTATTAGGCAATGAGATACAATCAGTGGCATTTCATTTCAACCACCAGACACTTTAGTTTCTAAATACTATCCGAAATAGGCGGTTGTAGTTAGAGTTTAGACTTCACACTGCTTGCAAATAATATTCCTAACCAGAATGGGACATCGTTTATTCACTACGAAATATGACGCCAAGAAAAATGTTCCGCTACCCTCTCGCCTAGATAAATAAATACATCTTGAAAATATACTTGGAGACTTGTCTTGCCGACAAAAAATAACTGGAGCATTTTTCTCCGCTGCAAGAACCTCAGGAACACTCGCTCCTTTACGGATAATCCAGCGCCACAGCAACATACATTTTACCAAGTTGCACTTTTCCAATCCCCTTAAAACTTTAGCTAGGTCGCAGCTGTGGTTGCTGAGAGCTTGGACAGAATGTATATACGTGATACCACCATCTGCGTTATTTTACAGCTAAGAAAAACCAGAATAAACTGTAATATACTGATGTGTGATAGTTAATATTGCAATATCTCACGTTATATACTCGTAGGGTGAGTCACCTGCCCGTGCCAATCGGTTTAATGCAACCCGCAATGCCTTCAAATACCACATGCGGGATTTTCATTTTTTCTCTCTCACTATATAAAAACTAGTCGTCCTACAGAAAAAAATGAAAACAACTTTTTGTGGGAAATTTAATGTAACAAAATTTTGTACTGGAACTCGTTTTCGCTGGAGGCCACAGTTTTCAGGTTATTGAAGAAAAACGTGTTTTGCTTGAATAATTCGAAAACTACGATCTCTACCGAAATGTCTTCCAGTACAGAATTTAAGTAGAATAAATTACCTACAAAAATGTCTTGTTAGTTTTTTCTATAGGACTAATACTTTTCATGTAGTGAGTGAGAGAATATGAAAATCTTGCATATGGAATTTTAAGGTGTTGTGGGTGGTTTTTTTTTTTGTTCTAATAAATGTAGATAGAGAGGTACAAATTGACACACATGCTTGGAATGACATGGGGTTTTATTGGATCCAAAAAAAATACAAATGTTCAAAAAATGTCCGACAGATGGCGCTTCATCTGATCAGAATAGCAATAATAAGAATAACAATGTAAGACAAAGCAAAGATGATGTTCTTTACAGGAAATGCTCAATATGTCCACCATCATTCCTCAACAATAGCTGTAGTCGAGGAATAATGCTATGAACAGCACGAGCGCTGACTTCCCCGTGCATAGACAAACCCGCTACAGTCTCCATTTCTTCCTGAACTGTCTCAGCCGCATTACGCCTTGTCTCGGTCGGCCACTACGGAGTCTATCGTCTAAACAACCCAAGGCTTCGAACTGCGAAATCATTCTCGCCACAGCTGCATTTGTCAACGGACCTTTACCCATTCGAATCCCCTTCCTATGGCGATAGGAGCGTAACGATGAACTAGCACAGTCCTCATTCTGATAATACAGCTTCACTAAGAGCGCCTTTTCATGTAACGTCAACATACTGCGACTGCTGGTGCATCTGATTCTCTCTCTCATTACAGCTCCTTTCATACACGATTGTCATGCGCAGTCACTGACGTTTTGCTGTCCAGTGATATCTGTCGGACATTTTGTGAACTTTGTTTTTTTTTTTTGTTCTAATAAAACCCCATGTCACTCCAAGCATGTGTGTCAATTTTTACCTCTCTATCTACATTACTCCGTGGTTTATTAAGTTTTCAAATTTATACTGACTTTTTGATCACCCAGTAGTTTGCAGTGATACAGTTTAAATGCACGGTATCGTCGCCAACAAATGGGTTTTTCATCATCATGAACAAGTGAATCTGAAACTATGATGAACCACCAAGTTATTAATAGAAAGGGAGGAAAGAAGCTTAGGGTGTAATGTGGCTGGCTCTTAGCACTATGGGACTTAACATCTGAGGTCATCAGTCCTCTAGAACTTAGAACTACTTAAGCCTAACTAACCTACGGACATCACAAACATCCACGCCCGAGGCAGGATTCGAACCTGCGACCGTAGCAGTCGCGCGGTTCCGGACTGAAGCGCCTAGAACCGCTCGGCCACCACGGCCGTCTAGGGTAAAATGTCCCATCAGCTATGAATCAGTAAGAGATGGAGCACAGATTCTGATTCTTTGAAGGATAGGGGACGAAATAAGCTGTGCCCTTTTAAGAGAACTCCCTGGCATTCGCGTTAAATGATTTGGGGATAAAACGAGATACCTCTATCACAGTGTTGGGACAGGGATATCAACTGTCATCCTTCTAAACCAGTGCCATGTATGCTAACTACGCCACAATGCTCGCTCACTGAATGAGTGCAAGGACTACTCTTCTAAAACTATACTTTGTAGATCAGTGTGGAGAGCTTGGCTGCTTTTATCATACATTAAGATGGGTAATTTTCTAGTATGGTTCTGCGGGATATTCTGTTCGTCTAGTACTAAATCTCAATAGAACAGATAGGTACGTGACTGAAGGATATTCGACGTTTCTGCCCTGCAAGATATTTCTTGGAGTTTGCAAACAAGGGAAATTCCCCATCGCACCCCTCTCAGATTTAGTGGTAAGATAGCCCATCAAAAACTGAAGACAGACCAAGTATGGAAACAGGAAAAAGGTGTACTGAACCTCGAAAAAAAGCAAAATAAAAACAGTAAATTGTCCAAGACCAGAAAGTGAAATAAAGATCAGCCAGAAACAGTAATGGCGTCGTGGGCAAGTGCTAATGGTGTTTGACTGCAATGCGGACGAGCCGTGGTGGAAACTCCCTTTTTCCACTTTTTTTTCACAACATTATGAACTGTCCGTCCGGTCGTTGAAATGATTGTTCTCTTTCTGTAGTCTTGGCAGTATGAGTTATGTAATAAGAAGACGTTACCGTCGCACGTAGATGTGGTGAACCATGAGAGCTGGCGAGATACCACACAGACGTCTAACAGAAATGAAAACAACAAATAAACGGGTGTTTACTGTTTTCCAACAAAGGAATTAAAGTTTCAAGACTTTCAAAACGGAACGCAACTTGAAAAGGTTAAAAAATATATATTTTGACAGAGCGCAGAGAAACTGTGTGATTGTGACACTGAGATACCACACAGACGTCTAACAGAAATGAAAACAACAAATAAACGGGTGTTTACTGTTTTCCAACAAAGAAATTAAAGTTTCAAGACTTTCAAAACGGAACGCAACTTGACAAGGTTAAAAAATATATATTTTGACAGAACGCAGAGAAACTGTGTGATTGTGACACTGTTGCGCTCTTTTGTTACAGTTTATGTTACAAACTATTATGTTTTCATCTTTTCCTTGGGAGTGATCACATTCACATTCATACGAACACGCAAATCGGTCAAGGAGGCATATCTCGCTCACCTACCAGACGTGCAAATTAGGTACGTCGATAAGAGATTCCATCACATAACACATGTACAGTCACTGATGCCGTGTATGGCACAGCAGACGTGTTTTACGTTCGAGGATTCGGTTGACTTGTCGCCTTCTCATCAAATGTCTGCGGAAGCCACTTCGTTACAGATGCTAATAGAGTAGTTGCGCAGAATCAACTGTCATTTCAGGACCCTACTTAAACCTCAATCTTGTAAACGGACGTTACACAACGACACAGACATTAATTTTAATAAAGCAAACAGCAGAAAAAAAATTTTCACGAGGCAGGTTTGAACACAGCTAGCCCGCTTGGCAACCCAACACCGTAACGACTTTTTTTTCTTGATCTCATACAGAACATCCGATGAAACGCTGTTGTGCAGTGTCTCTAGGTTGCCAGTAAATCGCGTCATGTCGCACTTTTCAGTTCTGACCACACAGTGAGCACATAAAAATGCCTAGAGGAACAGTGTCCCCATCCAAGTGCAATGTGCCTGCTGAAGGTTCCGCCTGATTTCATGCAGCCCTCACAACGTAACTGTCATGTGTGTCCGTCGTCACGACAATGCTCAGCCGCAAACTGCAGGTCCAACGAAGGCGCTCCTGCATCGCTTTCGACCATACAACTCTGACTGGGAGTCCCCAGATTTTAATCTCTTTGCTCGCTTGAACTACTGGCTGTGACAACAATTTCGCACAGACAAGCTACAGAGCAGTATAGGGAATTGGAAAGTTGATGCCACGTTACGACAAATATTTAAATCGGAGCGATGAATATGTGGGTGTTGTTAGGTGTAGCTATATGTTGTGAATAATTTTTTTAAATTTTAATTGTGCTATCCGTTTCGTGACCAATCGGAGGTTGAAAAGAAATTGCCTTTGTAGTTATCAGTGTCACACATAGGGTTAATTAGCAGCAGTGTAGGTAGCTGCCTTTAATCTTCAAGTAATTTATTTTTATTCGAGGTTAACTAACTGCAGGATATGTACACCCTCGTCTCTGCCTGCCCTGCTGACGTTACCAATGAGGGCTGTCGTCGTGTATGACACAGAGCGCCACTCTGTCGACGCATATTCTTCTGAGATTTCAGAAACTTTGCAGTCAGGAGACAATGGACTTGTGTGTTGGCAGGACTACAACGACGAGATCCGTCAGGAACAGATGCGCGAGATGCAGCTGCTGAGCGCGCCCTCCGCCGTCGCAGCCTCCGCCGGTGCCGACGTTCTCTCGCCAGCTTCCCCAGCAGGGTCGCCCACAGGTAAGCCAGCCGACAGGTCTGTACTTGCTACACACACACACACACACACACACACACACACTCACAGATCAAATCAAATAAGTTTTCCCCAGTAAATGCACGACAAAATACGCACTGAACATTCAGAATTGGCGCTAAACTATACAAAAATAAAACGATGGTCAAGCGAGTAGCAGCAGTAACATAGTATCCATCTAAGGGTATGGTGAGATTTTTCCAAATCTCACCTCGTGTAGGAAAATGTGTGGTGACAAGTGGGAGTCAAGTGGAAAAGGTGTAAAAACCAGCGTATTACAACCAAAAAAGAAAACATACTAACGACGTACAATACAACGGAAAACGTAAGCAGAGAATTTGCACCACTGCTGTTTTCGGAAAAATGGTTTTCAATAGTAGTACGCTTTAGGCGAATGCTTCCGATTACTTTACATGAAAGCAAACTACCCTCAGCAAATCCAGGTTCACAGTTAATGTAGGAGGGTGAGTTGAAAAGTAATACCTCTGAAAGCTATAGAAATGGACTTCTGGAGAAGATTGGCAAGAATCTCCAGGAAAGAGAAGATCAGGAACACCGAAATAATAAGGAGAATGGAAATAAAAATGGTTCAAATGGCTCTGAGCACCATGGGACTTAACATCTATGGTCATCAGTCCCCTAGAACTTAGAACTACTTAAACCTAACTAGCCTAAGGACAGCACACAACACCCAGTCATCACGAGGCAGAGAAAATCCCTGACCCCGCCGGGAATCGAACTCGGGAACCCGGGCGTGGGAAGCGAGAACGCTACCGCACGACCACGAGCTGCGGACAAATGGAAATAAAAGAAAGAATATATGGCATAATGGATAGGAAGAAATTACAGTGGTACGGGCATGTACGACGAATGGAGGAAGCCAGAATGCCAAAACTGATACTGGAGTGGGAACCGGAGGGAAGAAGAAGAAGAGGACGACCTATGACAACCTGGCTCCAAAATGTACAGCACACAATGAGGAGAACGGGCGCAGAGAAAGAGGACACACAAGATCGAAACACCTGGAGGAGTATTTTGAAAATATAGTTTAAGAACGTTTACTCTTTGACAGTAATTTTTGAGTAAATTGTTATGTTGGAGATAAGCCTCTGTAATGAGGAAAAGCTCAAAATAATAATAATAACATTTTTATGTGATAGCTATTAAAGCTTTTTAAATACAACAAACTTTATTAACATTCTATATCTCTGTTATTCATTTCTACGTTTTTGCAGCCCTCTCCTGCTAGAGGGTTGCGAATTGTAGCATGTAACACTGTGGTATGTAACTTAACTAAGTGGGCGCGTGAGAAACAGCTTGCTGTACTCGAGTTTCGAATTCGAAGAGCTCGTCCACACATGGAGTACCCTGTCCTTCAGCATGACAATGCCAAACCACACACGGTTGCGGCGATATTTGCTACAATCCGACCCTTTGGGATCACTGCCACCGACCATCTTCCATACAGTCCCGAATCGGCCTCACTGGATTTTCATTTGTTCACAAAACTTAAAGAACACCTTCGTGGTCTGAAAGGGCACGGCCGATTTCCTTCCCCATCCTTCTCTAATCCGATGAGACCGATGACCACGCTGTCTGGTCTCCTTCCCCAAACAACCAACCAACCAACCAACCAACACCTTCGTAGACATCACTTTGATAGTGATGAAGCGGTGGAAGCAGAAGTGAGGTTGTGGCTCAGTCAACAGTATCAGTCCTTCTACAGTGACGATATCAACGAACTGGTCTCTCGTTGGGTGATATGTGTTCTTCGGCAGTCTGTCTGTGTTGAGAAATAAATATGTAGAAATAGAGATTTAGGAAGTACAATGTTAATAACGTTTGTTTTATTTAAAGAGCTTTCACATAAAGAATTCGGCGGCATTACTTTTCAGTACGACCTCCTATACATAGTTTCAGACGAACAAACATGCAAAATTTAAAAAATAAAACATACTGTTTCGTTCTTAGGCCTAAAATACAAAAAAATAGTCATTAACATATATTTACAGAAAGGATTAGAGGCCAATTCAAGTTGACACAAAGATGTCAAAATATGTTTTGGTAAATAGAGAGAAAAAACATGTTGTACAATAGTTGACAAAAAAGGGAAAGCAGCCAGAAAGGGACGAGGAAGCGAAATGAAACTTCGTTGTTTGAGGGGGTATGTGATATTATTGCAGTGATTACTTGGCAATATTAGCCCACTTACCAATATGACATAGTCCACATTCTGGACTGGATGGGACCACTAATCCGGCTGGGAAAGTGTCATAAATCCAATGTACCCTGTGCTGAGACAAGCTGAGCCACATCTGTGTGCTATTTGCTCATATCGGCATTCTTCAAAAACAGTCACTGAAAATGATGAACAACAATCTGAATGACGAGATTGATCTTTGCGGTGGGTAAATGCTGACGTAATCGGCGTTCGGCGCTACCAACAGAAACTGCAACGTTTATCTTCACCAGGCAATTTTCCTACATCGGCGTGAAAAAGGTCTCTTTCGACACGTTGCCAACGACGAATTATGAATGTAAGGTATGAGAGGTTAACTGGAATGAAACACTGCATGAAAATGCACCATGTACATAGTTGTTAATCAACAACCCAACAGCCGACCAAAAAAGTACTGTAATACCAACTTTTCATCTGTACAAAGTCCCATTTGTAACTTACAGATTTTCAAATTATGTGTTTTTCTTTCAGTTATTGCTCTAAGGAGGATAGGCAGGCTGCTAGTTTCTAGATGTACAGAATATCTAATAATAAATCAATACTTAAATATACAACTCTAAAACTAGGTAGTGTATTTAGGATGTACAACCTATATTTTTATTGGCTGATATGGCGAAATTTATTCCTTCGGTATATTGACACTTTCTGTCAATGAACTAACCTAAGAACATCTAATGAACTAACCTAAGAACATCACACACATCCATGCCCGAGGCAGGATTCGAACCTGCGACCGTAGCAGTCGCGCGGTTCCGGACTGAGCGCCTAGAACCGCTAGACCACCGCGGCCGGCTTAAAAATACACTCCTGGAAATGGAAAAAAGAACACATTGACACCGGGGTGTCAGACCCACCATACTTGCTCCGGACACTGCGAGAGGGCTGTAGAAGCAATGATCACACGCACGGCACAGCGGACACACCAGGAACCGCGGTGTTGGCCGTCGAATGGCGCTAGCTGCGCAGCATTTGTGCACCGCCGCCGTCAGTGTCAGCCAGTTTGCCGTGGCATACGGAGCTCCATCGCAGTCTTTAACACTGGTAGCATGCCGCGACAGCGTGTACGTGAACCGTATGTGCAGTTGACGGACTTTGAGCGAGGGCGTATAGTGGGCATGCGGGAGGCCGGGTGGACGTACCGCCGAATTGCTCAACACGTGGGGCGTGAGGTCTCCACAGTACATCGATGTTGTCGCCAGTGGTCGGCGGAAGGTGCACGTGCCCGTCGACCTGGGACCGGACCGCAGCGACGCACGGATGCACGCCAAGACCGTAGGATCCTACGCAGTGCCGTAGGGGACCGCACCGCCACTTCCCAGCAAATTAGAGACACTGTTGCTCCTGGGGTATCGGCGAGGACCATTCGCAACCGTCTCCATGAAGCTGGGCTACGGTCCCGCACACCGTTAGGCCGTCTTCCGCTCACGCCCCAACATCGTGCAGCCCGCCTCCAGTGGTGTCGCGACAGGCGTGAATGGAGGGACGAATGGAGACGTGTCGTCTTCAGCGATGAGAGTCGCTTCTGCCTTGGTGCCAATGATGGTCGTATGCGTGTTTGGCGTCGTGCAGGTGAGCGCCACAATCAGCACTGCATACGACCGAGGCACACAGGGCCAACACCCGGCATCATGGTGTGGGGAGCGATCTCCTACACTGGCCGTACACCACTGGTGATCGTCGAGGGGACACTGAATAGTGCACGGTACATCCAAACCGTCATCGAACTCATCGTTCTACCATTCCTAGACCGGCAAGGGAACTTGCTGTTCCAACAGGACAATGCACGTCCGCATGTATCCCGTGTCACCCAACGTGCTCTAGAAGGTGTAAGTCAACTACCCTGGCCAGCAAGATCTCCGGATCTGTCCCCCATTGAGCATGTTTGGGACTGGATGAAGCGTCGTCTCACGCGGTCTGCACGTCCAGCACGAACGCTGGTCCAACTGAGGCGCCAGGTGGAAATGGCGTGGCAAGCCGTTCCACAGGACTAAATCCAGCATCTCTACGATCGTCTCCATGGGAGAATAGCAGCCTGCATTGCTGCGAAAGGTGGATATACACTGTACTAGTGCCGACATTGTGCATGCTCTGTTGCCTGTGTCTATGTGCCTGTGGTTCTGTCAGTGTGATCATGTGATGTATCTGACCTCAGGAATGTGTCAATAAAGTTTCCCCTTCCTGGGACAATGAATTCACGGTGTTCTTATTTCAATTTCCAGGAGTGTATAAACCTCCGTAGACCTTACCCTACATCAGTTACACAACATCGAATGGGGGACCTACAGCGTAACGCGGAATTCGAACCACATGTTGTTTTTGACGATTCTTCACATCTTGGGGAGTTGAAGCCTACACTAGAAGTGCTCCGATCCAGGCTCGATCTCGCGACGTCTCGGTTTCCTGACACGCGCTTTATTGCTAGGCCTCTAGGCCCGTCATGTGTACACGGTAGATAGTTCACGTACAGGTTTTCAACAGTAAGTGTGCGAGCAGCAAAACTTTGATATTTACGGCCGTATCTTTGAATTGCATCGACTTAGAAAGTTACACTAATTACACCGCCAGGGATCGTAGACCTCGGTATGGGCCTTAAACATCGATTTGATACTCCTATATGTGTGAGAGATAAAGGGGTCTTAACGGTAGGACAGACAGACAAACAGGCATACAGCAAATTGAACCTACAAGGGGTCCGATTTCACCGGTTGAGGGAAGGAACCCTGAAAACATAGTGATCTCATGGTATTATTGGCGGGGAGGTCACATCTGGTGATGTTCGGCTGCCAAATACAAGTCTTCCGATTTGACGCCAGTTCGGCGACTTACATGGTGATGATGATTAGGGTAACAGGGCACCCAGCCCCCAAGCGGGCAAAGTCTCCAGCGCGGTCGGGAATCGATAATGGGACTCCCCGGTCTCGAGGTAAGAACTCGAATCACTAGAGCACGAGTTGAAACCAAATAATGAGTTATTTTTGTATAAAATTTAGTAGAAATTATTCCTTACAATCCTGAGCTAAGTTTCTATGACAGCCCCTGCAACTTGCGTCCATATCGGTGATAACTGCTTCCTACCCCCTATAGAAACCTTCACAGATGTGCATGCAAGAATTCATAAAAATTTCATTGCCATCGGCTGAATTGTATAGGAGCGCATAGGAGACAAGCAAACAAACGCATATGCAAACAAATATAGAGAGTATATAATGGATTAATAAGGACCACGCGTGGACGACCGGCAGACCGTGACTCGGATCTGTCCAGCGATTGGCTTCAATTCGGCCCGCGGAAGAAATTCGTGGGAGAGGGGGCGAGATCCTCGCATTGTGCAGTTCACACACACTGCTGCCCTTAACCCTTATATTTCATTTGAGAGTATCTGTATACGATAATATTCATCTCCTATAAAAACACTGTATTTTTAAGTATAATAAACTCCTGGAAATTGAAATAAGAACACCGTGAATTCATTGTCCCAGGAAGGGGAAACTTTATTGACACATTCCTGAGGTCAGATACATCACATGATCACACTGACAGAACCACAGGCACGTAGACACAGGCAACAGAGCATGCACAATGTCGGCACTAGTACAGTGTATATCCACCTTTCGCAGCAATGCAGGCTGCTATTCTCCCATGGAGACGATCGTAGAGATGCTGGATGTAGTCCTGTGGAACGGCTTGCTATGCCATTTCCACCTGGCGCCTCAGTTGGACCAGCGTTCGTGCTGGACGTGCAGACCGCGTGAGACGACGCTTCATCCAGTCCCAAACATGCTCAATGGGGGACAGATCCGGAGATCTTGCTGGCCAGGGTAGTTGACTTACACCTTCTAGAGCACGTTGGGTGGCACGGGATACATGCGGACGTGCATTTGTCGTGTTGGAACAGCAAGTTCCCTTGCCGGTCTAGGAATGGTAGAACGATGGGTTCGATGACGGTTTGGATGTACCGTGCACTATTCAGTGTCCACTCGACGATCACCAGTGGTGTACGGCCAGTGTAGGAGATCGCTCCCCACACCATGATGCCGGGTGTTGGCCCTGTGTGCCTCGATCGTATGCAGTGCTGATTGTGGCGCTCACCTGCACGGCGCCAAACACGCATACGACCATCATTGGCACCAAGGCAGAAGCGACTCTCATCGCTGAAGACGACACGTCTCCATTCGTCCCTCCATTCACGCCTGTCGCGACACCACTGGAGGCGGGCTGCACGATGTTGGGGCGTGAGCGGAAGACGGCCTAACGGTGTGCGGGACCGTAGCCCAGCTTCATGAAGACGGTTGCGAATGGTCCTCGCCGATACCCCAGGAGCAACAGTGTCCCTAATTTGCTGGGAAGTGGCGGTGCGGTCCCCTACGGCACTGCGTAGGATCCTACGGTCTTGGCGTGCATCCGTGCGTCGCTGCGGTCCGGTCCCAGGTCGACGGGCACGTGCACCTTCCGCCGACCACTGGCAACAACATCGATGTACTGTGGAGACCTCACGCCCCACGTGTTGAGCAATTCGGCGGTACGTCCACCCGGCCTCCCGCATGCCCACTATACGCCCTCGCTCAAAGTACGTCAACTGCACATACGGTTCACGTACACGCTGTCGCGGCATGCTACCAGTGTTAAAGACTGCGATGGAGCTCCGGATGCCACGGCAAACTGGCTGACACTGACGGCGGCGGTGCACAAATGCTGCGCAGCTAGCGCCATTCGACGGCCAACACCACGGTTCCTGGTGTGTCCGCTGTGCCGTGCGTGTGATCATTGCTTGTACAGCCCTCTCGCAGTGTCCGGAGCAAGTATGGTGGGTCTGACACCCCGGTGTCAATGTGTTCTTTTTTCCATTTCCAGGAGTGTATATCGCGACGGCATGTAGGAAAACCTAGCGCCGAATTAAAACAAATTATCGATAAACATTAACGTCACTGATGCCATACCTTCAAACTTCTTCGTTAGGGACACTGCTAAAGCCGTTTAGCAGCCAGTGGAAGAAATGAGACTACTGATTTACCTTATTCGTACTTTTTGTTTTTAACATAAAATAGTCTCCCAGCCGAGTATGGATTAGCCGTGCTATGCTACATACCCTGAAGTGACAAACGTCATGCTATACCTGCTAACATTGTATCGGACCTCTTTTTCCCCGTCGTAATCTAGCAACTCGACGTGACTTGGACTCAAAAAGAGGTTGAAAGTCCCCCGCGCAAATATTTGGTCATGCACGAGATTCACGTCGGGCGATGTAGGTGGCCACATCATTCGCTCGAACCGTCGAGAATGTTGTTCAAACCACGTGGCTCAGTGAAATACGGCATTGTCATCCATAAAAATTCCATAGTTGTTTGGGAACATGAAGTCCATGAATGGTATTGAAGTAACCAAACATAACCATTTCCAGTCAATGATCGGTTCATTTGGAGTAGAGAACACAGTCCATTCCATGTAAACACAGCCCTCTCCATTATGGGGTCACCACCAGCTTGGACATTGTCAGCTTGACAATTTGGATCTATAGCTTCATTTGGTCTGTGCCACATGCGAACCCTACCAGCAGCTCTTACCGACCGAAATCGGGACTCGTCTGAACACGTCACTGTTTTCCAGTAGTCGAGGGTCCAACCGATATGGTTATGACCCGAGGAGAGACGCTGCAAACGATGTTGTTATGTTAGGAAAGGCAGTCGCTTCGGTTGTCTGCTACCGTCACGCATTAACGTCTGATTTCGCCCCACTGTCCTAAAGAGTACGTTCATCGCATGTCCCACATAGATTTCTGCGGTTATTTCACATAGTGTTGCTTGTCTGTTAGCACTGACAGCACTACGCATACTCCGCTGCCCCCGGTCGTTAAGTGAAGGCCGTCGGCAACTGTGTTCTCTGCGGTGAGAGGTAATGCCTGAAATTGCGGTATTCTCGCCACACTCGTGGCTCTGTGGATCTCAGAATAACCAATTCCCTAATGGTTTCAGAATGGAAAGCTTCATACGTCTAGCTCCAACTACAATTCCGCGTTCAAATTCTGTTAACCACCGTTGTGGAGCTGTAATCACATTGTAACCTCCCCACAATATTTTAAAAATTATTAATATTAAATAAATATCGTCATTCAGTGTAACCTGCCCACAAAATTCTTTCTCATTTGTAACCTCCCCACAAAATTTCTTTTCACATTAACCTCCACACACAATTCTTTCGGCCGGCCGCGGTGGCCGTGCGGTTCTAGGCGCTCCAGTCCGGAGCCGCGCTGCTGCTACGGTCGCAGGTTCGAATCCTGCCTCGGGCATGGGTGTGTGTGATGTTCTTAGGTTAGTTAGGTTTAAGTAGTTCTAAGTTATAGGGGACTGATGACCACAGCAGTTGAGTCCCATAGTGCTCAGAGCCATTTGAGCCAAAATTCTTTCTGATTTAATCTAAGCTCAAAATTCATTCACATTTAGCGTAACCTGAAAACAGAAAAATTTCTAAATCTCTCAACAGTAAAAATTATAATTATGTCGTTCACATTTATGTGTAACGTCCTAATAAAAAAATAAATTCAGTAACCTGGTAATAATACAGTGTAACTAACCTCTCAATTAAATTGTCGCTCACTTATGACTTTTCAATAATTCACTGTGGATTTAACCTTGTAAATTTTGGACAACAGCAGTGCTGCTTCGTGGCCCTGAAAGATCATTCTGAATAAAAAAAGGAAAAATTCTTACCTCAACGAAGTCGCCGGATATATCTGCTCTTACAATAAATTTTTCCGGCACAGCTCTGTGCAATGCTGGCCGAGCTATCTGTCATTTATGAAAGGAAGCAACTGATTTTTCTATTGCAATAATCGGGATGATAATGGATGAGAGAAATTAGTAAATTCTTTAAATTGGAATGAATGGTTGTTAAAAGTCACTTTTTATGAGAAAGATTATTATTACGAGATTTTTAAAACATTTACATGGAACTTGAGATAACATTACTACATATGCGCGAGGCTGTTTTTTACCTTATACATTAATACTCAGGCTCCGACATCGCAGCACCGCAACCGGGCCAACCAACACGATACACCAGACCAGACCAGAGCAGACTCCATACTAGCAACAACTTACTGCTACAGCTACACAGTTCCTACTGCCCTCAACAGTGCTCTCTGGTCAGAGATTTTCTTATACCTTGCATATCGCTGGCACCTCTTACAACGTAGGAAACATTTTCACATGAATCATCTGAGTACAAATGACAGCTTCACCAATTCACTGCCCTTTTGCGCCTGCCACCATCTGTGCATTTGTTTATACAGGGTGTTTCAAAAATGACCGGTATATTTGAAACGGCAATAAAAACTAAACGAGCAGCGATAGAAATACACCGTTTGTTGCAATATGCTTGGGACAACAGTACATTTTCAGGCGGACAAACTTTCGAAATTACAGTAGTTACAATTTTCAACAACAGATGGCGCTGCAAGTGATGTGAAAGACAGAAGACAACGCAGTCTGTGTGTGCGCCATTCTGTACGTCGTCTTTCTGCTGTAGGCGTGTGCTGTTCACAACGTGCAAGTGTGCTGTAGACAACATGGTTTATTCCTTAGAACAGAGGATTTTTCTGGTGTTGGAATTCCACCGCCTAGAACACAGTGTTGTTGCAACAAGGCGAAGTTTTCAACAGAGGTTTAATGTAACCAAAGGACCGAAAAGCGATACAATAAAGGATCTGTTTGAAAAATTTCAACGGACTGGGAACGTGACGGATGAACGTGCTGGAAAGGTAGGGCGACCGCGTACGGCAACCACAGAGGGCAACGCGCAGCTAGTGCAGCAGGTGATCCAACAGCGGCCTCGAGTTTCCGTTCGTCGTGTTGCAGCTGCGGTCCAAATGACGCCAACGTCCACGTATCGTCTCATGCGCCAGAGTTTACACCTCTATCCATACAAAATTCAAACGCGGCAACCCCTCAGCGCCACTACCATTGCTGCACGAGAGACATTCGCTAACGATATAGTGCACAGGATTGATGACGGCGATATGCATGTGGGCAGCATTTGGTTTACTGACGAAGCTTATTTTTACCTGGACGGCTTCGTCAATAAACAGAACTGGCGCATATGGGGAACCGAAAAGCCCCATGTTGCAGTCCCATCGTCCCTGCATCCTCAAAAAGTACTGGTCTGGGCCGCCATGTCTTCCAAAGGAATCATTGGCCCATTTTTCAGATCCGAAACGATTACTGCATCACGCTATCTGGACATTCTTCGTGAATTTGTGGCGGTACAAACTGCCTTAGACGACACTGCGAACACCTCGTGGTTTATGCAAGATGGTGCCCGGCCACATCGCACGGCCGACGTCTTTAATTTCCTGAATGAATATTTCGATGATCGTGTGATTGCTTTGGGCTATCCGAAACATACAGGAGGCGGCGTGGATTGGCCTCCCTATTCGCCAGACATGAACCCCTGTGACTTCTTTCTGTGGGGACACTTGAAAGACCAGGTGTACCGCCAGAATCCAGAAACAATTGAACAGCTGAAGCAGTACATCTCATCTGCATGTGAACCCATTCCGCCAGACACGTTGTCAAAGGTTTCGGGTAATTTCATTCAGAGACTACGCCATATTATTGCTACGCATGGTGGATATGTGGAAAATATCGTACTATAGAGTTTCCCAGACCGCAGCGCCATCTGTTGTTGAAAATTGTAACTACTGTAATTTCGAAAGTTTGTCCGCCTGAAAATGTACTGCTGTCCCAAGCATATTGCAACAAACGGTGTATTTCTATCGCTGCTCGTTTAGTTTTTATTGCCGTTTCAAATATACCGGTCATTTTTGAAACACCCTGTAGCTATCCCATGACTTTTTTTCACCTCAATGTACAAACTTAAGGCAGTCTCCTTTGTTGTCTGGCTGCGTTTTCCTGTTATTCTACCTTCATCTTTAGCCAGTGATACAGTGTGGCCATCGAACTGGCTGATATTGCAGCCCCTGGTGTTCTTATAATGATCCCCCCACAACCGCACACCCACCTGCACTCGCCGGCGGCTCAGCACACTCCCCGGTGTCTTCCGGCAGGCGCGGCGGGCGCCGCTGTGCAGAACGGCCGCGTGCAGGCGGTGCCGACGACGGGCGCCGCCCTGGTCTACGGAGGGCAGCCCAACGGGCGCGCCGCGACGGCCGCGGCGGCGGCGGCGGCGGCGGCGGCGGGCTACCTCTACCAGCCGCAGCAGCTGCTGCTGCACCCCGCCTTCCGGGGGCTCGCGGCCGCCAGACCCGCAGGTAAGCACGCCGTAGGAATTCATTGAGGGGAGACCTGAGACAGAAAATAGAAAAAAAATACTTGACGTGGTGCTTTCGTACAACGTGGGTAAATAAATTTAGAGTAGAAACCGACCTGGCTCACATAGGTCTGAACTTACATCATGTAAGAATTTAAAGGTCGAGCAGAGCTAATCACTGGGCGCCTGCACCCAAAATTTTTCTTAGTCTAACATCGACGTCGCAATTTGCTTTGTCGCTAAGAGCTGTTGGAAACAATTACAGTGTAATCCACAAGGTAACTTAATCTTATCATAGATTATAGATCATGATAAACATTAATTATTTAATAATGAAGAGTTCAATTATTCTTCATGACACCCCTACAGAACTTAATCATTAAATACAAAAAAGACTAACATAAATTTATACAAATGTTATGTTAAACTCTATAGGGCAGTCCTGTCCTAAAGATAAATTTAAGCCTTTTCTCTCAAAAATTAAATTCAAAACCTTTTTAAGATCCAGCTGATTTCATTAATTCCAGCCACTAATTAAGTGTCTACTGATAATGCTACCTTCGCACATTCATAATACCTTGCACATTCATTAAAAATTTTTCCTCAGTGAGCAGACCAACCCTCAAAATATTATCAAGAAGACATGTTTATGATAAACAGGCAAAAACCAATGTTTCCCATTTTCTCTTAACATGGTAACAACAACGAATACTTAAATTACAATAAATATACTAATATTGTCATTGTTACAAAAAATATGGAAATCGATCCCACATCTTAATAAAATAACAAAAATAATTACAAAATCAAATTTTAAATAATGAATTAATATGTAATCTTAGCGATAGCTGGTTTATAGCTTACCATTATATTTTTAAATGAACAAAATATAGCTTAATAACTTTGAAGCTTATCACTTAAAGAATAAATAAGTATACATTTATATTTAATAATTAAATATAAATATAATAAACTTTAATATATTAATTTTTCTTAAAAAACTAGATACTTAGAAAAGGATTAACATTTCATTTCTACAAATAACTCAACAAAAATTATGATACATTAACTGTAAATTATGGGTAAATCAGCCAATAACATGAAAAATTAAAAAGCAGAAAAATTTTGATAAACTCTGAAACAAATGGTGCAACAAATTAAATTTACTTTTCCAAATTTAAACTAATATTCATAAACCAGTTACATAATCAGTAAATAATAACATAAAAAATCAGTTCTAAAAAATGTACTAAGACAGTATAGTACAATAAAATTATTTCTATCAATTAATGATATAAACTAAAAAAAACAATAAACAAGACATACCGGTCTATACAAAAAAGTTTTCAGTGTAAGTGAAGTACTTCACAAATAAGTTACACCATCCTGTACATTTACTAGGTTACAATTTATCTCACCTACATTGAATATACTGTACAAAAATTTTCAATAGAATAATCAGTAATCAGGCGATGTGTACACATCTCAGAGCCAATATAAGTTAAATTAACGAAAAATTATTGTCAAATCACTTTCATTAACAGTTTTTCACCATCAAATCCACTCATGAAATTGGCCCAAAATGTGAATTTTAATTTATTTTTTATTCAGTAATAGAACTCTCGGACAGTAAGTTCGCAAAATTTCAATAATGAAATGACATCTGATGTCCTTGAAAAATAATTAAATGTATGACATGGTCTTCCTGCCATGCCCACTTTTTGAAGCAACCACTCAATACTAGCTAGGTGAACAACATTTCATAGATTCCTTTCAAGCAAACGTGCATGGCATATGTCTAGAAGACTGTGATATACACTCTTCGGTTTTATAGATCAACTGTGAGTCTAAAAAAGTTTGTAAATAGCACAACACAGAATCCAAATGAATCTCTAAATACACTCATATGGGAACAAATTCCTAAAATCACATTTTCATCTCCTGCAGTAGTCAGAATTGCAACTTAAGATATATTTATTGTATTTAATTTGGGAACGTAGGGGAGAAGAAGGTATTAGAGAGAATGACTCTTAAGATAGGAAATATCGCTCAAGATATCTTGAGAAAAACAAATTTACAGCGCCTCTCTGCAGCTGAGAAGTCAGTTGAAGTCCTGGTAAAGGAAGGAATGCGGAAACAAGTGACCAGAGGAGAATTCTTGAGGAGAAAGAGGATGCTGAGTACAAATTTGCGACCTTCTGAAGAAGTGACATAGGAAAAAAAATTGGGTTGAACTGTAAATTGCATTTCCTGAAAATTATGTTTCTTGAGGTTTATGTATCTTTTTCTCATAATCTATGAAGGCTAGAATTATGAATCTTTGTGCACTTATTTCTATACACTCCATAAATGTTATCTCAAGAGTAAATTTTGAAAGTACCGGTGTAAGTTGAGATATGGGGCCAAGTGCTTGAGATTTTGCATATTATACTTACAGAATTCTCCTATTCGATATATTCAAAAACATCATGAGAGGTGCTTACTGTGGGCAAAGAGACCAAACATGGAAAAATTTATAGAAATATCTTGTACAGTTTCTGAGAAAGAGATATATGTACTGTAGATTTGATGCATCTTTTACATGGAACAGCCTGAATATTTCGATAAATCTGTGGAATCTTCCCGAGTTATTAGCCTTCGCAACTTTTCGACGAGTTTCCTACTCCTACTCTTCAGGCTAATTCTCGGGTTCATGTCAAGTTAATTGCTTTATAGATGGTAGACGTATCTGCCGAAAGTCCAGGGATTGAGCCAGTTGCATGCCTCCAGAAGAGAAGCCGCAGCTAGTGGCAGGAGGACCATCCGGTGGGGTGGAGTGGTCCATGCGTCGAGTCTTGGCGCTGCCTCAATGTTCCGCCAGCTGCCGACGCCGCTTTCGCAACACAGCGATCCTGTCGTATTTTTACTGATGCCACGTACAGTGCGGAGCTCAGCAGGAAACCACTGTCTCCAGCTGAAAGATCGTCCTGTACTCTTGTTTACGCTGTCTCTTTGATGACTGAACCCTATGGGCACACCTGTCGGACCTTCAGCAGAATAGTCTGCAGCACAGCGGCTGTAAATGAACGGGCTGGAAATGAAACCGACACTTCGCCTGAAGATGAGAGGTGAGAAACACCTCGTAACGTTGCAACAACGAGGTACCACGACTCGATCCACAACCGGAGTAGATTTCATCATTCTAATTCGCCGAGAAACGAAGCAGTCCCATCGGATACCTCATTTGTTCACAGCGAAAAGTCAGTTTCTGTATTTGTCGTCTTTTGTTTATACACCCTGTGGTGTTAAGGGGCTCCGGAACGCCCTATGCTTGCAATGTTAAAATAACGCTTATAAATTACATCTTTCCTCACAAAGTATTTGAGGTAGGAAGTTGAACTTTTTACAGATTATTTATTGGAATATGGGCTACAACTTAACACAGGGATTTTACAAAATTTTAGTTCAGTTATTAAAGATGATTTTTTTTTCAATTGTAATGAAAATTAACAACTTTTTTTTGCATTTTTTTATTTATATATTCAAAAATATACAGTTTTTTGGAAAAAGGCTGTGTTAAATTATGCAGAAGGTACTGTGTAACATTTACTGAAAGTTTCAAACAAATATGTTTGGAAGATCCTTAGAAAACATGTAATTAGTATGAGAAAGTAAAAGTTTTGGGAATCGAGCGACAAAGATTGGATTGACTTTTTAGTGCATTCTAGGTCCATAGGATGGATTATCTTCATCCTCTGCAAACTCCTCCTGCAGCTTCCTCTTGTTCTTCCTCCTGTTTACTCTTGCTTGTATTTCTAGACTCTTTACAGCCCTGTCTGCAGCCCGAAGGCGTTCCTTGTCTAAAGCAAGCATCGCTCGTACCATGTTAGAACCTATCTTCATTCCCATATTTCTAAATACCTTGCACCTTACAATGTTGCCATCATTGAAAGTCGCAACAGCATCATACACACCAAAGTGAAGTGTTTCTATTCCAACAAATACAGTCTTGGGGATTCTCGACCATATAATACTATTTACACTTTCATTGGGGTTTTGAGTTTTTCCGTGAATACACTTTTTCAACAGTCCAGGTGCTGCTAAGTCTCTGAAAACAGGTTTTATCACCTCCATTATTGCATGAGGCAGACTATGCTTATGAGTGTACACTTCACCAGTTAGCAATCCTTTGTTATATTCACACCAACTGTCTTCTTCTTTGGGACACAAGCTATGTTGGGGATTTTCATCGTCTTTATTGTTTACAGTAATAACACACACCTTTGGCTTTCCAACATTTCTCCTTTTCTTAAAAGCCTTCAGAGGATTTCTAATAACTTTACTTTTACTCATTATTATACTTCAACAAAACAGAGACCCAAGAAACAGAATTAATTACGAATATTTTCGAGATAACGACAGAGTAAATAAACATGAAACAATCGACAATCACACCAGCGATATATATTGAACCATCACAGGTTAGCCACAACACATACTTTATCTCACATCACTAAAATGTACCTGATGAACACGGACGTTAATAATAATACCATTTGACAGCAGTTTAACAGCGCCACAGTGGGTCACGCCCATGTAGAACACATTTCAAAAAAAATTTAAAAATAGTTGTAGTCTTCGGAATTGAATAAATTATATATATATTAAAAGGTAATGGTCTGCAGATTCAGAAAACGCAAAAAAGTAAAAATTGAACTTTTCATGATTTTGAGCCTTTCCGGAGCCCCTTAAATTTTTAAATAAACCTTGAATCTTTCTTTCCTTACCGAACGTTCGCTCCCGTTCCTGTTATTTCGTTATGGTTAACATCAACTCAGTTTCGAAAGTAAGTGTACGTATCTTGAAATAATGATTTGTACGCTGCGTGAAATAATCTGGTGCGTTATTTCAAACAATATTGACCGACATTCTCACATTACTTCATATTAAGGTTTCGTATTGCTGTAAGAACTCTTATCTTTCCGAAAATATACCCACGAATAATAGCTATACCAAATTCCCTGTGTTACCTTGTTTTCACATGCGATGCATGCTAATTATCACTTTTTGCATACAACGACAAGAACATCTTGGATTCCTGGAAACCAGCTATGTACGATTCACACGGGACGCCGTCTGCGCAAGAGTTAACAGGTCAGACAGAAAACTCTGTATCCAGTAGACCTATGTGCCGCCACAGGCCGTTGTGGTGGACGTTACAGAATTACGCAACACATTTCTCAATGATCTGAAGCATTTAAAATACGGACAAATACAGTTGGATCTCCCGAGAGTAACGCGTAAAATTATAAACAAACACGTTTATGAACTCTTTTTATTAAATTTTATCTTAATACAAACGCGAATTTCGCGTTAATAAACGATCAGTGTTAGTAACATTCATCACAAGCACTCTAAATGGAGCGCCAAACTACAGTCTGCATCGTCAGTTTGACTCCTTGCCTCCAATTTTAGATTAACTAATTTGACCAGGTACATTTTCGGAACTATCTAATGCACAAGACAGTGATTTTCCTCGTTTTTTAGTGAACAGTCCTCTCTATGAAGTGCTTCGTTCTGAAGTTATTTGTTTCACTGGTGTGGCGTGTTCCACAAAGAATTGTCTCAATGTTTGCGGTTAACACAGCTAATACGCATTGTGACCATCTTTTATAACAACAGTGACATTACCAAGAAGGATGTCAATTAGCGCGTAAGCAGAGATACGTCTCTATCTTCATCGACGTCATTACTCCTCATTTAACACGCAACTGCGTGGCAGCGAGTTCATAAAACGACTTTAATCCATAGCTCTACCGTTCCACTGTCGAAAAGCATGTGAAAAAAATGAACTTGTAAATATTCTCGTGTGAGCTCGATCTCCCTTATTACATTACGATGGTTCTTTCCCCCTACGTAAGTGGGAGTCGACAAAATTTTTCACCATGAGAAAGTTTGTCATTGAAATGTCGTGCAGTGATCTCGCCGCAACAAAAAAATGGACTTCATTTTACTGATGGTCACCTCACCTCGCTTATCATATCCATGAACGCTCTCTTCCGTATTTAATGATAATACAAATCGGGATGCCCTCCTTTGAACTTTCTCTATGTATTACGTGAAACCTATTTGGTGACGATCTGATAACACTGAGCAGAAACCCTTGAAGATGGCGGACAAGCGTAGTATAGGCAGTATCTTACGTAAATTTGTTGCATCTTATACGCGGTCTGCCAATAAAACCCCACAACATGTTCTAAGATACGGTTCCATAAGTTTTTGGTCAAATCGACAGCCTAAAAAATTTATGTTTTTTATTGTTTAACCGAAATTTAACGGTATTTGTTAGTAATCTTTTGGAGGATCTCACACTCTTTATTGTATAGGATCCGTTGACGCTTTTCACACCACGCAGGTATCTTTTCTAAGCCATTTTAGAATTCATTTTGAGGTACTGAAGACTTTAATAGACGATGAACGACACTGTTATCTGCTATCAATATAATAGGGCTGCTTAGATTGTCTCCTAAGTTGTTTATGTGTAACATATTAAGAACTTGTGATGGCTTATAATGCTATCTTGGGGAATCCCAGATGTAACATCAGTTTCTCTCCATGACTTCCCGTCAATAATACCAATTGTGGTATTTGTGACAGTAAATTACGAATCCGGTTCAGATGTATTAGTTTATTGATGGTTTTATTGTCTGTTTCTTATTGATCCCCGTTGTCGATTAGCTCGTGCATTTCATTGACGCATCTGAACAGGCGTATTTCCGATACTGACGGAAAAGAATCACAACACCAAGAAGGAATTGTGCCGCTCAACGAAAGCTGACAGGCGTGTTTCTACATCTGAAGGATGATGTCTGTTCAAATTTAGCGGCAGTCACATAACAGTAGCGCAAGTAACGCCACAATGGGGATCGAATCAGGTTTGTTTTAAACACACGCCGTAACGGACGTGGTGAGTTGAGGTTAGTCCAGAATGCCTTTGATGCGACAAAGACTCCATTATCAACACCTCACTGCGTTTGAACGATGTCGTGTAATAGGGTTACGGGAAACGGTATGTTGTTTCTGCGATATTGCAGAAAGGCTTGGCAGAAATGTAGGCCCTGTACATGATTGCTGGCAGAGTTGGTCGCGAGTATGTACAGTCTCAAGAACATCAGTTCCCGGACGATACCGTAACACTGCCAACAGGGAAAACCATCGTCTTCAGCGTGCAGCTGGGGCGCATCGTATTGCATCTGCAACAGCAAATTGAGCAGCAGTTGGCACCAAAGTGACACAACGAACTGTTACAAATCGTTCAGCCCAAGCTTTGTGCTTCTCAACTGCCGAATATGCCTGCCCGTATGGTGCAGATCCGCCCACGCAAAAAAGGTAGATATTAGCTTGAATGAAACATGCAGGATAGTGACAGGCTGCATGAAACCTACCCCCATAGAAAATCTTTACAGGGCCGCAGGTTTCACAAACCCTGACTCACGTAGGAAAGCCCATGAACATACCGAGAAGCTAAAACAAACCTTTGACGCTCGTCACGCAATATTTGGCCTAGAGTGTGGCCCCAGGAGACTCAAATCGAGACGCCGTTTCCTAAGTTGCGCCTTAGATGAGCCCCGCATCTACTATGCACTAAGAGAGGACCCACCAAGCGGCGTTTCTGGTGATTGGAAATCGTGGAGAATGCTTAACCGCATCAGAACAGGGGTGGCTCCTGTGAAATCTAATCTAATCAAATGGGGTTTGTTGGACGAGAATGACGATAAATGCGACTGCGGCACTCGACAGGACATGGAACATCTCCTACAATGCCCAGCCTGCCCGCACAGGTGCACCCTCGACGATCTATGGCTGGGTAAAGAAGAAGCATTGGACATTGCCCAATATTGGGCAAACAAAAAGTAAGTAAGTTACAAATCGTTTACTTCAATGAGAGCTCCCCGACTGACGCCCTGTAGCGTGCATTCCACTGATGCCAAACCACTCTCATATGCGACTTCAGTGGTGTGAGGCGAGAGCCCATTAGAGACCTGGAGGTCTCTTTGGTTTTATGATGACAGCTGGTTCTGCCTCGGTGCCAGTGATGGCCATGTGTTGGTTAGGAGGAGGCCAGCTGAGGGCCAGCAACCAAACTGTGTGCTCCCTAGGCGCACCGGGCCTACACCTACTTGGAACTATGGTCTGCGGTGCGATTACGTACGACAGCAGGAGCACTCATGTGGTTGTCCCACGCACCTTGGCTGCAAATTTGTACGTCAGTCGTGATTCAACCTGTTGTGCTGCCATTCATTAACGGCAATCTAGGGGTATTTTCCATCGGATAACGCTCGCCCAGATACAATCGTCGTAGCCCAACGTGCTTTAAAGTGTGTCGACTGTTGTCTTGTACTGCTCGATCATCACATATGTCCCCAATCGAGCTCATATGCGACATCATCGGACGACATCTCCAGAGTCATCCACAACCAGCATTAACCGTCCCTGTACTGATCGATCAAGGGCAACAGGCATGGAACTCTATCCGACAAACTGACGTCCAGCACGTATACATCACAATGCATGCACGTTTGCGTGGTTTCATTCAAGATTTTGCCAGTTACACCTGTTATCAATGTATCAGTATTTCTCATTTGCAATGTCTTATCTCACGTTTACGTTAACCTGGAATCTTGCAGTGTGAATCACTTAAACATGTCACGTAGACAAATGTATTCGCGAAATATCCTTACTTCACATTAATTATGTTTAGGTGTTGCGACTTTTTTTCGTCAGTGTGTTTACTCAGAATGGCTGTAGTTTTCATTGCTCTGCAGAAGAAAAATGACAAAACGAAGACAAATCTTTAAGTAACGTATAATAAAGGTAACTAGTATTTACCACGAAAGTGTAGTTGATATAACGAAAACGTGTTTGAGTTGGGGTAGTTGTGGTCTTTAGTTCGAATGCCGATTTGTTGGTACAGCTGATCATGCTGGTCGATCCTCTTCAAGAGCGTTTTTCTGATTATGGTGCAAGCTTTCAAAGCAGATTGAGAGCAAGAAATGTTTCATTTGACGTAACGAACCCGGGTAAGGAAACGACTGAATCGGAAGTGACGTACCCAGACCTGCTTTTGGTTACCTCTGCCAATGGAATATCAGTACCTACGAATCATTGATTGTACCGTGTGTTGTTGTGGCGTTCAGTCCAATGTCTATCCTGATACAGTTCTCAACGATAGTTAATACAGTGCAAGTCTGTCATCTTTGCTTAACTATTGTTTTGTTTTACGTCCTACATCCATGGGAACCTGCTTACTGTACACTTGACCGACCCCCCCCCCCCTCCACCCCACACGCACACCCACTACGCAGTAAAATTATCTCCTTGATGACTCAAGATGTGTAGTATCAACAGTTTCCTTCTTGTAGTCCTGTTGTACTATATATTTATTTTCTCCCCATTTCGATCCAGTATCTCCTCATTAGTGACCCAGTCTACTGATCCAATCCTCAGTATTCTTCTGTGGCGTTATAATTCAACAAGCTTCTATTCTCTTCTATATGAACTCCATCTTGTCCTTGTTTCACTAAAGCACAAGGTTATATTCCAGACAAGTACCTTCAGGAACCACTTCCTAAAACTTGAATTAATATATGTTGTTAAAAAATTCATTCTTTTCCCACATTTTTTTCGTGCTGTACCCAGTTTGCATTTTTGTCATCTCTGTTTCGGCTATCGTCGATCATTTTCCACCCAACTAGCTAAACACATCTACTAATTTTTCTGCTGTGTGCTTATCTAATTCCCTCAGCATCACCTGAGTTAATTAAATTATTTCTTCTCAAATTTTTATTTCTCCGTGGAACCCAAGCTGATCTTCTCAAAAGTCAGGTTTTGGCAAACTTCCCATTCCTCTGTAAATAACTTGTGGTAGTACTTCATAACGATAATTACGAAACTGGTGCTTCAGTAACATCCACACCAGTCAGCACCTGCAGTCCGCGAAAGTAGAATAATTACATTATTTGTAACTTTCTGGGAGATTAAAACTGTGTGCCTGACCGAGTCTCGAACTCGGGACCTTTGCCTTTCGCGGGCAAGTGCTCTACCAGAAGGTACTTGCAGAAGTAAAGCTGTGAGGACGGGGCGTGAGTCGTGCTTGGGTAGCTCCGTTGGTAGAGCACTTGCCCGCGAAAGGCAAATTTCCCGAGTTCGAGTCTCGGTCCGGCACACAGTTTTAATCTCCCAGGAAGTTTCATATCAGCGCAAACTCCGCTGCAGAGTGAAAATCTCATTCTACATTATTTGTGTTTGGGTATGTCACAAAAACTAAGAGTGGTTGATGACACATTAGTACTGAAGTGTGTTCAGCATCCAGCCACTCCCCCCCCCCCTCCAATTCCATCAATTAAGGAAGCACTTTTTAGCGTTATGAGAAACTTAGCGTACAAAATGTTTGGGTTATCAATATAATTCTGTAGTCCCGGATGACGGTCTTAAGTAAAACCAGGTAACGTTCTCCTTGCGGTAATGCATTAAGACTGACTGAAGATGTATAAGCAAGAAGCGAATATCTGTCCCAACTCCTTACTGTCTGGCTGTTTATTTGGTGAGACGAAGACAGAAAATTTAGGGACCTGTGTCATATAATGTTTGAAGCAATCTAGACAAAGTACCTAAGAAGCTGCGCGTGAGGTCTGAAAAACGTACAGCGAAAAGACTTTCCAAAGTGGGCTCATTAGAAATAAGAAAATCTGTGGGTGCAATAAAATATACAAGAAGTGACTTTAATAAGGAGATGACATCTTTAGCTTCATAATAAGGAGAATGAGATGTCCCACGATATGGGGAAGAGTGTTTTCACTAACCATAACGGATCATTAGACATAATAAATTTCATACGAAAACGTAAAATTTCGGTCTTTCAGTTTATATATTTTTACTGCAAATGCCCAGTTTTCACAGAAGCTATTCAATGATATTACTCTCAATTTACGCAGGTTTCCATACAACTAACGTTGACCCTGTGGAGGATTGCTCGTAAACATACGTCCAGCTGGGTTCACATTATGTACATTTATGTTGTTAAATGATGAAATTTTTAGTATTAATGCAAAAACCTTCATCTTGTTTTTAGATAAGAGTTCGTGAATATTGGTAAACATCATGAGCGGGATACGACTAAGGGTCTCGTTTTTAAAATGGATTTTGTTGTGAATGCCGTGGTGAAGTACACACAACGAAACGTTTTGTTACGTTACCAACATGATTTTCCTAGAAAGACGCCATATAAGGATATCATGAGTCAGCAACGCCTGGTGTGAGAGGAGGCGAACGACCGCTAGAAATGTGGCAGCGAAGGGCTAAAATTCCTTCAGTTTGACCATATCTCCCTTACAAAACTTTTGTAGCAAAAACTGAGAATTAATGAAGCAAAAGCTTCTGATTTTAAAAATGTTCTCGGTAAATTAATTTTCCACAAAAAACATAATTCCAACAAAGTGACCAAGTGTTTCAAGGATCTCATCAGTCGCGAAGCTCTTCCGGCTGATCTGACTTCCCAAGAATCATTGCTTAAACATTCCGTCTAAATCTCCACAGAATGACCGAAATTAAAAAAAAAATTGGTCCAACTGAAAATCAAAATGTCTGCAAAGACATAATAGTCGTGGCGCTTGTTAAAGTATGCTAGAGGCAAAGAACTAGAAAAGTTACAGTGGCTGTTTCAAAAAACGAGTATTTGGCACACAGAAAACCTCGCAGTTGTATGGAGAGGTGCTGTCATTCACTCGTTACATAAGAAAGAGGACAAAATAAACGTCAACAATCACAAATACGTTCGAATTAAATCTCGTACAAGGTATTGTCCAGAGCATGACATAATAGAAATGTGAGTTAAATACATGAGAAACTGAAAAATTACGATGCAAGATTCAGAAAACGATGGTCACATGGAAGAAACATCTTCACGGTTAAGAACTCGATCAAAACGAAAATTGTAGCCGTAGGAGAAAAGGTACTTTTGACATTTATTGACTCTAAGATAGCGAATGACTCCATAGACCGGGACAAACATCTAAAAGTGATGCAGTAGACTGGAACAGATAAAATGACAACAGTAATTAGGAAGCAAATGTAAGCGAACACACAATCAAAACCCACATACTCAGAGGAGCTGTCAGAACCATTTGAATCAAAATAAGAGTAACACACGTTGATTGGTTTTCCCCAATAGTATTTAATTGTATCCTGGAGAAGGTAATGCAAGGATGGTAGAAAGAAACGAGTTCACACAGTATCTCAGACAGATTCGTAGATTATTTACTGTTTTTCTCGAAAAAATCACTATTTAGAACGCTGTTTAAAAGAAACAGCAGAGAAGACAGCATTACAAATAATTAATTTCATTCCCAAAGACCGAATACACTAACAAAGAAGTAAAAGAGCCAACCCGGACGATGGGAACAATATGTACAGACATCAAAAGAACACAGGAGATTGAAAGTACTTAGGTGAGATTCTCACTCCGATCCATAGTGAGAAGGCAGTAGATGAACAATGAGACACCGTGCAGAGTCTGCGTGAACATTTACAAATCAAAATCTCTAGATTGCCACTTCAAAAGCAGACTCCATCGTTCTATACTCAAACCTAAATGTTGATATGCAGCAAACAAAATTGTCAGAAAGAGAGTATCAGAAACAGCGAGAAAGAGAATGGATATTTCCCCGTGGCGAAAAATATAACAGCACATGAGTTTACATCTGAAATGAGATTAAACAAGAAATTAAAATTTGAAAAGATCTGAACACTAATAAAGCAGTGGAGTGTGGCTTTCTATGGACATATGATACGAGCGAAATGAGATACGACAGCAAACAAGTCTAAGACCAACCAGGAGGACACAAAAAAAAGTCCCAAGGCTGAAAATGTAATTCAGGATAACGGTATGTATGAGATCAGTAAAGAAGATATACGAAACAGAGAGAAGTTCAGAGCAAAAAAGGGCAAGAATTCTGTATCTATCCTACGACACATCGAGAAGAAGGAGTTGAAGAACAGGAAGAGCGTGCAGGAATGAGGCAGAGAAGAAAAAAATACCGTCAAAAAAAAAAAAATTAGAAGCGAAGATAACCGTGTGATCGTTGCCCATGGCAGCTGAAAAGTTCAAATGAAAATAAAAGAAATGGTAAGCAGGCTATTACTGAAAACACGTCATTCCATGGAATTAGTACTGTAAAGTATTTTGGACAGAAGAATGTGGACTTTCGAGGAGGCCGTCTACTGAATAGGAAATTGTGGCAACTGAATAAAGCGCTGGTGTTGTATAGGGGAAAATATCAACCGAAGCGATGCAATATCTCGGTCGCTGTGCCGAAGAGATTCTTCGAGACTGATATTGTGACGCGGTCTTTGTTATGGGCTTCGTCGGTGTTTTCACAAAGGAGGCACAGCCATACCGAAAGGCGATAAAAGTTCTTGTGAAAGGCGAGGAGGTGCTTTGCTCTCTTACGGCATTGCGTCAGTTTCTACAACCTACTGTCTCATACTATAGTTGAATACATGGAGCAGTCGATTAAGAACTACATAACAGCTTTTTATGGAACGAGAGTGAAGTATACATCCCTTTATCATGTTTTTACTGATATTAAATCCAGTGTGTGAATGAAAATTTAAAGGGGTAAAATTTTTGCGTTTGGCTGGACACAGTTTGGTACATGTCTTTTATTGTTTTGTTTAAACATATTGCCCTAACGTGTCAATTTGTAATATTAAAGAATTTTAATGATTTAATTATTCAAGTTGTTTCATTATATTGTAACTTCCCTTCTACAACGTTTTGCTGATTCTTAATTGAAAGATGTCACTTTTCGGCGATCGGACACGGGTAAGGGATGGCTAACGCTGAGAACTTGCTTCATACGATAACTGAGCCTGGTGTCTTTTGTTTTACGAGTATTACAGGTCTCCAGTTATAGGTGTAATTGGCTCTGAAAGATAAGAGTTGGTAAGATTTACCTCGATTACTGAGTTGATAAGTAACACACTTTCTAACAACTGCTAGACACAACCATGCTCATATTATCGGTTAAATTTAGTCGCACTTTCACACTGAAGTTTGCCATTGTTGTATTGCTTTTCCTAATTGAAACTATCATAAAATAGCAGTTTATATAATCCTTATTAACTGTTCACATAGTAAAACAGTCCGACAATGTACTTATTTCGTAATTGCTCGTACCCTCCACGAATAAACCGATGTATCATTCACTGTTGCCCTATCATTCGACTGAAAACTTCCAAACTTATTTTTATCATCTCCTACAAACTGTTTATATATTACTGGTGCGATTCGACTGCATACAAACGTTCCACGCGAAACCCGAAAAGCGGCTACTCTCACCCCACATAAAAGCTCTTGGATATTGGTAAACGAAACAACAACACAAAGTTGCCTGCCGAAAAAAACGTTCTCATTTCAGAATGTTCCATGCAACCAACGATGCATAATGACTTCGATTGACATCACACCAATACTAATAGTAGTACCCCTACAAACTTCAACTACATATTAATTTGAGCCATTAACATGACAAGTGTCGTATTGATTCACGCTGTCAACCAGGAAGAATTGTGTGGTCTGGAAATCAGGTCATTAAATGTTTTCCAATTTGCAAGTTCACGAATAACCTCAATAATCTTGCTTAACTTATTTTATTTATATATTTGTATAAACTGCTATCAAATTTCTGCCAGCGAGATAAACCATATTTTAACTATTGCCTTAAACAGAATGAGTATAAAACATAAGACATGAACTCCCAAAGAAACTACATACAGTACCTCTGAATATTTTGTATGTTGTATAACAGCACTGGGGATGTACCATTTCTATCCTAGGCAGGCAGTGGAAGATTAAGGACAAAAGGTCATTCGAGGTCATTGCCCACGTCTCTGGGGTAAATGAGTGTGGTAAATTCAAGGTCACTGTGTAACCCGTTACCTACAACGTGTCACAATCCTCTCCCCTATTGATCTAGGCCAATAGGATGACTTAAAACCCCCACCACTGGGAATAGGATTGAAGTAGAATAGGCATGGTCTTTATTTAAAAGAAACAAGAATGTGAAGTCGCCCACATGATTGTCTCCGAGATCACGTGCGTCTCTTCCCAGTGTTAGCTGCAGTCCCACGGTCGGTGCTGCCGTCGTACGCGCAAGAACCCTAGCCATTTTGCTTCTAAGAAGGCCATCCCGACATTGTCCAAAACCGGCTACAAGTGTACATGTAGCAGAAGTAACAAAACTCTGTGGGAGTACAGATAATCGAAGCAGTGTACCGCAGGTTGCTACCTGTTTAAGACCCATGCACTCTACAGGGAGCACCTCTAATAATACACTCCTGGAAATTGAAATAAGAACACCGTGAATTCATTGTCCCAGGAAGGGGAAACTTTATTGACACATTCCTGGGGTCGGATACATCACATGATCACACTGACAGAACCACAGGCACATAGACACAGGCAACAGAGCATGCACAATGTCGGCACTAGTACAGTGTATATCCACCTTTCGCAGCAATGCAGGCTGCTATTCTCCCATGGAGACGATCGTAGAGATGCTGGATTTAGTCCTGTGGAACGGCTTGCCACGCCATTTCCACCTGGCGCCTCAGTTGGACCAGCGTTCGTGCTGGACGTGCAGACCGCGTGAGACGACGCTTCATCCAGTCCCAAACATGCTCAATGGGGGACAGATCCGGAGATCTTGCTGGCCAGGGTTGTTGACTTACACCTTCTAGAGCACGTTGGGTGGCACGGGATACATGCGGACGGGCATTGTCCTGTTGGAACAGCAAGTTCCCTTGCTGGTCTAGGAATGGTAGTACGATGGGTTCGATGACGGTTTGGATGTACTGTGCACTATTCAGTGTCCCCTCGACGATCACCAGTGGTGTACGGCCAGTGTAGGAGATCGCTCCCCACACCATGATGCCGGGTGTTGGCCCTGTGTGCCTCGGTCGTATGCAGTCCTGATTGTGGCGCTCACCTGCACGGCGCCAAACACGCATACGACCATCATTGGCACCAAGGCAGAAGCGACTCTCATCGCTGAAGACGACACGTCTCCATTCGTCCCTCCATTCACGCCTGTCGCGACACCACTGGAGGCGGGCTGCACGATGTTGGGGCGTGAGCGGAAGACGGCCTAACGGTGTGCGGGACCGTAGCCCAGCTTCATGGAGACGGTTGCGAATGGTCCTCGCCGATACCCCAGGAGCAACAGTGTCCCTAATTTGCTGGGAAGTGGCGGTGCGGTCCCCTACGGCACTGCGTAGGATCCTACGGTCTTGGCGTGCATCCGTACGTCGCTGCGGTCCGGTCCCAGGTCGACGGGCACGTGCACCTTCCGCCGACCACTGGCGACAACATCGATGTACTGTGGAGACCTCACGCCCCACGTGTTGAGCAATTCGGCCGTACGTCCACCCGGCCTCCCGCATGCCCACTATACGCCCTCGCTCAAAGTCCGTCAACTGCACATACGGTTCACGTCCACGCTGTCGCGGCATGCTACCAGTGTTAAAGACTGCGATGGAGCTCCGTATGCCACGGCAAACTGGCTGACACTGACGGCGGCGGTGCACAAATGCTGCGCAGCTAGCGCCATTCGACGGCCAACACCGCGGTTCCTGGTGTGTCCGCTGTGCCGTGCGTGTGATCATTGCTTGTACAGCCCTCTCGCAGTGTCCGGAGCAAGTATGGTGGTTCTGACACACCGGTGTCAATGTGTTCTTTTTTCCATTTCCAGGAGTGTATTTATAACTCTGATATTTCTCGTTGGTAATATTTTCAGAAATTAATTTTCCGTTGGAGGACCTGTACAGTTAAGATTTTGACATGAGTTGTAATATACAGGTTGAGTCAATAACTATTGACACCAAGAATAACTCCGAAAGTATGATAGGAGCCGAAACGTTTGTGAGACAAAAGTTGCGTGGGACAGCCGGGACTATATATGACGTTGGCTTTTGTTGCTAGGTGGGGTCACGTCATACATATGAGGGACCAAATTTTTCTTGCTGGAATGTGGTGTACTTCCCAGCATTAAGATTTCCTTCGATGAAATAGGGGCCCATAATTCTGTCCTCCAGAATCCCACACCATACATTCACCGATCATGGTTTTTGGTGTGCAACTTGCCGCAGCCAACATGGATTTTCAGTTACCCAATAATGTATGTTACGCAGATTAACATTTCCATGGCTTCTGAATGTAACCTCGTCAGTAAATAAAATCAAATTAATAAATGTGTCATCCCTCTGAATCTGAAGTTGAGCCCATCGGCAGAATTCAGTGCGACGCATACAAATCGTACCAGCTAATTCTTGGAGGAGACTGATATGGTGAGGATGATATTTATGGTGATGCAGAACACGTACAACACTACTCTGGCTCATGCCAGATTCCCTTGCGATTTGACGCGAACTAGCACAAGGATCTCGAACCGCAGTGGCAAGAGTACCAATTTCCGTTTCCTCGTTAGTGACTTTCCTTTTCCGGATGTGTTTCAGATGCGATAAAGATCCAGTTGTACTCAGTTTATCATACACATATTTAAATGTACGACGTGTACGGTGAGTACGTTGATAATATCTTTCAGCATATAAGTCTCTGGCTCGCGTGATTCGACGATACTAGTCTTACCGTTCCTATTAGTGTTGCACTGCGAAACCATCGATTGGTGTTTACATGTCAGTTGAAAATTAGGTGGATACGCCGTATTCGGCAAATATTTACTATTTGCTCGATATACGAGAGAGAATAGTCACACCATGTGCTTCGATAAATGCCGCAGTGATAATGAATAGTACTCAATCCATGAAAAGAAGATTGCAGCACAGCATTGATACCAATGGTCATCACTTCGAACACCTTCTGTAAATGAACATTCTCGCCACCTTTTTGACCTTCGTTGACCTTCAAAGACCTTACTGCTACACAACATTGGATTCGTCTCTATAGCAGCTATCAGATAATAAGTACCAAACTGTAGCATCCCATTTAAGAAAACAAAGCTGACCTTCCTATCTCCCACGTACCCCACCTAGCAACAAAACGCCAACGTCATATTATTCCCCCCGTTGTCCCATGCAACATTTGTCCCACAAAGTTTTCAGCTACTATCATGCTTTCGGAGTTATTCTAGGTGGCAACAGACAATGACTTACCAGGTATACTGAAATTCGTCATTGGTGGTTTACACCATTTGATCAAAAGTATCGAAACATCGAATAGTGGACAATAGATGAGAGAGTGCCAGGGATCTGATGTGAGACTCGAGATGCCAATACTCGTTCCAGTGCTTTTCTGTATTATCCTGGAAGAAGGTAACATAACGGTTGTAACATTCTATGCCTGGAGCATCTTACACTATCCAATAAGAACTGCTTGGACACCTACCCTTTCTTAGCGATCAGAGACACAATATGTCTCTCATAAAATAATCGGCAGGTGTTTTGGTATATACTGGTAATCTGTAGCTGAAGACAGCCCAGACAAATGCTACTCGTCACATATTTAATGCATGAAGGCGCGGCACTTCTTCTTGCTAGGAATAAAATGATTTTAAATTGGAAATTTACGTGTTCATTCGATACAGCGATCGCAAATTGGTCTAGAACGCTATTTGCTTAATTGGTACATTTTAAGAGGAACATTAAGAATAAGAAGGATAGCCAGTATTCCAACGAAGCAAAGCCCTCATTTATACATCCTTTACCCTTTTATACAGCGCCTTCCATTCACGTATTCCTCATTTTCAATCTTCACATTCCAAGCATAACATCTTAGTATGCGCCAAGGTATTTCTTTACTAGAAGACTTCCTTCTGGTTACTCTGATGTTGTGGCTGGCAACATTCTGTGTAAAGTTCTGAGGTATCAAGACCCTCAGGAGGATGGTTACAAAACTGTGATATAAAAATGATCGAAATAAAACCGATGTATATCTCAAAAACTATAATTTTTAATGATGAAAATATAACTGATTAACAGTTCTCCATAGCAATAATCAAATATGCGTCACTTCTGCAACTTTAATTACACATTACTTAGTTTCCTTTGGCTATCACATATTGTCCATCTCATACAGTGTGACGTTGTATTTCACAGAGAGC